>NC_042615.1:655421007-656021007 GCF_901001135.1 Rhinatrema bivittatum | reverse complement strand
CTCTCTGCTAAAATTACAGCACATTTGGAATGATCTAACATATGATAATTTACTGCATACATTTTGCATGAGCTTTCAAAAACGTTAAACTTTGTCCTCAAATTCGCAATTAACATTTGCTATTAATAATATAGACTTATGTACAAAATACGTTATAGTTAAAGAGTAAATTTAGAGCAGCATTGGAGATGCCTTACCGAAAAAAAAAAATAAGCAAAATGATGTAAATGTCTATAAAAACTAAATTGTAAGGAAAACCAAGTTCTTGCTTGGAATCTGGAAAGGCTGACATCTATGACGACTTCATTTGTGGCTGCTGATAGCTGCACTGCCCTTTTGTATATGCTCCCGGAAAAAAAAGAAAAAAAAAAAAACAACAACTTTGAATTGTGCCTTCTTTTATTTGAAAATCAACCGAAAAGTAGCTCAGAGAGCAATCAGATATCTCAGAAACTGAGATGGTAAAATACTGGCGTGCATTCACTTGGCACAACGATAGATAAGTTAAGAAAACTCAATTAAAGCACTAAGTCCTGAAAGTGCAAATTGTGAAAATCTGCCAGGCTGTAGTCTTAATACTGAAGATATTGTTGTTTACAGGGCAGAGGGGGAAAAAAAAAAAGAAGAATGTTGGCAGAGATGAAGTAAAGCACACACAGACACACACGCACACATCTAAAAAAAAAACTTTGGTCAGCTTTAGGAACTCCAAGCATGCTTACGTTTTGCATTCAGATGGTTAATGAATCCAGGCTTTTTTTTTTTTTTTTTGCAGTTGCAAGCTTGTGCTCTCCATGTACAAAGCTGGCTGCATGATTTTGCAGTTGTGACGCGCAGCAAAGATAATAATATCCGGCTCTCCTTTTCTTTTACTAATGTTTGGCTATTGTAAGTTCAAACATATTTTTTAATTAGACATTTACTTCCCCTTCGGCGGGAAGATCTTGGATGATTGTGCTGGAAGATTGTTCTGCTTACTGCAAAGTTAAAATGTTTAGATGTGATTTTACCTTCAGGGAATACTTTCTAGCTCGTCTTTCAGAATACATATGCAATATTTTTCATAATCTGAAAATGCTATTTAAAATCAGTTCATTTGCTTTCAAAGCTTAAATGATTCCAAAATGTGCTTGGAATTCAAACCTTTATTTTCAGAAATTGATCTAGTCTGAGCCCTTATTTTGGATATTTTTCGAGTGTTTTTTGGGGGGGAGGGTTATACATGTTTTTTTGCGAGATTTTTTGTTTTGGCTTTGGGATTTTTTTTTAAATTTCATTTTGTTTTGTTATTTTTTGCATGATCAAACAATTGATCTGTGGATTAGAAAGGGAAGATATCTGATTATATGTGTATGAGGATATGTGTGTGTGTGTGTGAGTGTATATATATAGATAGAGACAGAGATATATATATATACACACACACACACTCAGACATACATACATCCACTTACTCCTGGAGAAATACATAATTTGCATGAATAAAAGCAGAAAGCAATGCCTGTCAAGAAGGGAGCCGGCCGGGCTCGTGGTGGGGGGTTTTTTTTTGGGGAGGAGGGGGGCTTTTCTTTCAGCCCTGGTTGCACATTTCCTCTCCTTTCTCCTCTCTGTTTTGTCAGCGGTTCAGCGAGGAAGAATGCCGCCCACCCAGCCGAACCCAGGCCAGTACGCGCTGACGAACGGCGACCCGCTGAACGGCCACTGCTACCTGTCCGGCTACATCTCGCTGCTGCTGCGGGCCGAGCCCTACCCCACCTCGCGCTACGGCAGCCAGTGCATGCAGCCCAACAACATCATGGGCATCGAGAACATCTGCGAGCTGGCGGCGCGGCTGCTCTTCAGCGCCGTGGAGTGGGCCCGCAACATCCCCTTCTTCCCCGACCTGCAGATCACCGACCAGGTGGCGCTGCTGCGGCTGACCTGGAGCGAGCTCTTCGTGCTCAACGCGGCGCAGTGCTCCATGCCCCTGCACGTGGCCCCGCTGCTGGCCGCCGCCGGCCTGCACGCCTCGCCCATGTCCGCCGACCGCGTGGTGGCCTTCATGGACCACATCCGCATCTTCCAGGAGCAGGTGGAGAAACTCAAGGCCCTGCACGTCGACTCGGCCGAGTACAGCTGCCTGAAAGCCATCGTCCTCTTCACATCAGGTGAGGAGGGGGGGGGGGGGAGTGTGTGTGTGTGTGGTGGGGGGGGGGGGGGGCAAATCGAGCATCTGCAATCCACCCCGGGACGGGGGGGCTTCTCGGCCGGCAGGGCTGCCGAGAGGGGGCTGCGATTCCTGAGCAGCTCTCTGGGCCCAGTCGATTGGGCTGCGCTGCTTGTTATTGTTGCTCCCTTCTGCTGAAATCAGAGAATGAATGATTACTCGTTGTGTCTGTGACAGAGCTGCTGTGTAGTGATCGGTGTGTGTGTGTGTGTGTGTGTGTGTGTGTGTTTTGCATGTGTGACTCTGCATGTGCGTTGCTTTCACTTTTAGCGTTTTCGATTTTATTGTTGGGCCAAGAAGAGGTTGGCAGAGGAAATAAGCAAAATAACATCTCCTAGGTCCTGCCGTCTGCTTCTCTCCTTGTCGGCAGTCTTTCCCTAGATTCGCAGTTGCAAAACTTATCGGCGATCAGAAAAAAAAAAAGAACTGGACAAATTCCTTACAAAATGACTGAAAATGTAGCAAGCACACGTTAAAAATATGAGGTTGGAAAGCAAAAAGGGGATGCACCAGCCTAGAGATCCATTCTCTTCAGTGTACAAAGCATATAAGTATGAAAAAAGAACAGGCTGGCAAAAAAAAAATAAAATAGTGTAGGCAGTGCTAACATTCATGTGGGCCTGTTAACAATTTACCTTACCATATAGTTTTTCGATTTAACTTGTGGGGAAACACATTCAAATTGCCTTGCAGCTAGTCCCTTAAAAACATCTTTGTACTTGCAACTTGCAACAAGGAAATGTGAAATCTCTTTAACTCACTTCCATGCAGGCCTCTGGAATGTAAACAGAACGCTTCCCCCACCCCCTCCCGAAATCGTAGCCACCACAAAAAAAAAAAAAAAAATTAAAATTCAGTCAAAATGGGAATGTCATAAATCTAAGTTAAAACTAGGCAGAGCCGGTATATTAAAGGTATTCTTAAACAAAGCTGGCAAATCGTTCACGGGCCTTGCTTAACAGTAAGCAGTTTATAATCCGTCAGTATTTTAGTTACCTCTCATGCATGAAAAATAGTATTTACATGGCATTAAATGACTCTTAAATTTGCACAATATTGTAATGTAGCAAATGCAGTATTAATATCGATTTGAAGATCAAATAATTTATTTAGACAGGAGGATCTCATTTGTATGCAGGGCGGTCAGAGCCACCTACTTTGATGACTGGCCCCTTTCACTTTCAGCGCAAATGCAGGTCTGGGAGAGACTGGTGGAGGGGATATTGCTCTGCAGCGGGGAGAGAGAGTGGATCTCGCAAACAAACGGAAGATTTACCGAGCAGCCACCTCGGCATTTTATCTTAATAAGTCTTCCTGATGGAAACGTGTTTCTCAAACCTGACAAAAGAGACTGGGAGGGAAACACAGTGTGGATCTGGAGAAATCCTGCACACTCTCACACACATTTTTCATGCTAATCCATTTTCTAGAGATGAATCAAGAAAGGGGACAGATTATGCGAGATGGTTCTTTTTTTTTTTTTTTTTCTTGGGTGCAGGTTGGGGCATTGATTAGGAAGGGGTCAAGTTAACTGGACTTGTTTATGATATGATGGGAGGTAGGACTCCGGATCAAGCATTTAGGAAAGCAGCAGTTTCTTTGTGTGTGAAATCCCATCCTGTTGTGGCTGGGTTACTGTTGCAGGTGTTGATTCCATCAGCTTTGACTTAATTTTATTTTAATTTAATGAGCACAAATAATACAGGACCGCATAAGAAAAAGTTTCTTAAAAATGGGGGTGGGGGGTGGGGGGGTCATATTATTAATACTTTAAATGCAACTGAATAAAAATAAATTGTCAGTCGAGCTGTCAGGAGTAATTTACCTTGCTTTAACCCCTCCCTATCCCGCCCCTCCCCCAGTACACACATTTCCACCTTTCACCAAACTTGTTTTGATTGCCTGCCAGAGGGGAATTCATGGGAAACTTTCCCCAGTCATCCAACTTCTAAAATATTATTAATTGAAAAGTCGTTATAGAGATATTGACCAAACTAGTTTGCCGAGACCATAAGTATTTCAAACCGGCCTAGGGGGGTTCTCATTTTGTGGCTTTTGCAATTGGGTTTCGCGTAGTATTTTCAACTTAATATTCTGGACGCCATCCAATGGCTGGGTCATGACCCAGACTTCCTTTTTACTTTATTAATTTATACAGCAAAAATAATTCTTCAAATAAATGAAAGCCGCCCAGAGAGATTAATTCTGTTTAGTTAAAGCAAGGGTAATACATTTCAGAATGCATCTTTTAGTATATCTTGTATGTATGAAAGCTTTAAGAAAGGATATCGTGACGCTCCCGGTTGTTGATGAAGCCTGAGTGACCTAAATAGTAATTATTATTTATTTACATAATTCCTTTTTGAACTAGACAAGAAATATTGAACTTGTATTTGCTTACAATAATAGCGTGAGAATAAGTGAGAAAGTGTCAGACTGTCCCTTGCTTATTTGTAACTATAATTCAGAATCTGTAAATGGGTTGAAGTACAATTTGATGCATATGTTGCGGTTCTCATGGATAAATGTCATCGTTTTTGTAATACAAAGTCCCTTAATGCCACTTAAGTCCGGTATGGGGGAAAGGGAACACATAGACTTTTAAAATAGTTTTTATTTATTTTTTAATAGCCGTAAAGCTCAATGTGACCATATTAATTCATAATTGCACAATTGGGTTTAAGCAGTGCTTGGCGTAAAATTGTAAAGTCTTTCTCTTTCCCTTGTTTTTGCTTCAGATAAGTGCAGAAAATGAAACACCCAGTGGCCATGAATTTATACATGCACTTATCATAAATATCTGATAAATATTTTACAGACCTTAAAGATGTGACATATGGGGCCTAAAGTCTGCTATAATGTAGCAGTGCTTCAAAGCTAAATCATCTTTTATTGTATAATTATTAAATAATGAACGATAAACAGCAAGCTATATGGAATAGTTAGTCTGATCATACATGTGTTAATGGACTAGTAGGTCAAAAGTAGGCCCGGTTTGATGTGATTTGTAACTCAGCAGTTGAGCTATGAAAAAATAATCCAGAAGCGAAACTAGACTATCCGAAACGGAATTGCCGGGATAATTGTGTTTCTGAAAGATGCATTGTCTCTCCCTCAAGTCAAAGATACCTTTTGTCGGAAGTTGTTGAATTATACAGTCAGTTTTATTTGTATTTGCTTTAGGCCATGGTTCTGTTGCGGAAAGTGCTAAAAAAAAAAAAAAAAAAAATCCTTTCCTTTTTTGATTCACTTCTCCAATCATAAAAGCATGAGCTTATAAATTGAGTCGTGCTATATACACACACAAGTCTTACTGCTAACAATTGTGGTGTGGCACTATTGCATCCCCAATTCTGGAATGTCCTTTTGGGGGCCATTAAACTGCATCAAGTCATTCCCTGATCTGTAGACTGATAAAGCTCTGCCTTTGATCTGCACGAGACCGCACAGCTCTCTGACGGCTCTCATTTCGGCTCCTGTTTTTTTTTCTTCTTTTAAATATTTATCGTTAATATAAGGTGAAAAAGGAGGGGGATTTTTCACCGATTGCTTTTGCTAATGTCTCCAAGCCCAGCTTCTTCTTTTCCTCATTCACTAGTCAGTTGCTCTATGGTAATCTGCTGTTTGTTTATAAATAAGACGTGGTTTTTGGTGATAATAGAGAAAGCAGAAATATTCCGTCGCTCCAAGATGCTGATCTGCACTTTGTTCTAAGAAAGAGCGGATTGTGGCGGCAGCAGCATGTGGGCAATGCTTAGGCAGTGCAGGCGAGCGCAGCTTTTTTTTTTGTGTGTGTCTGCTGGCTGCAGATGTCTCCTCAGCAGCTTGGAGTAACCAAACCATATTCCTCGAGATTATTATTATTACTATACAAGCTTAGTGAAAAAGGGAAACGGTTTTATTTGTAGCTGCAAGCCACAGACGTAAGCATTGTCTGTTTCGAAAGGCATTGTGGATTTCTCCCCTAGCCTTTTCAAAAACCGCACATACATTGCTGTGACCATTGACTCCAGCAAACCAAGTCCACCAAGGCGCCTTGCTATTATATATTTGACTCCTTCATGTGCAGTCCAAGGTGCTGCAAATGGGGTTTTAAAAAAAAAACCAACAACAACAACAACAAAAACTTAATTTAGTCGCTGTTCTCTGTCGATTAGCGATTAATTTCTGTAACAACAATAAACACTGAGAGAGAGAAAAAAAAAAATCAGCTAGCGACCGAGGAAGCTGCCTCACTTGAGACTGAGGACAGGTTGCTGTGTAAGAACATGGCTTCAGATAATTTCTGTCTTTCATTATTCCATTCAAAGGTGAAGAAGGAAAACAAAGAGAGAAGGTGCACGGGGGATTGGGTGAGAGGGGAGTGAAAGCTTTCAGATATGCTGTCTCGCTCGCTGTGGGGGGAGGGGATATGAGGTATGTAGTTTAGTGATTGTGTGTGCGGGTGCATAATGTGTATATAATTTAGAGAGAGAGCGAGAGCGTGTGTGTGTGTGTGTGTGTGTGTGTGTGTGTGTGTGTGTGTGTGTGTGTGTGTGTGTGTTTCAAGGCCCTGGTATCATTCTCTATACTAACTACTCCTTGTATCTTTCTCCCCCACCCCCATGCTCGTGCGGATCCCGAGTAGATGCCTGTGGCCTGTCAGACGCGGCCCATATAGAGAGCCTGCAGGAGAAGTCCCAGTGTGCCCTGGAGGAGTATGTCAGGAGCCAGTATCCCAACCAGCCCAGCCGCTTCGGCAAACTGCTACTGCGGCTCCCCTCCCTGCGCACGGTCTCCTCCTCGGTCATCGAGCAGCTCTTCTTCGTCCGATTGGTAGGTAAAACCCCCATAGAGACCCTCATCCGAGATATGTTACTATCCGGCAGCAGCTTCAACTGGCCTTACATGCCCATCCAGTGTTCCTAGAGAGCAGAGCAAACACAACCGAGGACCACAATTTTGGAGACAAAATTAAACTGAGACACAAAAGTGATTCAAAAGAGTGAGTAGAGAACCGTATTAAAGACTCTTTTTTTTTTTTAGCATCTGTGAACCTGCTTGAGAGGAACAAAATAAAACAAAAACAAAAAAACACTTGGGTCTATGAAACAATTTGGAAAAAGAAATTGAAAAGGACCATGGGGTTTTAATATAAGGACCTTCCTGGATTTATTGCAGACATGCCATGGATATATTCTGTACAGGAAAAAAAAAAAAAAAAAGAACTGACCTGAATTCTGTGTAGAAACACAAACACTTACCACGAACATTGTTATTCATTTTGTAAAATATTAGTCTTTATTTTCATTTTTTGTAAAATTTAAAACATCGTATGCGCATAAAGAAAAAAAAAGAAACAAGAATTAGGGGAAATAACATTTTCCAAATAATTATAAAAAAAAAATTGTCCTGTGTCTATGTATCTATATCTGTTTTGTATTTTTTTCTGGTTCCAAACCAGGTTTTCTGTGATTCTATACTAATAATTTTTGATATAACCCTTTGCTTCTTATACTGAGTGCGATATATGTTGTCGAAGCTATGTTCTTCAAGAATTAAAATTGAAGTGAAAATTTAAACAAAAATAAAAGAATTTAGCAAAAAAAAAAGTGAGTCTTGTTGCTTAAACCATGCTAAGGGCGCTTGTGAGGGGCTCTTGATTTTGTAAGAGGTCATTAAAGTGCGCCGGGGGGGGGGAGGGGGGGGGCTTCCAAGGAGTTTTAGAATGTGCACAATGCCCAGAAAGGAGCCTGAACTGCCAGCCCCTGGAAATGAGTAATAAGACTCAAGAAATGGACCAAACCTCCTGCCCGGATGCCAGCCTCACAGATAGTGTTGCCTTATGCCTTTAAGCTCATGGCATATTTTTTTTCCATTAGAATTCGCACTAAGCCCCCCCCCCCATTATTGTTTCCTTTTCTATTTCATGGGAAGTGGACGCCCTGTACGTTCTGTTACCACTGTGGGGAGAGTAATTCTTTCTCTTCTTCGTTTGTTGCAAAGATGAGGCTTATCACAGGCTTTAAAGATCTAACAATGTACATTATTATTTTCTCCATTTTTTTTCCTACTCTCTGCTCAAGCATCGGCATTATTTGTTCTCCCCTCTTTTAAGTGCAAAGGCTATTCCAAAACCCATTAATACAGTAATCTGACCCGAGGTTTTTCGCACTGGGTGGTGTATATATATTCCATACGTTCATTTTATTGTAGATATATGAAAGGCGAATTGGAAATGTGTACTCACCAAGCCCCCAGCACCAGCACCACCACTATCCCTCCCTCTCTCAATTTTAATTTAAAAATCATTTCCATAATGGGGCCCCTTTGAAGGTAAAGGCTTCACAATGCATATGGCTGCTGGTGGTGCAGGTCTCTGTAATAGCTTTCAGTGCATTAATGTTTTATAGAATCCGAGACAGAGCTGTAAGAACACATAATGCCAAGGGAGCTCTTTCTTAACGTATTAATAAAGCCGGATCTTTAAAATAACACCCCCAAACAAACCCGAATTAAGCAGAATTTTCAATTTGAAGAATCATTGGCAATGTTTTTCGTTTAATTTGCTGTCCATACTCTTCAGATTCTTTGCATTAACAAGATGGGGTTTTTAATATTCTAAGCGCACAGGATACAAGGCCAGAGGTATATAGGCACTTATATATGGATAATCAGCTGGAAATGATTATTATACGTATTCCATCACGTTTCTATATGGAGACATTGTAACCATAGCAGCAAGTATATATGGGCGATTATTTCAAATCTGTACACATAAGAGCAGGGAGTGAAAATTATTCCCCTATCTGATTCTTTTCTTTCCAAATGCTTTATATAATGAGAGAGGGCAAGATAGGTTGAGGTAAGACAATGAGATATTGAGATCTTTAATCCATAAATTCAAATAGAAAACACATCCTTGAGTAATTCGTTGGTAGTGGTCTTAGGTCCACCAATTTTGTTCTAAGCACACCATGATATTTCTTTTTTGTCAACCCCCCGCCCCCCAACTTCCCCAAATGATATGGAAATATATTCATGACCGTGTTATCCCACAGATGCAGAGCGAAACATTTTCAGGTCAAGAAATTTTATTTTTTCAATTAATTGCAGTATTTCTAAATGTAAATACACCCACTGAGAGGAAATGTCTATCTTAGAGATGCTGAAACCGACTTTGTCGTGTGAAATGCAAGAATTATAGAGCAGTATAACTTTTAGAGGAAAATTGTCTTCAGATGGCTTACATATTAATCTTTGTTCCTGGATATTGTCCTTAGTCACTGCTAAAGCTCTTGGACAGTCACATGTTTAACTGGAAATATTGTTGCATCTGGTCACACCATTCGAGTTTTAAATGCTGCATATGTCGACACTGAACATGACATGAATTCCTGATAGGTTTCTGATGACTTGGTTTTCACATAATTTGCTATCTTTCAAATTGTTCTCTTGCCATTCAGCTACAGTATGTCCTTGGTTAGTCTTAGGCTTATTATTCCCTGATTCTGATGCAGCCCTCCAAGACGCATTAATAGCTTTGATGATGTCTTTCTGTTAACTACCGTGTGGTGTGGCTTATGGCGGCAGCTCAAACTACACCATCAATGCCTCTTTTCTGTAAAAGTGTTTGGCTTTGCAGGATGTGCTGGCTGAAAGTTTGTCATCACAAAAAAAAAAGCAACCCCCCCCCCCCCCCCAAAAAAAATCCCTCTCCCCAAAAAAAGCAAAAAAAAAAAAAAAAAAGAAAGAAAACCTCCCAACAAATTCAGAACGTTTCCAAACCCATGCTAAAGTGGTTTTTAAGAAGGATGGAAACCTGTGAAAAATGGCAGATCTTTTCTACTGACTTATAATATGCAATCAAAATAACTGTTTAGAAATTCTGCAAACTGTAAGCTCGCCTTGCTGATTCTAGGATTTGCTTCTGGGTTATGATTGGACGCTTGACTGATATCATGACTTTGATAAATAGGGCAATTCCTAAGCCTTGCAAGCTAAAGATAGTCGGAAGTGTATCAACGCTGTTGGGTTTGTTTTTTTTTTTTTTTTGCTAAGTACATTTTTATTTAAACTTATTTCAGCATCTTCCTGCAAACTCATAGCATGGTCTTTTTAAATAAACACACAGCAAACACACACTTTAAAAGTTAGCTGAGAAAATAATTGCATATCTATTCGACTATATCTATATACAATCACTCAGCTACGTTTTCAAGCAATTTTCTCAGTAGGAATCAAATATTTGTAAACCATCGTGAAGGAATGCATTTCAGAAGGAACTTAAAGAACGCCTGTGCATATTGTTTTGTATTGCTCAAAGTAAGGTTTAATTTTTAAATTTTTATAAGTGCAGTAACTCATTTTATTTTACTCTGACCCTGCAAAACTGAGAGTTTAATAATGTCTTTCACACTCACTCCCGCTTATGTAAAATTCTGTTTTAATGTTCAATAAATAATGTATGTTAGCTAAAATGCCTTATAGGATTTCTGTTTCTTCAAGCTATATTAAACCAGAGTAAAGAAGGACAAGTAAAAGTAACATTGTCCATAACAAAGGAAATACGAGGTTACCAATGCAGAGGGAGAAAAAAAACCCAGTTTCACCAATATAAAATGTTTCTTCTACAGTAACTTCCTTTATTTAAATTATTTGTGACATATGAAAGTCAAATATTTCCTTTTTAACCCAAACACTCATTGAGCGACTAAGAACTTCGCTCCTTGGAAGCAAATTTGAATTTTTGTAGCCACTAGCTTTTTAGTATTTTTTTTTTTAAGGAATCTGAATACGTTTTCTTCAAGGAATTCCAGAAAAGTGAGACCAGATATAATCAGCCTTTGGAAAGAGATGTGGATAGATAGGTAGACGGATAGATCGCAATTAAAAGCTACAATACTGTATCAGTAATGAAATAAAAAAGAAAATAAATGGCCAATATTACTTCTACATTTCCTTCCCTTTCATGGATACGTTAAGACAATTGAAGGCGTTTCATTTACTCGTGTTTAAAATAAATGTTTCCTAGAACTGAATTTTAATCCCGTCTAAATACCACAATTGTCTTACTCGGAGGGCATCATAATCGTCCACCTCTCTGAGGTGCTTTCCAGAAAGTTTTACAAAGATAATTGCTTTAATAAATACAATAAGAAATGGATCAATTAGCCGATCTACTAAATAGCTGTACTTGGTTTTACATTAAAAGTACTAGAGGGAATCTGTTAAATTTCAAAATACTGTGCTCCAGACTATTGCTCGAACACACTGTACCGTACTTTTTAAACCCTGTTTCTTTCTTAAATAATTTCATCCGTGGCAAGAAGGCTGTTTTGTCACCTATGCCAGCACTAAGGACATTTTGATCTCTACTAATGGAGGATGGATGGAAGAGAAAGGAAAGAAAGAAAGAAGACTGGTGGATCTGGGAACACAAGTGGGAAGTAATAAAAGTCTTATTAATGTGCTTGCTCAGGATACATGGCCTCACCAGGTCTTTTACTTAGAAAACCAAAGAGGGCATTTTTCCCCCCCTAAATGAGTTAAAGAGTCATTTACCTCTGTCTTATTCTATTCATCAATCCACTAGTCCAGAGATCCTAACATGAAACTATTTGTTTGCTTACACAACCAGCTGGGCGCAATTTCACGTCTGAGATATCTATCTGAAAGCGCCTCTCATTGATTATCCCTACTTGTCAGCGAATTCATTTTCCAACTTTCCCCCCCTTTTTCGTTTTTTTATTTTATTTTGTTCTACTTGCATTTTTTTTTTGTACACGAGGAACTACTTTCTCCAAGTATTTCCAATATTGCTCTGGTCAGAACAGTTTTAATTTATCACAAACATCTGGATAATGAAAACATAAAACAAACAAACAACAACAACAAAAAAAAAAGCCCTGCAAAGATCGCCAGGGCCACGATCCCATAGACAAAGGTGAATTAAACACTGCGGCTCTGTCAACACAAAGAAACACACTACACGTGTGCATCTGATTGCCTAGAAGCAAAATAAAAACTGGTATATTTGTGTATTTTTCTATGCAGTCTGCAGTGTAAGGTGCTCTTCCTGTGTCATTCGAATGCAAACTATCTGTGCTTTCCACGCCGTGGGATTTCATGCTTTTAAGATGTTCGGTCTATATGGTCTGTTTGTTATGTTCACTTATTTTTCTCTATCTAAACTGGCGTATGCAAAATGTAGAGAGATGTACAACTGGGAAAAGGGAACTGAAGTGTTTTGGGCACATGGTTTCCGTTACCAGAGACATAAAACAATGTATACACAGGTTTCTAAATGTGATTATGAATCAAAAGGGAAAACAAAACAACATTTAATGAGATAGTTCAGCATCAAACTGTATCCTTTTTCCAGTTCTGAAAAAAAAAAATGTGAGCAGGGTTCCAAAGCTGCCTGGTCAGCCTGACAAGAGAATCCCTGTTAGTAATCTCAATGATGGCTGTATAATAGTGTATATACATCTCCTTGTCTGCAGAATCCTCCATCAGGCTTAAAGCAATGGATCAAATCCAAAACTACAGGGTATAAAATATCCCCAGTTGTAAGGGGGAGGTAGGGGGAGGGGGGTGTCCTTAAGGAAGACCAGCCTGGTTGCTGTAAGCGATCCTTTGTGTTGATTTAGGAAGACATTGGCTGTAGAGAACGTTTAAGGCTGATAATATCATTGCTCGGCCAGATAAATAAAGCACTGGCCAAACCGTGGGGTCAGTTATCGATCTCCGTACTGGGAAGGAGGGGGGAGGGAGGGTAAGCATGTTAGAGAAGGGGAAACAGAGAGAAGGAGAGACAGAGAGAGAGAGAGAGAGAGTTGCAGTCTTCATCCAGGCTTTTGCAAAAGCTCATTAGCATTCCCTGTCCATGGACCTGCACTGACAACTAACAGAGATATCCAGCTCGCCACTAGGCCTCCTCCCCTTTTGTCTTCAAATCTCTAAGAGCAACAGATTTATCTGTGAGCGCCGTAAAGTAAACTTACATTTGGGCCGAGGATACGCAGCATTTGGCAAAGATTTTAACCGAGGCATACTTTAACAGAAATTGTCAATGACCCATTAAAACGTCAGCTACAGATAATGAAATCCCACATCTGCGTGCGTGTCCTTAGTCCACACGTGTATGTGCTCTGTAAGTACAGCTCCGATGTAAGACTGAAGAACATATCCATGTGGGTGACTATTTTTCTGCAAGGCTGAACGTGCAGATGGTTCACAATCAGACTGTGGTTTTATATCTGTTTCTTTTCTTCAGTGCAGTCTATTACATAGCTATGTACATTAAAAAAAAAAATGAACAAGATATTGCCTGTATTATTTCAATGCATTTGTTCATCTCAAATAAAAACGATCCTGCGGTTTTAACTCTCCTATTTTATCCGCTTTTTCTGGCTACTTTTTTTTTTTTTTTTCTGTGCAATTACATTTTAACAGCATTCAGACAGAATAACTATGAAAGTGTTAGGAAACGAGGTGCTTGTTGCAGTAGTAGTAGTGCATAGATAAAACCAGTCAGGGAGTTTTGTGCGAGAGAGTACAAATTATCCCATGTTGACAGATGTTTGTCACTTAGTAACTTCTTTCCAAGTTTTTTTTTTTTCCTCCTCTAAGCCTTCTTTCTAGCTTGCTTTGTTGTTTTAAAATATGCATGTCTCTCAGGAATGCCAGTCACGAGTCCAAACTTTGTGTGCAACCTCCCACATGAAATGATCCTTTTATAGGGAACCCGATATGTCTCAATCTGCACTTCACTCAAAGCCTCTGGGTTTGAGGCACTGGTCCCTGCTCAAACATAACTCCGCAGAAAGGAGATTCCTCCTAAAAGTCCCCACGAACGTCTCCCGGGGGAGAAATATAGCTCAGATTATTAAAGAAGGCAGCGGCCAGAGGGAGATTGCCTGCAAACAAAACAAAACAAAAAAAAAGTAAGAGTTTTCTTTTTTTTTTTTTTTTCTTTTTGTGATTGAACTTGGGCTGTCATTAGCAGCAGGTTTATCACCACCAGGTACTTGTACTTAAGTGTTAATCGTGTGCCCTGCAAGAGAGAGAATGACGGGAAAAGAGGACAGCGGGACCCAATGACACGTGAGAAGGAACAACAGACGGAGCACAAGCAACTTTCTAGAAGCCTACAGTGAACTTTACTCTGCACCAAGCTACCGCACCGATTCTCATGAAATAAAACGTTAAAACAATGATATGTACATGCCGAAGTGGAGGTAACGCCGACATTTAATGAGCGGTTAATATATAAGAGGTAACCCCGCCAGAATATGGGAATTAGTTGGTGGAGGACGGGAAGTCAAATAAAGGGAACGTTAATCGGGTGCCATTTATCCTGGGGTAGAGCTCGCCCTTGGCAGAGGTCTAGTTCTGGGTGTGGATCGTGCCCTTTCACGCTAGGAGACTGCCCCGTTTGATTTCAGTGCTATAATTTAATCAGTTTCATAAGTTTAAATGAAGCCTGACACAATGACCCAAGGAGGCGTTGCATACATCAGGCCAGAAGCGAGGCCTCCGCTGCCCCGGCTTGATTTCTAAATGAGGTGAACAGGCGAAACTTCTATAACCCATACAACAACAAAAAATAAAATTAGATGAGAGATGCTTTTTGGGGTTGGTTTTTTTTTTTTTGTTTCTTCACACATATCGTTTGGGTTCCGGAGTGACGTCAGCAGTTTACTATCCTATCCCCTGATGGAGACGTCTGTGGGGGTGGGGGGAGGGCGCAAAATGAATCTCCTCTTCTTACCTAAACCTCCATTAGGAGCCTGCAAAGCAGGGGCTGCGATGATCCCGATTGATATGACACCTTTACCTACTTTCAGCTAGATCGCCGTGTTCGAACATATGGAAAGCACGCAGGCCCTGATCACTTCGAGAAGCTGCGAATGCACGAGCTTTCCGCAATATTTACAGCACCACTTTTAATAGACACCAGATGGTTTGCGACTGTGCTGCCACAGCCAGCTCGCTTCCTAGCTTTTAACTCAGCAGCATTTTGTTGCAATTACACTCCATGCTGATACCAATTTTATCGGTGACCTATTTTTTTTTTTTCATAATTTGCACGATTTTATGTTTAAAAAAAAAAAAAAAAAAGCGCCCCCATGGTCCCCTTTCTAAAGGGCAAGGCTCAGCAATGATTTGTCAAGAAAAGGTTGCGGATTTTCGTGCGTGTTCAAGGACCTATTTAGTGGTTTCTGGTACTTGGACCGCACCTGACCTGCGGTTGGCTTTTACCAGGAAACTTTTACAAACAGTGAGACTGTTTTGTTTTTTTTTCTTGTCCTTTACTGCGTCACCGAACACATGCCTGCATTTTCTCATGAACCCGAAGTCCTCAAGCAATCTACCGCTGATGAGCATATGTCCCGAGCAATGTGAGGTCTTGAGGAGAAGATAACAAAATATTGCAGGGGCTTGGGATTGTCATCTCTTAAGCATGGCGCTACATACTTAATTAGTTGCAACAGAATATGAATACAAAAATTGAGTTCACGATATTTATTAAAAAAAAAGTCACATTCTAAAGTTGAGCATGATCTTGCCGGAATACAATAAATAAAAGCATTTCGGTACAGTCCTCTCTAAATGTCACTGTGGTAGAAGGTAGAATAAAATCCATCCCGGGCGGATGGTGGAATCTACCTTATTTCCCCTGCTATAAACAGTGAATAGTGTACCAGAGAGAAATGGGGTTTCTATAAAACCAATATTGCAGGTGTGTCCTTAGGCACATGCTTATTCCATTTTTATAGCAAGCCCTTCATTTTTGTCACTCATGGTAAAATCGCAGATGTCTATTTTATTGATATAACCTCGACCATGGTTATGCTGAGAATAATATGCTTCAACTAACAGCAAATAATAGAAGCTTCCTGGACGCTTTCCAGTGTTACACATGTACTTGGTCATAAAATGATACGTGAAAAAAAAAAAATTAACATCTGCTTTCCTATAACCAAGTCTGCCGAGCAGCTTTCTTCTGAATGCTTTCCTCATTTCAAAAAAAAAAAAAAAGAAATATGTAGAGATAACCTGGTGTCCTTATACATAGCATATTTGTAATGGTTTGAGGATTTAAAGGCAGCTATTCATTGCATAAGCCATTTAGAACTGACGTTTTAAAAGCTCCTTAACCTCAGACATCCTTGAATCTTAAAGGATTCAAACGATATTATTTAAGGGGGAATTTTCTGCAATTTATTTGCATATCAAGGCGGAACTGAGCATAAGCTTTCAGCTGCGCCCTACCTTGCTGTAACTTGTGCTTTATTTACCCACAGCTTTTTAGGAAGAACTCCCTGTCTCTTCCTGGAATCTGATTGGAAAGTTTAGTTCGAAGGCTTTTTCAGTGCCATCGTTAGGAAATGATACATCATTTTATATTATTTCATTACGGTTTGGCCTTTGGGGGGAAAGGGCTGGGAACCATAATCATTAGTGCCTCTTTTATTATTTCTACGCCAAACAACTGGATTCTTTGCTGAATAAGCTGCTCGAATGTTTTGCAGATGTTCCACTTAGACCAGAACTGACCCCTTATTTCCTCTCAAATAATTCTCTCCAACTCTTCCATCAGGGCATGCACTCGCAAAGAGCAGCAGCCGCCTGCGCTTACGAGACACAAACGATGAGATGGATTCCTACAAGTTATAGACCCACAAAAGAGAGGGTTCTGCAGATATCTCACGTATAAATGTAAGCATATAACATATAACATGCATCCAAATATACAATGTACCTACTGAATGAAGCTACCTTTAAAACAGGCAAATATAATATCTAACAGCGTTGTCCCTATACATGGGAAAATGTTAGCTACCCGGGCTATGCCAGCGACACGGGGTTTGCATTTCAAAATATTTTTCCACCATATGAGGGGGCTACATATGTCTAAGGAAAATATGTGCTTGCCTCTCCAAAGTCGTAAAGTATGGCTGATGATACTGGGTTAGCAAAACGTAATGCTAAGTCCTAAGAAGAATTGCCATGACTCGAAGAGTCCTACAGTCAATAAAGCGTGCTCTCCCCCCCAAGGCTAGAGCTTCGTGCGCTCCAGGGAGGGCATTACCAGCTGTTTGTTAGCGCTCTGTGGCCTACATACCATTGCTCTGATTACAGAAGAGCCTCTTCTTCCTGCTATAGAAGCCGGATCTCTAATCTGTACTGTATGTTACTTCAAACCCAGTTGGACGCGATGTGTGTGTGTGTGTGCGTGTAGGAGAGTACGTGAGGCTGCCTTGTGGGTGTATTAGTAGGAGGTTAAAGAAATGGCCCCTTTCTGAGTGACAGGACCCCTTTTCAAAGGCCAAACTGGGAAAAAAAAATGCTCTTAATATGAATAGGAGAATTTGCAAGGCTTCACGGCTCTTTCCCGTTTCTGAAAATAGAGAGTTCTTGTGTGTGTGTGTGTATAGGTGTGTTTGGGGGTGCACAGAAGAGGATGGGGAATTAATAGAAAAAAAGTAACGTCCAATAACAATTTTTTTTTTATTCCTCTTGTATTGGTGAAATCATTAAAATATGTTAACTGACACGAAGTTTGGTTTAACGTGGACAGCGAGTGGACAAGGCCAGCAGGGGCAGTCACGCTTTAAGACAGGGGGTCTTTATTTGAAGATGGTGTATTTATAGGAAAAAGAAAGGCGATATCTTACAAAGCTTTCACTATACTCCTGATAACAAAACCTGTCACATCTTTACTTTTTTACTAGAAAAGACAGAGTGTCCTCGTTTGAACATCCTTATACTGATTATTAGATGTCTCAGTGAGAAACCAGCTTGGGAGCATCAGCGAATATTTCTCATACATAGAATTTAACTAATAATAATTTCTATACCATAATGGAAACCTTTGCCTTGTATCAAAGAAGGTGTTGATAAGAGTAAAGGGGGATGGAGGGAGGTTATAATGGAAAATGTTCCTGTTTTATTTTATTTTATTTTATTTGTAATTCTTTGCCAATGTCGATTTTTTTTTTAATTTAACTAATTTTTGCTTGGTAAAATGAAACATTTTCTTAAGAGTGTGACGCAAAGGACACCAGGAAAGTATCTGAGAACAAAAGAAGAAAGTGGTCCTTCAATGAGAGCTAAAGAAAATGAAAACGTAAATGAACTATATGGTAAATGCTAGCTACTTCACAGTGCATCCTAAAACCCCTGAACTCAGTCATCAGATATATTTGGTAACTGGGAGTTTTAATGTTTTACTACACAGAGGTAAGGTGTGGACAACTGCATAAGTCTTCTATCTTCTTACTAATGTGCATTTGTTATAGGAAATCTCTTCTTGCAATGGATTATCAAATATCAAAATATCTTAAATGCTAAATGAAATCTTTGCAAGGAAGATTCAATGACAGACAATCTAGCTGACTAACCAAAAGTGTGTGTGTGTGTGTATGTGTGTGTGTGTATACATACTAGAATCCACATATTTCAGACGAATTTTGTGATAGATGTATGTACAATAGAACATTAGTACATATCTCAAACAATATCCTGATGATTTCATTCTTATTTTCATGTGTCATTTTGTGTTTATTTTCTGACCTTAGCCTTTTTCTTTGCTTTGCAATAGTCCCCATAAGTAACACTGCAATAAATCCGAACAAAAATAAGACAGATTTCCTCATCGATGTGTAATGAAGTTAAAGGACATTTGTTTTGTCAGACAAGCGCTAAGTAGAAATAAATCTCAGGATCTGGAAAAAGAAAACGGAATGCTTTTGGCATGTGTGTAAATTTACTTTTAAAAGCGATAAATCAATCTTAACTTAAACAGCTGGGTGTTTACGATTTCATGCTTGAAAAATAAAATCTTGATGGTGAAATGTGCCACTTAATAAGGCACTGAAAAAAGTGAAACCGTTATTTCAACGCTAACTTTTCATTGGTTTGATTACTTAAAGACCTTCAGATTGCTGTTTGTGGTGAGAAAAAAAATACTCTGTATATTTATGTTCCATGTAACCAACCTTAGATCGTCTACCCACATACTATACTCCAAGTAAACACACACATGCTGTGTAGATACAGTATAAATATTATGAATATACCATAGATGTAATATATTACTTTCATTATCGCACATTTATTAGCTCTTTCTTAACTAAAACATTCTGGCCGCAGCAAAATAAAATAAATATTTTAAATGGAGTAACAATTGTTTGTATAAATGGATGGTGAGTTTAAAAAATAAATCTATATTTAATATTTCTTAAAACGAGACAGCAAAGTTTTTAAGAACGCGTGCACTTTAGGTTTTATATTACTTTGCGGTGTTCTAGTTTTGTGGAAGATCCTTCTTAAAGAGGCTTACTATATGGTAACAAATTTCCCCCAGCATAACATAAAACTCATTAACGATGAGAATCAGTACGTTCCTGCAATGTCAAATTCACACAAGAAATAAAGAATCTATCGATTTCGATACTGCCTTTGTACCTAAAGTCAGTTTTCCAATGACCCGGCCTCAAATTTTGAAGAACTAAAGTACAGTTCAAATAATGTCAGGGGAAGATCGGCTCGCCTTTGTAAAATCGCTTTCACATACAAAGATGTTGCACAAGAGAAATCACCCCTCATCTTTAGCTCGAAAGCCTTCTCCACTCTTGCAGTTTCTCTGCACTGCCCACAGGTCTCTTTAGCAGAAAAAAAAGGAGAATACTGACAGAAAGTTCACTCACTATTTCTGAAATGCCCAATACTTTAAAAGTCATTAAATTAAAAAAAAAAAAAAACAACAACCCAACTTGTGTGGGTGTATATAAATACAAACACACACGGAACTAAAATGTTGCTTTAGCATTTATTTTCCTTTATAATAAATATTGCATAAAGTTAGGTTTTAAACAAGGCGGTCGAATTAAACTCTTCAATGTGCTGTTTAGAAATACGTTTGTTTTTTTAAAATTTGCTATTGGACTCCTTATTATCACCTGCAGATCGCGGAGGGTCCAAAGTGAGATGATTACATCTGTGATTTATTGTTGATTTCTGCACCTGGTTGCTTTCTATTGCTAATATCATTACTTCCTGGGAAGCCAAGGCTATCGCATTCCAACTGCCCAAATGCATGCTATGATCCCCCCCCCCCCCCCCCAAGTTAACTAGACAGAGGAACAAAAAAAGATTTTAATAGACTAGAGCTAGTAAAAGGAAGGAGGTGACAGAGCCCTATAAAAGTGTACAAAGAAATCCTTTCTGACAGATCAGTTAACTGCTCCTTTGGCTCGGGGGAAGTAGAGATGAGTGCAGGTGAGCATCCCTTACAGGAAGTTTCCGGCTCTCTTTACCTTAACTTGCTTTTCGTACACATGGATTCTAGTTTTGTTTGCTAGATGGCGCTCTGAGTCTCAGGAGCCTCAAATGCAGATTTAAACGGCCTTAAAGCATCGTTTTTCTTAGCTAGTTACATTTTATACTCTAAGCAACAGTTCGAGGCAAATCAGGCCATCGATATATATTTTTTTTTTATTTTTTAAAGATGATTTTAAAAGGTAAAACATTGTATCCCTTAAATCTCTGACACCCCCCCCCCCCCCCCCCACACACACACACACACACACACATACACACATTGGCACATTGTTCTGAATTATATTGATTTGAATGGAAGTTACCTAGTGTCTTTGCATGATTTTAAGCCGTTTTAGCGTTTGGTGATTTTAGTGTATAGTTGATACGTTTCAACACAGATGAAGATAAGAACTCACAGTGACACAGATGTTCTTTGTCAGGATTTGCCCAAATACATTCTACTCAGTTTTATGTGAGAAACAACATAAATCTTCTATGTATGCTAGATATGTTAGGTCTACCATGAATAAAATAAATCAAAATGTTACCACCTAAAGTAAATGTCCTTTTAATCCAGTCATTCAGATAAAAATGATGTAATATATCATGAACATGAATAAGAAATTATTATTTTCTTTTAGTACAAATTATTTAAACAATACTTATCGATTTTTTCAAGCGCTATTCCAGTTTCAAAATCATCTTTGTCATTGGGAAAGAAATTTAAAAGTTGTAAGTTAATTAAGGAAAGAGTAATCAGTGGAGTGGAAATCTGTCTTAATTAGCATATGGGTTGTAGTACTTCAGTGAAGATGTCACGTTTATAGCTCCTGTTAACCATTCTGTACATAGCATCTTTAGTAAACTGCTCTACAAAAAAAAAAAAAAAAAGAATGCCTTAATAATAACATAATAACTAAAATGGGATTGCAATAATTCCATAATGAGATTTATATCTACATTTCTCATTTTCACAAAATATCTTTTGTTACAATAGTGTATATGGGAGAGGATATATATTATATATATTTAAATATTTCCGTTTGCTATCATATTTAGTTTTGGCAATGGAAAATATATTTGATTCCTGGGTAAGATCTTTTTAAAAATCCAACTCCAGGTGTTAGTCTTTAGCTAGTAAACGATGAAAACCTAAAATAATTGGCAGACAGGTTAAGTATTAAGTTAACTAGATGGTCCTCTATGGTTGGAAGTTAATTTTTAAAAGGTATTCTTAGGCTGTGAAGGCTATTGTCATATTTTATGCATTTAAAAACTCAGCTCTCACACACAACTTCCCTCGCTTTACTGTACTTCAAAGGTAATACCTAGTTAGGCATCTAACTGTAAATACAATTATGCATTATAAACACAATTAATTTTTTTTCTGTTGTTCATCTGAATAATGAATTCAGTTCAAGTATATAAACAAGTAGTTTCATACAGTTTCGCAGTACACAATAAAAGATGAAAATTCAGCGACTCTGGCTGTTATATCTTGTTATGAGCACCCCAGAAAACTGCGGGTCCTATTTTAAACTTCCTTTGCAGATTATTTATTTTGCATAAGGTAATATTGTCATATTACCTCATTTTTTAATAATTAAAGTAAAATAAAGCATGGTGGTTCTTTTCTCGGAGGTAGCTATTTTATAATTAGTGAGCAATTTGCAACTTTTTCTTCCCCTTATTCTCATTTAAAAGGAAAGTTTACTAACTTTAAAACCTTATCCCAGTTTCTTTAAACTTCGTACTGTTTTGTACATTTTTTAGAAATAATTTCTCTTTATTATGAACAGAAATATGGGAGGACGCGGATCGCTTTTTTTTTTTTTTTTTCAAACCGTTCTTAATGATAATACAATTGTAACCAATAACATTGCCTCTAATCACTGTATAGTTATTGTTTCCCCCATGGGTTCGTGGTAAATGTTTCAAAGATTATTGATTTCCAGAAAACCAAATAAAAGGAACGCTTTCTTTATAAGATATGTAATAAACGTTTGCTTTTACTAAATAGTCAGTGTACATGTGACGTTGACAAATGACCAAAAGGCCATTTAAAATGACTTTGATGGGTTACATGAGTAAAGGAGAAGAAGTGAAAATATTTCTAACATATCCCAGGGGAGAAGACAAAAGAAAATTTGTTTTAAAGGAAAAGCAGAACACATTTGTTAAACGTTTAGGTATGAACCAGTGCCATCATTTTAAACAAAATTAGACAATATTTTTTTTTCATGTTAAGACGGAGTTCCAAAAGGCTTTAAACCCAAGATCTCTCGGCAGGACCAAAGTTATTTCAGTATATCAACTGAGTGAGAAAAACCTAAGTCTATCCAACTATGCAATTTTTATTAACTTCATGTTGATTGAATTTATAACTTAAGCCTTCATCTCCTGTAAGGATTGTACAACTAGATAAACTTATTTAAAAGGTAACAAGAAACAAGTGAAAAATCAAACAATGCCATCCTAAAGCACATTCCAGCTTCAAATAAAATCATTTTCCATTTTTTTTTAAATGTAAGGGAAAATATTATTGGATACTTAATTTCATTGTTTACTATATTATGCACTGGAAAATCTATAAAATATACATTTTAAGGGATAGTACTGGCGTACTTGAACGCAAAAATATCCTTTACAGACCAATATGTAGTAGTGCATTTGTTGGGAAAAAAAAAAAAGGTTTATATGTTGATGTTTATTTGGTTGGCAGGTAATATAACGATTTAAAATATACATAAGACACTTGAGTCTCAATTCAACAGGTCGGCACAATGGGAAAAATGAACAAACCGCTAGTTCAATTTTCTGTAAAAAATGATTTTGGTTTAAAAATAATATTAAATGTGTTCAAAAATATTTAATTTGTTTTAACAAGAAATTACAGTATATTTTCCAAAATTCAGTATTACAAGGAAGAATTTCAGAAAAATTATTAGTACATACTTCTGAAATCTATGACTAGATGGAAATATACTGCCAACAAAGGGGAGGAGGGACTACTTTAACAGATTACAGAAATAAGACTAAATAACACACTGAATAGTAACATGAAAATAAACTATAATGTACTACAAATAAGGTGGTGCACAACCACAGCTTAACTGATTCAAAACCGTTGTAATATTCCCAAGAATAGCATACAGAGCAAGTTGCATTTTTTAAAAGTTTATATTAATTAGCAATAGGAAACGCAATTCATTTCACAATTTCAGTTATTCATTTACTCGTTGATTTGTAAAGAAAACTAAAGAAAAAGTCTCAAAACTGGCACTGGTCAATTTTGTAAAGCAAAAGCGGAGACTTAAATGGAAAAAAAAAATAAAGAAAGATTTTGAGCAGGAGCTGCAGAAGCTAAAGAAACGATCGTCCGTGCAGCCTGGTGCTTTGATTTAAGCTACATTGAGGAAAGAGGAAATGTCTGCCTCGGTATAAGGCAAACCCAAATTATATTGAGCACACAAGTATCCCAAATTAAAACATATTTTCCTTCGCTCCCTTGCTGCAATCGTTCAAATTAGTCTTAAGATATGAATGCATAACAGGTGTTCACGGAGAACCTGTAAAGGTTGAGGGGGTTAGCAGAAGGAAACGAAGAGAAGCTATAGAGAGGGAACCGCACGAGTCTTAACTAAATATGTTCTTTTTATTTCTTTTACGGGGTGTATCTTTAGCAAGTTTCGCCTGGATCTAGAGGGCAAAGCTTAGGGACCGCTATTTTAGCGCCAGAACTCATTAAACAGCTCTGCAAAAGGCCAGGTGTATAGTACCTGCCCAGCTGAGGTCTCCCCCCCCCCCCCCCCACCCCAGAAAAGCGTAATGGAGGAGGGAGGGTCTGGTTTCTAAGGGCATTCACTTTCCAACCGAATCGAGGTGGGTATCTGGCAGCAAATTAGCATTTTTTTTTTTTTGCTAATTTGACAATTTAAACCCTGATTTGAACAGTAGAGACAGATTAAATAGAAACGGCTGTATGTTTATCGAATGACTCCTAGCTTTGCTTCAACAAATTCAGATGAATTCACCTTATGATTCATCGGGCAAGAGAAAAATATCGCACTGCAGAAAAAAGTCATGTACAACCATTTTTCACTCTTAAAAATAAGAAAAGTTCAGCCTATGACAGTGAAATGTTGAAAAACCCCGAGGAATGTAGTTAAAAAAGAAAAGTAAATGGACTCGTAAATATTCCGCAGGTAGAAGGGAAGTCATGGCGTGGAATCAAGACATCTTACATGTCACTAAAACAAATTACGAGAAAATGTTTGTACGTGATTTATTATAGGTTCCGCCTTACACGGTGGATAAAAAAAAAAAAAAAGGCAAAAGTTAAGCCCAAACTAAGCGCTGTCCATGGTGCTAAGCAGAGTTACTCTACACTTCACTCAGAGGAGTTCCAACAGGTTTGGAGAAATGACCTCCATTTGAAGGTCCCCAGCCCGTTGTCATCCATCCAGTGTCCGATTTCTTTCGCTTATTCTTCAGTTTTCTCAACACTTTTGCTTTTACTTGCATATTCACCGGAGAAATCATTTCGATCTGTTTGCAATATGTGCTACCACACATACGTTCAAGGACAATAAATGGAAAAATACTTCAGCTTTTACAAAGCTTATCAACTAGTGAATAGATTCTTCACAAAACACACTCAGTATTTTGAAGCTCTAGTTAAAGCCAAAGCACCTTTGCAATTGTCCGTGGAAGCAATGTACTACACAGAGATTTTCTGGAAACAAGAAGTAAAAATAGTTTTATGTAAGGATATGAATGTAACACTTTTATTTTAAATGGAAAGGCGTTATTACAGATGTCTAGTTTGTTTATGCTGTTGCTAATTGATATCGTTTAGTCATTTATACACCAATCTGAAAGTTTATTAACTTCATTTTTTTTAATTCAAAATGGCACGGAGGAGTGCACAGGTGGAATTAAAACATTCAGTAAAATTAATCACAGTGCCAAAGACCACGGAATATTCTCAAATGGTTCCCTTTTCAGCAGAACCGTTACAACTTTTCTTAGGTGATGCAAGTACAAATATTTCAAGGATTACTTTCTCCCGTGTGAAATAAATATAGCAGGACAAGCACAAATGAGCAGTCCGATGATATAATCCCTTAGTATGCAACATTTTCTCGGGGAATGAAAAGTATTACATTTCCCGCATTAAGCATACCTGTAGAAAGAAGGCTACAGATCAGACCAGGTAAATAAATAAATAACATACATTTATTAAATAAAGTGAAAAGCTACGAACATTAGCTCTGTGCAAACAACTGACCATACCTGATATTTGCTGTCAAGCACTGAATCAATATTTGCAAGCTTTATGCCATTTTAATGATTTTCTCTTAAACTTAGAAGGGAAAAGTTCTTTCTGCACTTCACGGATTAAGCAAATAAGATGCACCACCACGTACATTTAAACATACGTATGTCACATTTGTCATATAGTAACACAGTAAAATGGCGACAGAGAAAGACCAACATGGTTAATCCAGTCTGCCCAGCAGCGATTTGTCCACTTTGGGTAGATGCGGAATCCTTAAACAGTTTTAAAGTAGTATGAGACCCTGAGATAGTAAATCTACAATAGAGGTACGAAGCTCTCCTGGAGAGTAGATAGGATTTGATAAATGAAAATTATAGCACAGGAAGCCACGGGCCTTTCCCTTGACTGATCAATTCTCCCATGTGTGGAACTTAATGGAAAATAACTGTTGGGGATTTATCTCAATGGTGATAAACAGACCTGAATCACTGCTGTATAGTAATAGTTATACGTACCTACATTTATTGCCCCTTGAAGGGTAACGCTGGGAAAACGTAACTCTTAATTGTATGTTAGTTAGGTGGTCTGTTGTATCAGTTCACACATATTGCACTTGAAAGTGGCCAAATGGAAGGTATATACTTGCGTCACCAGGTATAAAGAACAAAGCAATTGCGTAGTTTTGTAACCTCGTATTCTGTTTGGCCACTCATTACACCAGTTTTACACTTGTCTTCAACATTTCACCGATTCTTTATTTTAGTAAGCTGTAAATAATTTATATCTATATCTATCTATCTATAAAATATTTTTTCTACTTTATAGAACTCCTAAATGTGGATATTTTGATTATGAAAATGGAACACTTTCTTTCTGCAGTACTAACACAATTGTTTTTGCTTAAATTTGTGAAGTTCGGGTGAGATGCTTTATTTCTTTTGTATGATTTTTGGATAAATGTATTTGAAATCAATCTTTTGATGAGTTCTTGTTATAATCAAGAGTCTTGCTTTCCAAAGGTTCTTCCCATTCTGTACCAGTGGAAAAATCTTTGCAGATGGTTCCGTACTTAATTATTTCGAGTTTTATGGTTCTTTTCTAAAATCTTCCCTAGAAACCGCTCCTGAAATGACCAGCACCTATGGTCAACAAATAGGGTGTGGGCAATACGTTTTTAATGGACTAACTTACTGCATTTGTATTTGCTTTGGAGAGCACAAGTGAAGTTAGCCCAATAAAAATATCACCTGCTACTCGGTTGCCGAGTTTGAATTCTACAAGGTAAGTTAACTAAGAGTAACCACGTCACTATATTGGGTAATTATTAAGGTGTGAATCTCCACCTTAAGAAGCTCAGACTCCATATAATTTTATCGTTTATATGTAGAAAATGAAACAGTGACTTCAAATGCACACAATTTCATAATTTTGTAAAAGGCTGCCTAGTTAATAAAACACATAAATTATCAATGATATTATAGATAACCTCACTCGGAATCCCTTGGAAAACTTTAATTTCATCTAACTCAACTCTATGAAAAGTTTGCTCAGTCCCATGATATCAAAACATGACGGATTTCCAAAAAAAGTAGTTCCCTGCATACCACCAAAAAGTCCTATATTTTGCTAAAACGTGTATTTTAAAGAAATTTTCAGAAAAGGGGCTGCGGTATTTGATAGATCAGGTGAAGGCAAGCATAGATGAATTCTTAAAATGATGACCTGCCTAAGCTTCAGTATGTTTTCTCTAGACATATAGATAATACGTTCTCCATTTACAAACGTTGGGAACAACCTACAGTGATGAAATGGATCGGATTTGTAAAACGATTTTCCACTAAGGTATAGAACGGGAGAAAACTTTTGACAAACCAACGTCCTAGTTATGATTTCTGGCGAATTTATCACAGCAGACATGATTCTTATTTTCTAGTGTGGGACTTACTAGTATTTTTCAAAAAGGTTCCTCAGGTAGGAGAAAAGATATTTGTTAATACTATGGCGATAAGAAATAAATACTATGACACATATGTGATGAGTATTTTTTTTTATAAGTATATTTGTATCTACAGATGATACACACAGCCAGACATTAAGCTCACATACCATAATTCAAACTTAATATGTATGGATAAATATAGCAAATATATTTCCCCAAATCTGTATCACACGTACATTAACATGACAGTAAAATATTAAAAGAAATAAAAGCATCCTTAAAGATTAGCTTGGGTCCAAAAGTCTAACTTGCCGCATGTCTACCGCCATAATGAAGTACAGTATTATCATTTGCAAATTCAGAAACGCAATGAAGTTGCTTCTCTTTATCCACTTTGAAGTAATACTTGTGGGTCTAAAATCCAGATCTAGATGTTAATCTCTGGTTTGCTTTCAAACAGAACTCAGTTACAAAGGGCTTGGAAAGATTTTGACTCTATTCAAGGCGCACAATATATTTAATTTTCTGAGGAGTAAAAACTGCCCAAGAAACTTCATACAGCTTCTTAGATTTTGCTTAGCATACGTGATAAAACATTGATTGTCGCAGTTTGCTGACCCATGAAATTTGGGGGTTAGTTTTCTCTTCAGACTGGAGAATATAATTATGCAAATAAAGAGCTGTCACCGATCTAGTGAAATACTCACAAACACAAGCATCGCTAAGTTGGGCTGAAAAGTGAAAATGGGGACTGCTCTGACCACACAAAGATTGAAAATAACGGCCAAGCTTCCTATAACGTTGATTTCCAGTTTTCCAAGCCTTTATCCCCTTTCATTTGAGATGTAACGGAGGCGACGGCATTTCATAATAATAGGGTTTTTTTTGAGTTTCCTCCCTAAGGATATGACCGGGGGGGTGGGGAGGGGGTGCAAGCTATTTTAAATTACACCTTAAGCTCAGGGACATCTTTTGAGAATACCACCTACCGAATAAACACAATAACACGTCTTTAAAATGGACTAAAGTAACCAAAGTGACCACGTTTGAAAGATCAGGAAGAGAGGGAAACGCTAAATGTTGTGTATCTGTTGCATCTGCAACTCTGTTTTAGTAACATTAAGCATTTCCTCATTTTTATTTATTTATTTATTTATTTATTTTTTGCGATAATAAAGCCATTTCAAAGGTTCCTATCTACATATCCTTTCCTTTATCGGTTTGGCCAAAAAAAAAAAAAGAAAGAAACCCAAAGCAATCAGGCTGTCATTTTACAAACTTTATTTCTCCCTGTAAGGCGAAGCAGGCTGCATCCTATCAGAGGTTACAGAACTTCCCAATGATGAGAACCGGGAAGCCTCCCGCCAGACTGCTGACTGCTAAAGACATCACTCCATGAAAGATCAGTGGTGTGAAACTTTGAGAACATCGATCCAAATGAATCTATTAAATCCCCATTCCTCCTAAGTATGCTTTTCGATGATGACGGTCACGCTCCTCCGCCGCACAGAGTTGCAGATTGATGATGGGATGCTTTGATGGCTACATCTCCTGCAACACTGGCATTTCATCGACTTTGTGTGCTCTTTTTCCACTTTCCAGACTTCAGCGCCAGGCTTCCTTCTTTTAAATGCAGCGTTACTTACCACTGGCTTTCCACCTAAGCGCCTTAGCAGCGCTGACGCGTTCAGGTTGCGCCGTTTTAAGCGTTGTGTGCGTCTATCAAGTCATTCTGCACAAAGTGTCATCCCACTTTCAAGGGGAGAAGGAGGACATTGCTCGAAGAGTGCTAACAGACCCACCTGTTGCGACATTAACCCTAGTTTAAAGACTTTAAGCGGTATGTCAAGACCAATAAATCAGAAATCACTTTTATAACGTCTCTTGCTACTCAATATCCACAAACACACACACACACACACACACCCTCCTTTAATTGTTTGCTTTTGGTGTCCAGGCAAATATTTACATTAATCCTTTGGAAATAATCGAGGATAGGCTAAATGGCAATATGCACCGTGTTTACCCTCCTTTTAGGGATCTAGGTGGGACTGGGCTTCAGGGCGATCTGTTTGTTTTCCCAGCACACGGAGAGTCAGCAGGCTTCAAGCTTAGGCTACGGGGGACAGGGAGGAGCAGCAGGAACAACAAAAACCCAAACCCTACTCCAACAGTCTCCGATCCTGACTGTGACAACCGTGGTTAGCCCCCAGGTCGGACTGAGAAAAGTCCACGCAGCAGCGCGCACCCCAGGACATCTGGCTCGGGAGCTTGCAGCGTGGGCGCAACGCTGAGAGAGCTCTGCCAAGGGAAGCCCAGAACAGCAAAAGACAGAGCCCGCTCCTTGCAGCTTTTTTTTTTTAATTTTTATTTTACTCTTGTACTTAAGCATGATTACAAGTGAACTGTTAAGGTGTTTATCACTTTTATACTAAATTCGGCCAGCGATGCTCCTTCCGGACTTGTCATTGCTTCACGGCATCAATGCGCCACCTTAGTATTTTTCCTTCCAGTTCACATTTAGACTGTGGAAACCCTTAACCAATAAGCAGTAGGAGGCATCTTCCCATAATTTCGGGTAGAAGGAAGAGTATGATGCTTATATGAAAGCTTTGCTGCAGTATTTGCAAAATCCAGATGAATAGCAATGTTTTTAGTGCATATGGGGGAAACGTGAAAGGGGTATTATAACTGCATTGGATTTACTTTACAGCTGAGAGAATTTACAAAACAAAATATGAACAAAAGTTTTATTAAATTGTTGGATCTTTTTTTGGCCATTTTCTCTTCAGGAGAAAAAAAAATCCTATTGCAAGTTTATTCTTATTAACTTGAACTTTTCAACAGTCAAGCTAATTTCTTTATAAATAAGAAAACTGGCAGACAACGGAAGAAAGGATAACTGCACATTACAAGAAAAAAGCTTTGTTTATTCAGTGTAAACAGAAATATACAATTGAAGACATTCCCTGTGCCTCAGAGGTCTTTACATAAGCAATACCACAAGTCAGGTAAGAGCAAGGGAAAAACTTACAAAATGGCAATCAGCATTATTACATTAAAAATTGATTTTCCATTAAACATGAAAAAAAAAAGCTTTATTGATATTTGACACCAAGAGAAAACTTAAAAGAGATGCTGGTACAAACATACATACTCAGAGAATTCCTTCCCCCCTTGGAAAATAAAACTGGAACCATGGCATGAAGAATGTTCTTTAATTAAAAACACCACTCCCATTAGATTTAACACAAATCAGAGAGAAGAACAAACAGGGATAAGCAGTGACTGTCCAAGTCACAGTCAGTCAAGCAAAACCAGTATGGAGGAGGGGAGGGGTAAGATCACTTTCACAGGATAAAAGCACATTTAACAGGTTAATTACCAGATAGGTTTCTTACATTTTCTTTTCGGTTTCAGACTTGGGTTGTTTTGCCTCAGTTCGGGCAATCTGGAATTGCATGTCCATTGTCTTGCTGAAAAAGTGTTGTGAGAAACATACACTGACTTGTGTGTAAGTAACATTTATCAAATGGAAGTTTTATAAAGTAGCTTGAAAAAATTTGGAAACATTTCACATAATTGAATTACTTGCCACAAGTTAAAGTCTCAAACAGAAGAATTATGCAAAATAAACATCACAAATGTACACAAAGCAGAGATTTATGTATGCACACATAGGGCCTGGCATCTGACAATTTCTAAACTCAAGAGGCTCTAAGTCCCTGGAATGAAGTCCAGAATGCTGAGGTGCACTAAACCTCAGAAGGATGAACTGAGGAAACTTGCAATATTTTATTTACTGATAAGTTATTTTAAAACAGGCCTATCTTTCCTAAATGATGAATTAAAACCATAACTGAATTCCTCCTATAATTGTACAAGGCGGAACCCATTACTTTACAAAAGAGAGCGCATTCAGTAATGTTTCCCATGCTGACCAGAATCTCTGCTTTTCAATCAACAGAAGAGTCAGAAGAAAACATGGTTTTGATTGTTTTCCTTTTTTGCCTCTGCTGTACAAGCACCAGAGACAATTCAGTAGACATAACCACTGAAGAAACAATCACTTTAATTTAGTATCATAACTGAGGAAACTGGTGCATAACACCGGCTACATATCCTTGCTGATCAGATTTATCAGCTCCTAAAATCTGATACTATCAGCTATACCGATTCTGAAAATCAATTAGTCACAAATTGATTCATTTTTGTCTGATCACTTCATGCATTTTTCTGAGTATTATTGTGTTGTTTAAGGCAGGCACATAGTATAATTTTAGCATAAAACTGAATAGAAATGCTAAGATAGGAAATTTAGGCCAGAGTGCAGTATAAACAGTGTGCTACACTAAAATATACATTAAATCAATCAAAGAATTGGAATATTAAAATGCAAGCATCTTTGGATTACAAATAGAAAAATCAGCAACAAGTGATTTGTTTGCTGTCGTATTTCACAGTGTGGTCCAGTAAGAAGCATTTCATTGAATACAGTTACGGGCCTGGAACTGTTAGAAGGCTCCATGTTGTGTCCATGGTGAAAGCTCTTCATGAATACAGATTGCCAACAGCAACTGGCATTTTAGGTTCTACCTTTCCAAAAAAAAAAATTGTGGAGGTCTTACAACCACTGCCCAGGAACCAGAGAGACAAACATTAGGCAATGCAATATTCTTGTTGAACGGTGGACCAACATGCTTGAATTCTTTGTCAGTGGAAGAGTAAATGGTAAGAGATTTTGTACCACCTTAGGGACCTTGGTCCCACTGAAACTGCTAGAAAGAAAAAGCCTTGTGAGTATCTGCAGCACATATTTTGTTAACAGGATGGTTATAAAGCAAGATATTCTTTCAGAAGAAGGAATGACATTTTTCATCTTGTGTACACAAATATATAATCAGTTAATTTTCACTATGACCTGTCAGGTTTGTCCCAAAATACATGTAACTGGAGCAGATCTGAAGTCCATAGAAAAGAGGGAATTCTAGAATAAAAGAACTCAAATATTCAGAGATTTGAGCAAACCTGCATTGCATCTGATTGAAAGTTAGGCTTCCCTTTCTTGTGGTGTAGACTTTTCTGGCAACTATAGTAATACCGATTTATACATCGTTGTATATCAGATATGTTTTACGCACAGCCTTTTCTCTGCTCTCCAAAAGAAAAATACATTGTGAGAGATGCAGAGAACAATTTATTTACAGAAAGCTAATAATACAAGAGCACATCTGTATTTACCGGTATACATAACTATGGCTAAAATGAAAGCAAAACATTACAGTTTCTGTAAGCTAAAAGCAAAATACTGCATATATGGTTTTGCTTCAGTAAAAGTTAAACAAAATGTGACCTAAAATAAAAATTCTACCTCATTAAAAACCATAAAACACAGAGAAGCAAAAGGCGAGCTTTGAAGGTAAGCAGTAGAAAAACCTGCAAGGAGAAACCCCTTAGCTCTGGCATCAGCTCGGTGCTGAGGCTATGTCAGGGCAATTAGAGCTGCACCATGCTGCACTGTGCAGTACCGCTGTCAGCCTTAATCTGCACACTGATGGGCAGCACGAAATCCAAGCTACAGCCCAACAGGAAGCACAACCAGTGAACCCATATTGCTTTGACAGTTGCACTCATCTAGAAATAATGCAAAACGCTATTTAGATGTATGCATCACGACCTCGTGCTCTAGGAAGAAAACAATCTAATGAGGGGCTGAGAGAATGCTTGCAGAAAACAAGAAGAGAAATTCTTTTTATTTAAAAAAATGTGTTATGCTTCTTTCCTCTTAAAATTCTTCATGTTTTATTCTGTTAGAACGTCGTGTTGGTGTTGGTTTGACTTTAGTGTTCTTTGCTTCCAGAGCTTCAGAAAAGAATTTGAAAACAGAATGAAAACTCTTCCATGAAGTTAGCTCATGACGCTCTGTACCTGGAAAACATAAACAGAACAGCTATCAGTGTCCACATTTCCCCCTTGTCCTTGAAAGTTTTATCAAAGAAGAAATAAAGGTGCATTATGAAGGTCTGAACAGATGAATACTTCTTCGTACACACAGCATGGCATTACTGTAACTAATTTAGAAAAGTATTTTCCCTAATATGGTGGTAATAGAGAATTCTGACCTGTGCCAGTTCGTCTGAAGCAGAAAAGTACTGGAAAAAGCTAAAACCCCCATAACTTCTCAATATGTAATAAAGAAGGTGGAAAAAATAATGATGCTAGTCTATTTTTCCTTTTTAAGTTTTTACTTAGTTGAGATTCATTCATTTCACTTTCTTCTAAATTATTTACTCTTTCTTGTCTCTATTGCTCCCTTTTGTAAAGTCATTTGTAGCTCACCTTTCCTTATTACCCCGATCTATTTTTTTAATACATTCTCACACTATGCAGAAACAAATGGTATGCAATATTCTTTACGATCCCCTATTTTTTTGAAATCTCCTCTCCCAAGTTTACTCTTCAGTTGTTCATGCCATCTTTTCAATATTTTCATTCAATTGTGTGATGAATATCAGAATAGCAGCCTGAGCCAGTCCCTTGATTTACCTGCATTTACAGATTAAGGTTCCAAAAGCTTTAAACAAGTGAAATACAAATCAGAAGGAAAAATATTTTCATTACTCTACCTACTGTACTACCTACACATTTATTTTCTTAGCACTGCTACTTTAAGATTAATTGGATGACACTTGGAGATTGTATCTGATGTGCTGCAATCAAGATGCCTTTCTCAGATTTTTCAGACCTTATGGTGCTTGTAGTAAACTTGGTTATGAATTTTAGGAGATGGCCTTGGTAATAGTGGCATTGCCACAGAGTCTGACCACCTGAAGTGGAACATACAGACATGGTAACTCTCTCAGTGACCTAGACTGGCTACTATTGGAAAGAGGATGCTGGGTTCGACCGTCCTTGGGTCTGACCCAGTGGCATATCCTATATTAAGTAACTTCTTATGATTCTTTCCTTCACTCTTAGGGAACCTTTTCCTTCAAGGACCTCTCAGGCTCTGAGGACCTGGAAGAACAATATTACTCTCCAATTGTCTTGCAGCTTGGAGATACTTTCATCTTATGAGGCAGTTACAGTTTTTGAACCTTTTAGAGAAGTTGACCCCAATCAGCTATGAAGACTAGCTGCACTGTTCCTCAAAATGGGCACATTTATTTGAATTACAGACGCATATTTAGTTCGTTTTACATTTAAAGACTGGCTGATGGCTTTGTAGATCAAGATTTTTCATCGAGTGAGCTGTATTCCATGCTTTATTTTGCTGATCACTGTCACTATAACTTGCATCATGGTCTTGGATTGGGGAAAGGACTTTGTTCACATTCTAAACAAGAAGGTCCATGCAGTTTTAATGGAGCCTAGTTTCTGGAATGCACATGCTTGGGCATATATCAAGATTGAAAAAAAAATACCCTTGTCAAGATACCCTTGGATTCCCTGATATGTTCTCAAAATATAGCGTGGAAAGAACACAGAACACAAAAGTTACTAGGGGGAGGAGGTGATCTCTCATAAGTCTTCTTCCTTTCAGAAAGTAGGCTAAAAATCTTCTATCCTGAACTAGACATACAAGAATGAGATTCAAATCAGTGAGTGTAAGCAGCAAAACAAAATCGGAGATCATGGTTGGTGATTCCTAAATCATTTGACCCATCTCTATTAATAATCAGAGATACATAGAGGTGCCAGGCCTACAAGGCACTGATGTTAATTATCTTCTGTAATTACATAGCATCTACCTTATGATTCTGACTTAAAAGCGGCAATACAATCTAAAACCTAAAAAATATATGTTCTTTTCAACGCAGTATATACTTCTTTAGGGAAGTTAAGCACACCCCCTTTACGAGAGAGGGATTCCAACTGGAACTAGTGAACGTGAACTAGTTAAGAACACCAGGAAGGATTCCCTCTTGGAAATTAAGGGAGACAAAAAAGATGCTGGTTGCACCAATAACACCACTAGTCAGTCACTTAGAATCAGGGTTGATGTCAGAGGACTAGAGAAAGGTAGATATACTGTAGCTCCTCTCCACAAAGATAGCAGAAAGTATAAGGCTGATACCTATTAATCAGTCTAGCCTGACCTTGGTGGTGGAGAAATTAATGGAATCACTACCCAAAGAAAACGACAGTGGGTAAACCTTGAATCATTATTGCAAGCTGAATGGATAAAATAGATGGCGACTGTGTAGCAAAAAATCTGATTCTTTGAGTGAATGACCTTGGAATTAGATCAGAGAGAGGGCCCCACAAAAACATCCTAAGGAGGTTAAATGGGTTAGAAACTGGTTGAATGATAGGCAAGAGAGAGTACTGATAAGTGAAAGTCAATATGAAAAGACAAAGGTGACTAGTAGAGTATGATAGATATTTATTCAGGGGCTGGTTTTATCTAATGGTTTTCTGTGTTATATTGCGGAGGAACAGGAAGAGAAGGTATGTCTTTTAGTAGAATATACTAAGATCGGCAACAGAGATGACGCTCCAAAAAGAATGGAAAAACTGGAGGTGGCATTTAAAAATTATTTATTTTTAGGAATGAGACAGCTAAGATTTAACATACTTTAATTTTATTTTGGAGTTTTATTCTGTCTTTTGTGGCTCGTCAGTCACTTCAAGAAAGATCATAATTAAAAATGAGAGACAAAGAGGTTACATGTTCTGGATCATAACAAGACAGCACATAGTGAAAATTGAAAGCCTGGCTTAAGGTTCATAATCAGAATAAATGCCAGGGCTTTATATACAGGTCCCTTAATATTATATAGAAGGCTGATATATGCATGAGATAGATCTGCATGCAACTGATGCAGTGAATGCAAATCTATCTCATGTATATAATTATCAATATCCTGAAAACCAGACTGACTAGGTGGTCCTCCAGGACTGACTTGAGAAACACTGTTGTACACACCTCATACCATGCATTGGAAGACTGTTACATATTTCTCCCACTCATCCTCCGTCAAGCATCCGCCATTGTCCATCAGGCACTTCCCTCCTCTCATCTCCCTTTTCCCCTCCACAACCACCCATCCCCACTTCCCTCTTCAGAAACCCTCCCCTCTTACCCTTCCACCCATGAGGCAAACTCTTTCTCTTCTCTGCCTCATGAGGGTCCTTTCTCCTCCACTTCTCCATCAGGCACCCCATCCCCCTTTCTGAGACTCTAGTCTTCCTGGAATTGGTGTCTTTTCCCCCCTTGTCTTCTCACTGTATGTCCCAGCACCAGTGGGACTTGGTGCAGCTCTCCACAGCTGCTTTAGTCATTAGCATTGCTCCTCTCATGTCTGCACAGTTCACATGATCTTTTCTGGGAATAGTTCACTGCTCTGTATATACAGAGCCCAGCATGGTTGAAACAGAAAATCATTGAACTGCATGGGTGGAGAGGAGCAGCACTGAAATGAGAGGGAAATAGCAGCAGGATTCAGGGCTCAACAATCTCCTCTTCAGATTCCTAATTGGCCATCTCCCTGCTTCGCAGCTGTTACTGCTTCCATCATCTTTTGCTCCCTGCAGCTGAGACAAAAGCCAATGAGGAAAGCTGTGACTGTGCTCCTCCTGCCCCACTAGGGTTGCCAGCTTTCAAAAAGAGAAAAACCTGCCAGATGCCCCCTACCCTTCTACAATCAACTTCCCCTCAACACATGCTCTATCCTCCAGAGCTCCCCAAATACATGATCCATGATCCCTTTCAGTCCTCAGAGCCCCTTCCCATCTCCCAGAGCTCTTGCTCCCATAACTTGCCTCAGTCTCCAAAGCTCTATTTTTTGACCAGATCAGGGCAGGAGTAGAGCAGTCTCCTCCCAGGCAGAGGCACTGCCTGTGGTTTGGCTCATCTGCCTCCTATGGCACTCCTCCCCTCCCCCCAATATGACATCTCTCCCTCCTACGCCCTCCAAGGCCCATTCCAGACGCCTCTCTCGCTTTGTACCTCATGACCCCCCTTCCTCACAAGACTCCTTCTTGACTTCTCTCTCCCTCCTCCAATGGCATCTTCCTGGCTTCTTTCCCCAGCAGCATCAGTTTTTCCTGGTTTCTACCCTCCCGTTTTTTGGCTGTTCTGGGCCACAGCGAGTTGGCAGCAGTTGTAGAAGCAGAAATGTAAAGAAAATGCAGAGCAGGGCCAGAGCTGGTGTGGGCGCTCCAGCAAGCCCTGTAGCAGCCCCACCCCTTGCATGGATTTCCCAGGAGAAGGGGGCAAGGTGCAGCGCACATAATGGCTCTGGCCCCATGCTACATTTTCTTTCCTTTGAGCTGTGTTGTCTTGCACCATTTTTATTTTACTTCTGTCAGGAGTTGGATAACTGCCTGCAGAAGCCGGAGGTGCAGCACCTTTTCTGCCCTGGCACCTATGGCCCAGACCACATTGGCCCTAGGCTAGCTAAGGCACTGTAGTCATTAGCGGCTCACAAGGAGAGGGCGGGGAGGGGGCTGCTTCACAGTTCTGGTGCTTTGCCACTGAAAAGGTTCTAGCTCTCGTGTTTGTTCAGCTGGATAGTCTGGAGGGTGAGGTGGTTAAGTGGTTTTTGGGCTGCGCACAGGTTTCGGCTGGGATGATGCCTCCTCGCCCTCTCCATCAGGTAAGTAGGACTGATGCCTTTCATTAGGGATAACATTTTGAACTCAATGTGTAGAGCGCTTGGGAGCCAGAGCAGAGAAATCGATGCGGGAGAAAACATCCCATTTTCTGCTGCTGGTGATGGTGCTGGTGGCGACATTTTGTAGAGAGTGTAATTTCGCAAATGTCCCGTTAGGTAGTTTTGGGAGGTGAGGATAGCACTGCCTGACAGGACCTTAGTATGATGTGTTTTCGTGGGGGGGGATGGATTGGCTCGCTGGCCCTTTTATTTTATTTCTGTTTGGTTATGACAGTGCTACTTAGCCGGATATCTTTTAACGATATGTAGCCAGATAACTTTATGCAAGTATATTCAGCGAGTTTGTTTATTCTGCTGAATGTACAGGACATGTTATCTGGATAACGTCAGTCGGATAACTTGTCCCTAAACAGCCCACTGGATATTGGCCTCCATATATTTATACCCTGGAGAGGGGATATACAATAGACATAGTCAGTTACCTGAAAGATATAAATAATGCACAATTTTTCAGCGGAAAGGAAGATTTAGCGCACGTGGTCACTAAATGAGTTTGGAAGGGGAAGTAGATTCAGTAGATTCAAGTGTTTCTTTACAGAAAGGATAGCAAATGTGCTGAACAGCCTAGCAGTGGAAGTGATAATACCAACAATAATATCAGAATTAAGAAGGCCTGGGAGAAGCTGAGTATCCATAGCGGCGGAAAAACAGAGGGTAAAGATGGAGATCGAGTAGGATACTGTAGCAGGAAGGGAAAATAATCAGACTAAACAGGCCTGGTGAATTTTACTTGCCATCAGCTTCTATGTTTCTAGAGACTATTGATGGCTACTATACTATATTTCTGTCCTGTGCCACTCATGCTCAGTCTGTTAATACATTTGGTTATGTGCTTTTAAAAGATTTGGCAAACCGTCTTAAAATGTGATCATTCAATAATCAATTTGTTTTATTAGAAATAATCAAAAAATCATGCCGATAAAAATAATAGGTGAATAGGATTGAAAAGAATGTAAATATTTTATTAGCTAATCCAGTTATCCTGATATAATGCATGGAACTCACAGGAATCACTGCATATGCTGATACTTTAACATGGTTAATGTTAATTCTTTATTCAGTAATAGTAGGTCATTGCTATGGTTACTCTACAATGGTGCAACACTTCTCACTCCCTTCAGCTATTCGTCAGAGTCCTGGTAACCGCACTTGTTGCCTAGCAACAGTTTTGTGACAGTATCACAATATGGTAGTGCAACAATAAAGGCATTACTGCAGCCCAGAGAGGGAGAGAAATGCTACAGCGTAGGGGTGTAGAACTGCCACAGGAGCTGTGAGACCTGAAAATGGGGTCCTAACACAGGGCAACATCTTTTTACAATTTTCATTTTCTTTTATTAAAACGCACCAAAAAACAAAAATGCATGCATTATAGAAACAGAACCCATGCATCTTTGAGCTATATTTGTGCTCAGCAAAGAATGGCAATATAAAATAATTTGAGGAGTCGTGTTCTTCTGTCTCTCCACTAGTTCCCCTATTTGCTGCCACTGCCATTCCCTTTATGGGCATAAAGTACACGCACTAGCACGAACAGATCTGGGGTAACTTAAGAGCTTCCTTACAGTTATTTCAGGAAACTAATTCAGAGGGACTTGAAGATTCAGTTTTCCAAATCAACTCCCAACACCCATTTCCCCCTGCTTACCAGCATTCTTTCTTTAGGGCAAATTCATTTCCTACCTAATGCTGAATTTTCCATAAAACTATGCGGTGCCTGGGCTTACATCACTTAACTTGACTATTAATGAAGTCTTCCAGCTCTCAGTTTGGTAGAGAAGCCTCTGATTAGGTACAAACTGTACAGCATGATGAGTGTAGTAGTCATATAAAAGAACTTTTACATTGATTTTCTATACAATAATGGACTTGGTAAAGATTTTTCACAGGTTTTATACATTATCAACTTGCTGAGTTTATAAGCAGACACACTTTCATTTCACAAATGAGCATGCATTTTCTCTACCATAATCCATGGAAAAAGCTGTTTGATTAGAACGCACTTCAGAGATTATGATCTGTGGTTTCAGTGTCAAGATAGTGTAATTAACCGAGTTACATTCCTACTGAGAAGTACTTCCAAGACAGTGGCTGAGGCAATGGAAGGAGCATTACAATATGAAATTATTTTACTGAACAATTTAATAATTCTAATTGTTCTGTCTCCTTTCAAGCTGTAATGCCAATTTGTGAACAGCTTCTAGGAGACGCAGTCGTGTGAATGCATACAATAGTATTCTCCTCCTGAAAGAGGATATAGTATTATACTATTGTAGTAGGTGTAGGAGGCTCCCGCTCGCATCCAGGAACAAAAGCTTAGAAGTCGCTAACATACGGGTCTTCTAAACAGCAACCTTACACAGGCTCAGCTCGTATCAAGAGCTGTTCACAAAGACAAAAACCTTTTCAGAATTGCAATTTACATTCTCAGGTGAAAATAAACCCCCAGGATATCCTAAATCCCTGCTCACAGAAGCAGCAACAATGCTGCTAGGATCAATAAATTGGTCCACACTTTCCAGGTTATATACCACTGCATGGACAGTATGGCTTAATAATCATGGCGTTCTGTGTAGAGTTAACATATATATATATATATACATATATATATTAAATGATGTGACCCAACAGCATCTATTGCTAAGTATATTAAAAAGGATGAACACATATAGTTACAACACTAATAATGGTATGGATGGGCTGAGCTTCCAAGCATGCATGGAGTGGCCTTGACTATATCCCTAATATCAATGAGCACACAATGACTATATGAATTATTACAAAGCTTGGTCGTAAGACATGGCCACGTGCTTGGGTATTGGATTAAGTCCACACACAGCAAAGAAACCCCCCCAAATAGGTAGAATATTCACTATACAACATGGGAAAATGGACAAGGCACCCATGTGATGCTGGACTACATACCTTTCAGATGAATAAATGGCAGTCAAATATCTGTAGAAAAAAACTATCTAGTGTAGTGATATGGCTGTAGCATAATACACATTATAATAATACAACAGGCCCAGCCCTAATACAGGCAGTGGGCAGGCCTGCAGAGCCCCCCCCCAATGAAGCATGCCCCCTTTGCCTATCCCTCCCATTACTCCTTTTTTTGGTTTGTCCTATCTGGCAGTCTACCTTTGCTGCCCCGTCCCAATCTACAATCCTAGCCTGCCCACCGTCATGTTGTATCCAGCTCCCTAATTTGTAGAAGTCACCTGGATCTTGAAAAAAAAAAAGAAAGAATTCTACCAAACCTCCTCAACTTATATAACACTTTTTGAAAGTGAAGGGCCTTCATATAGGAGGCTGGCACCTGAGCTAATACAGGGATGGTACATTTCAAATGGGATGCACTTCTATGCGTGTGCATCAGCATGCACTCAGAGACGTGGTTATTTTATAACATGCACACACATACGCGCGCGTGTTATAAAGCAGCCTGTGCACACGTATCTGCGCACGCCCAGCAATGTAAGGCGCTTTATGGCTTAACTTTACATTATGTATTTTATAAAATATGTGCGTCTAGCCAAGGACCAGTTTTCACTCCCGGTAGTTTGTCCACCAGTTTGCCCCGTGTTCAGAACCCCTCTGGCTCTTTAGACTGCACCCTCCTCTCCCCCAGTTAACGGAGACCCCTTAAACCCATCACAGATGCCTATAACACTTTTTTTTTAAAACTTACACCTCTCCTTCATAGTAGAAGTAAAGTTAAGTGGCACTGTAGCTGGCCGCACAACCAGGTGCGGAAGTACTTGTGTGTACAATTCTTGGCCCCAGCGAGTCAGTCACGTATCAGCACTTGTACGTGCATCCGCCTGCCTTATAAAATCGGGAGGACATGTGCAAGTGCTAGATGTGTGCCCATATCCTGATTTTGGCACGTGGCCAGCTTTTAAAATTCACTTTTAAGCTTGTAATGCCAACTTCAATATAATCATAGGTCTCTTAAAAATGTTAATATAACAATTTTTTCAGCACATTTTTTGATACAATAAAATGATACTCATCAAAGCGTCTTCCAATGAAAGTTCATCAACAGTGCTCAAAGAATCCGACACTGTCCCTGTTTCAAGATCCTCTCTGTTTCAGGGGTATATTCTCACGTTACATGAAACGGGGGTATATTCTCATGTTACATGAAACGGGGGTATATTCTCATGTTACATGAAACAGAAGAGTTTCCTGCAAGGAAAAAAGCAACGATTTCAAGTTCAAGTCACGAATTGAATCACCAATGAATTTAAAGCACCAAGCACATTCTATTAATTATCAAACAGAAACACAAGGAATCACTTTACAAACTGATTAGTGCATATTTTGCTATTTGTGCATATTCATTTTCCAATTAATAGAATGCGCTTGGTGCTTTGAATTCATTGGCATTTCAACACCATGACTTGGACTTTAAAATCATTGCTTTTTTCTGTGCAGGATCTTCTGTTTCAAGCATTGCGAGAATATACCTCTAAACAGATTGGATCTGGAAACATGACAGTGTCGGATTGTTTGAGCACTGTTAATGGAATTTCTTTTAGAAGAAGCTTATATCTGTTTCAATAATTATCATTTTATTGCAGCAAAAAATTTGCTAAAAATGTTTTATATTGAGATTTTTAAGAAACCTAAGACTATACTGAAGTTATTGCTATTATAAGCTTAGAATTAACTTATGTGCCAGCCTCCTGATATGAAGGTCTTTCACTTTCAAAAGTGCAATATATGTTGAGGAAGTTTGGTAGAATTACTTTTGGTAGAATTACTTTTTTCCAACATGTTAACCTTTTGTTGCCTTATAGCCTTATAAGTAAAATGCATTAAACCACTGTTTGTTCCATGTATGCACACATCCTATCCCAAAACTGCCAAGTGAAAAATATATTCCAGAATTCCTTACAAAATGAAGTAGAAATAAAAACATGGGTTAGCTTGGTTAGATAAGTGTCCTCCCGTCCATACCCCCTTATATTCTCAGGCAATCTTATTAATGCTCTGGTGTAACCAACCACCTTCAAAAGCAGAAACCAAGTAGATTGGCCCTGCCTATGTTACATTTTACTGATTCACATGATGACAGGATAAATTCAGCAGTTCCTGATGGTTCTCTTTGCTGGTAAGTGCATTTCAAAGCAAAGACTTATCATGAGCACCAAGGAGCTGTCAAAAGATCTCTGGAAGAAAGTTGTGGAAAGGCACAGATTTGATGATGAGTATAAAAGAACTGGAGCGCAAAGTATGAATATTCCTCAGAACATAGTCAAGAGGAGGTGGTGGTCAAAATCAAGACAGTGAAAGAATTCAAAAGGATATGGGATAAACACTGTGGATCTCTAAAGGCTAAAGGATGGAAATGAAGAAAAGAGTGCATGGGGGTATCTTGCTGGTGTGGCAGTTACACCCTTAACCATTAAGCCTTGATACTGTTGATGCAACTTTGTCATTACTCTCTGCTTCAACGGCAGGGGGAAAAGCGGAATTGTTTTTGTACAGCGACTAACGAGGGCCCCAACGTTTATGGTCTGGGGAAACAAGAATGGGGTAACTTGGTGATGTGGCACTTACTACCCTTAACCAATAAGACTGATACTTTAATGTAACTCAAACATTGCTCTCTGCTTCAATGGCGAAGCATAATGGATTCAAACAGCAACTGACGGCCCTGATGTTTATGGTGTGGGAAACTGATAAGCATGGGGGTAATCTGCATGGCGCAGCAGATACTACCATAAGCTTGCTGGGCAGACTGGATGGGCCATTTGGTCCTTTTCTGCTGTCATTTCTATGCTTCTATAAAAGTGAAAGGCAAGTATATGCCATCCCTCCAAAGTGGATGACCGATCAAGGGTGGGACTTAACAGGGAGGCAGCCAAGAGGTCAGTAGCAACTTTTAAAGAGCCACAAGCTTCCATGATCAAGAATGGTCACAGTGTGTATGAGACAACAATATCCCAACCACTCTACAAATCTGACCTGTATGGTAAGGTGACAAGAAGAAAGCCATTACTGTAGAAAGTTTACCTTGAATCCTGTTTGAAATATGCAAATAAGCATGTGGCAAAACGTTTTGTGGTATGATTAAACTAAAATAGCATTTTTTAGCCTGAATGTAAAGTGTTATGTTTGGCGAAGATCTAATATAGCACATTATCCAGAGAACACAATCCCTACTGTGAAGCATGGGGGTGGCAGAATCATATTAGGGAGATATTTCTTATCAGCAGGGACTGGGGCATTTGTCAGAATAGTAGGGACAATGAATAGAGAAAAATACAGAGAAGTCCTTGAGGACTATCAGCTGCCTTTTGCAAGAAAGCTGAAACTGGGACAGAAGTTCACCTTTCAGCATGACAATGAACTGAAGCATGCAGCCAAAGCTATACTGGAGTGGCTAAGGAACAAAAATGTAAAACTCCTGGAGTGGCCCAGTTAAGAGGCTCTACCTCAATCCAATGGATAATCTGTGGCATCACTTGAAGATTGCTGTCTATCAATGCTTCCCAAAGAACTTGAAAAAACTTGAACAGTTTTGTAAAGAAGAATGGTCTAATATTGACAAACCTATGTGTGCAAAGCTGGTGGAAAACTATCCCACCAGACGCACAGCTGTAATTGGTGCCAAAGATGCTTCCATAAAGGGAATGGATATTTACCCAACTGCTGGATATGTTTGTTTTTTGGATACATATATGCTCTCTCTCCCAATAAAAAGTTTTTGGCCCTGAAAGGTGTGGAGTAGGGTGCATTGATGGGTGGGAAAAAAAATCCTCATTTAAATGCATGCGAGTTTGATGCACTGACCTAAGAAAACATGAAAAAAGTTCAAGAGAATGTAGTTTATCGGTAGTCAATGGATATGCAATATGGAGTGAATTTTCAAAAGCATGTGTGTACCTATAGAACGCCTTTTGAAGCAATTTCACACATACTTTTATGAATGCTTGAAAGCAGTGCTCCTGGGGGCTGAGTAAGGACAGAGAACCCTTTTATGCATGTAAATCAAAAGAATATGCACACATGTGCACATGAACATTTATATTGCTCTTCTACTGGTGTAAATGTGTGCATGTATGCCATGCATGGGTTCGTTGTCCCCACTCGTTTTCAAAGTGGTCTTACGTGCATATATCCACTTTAAAAATCATGGCTGAAGCCCTAAGTGCTAGGCTATTAAATTGGGCTCTCTATGAACAGAGTGAGATAATATAAGACTGCCTATCAGATAAAGGATATATTCTCATTGACTATGAGAATGTAGTAGCTCCAAAGTCAGATGTTATTTGTAGAAAACCCTACCCTCATCACTGAATAGTGAAAATCTAACCTTTACTTAAATCGCATGTTTCAAAATATATTAAATTAATTCTCAAATGCTGTATGGCTATTTTGGTTTGACAAAATGTTATTTCTTCAAACACTGTGAAAGAAGTTAATTCTAACATCAGTCACATCTGATTGGCCACAGATGGTCTGCCTGAAACACCACATTCTACTTCTAGAGCAATGCTAACATTAAAAAAAAAAAAAAAAAAAGCAGATTTGAAAGATTTTCCTGAATCCGAAAAACTTAATGTTTCCACAAATGCTAGCTATATATATTTTTAAAATAGGTAGAACTAAAGATTTCTGATTTTCTTTATGATTACACAATTTAGATTCACTGATGACTCATGATTGTGTTCCAAATCTGTACTTTAGGACATGGGAAAATATTACTGGCCAAAGTAGTCAATCAGAATAACCAATGTTCTATTTAGGGTAGGTGTTCTCAACTCTGATACTTACACTATCCAAAAGGTTTCTTTTATAGGCTACTCACGATGAATATGCATCAGACATTTGCATATATCAAGTCTAAAAGCCAGGCTAGATTGCATAATTTGGTCAACCTGAAAATGAGACCCAGAGGGCCACAAGGACAAGAATTAAAATCCATTGCTTTAGTGACAGTTATACAAACCAGGCTTCTTTTTTTAGTATTTGGAAAATCAACTGCCTAATAAATAATTATAAAAATATTCTTTTCATTCGTCATATTTTGTTGTGCTATTCTATCTGTTTTTCAATCTTTATGGCTGATTTAGGATATCCAAGGATCTCCTGAAAGCTAATGGAGTCACATTAATTTAAACCTACATTTTGCATAGATTTCATATTGTCTAAATTCCTACAAGTCACAGTTTAGGAATCATTTACCATACAAATAATTTTGATAAATGAATGCATGAGTTTATAGTCTTCTAATAAGTGTAATAATACTTGGCAGTAAATTGCTCAGAACGAGGGTGTTCTTAGAGAAATGCAAACACTTATTCTCATGATTTACTGTTTTCCCTGTAGTTTGAGGTTTTGTATTTCTATTTCTTTTTTGTATGATTTTATGATTCTATTTTATATTATGATGTACTTAATTAAGAACATAAGAACATAAGAAAATGCCATACTGGGTCAGACCAAGGGTCCATCAAGCCCAGCATCCTGTTTCCAACAGTGGCCAATCCAGGCCACAAGAACCTGGCAAGTACCCAAAAACTAAGTCTATTCCATGTAACCATTGCTAATGGCAGTGGCTATTCTCTAAGTGAACTTAATAGCAGGTAATGGACTTCTCCATTTAGTTTTGTGTTATTCATGTGCAAGAGTTGAGCAATTATGTATGTTTTGATTGTGAGCCGCCTAAGGTGGGTTTCAAATAAGGATAATCAAATAAGGATAATCATAACCATAACACTAATATTTAAAAAAAAAAAAAAAAAGGACAGATCTCCTGTGTTACTTCATGACACAAGTTTGTGCAACAAAAGAAACAAAGCAAATTTCACCAAAAAGATTAGTTAAAAGAGTAGTGTAGTATATTAAAAGTATATAAGCATACATATAGAAATACAAGCATATACACACAAGCAAATACAAGCATATATACATCAGGTAGCAGCACATGAATTACAGGAGTGCCCCTTCAAGAGGCCTGGTTCTGCAGGGTTGCCTGGGCTGTAGTGCTGTCTGCTGTCACTATTCTTTTTAGGGGTTGGGGACATTTTTAGCTGCTGCAGTGGCAGTGAAGGTCCCAGCAGTGGTGAAGGCAGATGCTGGGATCAATCAGCACTCCAGGTCTGCCATCAAACCGTGATATTTGAGGTGCACCAGGCTCCACCCTTAACCCCATCTTTTTCTTTCCCCAGGCCTGACAAAACTCAGCTGCCTTTTCTCCCCCCATGCCTAGTGGAACACTGTTAACTGCTTCTCCACTGGGCCCAGTGGGGTGCTGCCTCTAGTAGTAGGACTCCATTAACTCTTTCCCCTCCTAGGGCTCTCATGCAACAGTCTTCATCTCTTCTAGAGATCTTATGCAGCAGTGGCCCCAGTGGGATGGCTCAGCTGGGGCTCTTATGCAATTATCTAGAGCCCTGGTAGGATAGGCTGCACTGGAGCCCTTGGATAGCAGTACTGTTAAGCAGGGAGCATTTTAGCCATGACTATTAGACAAGTTAAGATTTTTTATATGCATAATGTCTAAATAAACCTTCTCTTATTTTGGGCCATGTCAGAGTGTGTGTGTGTATATATATGTGTGTGTGTATATATATGTGTGTGTATATATATGTGTGTGTGTGTGTATATATATGTGTGTGTGTATATATATATGTGTGTGTATATATATGTGTGTGTGTATATATATATGTGTGTGTGTATATATATGTGTGTGTATATATATATGTGTGTGTGTATATATATGTGTGTGTGTGTTTATATATATGTGTGTGTATCTATATGTGTGTGTTCTATCTATGTGTGTGTGTGGTTTCTCTCTCTGTGTGTGTGTCTCTACTGTGTGTGTCTCTCTCTCTCTGTGTTGTCTCTCCTCCTGTGTGTGTGTCTCTCTGTGTGGTGTCCTGTGCTGTCTCTACTATGGTGTGTGCTCTCTGTGTGTGTCTCTCTCTGTGTGTGTGTATCTCGCTGTGGGTGTCTCTCTCTGTGTGTTGTGTGTCTCTCTCTGTTGTGGTCTCTCTCTTCTCTATCGCTCTGTGTGTGTGTGGAGAAGCAGTTAACAGTGTTCCAGTAGGCATGGGGGGAGAAAAGGCAGCTGAGTTTTGTCAGGCCTGGGGAAAGAAAAAGATGGGGTTAAGGGTGGAGCCTGGTGCACCTCAAATATCACGGTTTGATGGCAGACCTGGGGTGCTGATTGATCCCAGCATCTGCCTTCACCACTACTGGGACCTTCACTGCCACTGCAGCAGCTAAAAATGTCCCCAACCCCTAAAAAGAATAGTGACAGCAGACAGCACTACAGCCCAGGCAACCCTGCAGAACCAGGCCTCTTGAAGGGGCACTCCTGTAATTCATGTGCTGCTTCCTGGTGGAACTGAACACCAGCTTCCCTGCATGCATGTGCAACAAAATGACAAACATTATGCATTACTGAACAGGAGAAAAAAAATATACTTGCATATACAGACACGTACATAAATACATGTATACACACATACACACCAGAGATAGAGAGAAATGGTAACTATTCACATGCAATGAATTTACATTGCTGTACCGTGTGTTGACCCTCTATTTATTAGAGTGACCTTTTGGTGGTTTGTACTAATGAACACTGCTGGAAAGGCAGGTGAGTCAAGTCTTCATGATTTTATGGACAGCGATCATTGCTGTGGGTCAAGTATACTAGTTCTGCAATCATCAAGTTAATAACCTTCACACCGACATCTTTACCTGTGGATATCTCAGAAGAGTGCAGTGTCTGTAACTTGCAGCCTTTGGAGATGTTATTTATAATTTATATCCAATCTGAAGCACAAAGATTTTTTTCTGTAAGCCAAAGTAATCAATATAGGTCTCTGCCTATTACAATCCACTGGGGTTTCATGTGATACTAGCTACTGATTCTACACAGATACAGCCCACACAGCTCTGCAAGTGGCATCTGTAAATGAACCACTTTGTAAAGATTACACTTTAACAGCAAATATTACACAAGCAAAAGACACACTACCATAGATATATAAAAGGCACAAGTTTTCATAATCTAAAAAATTAAGAAGTTGTAAAAAAGAAGAATTGGAGAAGAAGGACTTCCTTATGTAGTTCTTGCAAAACTACATTTCTCAATATGTGAAATGCTAAAGCAGCAATCCATGGGGCCTATATATTAAAGTGTGATAAAAACTTCCATGTGAATGTAGGATTTACTAAATGCATTACACCTGCAGTAATATGTGCTCCCACGGCCAGTAACACATGTATGTTACCAGTGATAGTAATGTATGTGTGTTACCAGCTATGATAATGCATGTTGGTGGGCACTTGTTCTATGATGCAGAATGGGGCAGTAAAAAAAAACAAACCACCTGAAAATCAATACATGGTAATTAGGGATGTGCAGTCATTTGAAACGAATGGGTACTCCAAAACAAAAGAGGCCATTTTTGTTTCATTTACAACACAATGAATAGACAGTGCCCCCCAAAATAACATTTTTGTTTGCACTCGTTTTCAGATTCATTTAAGTCTACAGCAAAACTTCAGCTCTTTCTACTCAAGACAAGCCAATGAAGCCTGACAGAACAGAGCTGGAGTGGGAAGAGACAAGCAGCCCTGGATTTGTCAATAGACACCATTATACCTGTGCCTAGGGCGGCTAACATTTAAGGGCAGCAGGGGCAGGCTAAGATTCGCCTGTTTCCAGCTCTGCTGAATCTCATTCAGCAGAGCATAGCCTTCTGCCTCCCCATAACAGACTCTTACTGGAAGTGGGGGGTTAAAAGCAGCAAAAGTGCTTTGGGTCAGCAAAATCCTAAATCTGTCTCTGGGGACAAGGGAGGAACAAGAACAATCAAGGCCAAGCATTTTTTTCAACCAATTTATCCTAGCTGGCACCTTCATAGATTGACAATGAGTTCCTCATTTTTTAACTTGAAACTGAAAGCAAAATGTAATTTTGAGCAATCATCATTTTGTTCCCTCATTTTTCTACTGGATTTCAGAAAAAAGGTTGCTATTCTGAAGCTCTTTATCGGATCCAAAGAAAAAGTAAAAAAAAAAAAATTGAAAGGAAAGGAAGGAGAATCTTAAGGCAAGGAGGGATGAGTTATTGCCTTTGGTCAGTGTGTCACTGCAAAAGAGAGGACACTGAAATTTAATCTGCCTATTCATTGTTACTTACAAATTTAGGCCAGGATTCATCAAACTGTCATATGCGATAGGAAGAGGGGCGTGCTTTATGGTAATAGCTTATTTATCACAAAGTGCACTATCTTAGCGCTTTGCATAGGTATTACCGCAAAGTGCGATAACATTTTCGCACTTTGTGGTAAGTGCCACAATTGTTGTAATTCCTACCTACAACCACTGAGAGAGAGAGAGAAAGCCTAGCTATAAGGCCCTCATTAGGAGGCCCACCTAGTTATTCGAGATGAGGTTTAGGTATCAGTGTAGGGGTTAGGGGTCACTTTGACATTTAGAGTGAGATGTACAAACAGAACAGTACATTCATGTGAAGATTTCAGGTCCTTCGGAGTAAGGAAACTCACCCAAAGTTGAGATTTGTACAATGCTCTCTCAACCTAGCTTGATGTTACCCAATTAAGTAATTTCTCCATTTCCTAACGTGTAGACAGATGGATTCAGGACCAGTGTGATGTACCAAAGCTTCTCCCCAACAGGGTGGGAGGCTGCCTGCGGTCCAGTCAACACCGCACATGCAAAGGCTGCACCTTCCTGGGCCTTCACTTCCAGACGATAAAACCTGGGAAAAAGTGTGTAAGAAGGAACACGTCGCAGCTCGGCAGATATCGATGTGAGACAACAGACTAACCTCTGCCCATGACACTGCCTGAGCCCTAGTGGAATAAGTCCTAACCTGAGTAGGTAACAGCTTTCCAGCATCCATATACATGGCCGTGACCACCTCCTTAATTTATTTATTTTATTTTTTTTCATTTTTATATACCGATGTTCCTGTATAGAATACATATCGCACCGGTCCTTAATCCAATGAACTATGAAAGCCCGCAAAACTGAAACACCCTGCTTACTCCTGCCATAGAGAACAAACAGGCAATCTGTCTTTTGAAAAGACTCAGAGACCTCCAGATACTGCATGACAAGACGCTTAACATTCATGGAGTGCAAAAGGTGAAACTCCTCCGCATCCCTGACCTTATCCAGGGCTGGCAAGGAGATAGACTGATTCAAATGAAAGTCTGAGACTACCTTGGGCAAGAAGGATGGAACAGTATGCAGCTTAAACATGCATTAAGTCACCTGAAGGAACAGCTCCCGGTAAGAAAAGGCCTGCAGCTCAGAAATCCAATGCTCAGAACATATAGCCACCAGGAACACAATCTTCAGAGTCAACAATCGAAAGGAAAGGCTACGCAGTGGTCGGACCGTAGGGCCCGTCAAAAAGTCCAGCAACAAATTAAGGCTCCATAATGGAACAAGTAACCTCAAGGGAGGCCGAGGGTGCTTCACTCCCTTCAGAAAACAGGCCACATCAGTATGAGATGACAAGGAAACATCATTCACCAGGCCTCTGAAACAGGCAAGAACTGCGACCTGCACCTTCAAGCAATTAAGGGCCAAGCCTTTATTCAATCCATCCCTCAAAAAATCCAGAATGAGAGGGATCTTAACTGAACGAGAAAGAACACCACACTCCTCACACCAGGCCTCAAAAACTCTCCAAACCCGCACATATGCCATGGAAGTGGAGAACTTGCGAGTGTGGAGTAAAGTGGCAATCACCGCGGAGGAATAACCACGCTTTAACAGGTGAGCCCTCTTAAGGTCCAAACCGTAAGACAGAATTGAGTCGGACCCTTGTAAAGAACTGGTCCTTGCTGAAGCAGCTGCATGTGTGTTGGAAGACGATGGTGGGCCTCCACCAGGAGTTGTCGCAAATCCACGTACCATGGACACCTGGGCCAGAAGTGAGGAATCTTCGCATTTCGAGATGTAGCCAGCAGGTCTAGGAAAGGAAGGCCCCAGTGATCCACAATCAGCTGAAATGCCTCAGCTGACAACACCCACTCTCCTGGGTCCAGACTCTCCTTGCTGAGAAAGTCCACTCTTACATTGTATTTTCCTGCAATGAGAGGCTGAGATCATTTGCAGACGACCTTCCACCCATTCCATCAGCTGGTCTATTTCCTGCGGCACTTGCTGGTTCTTGGTTTCTCCCTGGTGACTGATATAGGCTACTTTCATCGCATTATCCGACATCACATGAACCGCTTGATTCCGCAGCCTGTGGCTGAACTGCAAGCATGCCAGCCATACCGACTGGGCCTCCAGGCAATCTCAGAAACAGCACCATGCAGCATCATGCGGAAAAAAAAAATCCATTAGCATTGGGGAGGCCATCAGTACTAGACAGATGACGCCAACTACTACTCAAAGCAACAGCAGTAGGAAAGACAGAGAAAAGGGGAAGTCTGTTTCCCCAAGTGAATTTCTCAGCCTTTTCCTCCAGTGAGATGACAGGCAAGTAGCCCTCAACACCACATCAGTGTTAAGCCACCATGGAGCAGATGGGGTATAGCATCAAAGATAGTCTCGGCTGACCAATTCTCTCAGATTGTGGAGAATGTGCCCCCAATTACAAAGTGCCCTTCTGGAGAATATTCAGTAACAACACCTCTACAAAAACAACTCCCCCTGGCTTAAGGAAATGCCCCACTTCCACCTCTCAACCCGCCAGACAAGATCCACCACTACAGGCACCCTTCACACCCCCCCCTCAAGACAGCCCACCTCTCCACCACCAGAGAAAGGGCCTTCACCATTGCAGGCCCTGCCCTCTGGAACTCCCTCCCCACACACCTCCGTCTTAAACCCTCACTACCCAGTTTCAAAAAAGGCATTAAGACCTGGCTCTTCAGACAGGCCTACCCCGAATCCAACCCCTCGTAGTCAACCCCCCTGAAACCCCCCCTATCACACACCTCTGCAACCCTTCCACCCACCCTTTTCCCCCCCCCACCCACCATACATCTCTTCGCACCCTAGTTACCGTACAACCTGTACAACCTGTGTGTTAAAAGTTAAAATGAGTTATTTTATTACCTGCCATAACTGCTGTAAATAAGCTATTATATATACATGTTTTTTAAATGTTAATTAAGTTATCTTTTATAACCTGCCATAATTGCTGTAAATAAGCCACCATATATATCCTCCATATAATCTATACATTCTTCATTAACCGCTGTAATTTTTGCGACAATGCTTAACCCTTGTTAATTAGTCTCTCATGTAAATACTGCTACGTTCCTCTACCTTCTCAGCTGCTATCTTTCTTCCTTTACCTTCTCCCCCTCTCTCCCCCCCCTTTTTCACTCCTGCTCCATCCCCCATCCCCTGTTTTTTGTAATTTCCTCCTTTCTCAAGTTTATTGTAAACCGGCGTGATGTGCTCGCACGAACACCAGTATATTAAAAGCTGTTAAATAAATAAATAAATAACTGTTAGTCCCATTCTATAAATGCAGCTGGCAAAGATGGAGAGAGCTGGCATCCATTTTAATAATGATATTTGGACCAGCCAGAATGCTAAACAGAGCATATAGAAAGACATGGTTTAATGGAACACAATCAACATGGATTTACCCAAGGGAAGTCTTGCCTAACAAATCTGCTTCATTTTTTTGAAGGGGTTAATAAACATGTGGATAAAGGTGAACTGGTAGATGTAGTGTATTTGGATTTTCAGAAGACGTTTGACGAAGTCCCTCATGAGAGGCTTCTATGAAAACTAAAAAGTCATGGGATAGGAGGTGATGTCCTTTCGTGGATTTCAAACTAGTTAAAAGACAGGAAATAGAGAGTAGGATTAAATGGTCAATTTTCTCAGTGGAAAAGGGTAAACAGTGGAGTGCCTCAGGGATCTGTGCTTGGACCGGTGCTTTTCAATATATATATAAATGATCTGGAAAGGAATATGACCAGTGAGGTTATCAAATTTGCGGATGATAAAAAATTATTCAGACTAGTTAAATCACAAGTGGACTGTGATACATTACAGGAGGACCTTGCAAGACTGGAAGATTGGGCATCTAAATGGCAGATGAAATTTAATGTGGACAAGTGCAAGGGGTTGCATGTAGGGAAAAATAACCCTTGCTGCAGTTACACGATGTTAGGTTCCATATTAGGAGCTACCACACAGGAAATAGATCTAGGCATCATAGTGGATAATACTTTGAAATCGTCGGCTCAGTGTGCTGCAGCAGTCAAAAAAGCAAACAGAATGTTAGGAATTATTAGGAAGGGAATGGTTAATAAAACAGAAAATGTCATAATCCCTCTATATCGCTCCATGGTGAGACCGCACCTTGAATACTGTGTACAATTCTGGTCGCCGCAATGGAGAAGGTTCAGAGAAGGGCAACCGAAATGTTAAAGGGGATGGAACAGCTCCCCTATGAGGAAAGGCTGAAGAGGTTAGGGCTGTTCAGCTTGGAGAAGAGACGGCTGAGGGGGGATATGATAGAGGTCTTTAAGATCATGAGATGTCTTGAACAAGTAGATATGACTTGGTTATTTACACTTTCGAATAATAGAAAGACTAGGGGACATTCCATGAAGTTAGCAAGTAGCACATTTAAGACTAATTGGAGAAAATTCTTTTTCACTCAACGCACAATAAAGCTCTGGAATTTGTTGCCAGAGGATGTGGTTAGTGCAGTTAGTGTAGCTGGGTTAAAAAAAGGTTTGGATAAGTTCTTGGAGGAGAAGTCCATTAACTGCTATTAATCAAGTTGACTTAGGGAATAGCCACTGCTATTAATTGCATCAGTAGCATGGGATCTTCTTAGTGTTTGGGTAATTGCCAGGTTCTTGTGGGCTGGTTTGGCCTTTGTTGGAAACAGGATGCAGGGCTTGATGGACCCTTGGTATGACCCAGCATGGCAATTTCTTATGTTCTTACCTTTCCCTAATGGTAAACTGGTGGCACTTGGGCATGATAGGGGCCAGGTAGCAGCTCTAGAGGATGCAAATGGGCCATGCTGCACACCCAGTGTTAGATATCTTGGTCAATATCTTAGGAGCAATATGGAAAATGATGCAGGGCTAGCTGCTCCTGTATATTTTTTGTTACAGACAATGGTGCTAACATGAATAAAGTAGTGGGAGATAGGGGCTATGAAGTGATTCATTGCTTTGCACACTTGTTGCACCTATTGTTAAAGGATGCCCTTGCAGCCAAAGAGAAACATGACAGCTTAGTCCTGAAGGTCAAGATAAAGAAGTGCAGGGAAAGAGTGGGGCATTTTCACTGATGCATGAAGGTTGGACAGCAACTAAGTTAGAATCCGGAAGCAGGGGCGAACCTCTGCATCAGTTTATTCAGGAGGTTAGTGAAACAAATAGCCCTTCATGACTTGTCTCTGGAAAGTGAGATAGGTGTGGATCACCTCCTGGGGCATCATGATTGACTGCAGATGATATAAGTCCTCGAGCCCTTCCAGGATGCCACAGGGGATCTCATTTCCACAACAGCCAACCTGGATGAGGTCATTTCCATGGTTAGTATTTTAGAGGAGAAGTTAGAGAGTTTCCAGCAAGAGCAGAGAATGGCATTAGAAATGTTCCTATTTGTGGAATCATTGCAGCAGCAGGTACAAGACAGGCTCAATCCCTCAATCAAACGACTAATATATTGGAAAGAGATTCTGATGGCTAGGGTATGGGAATGAGAGTGTCAGAGGCAGAGGGACAATGTGGGATGCAGTACAGGAAAGAGTACTGTAAAGCATGAGCAGCACCAGTCAACTACCATTTCCTGCCACATCTTTATCTGCAAGGACACCAGGCTATCATAGAATGGGCTCTCTTGACACAGGCTACAGCAACAGCGGAGGAGATTATCTCTGACCAGAAAAGGAGAACCCAACATAAATTTCAGTCATACACTATCTTGCAAAGACTATCAAAGACATGGCTACAGATTCATTGGAATATTGGGCACATAAGGTTGTGCCTGATCAGATCTGGCAAAGGTGACTTAACATTTCCTTTCTTACCCACCAACCAGCATGCCTAGTGAATGGATATTCTCAAGGGCAGGGGACATTGAGTCTCCACATTGTTCATAGGGTGGTGCCAGAGTTGGTGGAATAGTTGGGTCTGTATTAAAATAAATCTCCCTTAGTTGGGTTTCCTTGAATTTCCATGCAAGTGGCAGAAAGACTGACTGCATAGCTAGAGTAAATCAATTTACACAATTTTTTCCACTCAGCACCTTGCTCTTTAGTTGCTAATTGCCACTAATGAACTCACACCTCATGCCCTGCCTCTCTCCTGGTTCAGCACCTTGCTATATTGTTGCACCATTCTTGAAGCCCCAAGCTCTTCCTCTTGCCTTGGAGTTTAGATGCCAATACAATTGCTGCCTTACCCTTCACTCTATGCTTTGGAATGTTTATGCCATTGTGCTTGCTGGCCCGCTTTGCATTTTACACTGTACTTGCTGCCTTAACCTTCATTTTATATCTTGGGGTGTTGGCCACTGTGCTTCATTTATTTTATTTATTTATTTATTTAAGGTTTTTATATACCGGCAATCATGACAACATATCTTGCTGGTTTACATAAAACAGGAGTGCAGTAGATACATCAAACTGGAACAGAGGTGCCCGAAGGTGCAGTTACATTTAACAAGGGTAGCAGAACTAGGAGGAGGAGGAAGAGAGAGATAAATTAGTAACGATTAAACAATATATAAATTAAATACTATGTACAAAAAGGATGATTGAGGGCTGCTTGCTTTGAGAAGGAGATAGTGAAGTCATTCGATTGTGTCCGGGAAAGCTTGCTTGAACAGCCAAGTCTTCATGCCTTCCCCCTCTCTCAATTTCTGGGAATGTTGATAGCACTTTTTGCTTATTGTTTTCTAATAAAAGTCACAGTCTGCTGTGTGTATATGAGTCCAGACTACTGGATGTATTGTAGTAAACCCTCCTAGCTTGCTACCATATCCCTCACTCTAAGCCTAGAGGTGTTCATTCTGTTATTGCTTCTTTGCTTGCCTCACATGCCTTAGGGTAAATCACTTATGTTTGGGCACTTAGCCCTCTTTGCTGTCTAGGCATACCTTGGGATGTTCATGTCACTGTTGTTACCACATTGCCCCTCTTATGGTGCCTTGGGATGTATTTGCCACCGTTGTTAGTGCCCTTTGGTTCTCTTTTAGTGATTTGGGGGTATTCATGTCACTGTTGTTGCTATTTGTTCTCTTTTAGTGCCTTAGGGTCTTCATGCCATTATTGGTGACTCTTTTCTCCTTTTTTTGTGCCTTGGGCTGTTCAGCCTCTGTTTAGTCAGTTTTGCCCCACTCACAGTACCTTGGAATATTGCTTTCCATCTAAGGTTTATGATTTTAACATCAGATGCTTTAAGCATCTCTTGGTGCCTTTTGGTGTTTTTGCCTTTGCTCTCTTCAAAATTATTTTAAAATCCCCTTAAGTACTTACTATTGGATGCTTTATGCACCTCTTATGGTCCCTTGGGGTGCTTATGTCACTATTGGTACTGCTTTGACTCTTTTTTTTTTGGTGCCTTGGTGTGTTGATGCCATTCTTTGTGCAGCCTTGCTCTGCACTTATAGCTTGGGGTTTTAACACCAGTTCTCCATCTGCTTTGCTTCTATAATAGTGCCTTGCAATGCTTTTGCCTCCACGCCTACTACTTTGCCTTTTACTCAATGCCTCAGGTGTCAGGACTGGCTACACTTAACACAGGTGTTGATGATGTGTCATCCTAATTCAATCATCTGTACCAGTGGTTTGAATTATCTGGGCATACTGCACAGAATCTACCCATTAACCACTAATGGTTTCATGTCCTCTTGGACTCTTCAATCTTCTTTTCAAATTCCCTTACAATACTTACTATTGGCCTTATCCTGTATTTAGTCTTTGATGGATTATACCACCCACTTTAGGCTGAATTCCAAAGCTAATTAACAATGAGAAGGCCTGATCCCAGTGAGTCATGGGCCATTACTGGCTTAACAACATCCAAGATCTGAGCCTCAGTCTGAAGCATTTGTGTGCCTGAGTTGCACTAAGGAGGCAGTCTTCTCTATGCCACATTTCCTCTACCCACCATTTGGGAAGGGAATTGGCACTAGGCTTTCTTGTTGCATTAGGATGCTTTTACAGCAGAAGAGATACAGCAACAGGGAAGTCAATCTCCCAACCTGAAGTCCTCAGCTCCTTTCCTTATTGATACCATAGGAAAACTACATCAGGACCATTACAGAGATTTTCTCTGGTGTCTCCCTGCTCAGGGATAGTCAGTTAGCCATTTTCTAGCTTCTAAATGATTCAATTAGTCTTTTGCCCTATTCACAGATCTGAGGTCCTATGTGCAAAATCATAACTGTAACAGATCTTCTCCAGAGATTTCTCTGGCCTCAGATCATTGTTCATGATGCCTTGCCCCTCTTATGGTGCTTTGAAGGTTCTAGCAGGAAAGCACAGATATTCATATAACCTTGACTAAAGAACAGTACTTCTGTCTGGGAAGGTCATCCTCTCTAAGCAAGTGCACAGCTTCCAGAAGAATGAGCATAGATCAGTGAGGGTAGAAGAGGACCCCCACCCTCCCAGCCAGATCAATTGAATAAAACTTCATGATCAATGGGGTGACAGATGTCACAGACACATCTCCGTCACATCCCTATCACAATTTCTTAAACTGTTTATGCTACTATTGTTGGTGCCCTTTGTCCCTCTTTTGGCAGCTTTGCAGACTTCATGTCACTGAAGTTGGTGCCCTTTGCCCCTCTCATGGTGCCATGAACTGTTCATGCCACTGTTGGTGCTGCTTTGCTCCTCTCACTGTGCCTTGGGGTGTTCATGCCATTGTTGGGTTTGCTTTGCTCCTCTCACTGTGCCTTGGGGCGTTCATGTCACTGTTAGTGCTGCTTTGCTCCTCTCACTGTGCCTTGGGGAGTTCATGTCACTGTTGGTGCTGCTTTGCTCCTCTCACTGTGCCTTGGGGAGTTCATGCCACTGTTGGGTTTGCTTTGCTCCTCTCACTGTGCCTTGGGAGTTCATGCTACTCTTGGGTTTGCTTTGCTCCTCTCACTGTGCCTTGGGGAGTTCATGCCACTGTTGGGTTTGCTTTGCTCCTCTCACTGTGCCTTGGGGAGTTCATGCCACTGTTGGTGCTGCTTTGCTTCTCTCACTGTGCCTTGGGGAGTTCATGCCACTGTTGGTGCTGCTTTGCTCCTCTCACTGTGCCTTGGGGAGTTCATGCCACTGTTGGGTTTGCTTTGCTCCTCTCACTGTGCCTTGGGGAGTTCATGCCACTTTTGTTGGTGCCCGGTGCCCCTCTTTTGAAGCCTTGGGGGTTCTTGTCACTGCTGCTTTTATCCTCTCACCCAGCCTCTGGGTGCTGATGCCTCTGTTTGGGCTGCTTTGCCTTAGGCTATTTATGCCATTCTTGTTGCCACTTTGCCCCACTCTTGGTGCCTTGGAGTGCTCTTTCCTCTGCTGTTTGATTGAAACTCCCCCTGAAAGTTTCAATCAAATTTGGATAGAAAACCCCAAATTTAGAGCCAAACATGACGCATTGGTTTCCCCATTGACTTTAATGAATGACAAATGACAATGACATGGTAAAACAAATACATTTTTTGGCCCCAAACTGAACAAAATGAATCACTGAGCCAAATGAAACAAATGAATGAACTGAAGATATTTTCCACACAGATCACTAATAATAATATTACACTTTTTAAGCATTAAAATCAAACCCCTGGATTTATCAAAATGCTATATAGTGAAAAAAGCGCCTGCAATGAAAAAGGGTCTTGGTTAGGATAATTTCCCTGATTTATTTGTAGGGTTTTATATACCGTTATTCAGAAGAGCCATCATAACGGTTTACAAATCTGCAATTATCATCCAACATATGCAATTATCTTACAATCAAATGGAGTTAACATAGTAGTTGGGAACAGTAGGGGTTTTGTGAACAATCAACATATTTTCTTAGTCGTTGAATAACAGAATATTGCTGAAAACATTTTCAAAGAACTTAACAGATCAAGGGAGTGAGCAGGGAGGGGTAGAAAAGGAGGGTATATCAGGAGAGCATGAAGGAGGAGGATTATGCTTGCGAGTTCTGTTGAGTGCTGGGATGATCAGGTGTCAGATAGTTAGAATAGAGTTTGCAGAATAAAAATTTTTTAGGTCTTTTTAAAATGTTTTTTGGATGTGCTGGGTCCTCAGTTCTATGGGTAGGGTGTTCCAAGTTTTGGGGGAAGCAATGGAAAATGCTCTTTCTCGCGTAGTTGAAAGATGAGCGTCTCTTAAGGTGGGGATGTTTAGGAATCCTGTGTTGTTGGAGCGTAGGTTTCTTTGTGGGTTTTGGGGGGTAATGTTTAAGCCTTTTAGTCCATGAAGATCATCATTTAAGATTTTATGAATGATGGTCATAGATTTGTAGGTAATTCGTGCACAAATAGGAAGCCAGTGAAGAGAGGTTAAAATGGGTGTAATGTGTTTGTTTCTTTTTTTTCCGGTAAGGATTCTGGCAGCTGAGTTCTGCAGTATTTGGAGTGGTTTGAGGGATGATGAAGGGATTCCAATAAGTAATGAGTTGCAGTAATCGAAGGTGGAGAAAATAAGCAGTTGGAGGACGGTTCTGAAGTCAGAAGGGTTGAGAAATGGCTTTATGTGTCTTAGGGTTAGTAGCTTGTGGTATCCTTCTTTTGTTTTATTTACAATGTGGGGTTTGAAAGAGAGTTCAGCATCGATGGTAACTCCAAGGTTCCTGGTATGGGTGGTAGGGATTATAGTTGTCATTTGTTTATCTAGGATTGTCAGGGGTGGCGGAGTTGGATTGGGTTTTTTATCCATGAGTATGATTTCAGTTTTGTCGAAGTTGATTATGAGTTTCAGGGAGTTTAGTAAGTGCTTGATTGAGATAAGTAGATCTGATGTTTTTTGTATGCGTCTTCAATTGAGTTTTGAATGGGAATTAGAAGCTGAATGTCATCAGCGTAGAGGAAATGTGAGATTCCATGATCTTTTAGTAGTTGGCAGATGGGTAGGAGGTAAATGTTGAAGAGGGTAGAGGATAAGGCTGAACATTGTGGAACTCCAGTTTTGAGGTCAATCATTTTTGATGGGGTGTTGTTGATCACTACTTGGTATGAACGATCAGAGAGGTAGGTTGAGAACCATTGTAAAGTAGTACCAGAAAGGCCAATGTTTGAAAATCGTTCTAACAGTATATTGTGGTTTACTGTGTCGAAAGCGGCTGATAGGTCAAGGAGTATGAGTAGGTATTTTTCACCTTTGTCAAAGCCTCTGATGATAATGTCATTTAGGGAGATGAGGAGATATTCTGTATTTAGGTTTTTTCTAAATCCATATTGGGATGGATGTAGGATGTTGTTTGTCTCCAGATAATCATCTAGTTGAGTGTGTACAACTTTTTCAATGGTTTTGGCCAGGAATGAAAGGTTTGATATAGGGCGGTAGTTGGTGAGGATTTCTGGATCTAGGTTGTTCTTTTTGAGGATTGGTTTGATGATAGCAGATTTGAGGTATTTGGGGTAGTAGCCTTCAGTCAATGATAAGTTGACAATTTTGGTGATGGTTTTAGAAATGGTTGGTTTGATTGTTTTGAGGGAGGTTATTGGGATGGTGTCCAATGGATGGTTGGCTGGGTTCATTTTGTTTATTATAGTTCTAATTTCAAGAGTGGAGAAGATGTCAAAGTTTGACCAGGATGAAGTTATCATGCTATTGAGTTTGATGTTCTGGTTGTTGGTTATGTTGGATTGGATGAGATGAGCTATTTTGTTGTTGAAGAAGTTCGCAAAGTCATCACTTCCATGTTTGGTGCATGTAGAATCTTGGGTGGTTTTGGTAACTTTTTGAACTATTGTGAATAGCATTCTGGGGTTATGATGAAATTTGGAGAGTTTATTGGTGAAAAAATTCTTTTTTGCATTGTTGATTATATTTTTGTATTGAGTAAGGTTGTTCCGATAGTTATTTAGTGTGATAGGGTTTTTGTTTTTCCGCCATTCTCTTTCTTTTTTTCTGAGTAGACGTTTGGCAGTTCTGATATTTTCATTGTACCATTGGTTGTTGTGTTTGGACTGTTGTTTAAATTTTGTAATGGTGGGATTAATATTGTCTGCTACTTTTTTTGTGATATTTAGCCATGATAAGATAGCATTATCGGCGTTAGATAGGTTGATGTTTATTAGTTCTGATTGAAGAGTTTTTTGTAGGAGATCTGTGTTAAATGGTGGATGGTAAGATATTACTTTTGGGGTGCTTTGAGCCGTTTTTAGGTTGAGGTTGGCGAGTAGTTCAGCTTGGATTAGGTGATGGTCAGACCAAGGGGTATTTCTTTAGTGTGAGTAGAGAAAGATTTCCAAATTTCAGTATTGATAAAGATGAGGTCAATTGTGTGGCCTGCTTTGTGAGTTGGAGATTGGATTATTTGTTTAAGATTTAGAGCTGAAAGTGCATCAATGATCGTTTGGCAGGTTTTAGATTGGGAGGGTAAGTTGAAGTGTATATTGAAGTCGCCAAGTAAGATGATGGGTTTGTTAAGGGAGATGTTATTTATTAGAAATTCAGTTAGAGGTGAGCAGTTTTTCTCAAGTGCTCCTGGTGGAGAGTAGACGATGCATATCTGAAGTTTTTGGTGAGTCATATATAGCAATTTCAAAAGGTGGAGGAATGGTAGATGGACGAAGTTTGAGCTGAAGGTTTTTTTTTAGATATAAGCATTAGGCCACCTCCTTTTTTATTTTTTTCTGGGAATTGAAGAGATGTGTAGTTCTGGTTGGATAGTTTGTTTATTAGGACGGAATCCGTGTTTTTTTAGCCAGGTTTCCGTGATTGCAATGAAATCTGGTTTGCAGTCGTTGAGTAGGTCATTGAATAGAGGGATTTTTTAAATTATTGAGCGAGTATTGATTAGTATGAATGAGAGAAGCATATAGCTTGAGAGTTGGATATGTGTGTTGTTTTTGATGGAGGTTGGCTTTTTTACATTGTGTAGAGGTTTCGAAGAAGAGTGTTTTTTTTGTGTTGAGAGTTCCTTAGAAGAAGAGGGAGGGTTGATTGGAGAAGAGATCTTGTTCATTTTCAAGTTTTTTAGTGTTTGGAAGGAGCAGGAAGAGGAAGGTAGGCGTTAGAGGTGGGTAGGAATAGTGGGCTGCGCGAAGGGGCGCACAAAGGGGCCTGCTCCTTTGGACGCGCTCCTTTGGCGCGCGGCGCCTGGGGTGAGTGTAAATTTAAAATTCACTCACCCGGCCCCTCCGTTGACGTGAGAGGGCTGGCTTAGCTGCAGGTCATGTGGTGTGGATTCCGATCGGAGGCCTTTCTGGTAGGCCTTGAGTGTATCCCCATTGCTTGCTGTGATCTGGTGCGAGGAGGGCGTCCTGCGGTGTTTCCTCAGCTCAGGCAGCGAAAGCTGTGATGTTGTTCTGCTTTTTGTGAAGCCCCTGTGGAGCTTGCCTCCAGCTGGCTGTGCGAGGGGTTGGGCAGAGCTGGCTGCTTCCAGGAGAGGTGGTAAGTCGTGAGAAGCTTTTGAACGGTCCCCTGGAGATTCGGGGGGGGGGCACCCGGGGTGAGTGATCCCGCATCGCATAGGCAATTTATCGCACCTGCGCTATTTTTCACTTCAAGTACTGATTAATACACTGCAGGGGGGGGGGGGGGGTTGGTAGAGAGTGCATCAAGCTACGTAGAGAGTGCATTGTACAAATCAAATCCTCTTGTTCCTTTCATGTATTCAAACGACAAAAACTCTTCAGTGATCTCAACTTTGCTGTTCATACCTCTGACTGGGTATGTATATCCCCCCCAAACCCCCCCCCCCAAATCCCACATCAAGTTAAAAGTACCCCCTCTTACAGTGGTATAAATAGAGAGTGACATATTGATTTCTATACAGAGGTGCTCTCTTCTCCCTCTCCCTTGGCATGTGCGATAAAAACCCTTTTCCCCGGTAACACGGGCAGAATGTGCACAAAAAATGAGTAGCTAATTCCATGTTACGCTATATCGCAAATGTTAGCTATTTTGATTTAATGTGCAAGTGGCTATATGTAAGTTACATATTCAATCTAGTGAATAATACTGACTTCATATTATAGACATTACTATAGCTGTTTCAGGGAATGATTTATCCTGGCTTGGAGTTTGTGTTTGGTCACTCCTGCATACTGCTTGCTGAAGTACTGGGTACACTATCTGAGGAAAAATCCATGCACATCTGTCATCACTACACAATGGCTGCGACTCCATCCTTTGTCTGGGGCTATAAAAGCTGCCTCTGCAGTATCCTCAGCTTCTCTTGGGCCAAGGAGTAGAAACTGGGCTTAGGAACGTAATGTTGATCTCCTGCATGGCAACACATTGCACTGGCACTGAGCCATCGGCCTGGCCCTCAGTAAGTGCTATTTAACCCCTGCTACTACTCCTTCCCCTATTAATGATACTTTTTGCTTCTTATGATGTTTTCACTGTTGATAACTGAAAAAATGTGATAGTTCCTGAAGAATCCTACAGTATTCATTTCTGCTCTACCTTCCCAAAGTATATATGCTTTTTCTAATTGAGCGTCCCTTTTCCTAACCTGGCCACCGGTACACTTTAAAAAATATTTTTTTTGAACAGTTCTAATTTTTCAGTTCCTCCAACTTAATAGCGCCATGATATTAATTTCGGAGGAAGTACAGAAAAACAATATTTTCTGCTTTTCTGAACATTTTTTGGGTCCCTCAAAATTTAACGTTTGCTCCGGGGCAGGCAATTTTGAAGAGTAAAAATGTGCGCGTCGGGCACACGGTTTTTTTTCATCAGGGGGAATAGCTAATAGCCTCATCAACACCTTTATTTCTCTGGTTCTTCCAAGTTATGTTCATCCAAGTTGTTCGCTTCCCTGTTCAATGTAAGACAATTGTTGTCATTGTTCGCATTTTTGTTGAATGTAAACCGAACTGATAAGTAACCCTGTTACTTGAAGTTCGGTATATAAAAGCTATAAATAAATAAATAAACACGAATTTGCATGTGATGAGCGCTATTAGCTACGCATGTGATTGGACATGCTAACCCCCATTTTGCATTGAGGGTTATGGACATGCGTCCAATTGCGCATAGAGTCGTGCGCTGCCTGTAGCACATGGTATTGCATAAGCCTCTTTATGTATAAAAAAATCTATTTGTCAGTTATTTGACCAAAATCTGGTAGACTTTCTATTACCTAATAACTGGGATGAAATGAGATTACACACTGGTTATGGTAAGTCTTTATAAGTTTAAATGAAAGCAAAAAATATAAATTTAAATTAAACATATTTTTTTCATTACATAGATTCCATCAGAAGCAACAATATTGCTCCCTGACGAAGCCTTCTCGTGAAACGCTGGCGAACAATGAAGCATCTGCGTTACTGCATTGGCAGTCAGTTTGAACCTCAAGCAATTAAAAATGCTTCCCATAAGACTCCAAAAGCTAAATTTTTTCACTTAGCTGGATTTTAAATTATGTCAGTACTTTAATCACTTTAAAGCACAAAACATTACACTAAAAAAACAGAGGTATTTTTAGCTTATGATTATACCTTCTGTCACCAAATGAGAAGTCTACAGCTTTTAAATTTGATATCTGAAGCCTTTCCTCCATTAACATGTGCCATTATTATGATTCTGTGTGTGTATGAACAATTTGGGGTACTTTGTTTTTGATGTGTATTAATAAGATATAACATGGGTCAATGGGTGCTGATGGTAGAAAAACAGTACATTTTATATAGGTCAGTAACAAACCCTAGTGGTTCAAACTAACTTGAAAGCTTTTCTAAAAGACATTAAAGTAGAAGATATATGGCTTGTGTTTTTAGGTCTTTGTGGAAGTTATGTGATAGATGAAGATGTAGCCAAGTGCTTGATAATTGGTCACGCATACACTAAGAAAGTACAGAAAAAGAAAATGTGATTATTGCTAAAATCAATGGCTTAAGTTACTCAACAAGAAATACAAACATATTTAATAATAATGTGCTACATTTTTCTAAGTCTGCCAGGTTTGAAACTTGTGTGCTCCAAAGGGCTGAAAGCTTAACTAAGAATAAGGAAGCAGAAATAAAGAAAGAGAGGTTAATCACAAGGAATCAGGGGACATGTTCAAAAACACTGCGAAGGCAGTAGTGATGAGATGGGAACCTGTTTCACAGTTCTGCTCTCTAATCACTGGGCAACACTGATTGCCCTAACTTATGTTCTGAATCATTAATATGTGTGCCCTCCATATGTTTTTTTAAGCTGAGATTTTAAGGCCAAAGACAATTTGTTACAAAGACTTGCACAATGTAGATAAAAATAAAATGTAGTACAGTCTTCAATAAAGGGCATGTGATTATTATGACCACCTACTGGATGCAACAAATAATTGTCTAGCACATCTATTACCAGTCACAGTAACATGGGATAGACTTAGGGGCTGATTTTCAGAGGATTTACGCGCGTGGGGGGGGGGGGGGGGGGGATGTGTGTTACATGCGCCGGGTCTATTTTATAAAGGCCCAGCTATGCGCATAAAGCCCCGGGACGTGTCTAAGTCCTGGGGCTTTACAAAAGGGGTGGTCCTGGGCCATTTGCTGCTGTGCTGAGGGATTGCGTGCCAGCAGGCTGCCGGCAGGCGCAGAAGGTAAATTAAACTTTTGGGGGGGATTAGGATAGGGCTGGGGGGGGAGATAGGTTAGGGGAAGGGGTGGGAAGGTTAGTTTAGGGGGAGGGAACAGGGAACATGTGCGCGCATGTTATAAAATCGGGCGTACATGTGTGCGCGCCGGGTAGCACGCGCACATGTACGCTCGCGCGTAGGTATGAAAATCTACCCCTTAAGTTTTTGGGTACTTGCCAGGTTCTTAATGGCCTGGATTGGCCACTGTTGGAAACAGGATGCAGGGCTTGATGGACCCTTGGTCTGACCCAGTATGGCATGTTCTTATGTTTATTCAAGTTTCAAAAGAACACCTTTTTTTTTAATTTATGTATATCTTTGGCAACCTGGTGGTTTAGTTAATAAGTTACAGAGAGGTTCATATTCAGAAGCATTTAGACAGACAGTTCAGAAGTTATCCATCTAAATAAATATTTGGGAATTTTGCTGGCTATATTTTAGCCCACTAGTAACTTAGCTAAGTTAGGGACGGTCTAAGGGCATAACTGGGAGGAGTTGAGTAGCCGGCTAAGTTATCTGGCTAATTCCGATATTCAAATTTAGACTGGGTCAAAGAGCTGTCCTAAAGTTAGCTGAATAAAATTAGCTGGCTAACTTTAAAATAGCCTGTTATATTCAATAGTGCAGCTGCCCTACTCAATATACCAGATAATCTTATCCTGCTAACTTTGCAATACAGACAGTGACTGAATATGGACCTCAGAGTAACAGAAAATTTGACCCAAAATGTTTTTTTTTTTTATTAGACTTCACCTTTAATATTGCAGCATTTTCCAAAAGATGGAAAACATATACAGAGAAATGATTCCAGTATATTTGTTGGTGGCCTCTTCAATAGTAGGATCTATGTTAGCTTTGCTCTCGGTTCCTTTTACAGGGCATAAGTTTTACTACATAAGTTGTAAAAAGGATGAGAACCAAAACAGAATCCTAGCTTATTATGACATTTATGCACTGCAAAGTTATGCCATTAGGGGAAGACCAAATTAAATAAGCAAGGGCAACTGCAGTGACCTGTAGGGATAGATGGGTATGAAAATAGCCACTGCTATTACTAGCAGTAGTAGCATGGGATCTTCTTAGTGTTTGGGTATTTGCCAGGTTCTTATGGCCTGGATTGGCCACTGTTGGAAACAGGATGCTGGGCTTGATGGACCCTTGGTCTGACCCAGTATGGCAATTTCTTATGTTCTTAAAAGCACTTCTTGCATTGGAGTCTGAAGTACAACATATTTTGTAGAATACCACATGTCCATGAAAGAAGGAATACATATCTATATCTATTTATCTATATACACCTACTCACAATTCACACAATAGCTGGAGGCCCCTATTCATTGTGTTTCACCCCAGTCCAAATCCAGCACTTCCTTCCACCCTCCTCAACCCTATCTCAGCACTTTCTTTCCATCTTCTCAGCCCATACCCAGCATACTCTGATACTTCTCCCTAGCCCACCTAAGCACTCCCTTCCCTCTTCTTCCCTCACGAGCATAGCTCCAGCATATTATGACCCCCCTCCTTCCCCAGTCCAATCCCAGTACACTCTAATCCCCCTTTGTGGCCCAACCCTGACACTCCCTTTCTCCCTCATGAGCCCATCCTCAGCTCCAGCACACTGTCCCCTTCTCCCCAGTACACTTTGATCTCTGCCATCCCCAGCCTTACCCTAGTAGACTGACTCATCCTCCTCAGCTTGATCCCAGCACAGTGATCCATCTTCTCCAGCTCAAACCCACCAGACTGTGACCACCCTCACCGGCTCGATCCCTCCCCCCCATCACCAGCCCTAACACATATTGCTTCCAGCTCTGAGCTTGATCCGCTCTCCCCAGCTCAACCCCAAAACACTGACTTGCCCTCCCCAACACACTCTACACCCACCTCCAGCCTGACCCCAGTACACTGTCCCTCACCCCCAGCATACTGACTCACCTTCCCCAGCTCAGCTCCTACCACACTATACCACTCTCATCAGTTCAGACCCAGTATACCCTGTCCCCCTTCCCAGTCTGACCCCATCATTCCCTTCCCCTCTCACTGGCTAGTCCACCCTGCCCCCTCCTCCACAGCCCTATCCTAGCTTATACTGCCTCCTTCCTCAGCTGAATCCAAACAAACTCTTCCCCCACCTCACCAATCTGAACACAGGTGTCCCGCTCTCCAGCCTGACCCTAGCACACGGTGACGCCCCTTAAATAAAAGACCCCCTAATCCCAAATCCATAAACCCATTAAATAAAACAAATGAAAACAAAAGTACCCCTTTCCTCCACCTATAAAACCCACTTAAAGTCCTCGCTGACCCCCAGACTTCCTAACATCCCCCACCTCAACCCTTATCCCATTACGGCTCCTTGGGACTTCTGTAGGATGGAGCGATCCCCAATTGCTCCTGCCTGGAATCTCCTGCATTCTGCGCTGTCACTGTTCCTCAGAGGAAAAGGAGGATGCGTGCTTGCTAGTGCGCCCATGCTTCCTCTTCCACCCAGTCACTGTATCAGGGCTTTCAGCTTTCCCCATAGCTGAGTCTCTCAGAGATCTCTCTGCTGCATGGCAGTAACCTCCCAAGTCATCCTTTTCCCAACCATGATCTACCCTAGCTGCGACTGGAGGGGAGTGCATGTACATTGCTGCACAAATGCATGCCCCTCAACCTCTAGTGACAGACAGCTAGCTTTAGGCCGAGCCACCAAAGCATATGATACATAGAGATTCTAGAAATAAGTAGAAAAGTCCTTACATTTTAAGTGTAATGATAATATTCTCTCTCTTACTCGGCAGCCACATGACAAGATAAACTTAAAAATGTCACTTGCCTTCACATTAGTATCACTTCAGAACTGTACACAGGCATCACTCTTTTGATGGATAAAGCACATAGTATTTTACTCCTTAACACAAGTTACAAACATTAAATGACTAAAGAAATAATTTTGTTTAAAGAAAAACACTTCTGCTTGTCTGAGCTTTCCCAACCTTTTCAGTTTCATGTGTTTGTTAGATAGACAGAGAAAATTTCCTAAGGGAACAATTTCCATCTCCTGTAGACCCTCTCTCTCTCTTGTACTCTTAGGTAGCTGGAACCAATTTTTTTTCCCTCATGGAAAATCATGTGCCAAACATTTCATCTTCTGGATCTTAAGCATTTATGCTATACTATTGTACTGCACTTTAAAAACTGTACCAAAACAACATATTAGAAGAAAGTAGATAACCTCTCATTATTTACAAGACTTAAAATATAACATGGAAGTAATTCTACACAACAAGCAAACGCATAGTCTTTTAGAGGGTAACTTTCAATCAGTTCACATAGGCTAAATTCTACGAGTACTTTTTACATGTAGATGTTAGCCGAAATTTTCAAATTCACTTTGAAAATTTGTGGGTGAGTACAGAAACAGTGCCAACATACACACAGAAAGTTACACCTTAGGTAGTGCATATATATTTAAGCGCATATTTTTGAAACTCAAAAATATGCATGCAAATCATGCTCCAGTGCCACTCCTCCAAAACACCTCTTGTAATGAGCTTTGTAAAAGTATATAGGAAATTGCTTTTGCACATAACTTTTATGTTCACACGCCGGGCCAGGAAATTTTCAAAAGGCTATTTACGCACATAAAACTGGGGTTTATATGCATAAATCTTTTTGAAAATTAACCCCTTAAAATATGGAAGAAAAATAACTGTAAAAATAAATACAATCAACAGCAAACAAAATAAATCCCTCACATTTGGACCACATAAAATCAACATTGTTAAAATTCTAGGGTCATTTGGACTCTGACCCAAATACTGAATAAATAGTATAAAACAACTCTGGAAAAACATTATTTTCTTAACAAATATTTTATTTAGCAAAAAATGTATATTTCTCATCAGAGCACTTTGGGGTAGATTTTAAAAAGCATTTACTCGAGCAAAACTGGTTTTTGCTCGAGTAAATACACTTTACTCAAGTAAGTGGGCTTTTCAAAATTGCTACAATATATGCCATTGAATTGTCCATAGGATTTACTCAAGTAAGTGCACTTTACTCGAGTAAATAGCTTTTGAAAATTGCTACGATAGTATGTCACATTTACATGCGTAACTCCTTTGAAAATGACCCCCTTTATTTTTTCTAAAAATAGGAAACAGTTTCCTCAGACTGCACATTTTTTTTCATGACTCAGATAGAAAGTATTAAGAAAAAAGGAACTCACACCTACATGAATTTTTTCACTGAACCCAATCAGAATACAGCTTTATGGTAGTTATGTGCTTGCTACACACAAACCTTTTGCAGTTATCCAAATATAATTTATAATCTGCTGTTCTGAGGTGGACATCACAATGTGCCCTTTTTCCCTCAGCAAGTGCAGTAGTGGATACTGGGATTTTGTAGTCCAATTCAATCAATGCGGGTCTGATCAACTTGTAGTTTTTGTTTGGAAGTGTATCGATTAACTGGTCTCCTAATTAAGTAGGGAACAGGAAATACTTTCTTGAGGTAATCTGCTGTTCCAAACAGAAGGTCTCATTCAAACAACAAAACTGGCATTGAAACCAACACCAAGCAGCAACGCATGGCTCAGAGGGAGGTAACTTCGAAGGAGACTAATGAAACAGGAGAGTTAGCGCATCCCAACAGAGAAGTTCCAATAAAAGCAAAAGAAGTCCATGTGCCAATAAGTAAAGAATCGCCTTAGTTAAAGGACTCAAAATTATCTCTATCAACTGAAAAACCAATTGTTACTACAAACAAAAAACACACTTTGAAATGTCTGTATAGCAATATCACAAGTTAAGAAGTAAGGTGGGAGAGTTAGAGTATATAGCAGTGAATGATGATAGAGATAGATGTAGACAGATGGACTCAGGACCAGTGGGTTATGCTCCCCTGCCAGCAGATGGAGACGGAGCAAGCTGACATCACAGTATATATAACCCTGCAGTGACCCCCTGCTTGCCAGTATTCTCTTCAAAAGCAACTGTGGACAGACTAGCAAAAATACTTGATTAAAACAGTCAACCATAACTGTATTCAACCAACAAGAAACACTGAACTCACGTAAGAATCTAGGTACCACAATCTAGGGATTGGATGAACATTTACCAGTAATCCCTTGGGATCCAGAGCCTCACAGGAGGACTATTGATACACACATGCGGCAGCCGAGGGCAAGAAGCTGAGTCCATCTGTCTACACTAAGGAAAATGAAATTATCAGGTAAGTAATTTCTCCATTTCCTAGTGTGTAGACATATAGACTCAGGACCAGTGGGATGTACCAAAGCTACTCCCTAACAGGGTGGGAGGCTGCCCGTGGTCCAGTCAACACTGCCAGTGCAAAGGTTGCGTCCTCCCAGGGAATCAGAATCTGTCTCATTATCAGTGCCATCCGGGTTCCTGCCAGGAATACCAGCAAGGAGTAGAGGCAAGTCCCATCGCTTTAGCATAGGACTGGAAGAGGGAGGAGCCAGCAGCTGAGGGTTCAACCTGACAGGATTGGGTGAAGCAGAGGACTTGGCCTGAAGAATAGCTTGTAAGTCTAGAAAAAATTCCACCCAAGAAAAAGCATTTGGGTCTAAACCAAGTCGGGTCCAAACCAAGAAGGAACTGGAGCGGGGCCCACAGAACTACCCTCTCCGGCAGAGGAGCCAGTCAAGGGAGAACCAAGATCTTGTGTCCCTCGAGCCAAGGCCGTAACCAACCCTTCATCAGAATGGGAGGAGCCAGGCTTAGCAAAATCTGAGAAGACAACTCACCCTGATCATCTGAACAGTGCTGACACATGTTAGAAGACAGATCAGGCTAAGAAGCCCTACTATGACAGGCAATAGAAAGAGAAAGGCACTTAGGCTTCTTTTCTACCAGTGCCATCATGACAGTAAATGTGCGTCTGAACAGCTCGCACTCAAAAATTTATGCGCACAAAAATTAAGGGCCAGAGAGGAAAGTGCGACAAGAGACATGCACAACTTTTACGACAAGCAAAGTGATTGAAACAGTGCAAAATTTGTGTGCAAAAGGTGCATGCAAAAACTGAGTGCACAATGCTGACTAACTACACACACCGATGACCTGTAAAAGGCAGCAAAACACGCACAGGAGTACGCGAAAACGCCATTGTGGCCTACCATGTGGCATGCAAGCACAAAGCCGAATTGTGGGCCCTAGCCCACCAGGGCTGCTCTACTTGCCAGGCTGCCCAGTTCCCACACGGGAGCGGGAATGAACATCGGGACGGCGCGCTGAGCATGGAGAAAGGAGGAAGTCCTAAAAACTCCAATGTTTCTGTATCTTAAGGCAAAATGTTCACTTTTTTTTTTAAACATTATCTAAGCTCAGTGCTTACTGGCTGAGTACAGAGACAGTCTTTGGCTGTGGGGGAAGAGGGTATCTACCTGAACCGCCGTGCTCGGCCTCCTGCACCCGCTGCCTTTCAGCTGAATGAGAAGCTAAGTCCACGCCGGGAAACCCAGCTACCGGACCAAGGCACACCTCTGAGGGACCGCGTATAACACCTCATGAATTCTTAACTGGGAGAGGGACCTTTTGGTATCATTGCAGGAGAGCGTGGCTTTCTTTTCCTTAAGTCAAATTTCTCCTTCCAAAAAACTCAAAGCAATCCCCATAGGGAGATGCACGTCCACCATCTGCTGGAGACAGAGAATACTGGGAGGCTGGAGTCAATGCAGGAGTATATATATATATACATATATATATATATACTGTGACATCAGCTTGCTCCAGGTGGCAGGGGAACATAATCCACTGGTCCTGAGTTTGTTTACACGGTAGGAAAGGTTTAAAAGCACGACGTATGCAAAAACCAGGAGATAAGCAAATATGTCAGGCTGGCGTGTGCTGAGTGGATTTTAAAAGCCACGCGAGTACGCGTATATCGCCTGCAAATGAAAAGTTACCCAAAAGGGGTAGGGTGTGCGCGTGATATGGAAGGGGCATAGGTGTTCCTGGATTTCGCAATGAAACCAGAATGCACTTATGTGCACAAGTGCGTATCGGATCCCCAGCTGCATAAATTTACTTCTGCTATGGATGGAGTTTAAGTCATAAAACAAAAAACAACAACTGATCAGTGGTGTTTTAAAGTTCGGGGCTAACAGGGGAGAAGTGAGACTATTTATTTATTTTTTATTTAGAAACTTTTATATACCGGTATTTGTGGGGACATCATACCGGTTCACATAATAACTGCAAGGTTGGAAAGTACATTTCAACAGGGAGAGTAACTGGGCGCGGGGATAACCAATAGGCAGAATGAAGGATAGAAAACAAGAAGGTCATAACCAGAGAATAACACCTGGAGGGGGGGGGGGGGGGGCGGGCTACGGAGGGGGAGGGAAAGCTATTCTGTGTAGGCATGGCTGAACAGGAGTGTTTTTAGTTTCTTTTTGAATTTGATTGCACAGGGTTCAAGGCGCATGTGGACAGGTAGGGAGTTTCAGAGGGCTGGACCGGCAATGGAGATGGCACGGTCGCGGGTGGAGGAGAGATGAGCTGTTTTCAAGGATTGAACATGTAGGGTGCCTTTGTTGGTGGATCTGGTGGCTCGGGTGGACAAGGAGGCAGTGAATGGGAAGTCGAGCCAGTTTGAGTTGTGGGTGTGGATGGACTTGTGTATTATGGTCAAAGTTTTGTAGTGTATACGGGACAGGATGGGGAGCCAATGTAAGTCCTTAAGGATGGGGGTAATATGGTCGTGTTTGTGTGTGTTCGTGATGAGTCTTGCAGTAGCATTTTGCAATAGTTGGAGGGGTTTTATCGAAGATAGGGGGAGCCCTAAGAGGAGGGCATTACAGTAATCAAGTTTGGAGGTGAGGGTGGCTTGAATCACTGTACGGAGGTCATGGGTGTAGAGCAGGGGTCTGAGTTTCTTTAGAACATTGAGTTTGAAGAAACCAGCTTTGAGGATGGAATTGATGTGAGGTTTCATACTGAGATTGGGATCGAGGAGGACTCCGAGGTCCCTAACGGAGGGTTGAGCATTAAGGAGGTTAAGTTTAGGGTCGTTAGGCGGGAGGTCAGGGGGATGCGAGGAGATGTGGAGGAGTTCTGTTTTATTAGTGTTGAGTGCAAGCTGAAGGTTGGTGAGGAGGGCGTTGATGGCTGCTAGGCAATTTTCCCAGTGCTCCAGGGCGACAGATATAGAGTTGTGAATGGGAATGATGATCTGTACATCATCAGCATAGAGGTAGAATTTGAGTTTAAGGTCAGAGAGGAGGTGGCAGAGAGGTGTGAGGTAAACATTGAAGAGGATCGAAGAAAGTGATGAGCCTTGCGGGACTCCTTGTTGTAGGGGGTATGAGGCAGATAGGTTGTTTCCAATTTTAACAGAGAACTTTCTGTTAGAGAGGTAGGATTTGAACCAGGCGAGGGCTATTCCTGAGATGCCGATGCTTTCTAGCCGTGTCAGGATGTGGTGGTGGCTGATGGTGTCAAAGGCCGCTGAAATATCGAGAAGGGCGAGGAGGTAGCTGTGGCCTTGTCCCAGACCTCTGAGGAGATGGTCAGTAAGGGAGAGGAGTAAGGATTCAGTATTAAAGTGTTTCCTGAATCCAAATTGGGAAACATGGAGGATATCATGGTTTTCAAGGTAGTCCATGAGTTGAGAATTAACCACTTTTTCCATTAGTTTGGAGATAAAAGGGAGGTTGGAAATGGGGCGTAAGTTGGAGGGGTCTTTCGGGTCTAGGGAGGGTTTCTTGAGGAGGGGTTTAACAACAGCGTGTTTGAGGGGGTCTGGGACTGTCCCATGGGTGAAGGAGCAGTTGATAATATCTGCTATAGTGCTGGCTATGCTGTCGGGGATGGCTATTAGAGCTTTGGTGGGGATGGTGTCGTTGGGGTGAGAGGCTGGCTTAAGTTTACGAAGGAGGCTTATGATTTCTTTAGAGGAGGTAAGGTCAATTGTGGCCATTGAAGGTTGGGTAGGAGGGGGAAACGAGGGTGGGTTAGTGGGGGGACAGGGATTGGTGGGGGGGAAATCTGGAGAGCAGGTTGGAGATTTTACTTTGGAAGTAATTTGCCAGTTGGGGGGGGGGGGGGAGTAGGAAGTCCTATCCCTTACTTGGGTGAACTAGAAACAAACTGGAGAAACTGGCAATGGCATGGACACGCATTTTAAAATCCCCCCATTTACGTGGTGAAAGCGGAATTTGGACACACCCACTTAAAATTTTGTGCATATGTGTGTGTGTTCAGCCTATTTTATAATATATGTGCATATACAGATGCATTATATAAAATGGCCGTGTCCCTTGGTGCAACCCGGCAAACGAGCAGGCATGTGTGCCCACGCGCCTGTTTAAAAATTACCATCCTAATTGGCATCTCAGAGACCTGGGAGAAGGAGGATAACCAAAGGGTCAGTGTTATACCAGGGTACAAATTATTTCGCAGTGATAGGGAGGATCAACTTGGTGGGGCCGTGGCAATTTTTGTCTGGGATAGCATAGATTCCAACAGGATAAAGATCATACAAGAGACTAAAAGCACAGTAGAATCTTTATGGGTAGAAATCCCGTGTGTGTTGGGTAAGAGTACAGCGATAGGAATATACTAGCAACCACCTGGCCAACATGATGAGACAGATGATGAAATGCTAAGAGAAATCAGGGAAACTAACCAATTTGGCAGTGCAATAATAATGAGATTTCAATTACCCCAATACTGACTGGGTAAATGTAATATCAGGACATGCTAGAGAAGTAAAGTTCCTGGATGGAATAAATGACTGCTTCATGGAGCAAATGGTTCAGGAACCAATGAGAGAAGAAACTATTTTAGATCAAATTCTTAGTGGAATGCAGGATTTGGTGAGACAGGTAACGGTGGTGAGGTCACTTGGCAATAGTGATCAAATTTGAACTAATGACTGGAAGAGGGGCAATATGTAAATCTACATCTCCAACACTAAACTTTCAAAAGGGAAACTTTGACTAGTTGAGGAAAATTGTTAGAAAAAAACAGAAAGGTGAAACTACAAAGTTTCAGAGTGCACAACAGGCATGGACATTGTTTAAAAATACCATCTTAGAAGCACAGTCCAGATGTATTTCATGCATTAAGAAAGGTGGAAGGAAGACCAAATAATTAGTGGCATGATTAAAAGGCAAGGTGAAAGAGGCTATTTTAGCCAAAAAAAACTTCCTTCAAAAATTGGAAGAAGGATCAATCTGAAGAAAATAGGAGAAAAAACACATCAGCACTGTCAAGTTAAATGTAAAACATTGATAAGACAAGCTAAAGAGAGAATTCGAAATAAAGCTGAGTGTAGAGGGAAAAACTCATAATAAAATCTTTTAAAAATAAATGTGAATCAGGAAAGCTGCAAGGGATTTAGTTGGCCTGTTAGATGTTTAAGGGGTTAATGGGGCACTTAGGGAATATAAAACCATTGCAGAAAGACTAAATTAATTATTTTCTTTGGGGTTTACTTATGAGAATGATGGGGAGATAATGGTTCTGGGGACGGTTTTCAAGTGTGATGATTTGGATGGACTGAACCAAATCACAATGAACCTGGAAGATGTAGTATACCAGGTTGACAAAATGAAAAGTAGCAAATCACCTGGACTGGATGATATATTACCCTAGGGTTCTGAAAGAACTAAAAAATGAAATTTCAGACCTATTAGTAAAAATTTGTAACCTATTATTAAAATCATCCATTGTACCTGAAGACTGGAGGGTGGCCAATATAACTCCGATAATTAAAAAGGGTTCCAGGGATGATCTGGGAAACTGTAGACTGGTGAACCTGACTTCAGTGCCAGGAAAAATAGTGGAAACTATTCTAAAGAACAAAATCAAAGAACATATAGATATATATGGGACACAGGCAGCATGGATTTAGCTTAGTGAAATCTTACCTCACAAATCTGCTACATTGTTGAAGGGGGTTAATAAATGTGGATAAAGATGAACCGGTAGATGTAGTATATTGGATTTTCAGAAGGTGTTTGACAAAGTCCCTCATGAGAGTCTTTAAAGAAAACTAAAAATTCATGGGACAGGAGTTGATGCTGGGCTTGATGGACCCTTGGACTGACCCAATATGGTAACTTAGGTTCTAATCAACTTGAAAAACATTGCCATTGGCCACCTGTTTGTTTTGTGTTTGCAAGTACTCATATGTATTAAGTGATCCAGATTGTGAACCCTGCATATGATTTTGTTACAAACCTTAATAAGTGGTTTTCTTTCCTCTCCAACTACTGTTATGTTATAATGCATTGTTAATAGCAACATTACTGCTTTAAACTTCATGGTCACATATGAAACTAAGGTGAGATTTCCATTAAGAGCAAGATGGATGAGAATTTTTCCTCTTTTGGGATCAGGATGCATTTTATTTGAAATGTCAGCCGTGGTTCTCCTGCTGGTGCCAAGAAGGTCAGGTTTTCACTTCTGCTAGATTTATGCTGATGAAAAAGTTATCACTCACAACATTCCTTCCTAATTTGTACCAGGGTTGAACATGTTTTTGTACAACATGGCTACCTGTTTGTGCTGTTCTTCCCCAGCTTTTTGCCCAAGTAGATATCCCTATTCACAGGTACAATATTGCCACATCATAGCACCAACAAATTTTGATGCCATATTTAGAGGGTTTGCTGGCCATATACTGTTTAAAGGGACAGCAACACCTGAAAGCTACTGCTGCTCATTCACAGTCCAGTGTATCTATGGAACATTCCATATTTTAAGCTCTTTCAGTGTCCTCACATCACAGAAGGCAGCAAACTTGCTCATAATTCTCCATTCCTCCTGTGTAACATTATTATTATAATCCATGTGCAGTACTATTTGTTGAACATTTCCAGACTCTTTTTGGCATGAAAACAAGGATGCTCTATGCATGGAGGCCACGACTCTTTCAGGGTTTTGAGGCTTCCAAGGAGCAAGCTACTCAAAATGAGGAGGCCTAGGTATGCCTTCAGTTCAGTATCATCCAGCTGTTTCTATGTTTTTATGATATCAGGATGACTTTTGTTTTTAACACTCAGCCTTCCTATTTTTCTCCATCACAATTATTGAAAAACGTATTGTCAGATATAAATAGGGCAAACGTTTTTGAAATTATGTCCCCCTGGTTTGCTCATATTGACCCATCTTGTTTGTATACAATGTCGGTAGCTGTCATTTTGCTAAACCCTTGCTACGTAGCTTTTTGACACAACCTGCCATTTCTGCCTTTCATGGTGGCAGCATCCAGGATAATCTCAGGGAGTGGTGGCTATGGTTTCCTTGACTTAGAAACCCTAGGAATGCCTCTATTATGCCAGCCATGGGATGCTCCTCTTCCTCGTACCACCGGAGAATTTGGCATTCTGTCTGCTTGTACCACCTACTCCTCCCCATTACTGCTGGATGAACCTTCATGGGAAATGTGATTATCAGGTTTAGAGCAATCATTTCTCCCTGGTAGAATATCTGCATCGTCTTCAATGAAAAACCCCTCAAATAATATATCATTGCTATCATCTGTGAAAAACAGGCTGATTATTTCTTCAGATATGCAGCTCAAATTCCTTGATTTTCTGCACTGTAGAAAAATATAACATAATGGCACAATAAACTTTAGGAAATAGAAAACCAATGCCCCTCCCCCTAATAAAAAAAAATAAATCCAGACATGGCACAGTTTTGCTAAGCCAAAAATATGACATGATCCCAGGTTGTTATTTCAATGAAGAAGCAGAGAAAATATAAACCTGTATTTCCTAAACATGAAGGAAATAAGTTTTTGTAGTGAAAACGTAGCTTCACTGCCTTCTTTGCTCTCTAGATGCCAAAGGCTCTTGGAGACAGTCAGGATCCACAGCCTTCAAAAACAGTGAGGAACACAATAACAACAAGATAAAATGTAATGCTTTTCTGCTGCTTGCAGGTCTCTGTGAGCTCAGTGACTCCCACTTATGGCCTATAAACAAAACCTAAAGACTGAATGATGCAAATGCTATAGGACTTTTTAAGGTGAATCTGTAAACTCTTTGGGGCTGAAATTCATTGCATATGGATGTAATTTATTGTATGATACCTTGGTTTAGTGCATCATATAAATGCAATTATATACAGCCTTATTCTGCACTTTGCTTCATTGCACAATTGCTTTCCTAAGGCCGCGGATCACATAAATACTGTACCTAAGATGTTGAACATGTACAAATTATCATATGGATTTTATGTTAAAGTATGCTCTGGTAATAATAAAGCAGACATTTTGAGTAAATAAAATATTTAAAATTCATACACAACTAAATTGTATAATACATCTGATACATTGAGAATTAAGCATAATGTTTATTGTTACCTAGAATGCATTTTTTGGCGTCAATAAAATTGTGTTGGATACACCAGCTATTAATCAGTAATTTAATAAATATGCTCTTGCCTTCATCCAGCATATGAGTGTATTGCAAGAAACTGGGATCAGCAGCTAATACAGCAAAAGTATTGAAAATTCCAACAATTTGGTAAATATATTAAATAGTATGCACATTTTTTTTTAAGTAAAATCATTTCATCTTGACTTCAAACCAGGTAGGATGAATTTTACAACTCCTTAAAATGAACTATTTCATTTTACTATTTTTAGCACCACTTCAAATTTCTGTTTTCTGGCTTTGCAGTTTCCTCCTGTTCCTTCGTGCTTCCAGCTTCATTGGATGCCAGGGGACTTCATTCATAAATTCCCTTTCCTCCTCCCATTTTTAAACACCTCTCTGCTTTTTTCTAGCTAAGTCATCGCGGTGACTGTTCTTGACTAGAGGCCACAGACTAAGGCTCCCTCTGGATTACAGTTTGCATGCACACTTATGGCCTGATTCACTAAGGCATTTCTCGCATTCTGTGGCTATGGGAAAATGCCTTGATGAATCAGGCCCTTAATCTGGTCACAAGGTGTTGCAGCTATGTGATGGTCAAAACTCTATGCCCATCAACCTCTGCATCCTCCTTAGCCAGCCCAAGGAGCAGAAGCTAGGCTCGGGAATCAAAACTAGATCTGTTCCACTGTTATGCAAAGCACTGCCACCAACCCATTGCATTGACCCTCTTGAAATTTTATTTTTATTTTTAGTGCTTAGACTAGTGTTTTGAGGGTCATTGCCAGACAAATATAAAATAAATTCATAGACTAAGAGTACTTTAGGTTAGCTTTACATCCCTGCTCCCTTAGAAATTTTAAATCAATAACAAATCAACGAAATTATGATGCAGGAAGTAGTCCAGCAGCGAGAGGGAAGCTTTCCAGTCTTTTGCACTGAGTGCCACATGTATGATTATCTCCCAGCTGGCGAAAGGTCATATGTGTGCGCTAAGTGCAAAGGGCCGGATTTTAAGATTTAGGCGCGGGAGTAGATTTGTGTGCGCAAGCCGGCACGCACAAATCTATGCCTGATTTTAAAACATGCGCACGCAGCTGCGCGCATGTTATAAAATCCAGGGTCAGCGCGCGCAAGGGAGTGCACACTTGTGCACTTTGCGCGCACCGAGCCACACAGTCTTCCTCCGTTCCCTCCAATTTCGGAGCGGCCTCAGAGGGAACTTTCCTTCCACCCCCCCCCATCTTCCCCTACCTAACCCGCCCCCCAGCCCTACCTAAACCCCCCCCTTACCTTTAACTTAGAAGTTGTGCCTGCCTCTGGGCAGGCGCAGGTTGTGCGCACCGGCCGATGGCCGGCCCGCGATCCCAGGCACAGCAGCAAATGGCTGCTGTGCCTGGAGGCTCCGGCCCCACCCAGCCCACGCCCCGCCCCCTTTTTCAAGCCCAGGACATATTCGCATCTCTGGGCCTATGCAAGATAGGCTCGGGGCGCGCAGGAGGGGTTTTAAAAGGTTACACGCGTATATTACGCGCGTAACCCTTTTAAAATCTGCCCCAAAGAGCGCCAAGACCTCATAAAATGAGTCCAATCTCTGGAAGCTAGAGTGGCAAACCTGGAGGAGCTAAGGGAGACAGATAGGTATATAGAGGAGACCTTCAAGTACATAGCAGAGAAGTCCCACCTCCAATTTGGTAGTCCCTGTGCTGCTTTGGAGGAGAAAGGTCACCTGGAGGGAGAGCATCAGCTAACCTAATGTAGTATCTTCTCGCACTGAGGATAGGTCTCTAAGGGCATGTGCCTAGGAAGGAAGGGTTATGAAGGCCTTTATAGTTGGTGACTCAATTATTAGGAAAGTTGATAGCTGTGTGGATGGTGGACGTGAGGATTGTTTAGTAACTTGCCTACCTGGTACAAAGGTAGCGGACCTCACGCATCACACAGAGAGCATTTTAGATAATGCTGGAGAGGAGCCAGCTGTCTTGGTACATGTGGGTACCAATGACATAGGAAAGTGTAGGAGGGACATTATAGAAGCCAAATTTAGAGTTTTAGGTAGAAAGTTGAAATACAGAACCTCCAGGATAGCATTTCTCAGAAATACTCCGGTTCCATATGCAGGACCCCAGAGGCAGGCAGAGCTCCAGAGTCTCAATGCGTGGTTGAGATGATGGTGCAGGGAAGAGGGTTTTAGATTTGTTAAGAACTGGAGTTCATTTTGGGGAAGGGGGGCCTTTTCCGAAAGGATGGGCTCCACCTTAACCAGAGTGGAACCAGGCTGCTGGCACTAACCTTTAGAAAGGAGATAGCGCAGCTTTTAAACTAGATGATGGGAGAAAGCTGACAGTTGCTCAGAAGCGTATGGTTTGGAATGAAGTATCTTTGAAGGATACTTAGAGAACAGGGACAATAGGGCATCCCAGTAGAGAGGTTGCAATAAATTTCAAAGGGGATCAGGTGCCTTTAAGTAAAGTGCAGAAAGATTCCAAATTACCCATGTCAACTGATGAGTAGGTTGTTAATAAAACAAGAAACATACTTTGAAATTATATACAAATGCTAGAAGTCTAAAAAATAAGATGGGACAGTTAGAGTGCATAGCACTGGATGAAGAGGTAGATATATTTGGCATCTCAGAAACCTAGTGGAAGGAGGATAACCGATGGGACACTGTGATACCAGGGTACAAATTATATTGAAATAATAAGATGGATCAAATTGGTGGAGGGGTGGCATTGTATGTTAAAGAGAGCATTGAGTCAAACAGGATAAATTCTGCAGGAAACAAAATGCAATGATGAATCTTTATGGATAGAAATTCAAAGTAAAAAAGGGAATAAAATAGTAATGAGGGTGTATTACCGTCCACTTGGCCAGAATGAAATAAGACAATGAAATGCTAAAAAATTAGGATGCTAACAAAATCAGCAACACAGTAATAATTGGTGATTTCAATTACCACAGTATTGACTACGTGAATGACATTCTAGAGAAGAAAAGTTCCTAGATGAAATAAATGACTGCTTTATGGAGCAGCTGGTACAAGAACCAACAAGAGGGGAAACAGTTTTAGACCTAGTCCTTAGTGGAACACAAGATTTGATGCGAGAGGTAACAGTGTTGGAGTCACTTGGCAATAGTTATCACTACATTATCAAATCTAACTTAACAGGAGGGACTGCAAAAAAGAAATCTACTACAACAGCATTTAACTTTCAAAAAGGTGACTATGATAAAATAAGGAAAATAGCTAGGAAAAAACTGAAAGGAGCAACTGCAAAAGTCAAGAGTTTAGCTCAGACATGTTTTTTTTTAAAATACCATCTTTTTTAATTTCGGATATATTTGTAATTGGTCAGCATTGCTCCATTTTCTGTTTGTTCTCCCCAAATTTCATAGTACATAGGTCAAGGAGTAAAAAGAGAAATACAGCTTTTGGTATTGGATAAAATGGTGTAAAAGGATAAATGCCTAATTTTTTACTTTGATATATTATTCATTTTTTCCTTTTCTTTTCCTTAAGGTAATGATTAATGTATACTCCTTCTGGAAATAAGGCGTGTAGTAATGCTTTATGTAATTGTTTAAAAAATTTAATAAAGAGATAATAAAAAAACCCCAAAACAAACCATCTTGGAAGCCCAGACCAGACATATGCCATGCATTAGAAAAGGTGGAAAGAAGGCTAAACGATTACTGGCATGGTTGAAAGGTGAGGTGAGAGAGGATATAATATCTAAAAGCACATTTTTTCAAGATGGAAAAGGGATCCAAATGAAGAAAACAGGAAACAGCATAAATACTGGCAAGTCAGATGCAAAGCATTGATAAGGAAGGCAAAATGAGAATTTGAAAAAAAGCTTGCCATGGAAGCAAAAACTCATAATAAAAACTTTTTCATGTACATTACAGGTAAAAAGCATGTGAGGGAGTCAGCTGGACCATTTGATGATCAAGGGGTAAATGCAAAACTTAGGGATGACAAAGCCATAGCAGAGAGGCTAAATGAATTCTTTGCTTCAGTATTCACTGAGGAAGACGAAGAGATATATCCATGCCAGAAATTATATTCAAAGATGATGACTGAGAGGAACTGAAACAAATCTCAGTGAACATGGAAGATATATTAGGGCAAATTGACAAATGAAAGAGTAGTCAATCACCTGGAACAAATGATATATATATATATCCCAGAGTGCTGAAATAACTGAGAAATGAAATTGTGGACCTGCTATTGGAATTTGTAAACTATTAATAACATCATCTATGATACCTGAAGACTGGAGGGTTGGCAATGTAATGCCAATTTTTAAAAAGGAATCAAGAGGTGGTCCAGGAAATTACAGAGAAGGGAGTCTGACGCAGCTGCCAGGCAAAATGGTAGAAACCATCATAAAGAACAAAATTGCTGAACATATAGATAAGCACATTTTAACGGGACAAAGTCAACATGGATTTAGCCAAGGGAAGTCTTGCCTCACAAATTTACTACTTTTGAGGGCGTAAACATGTGGATAAAGGTGGGCCAGTTGATATAGCCTTTGATGAAGTCCATCATAAAAGTCTTCTTAGGAAATTAAAAAGGCATGGGATAGGGGGCAGTGTCCTATTGTGGATTGCCAACTTGTTAAAAGATAGAAAACAGAGAATAGGGTTAAATGGTAAATTTTCCCAATGGAAAAAGGGGGCTGCTGCTTTTTAATATATTTATAAAAAATCTGGAAATGGGAACAAGTGAGGTTATCAAATTTGCAGATGACACAAAACTATTCAAAGTTGTCAAATTTCAAGAGGATTGTGAGAAATTGCAAGAGGAAATTGCAAAACTGGGAGCCTGGGCATGCATATTGTAAATGAAATTTAATGTAGACAAGTGCAAAGTGTTTTACTGAGGGAAGAGAAACCCAAATTATAGCTACAAAATGCAAGGTTCCACATTAGGAGTCACCACTCAGGAAAAGGATCTAGGTATTATTGAAAATACATTGAAATCTTCTGCTCACTAAGCAGCAGCAGCAGCCAAGAAAACAAATAGAATGCTAGGGATCATTAGAAAAGGAATGGAGAATAAAACAGAGAATATCAAAATGCCTCTATCACTTCATGGTGCGACCTCATTTTGAGTAGTGCGTTCAGTTCTGGTTACCACATCTCAAGAAAGATATAGCAGAATTTGAAAAGGTACAGAGAAGGGCGACCAAGACAAGAAAGGGGATGGAACAATTCCCCCATAAAGGAAGGCTAAAGAGGTTAGGATTCTTCAGCTTGGAGAAGAGATGGCTGAGGGGACCCATGTTAGAGGTCTATATAATAATGAGTAGAATAGAACGAGTAAACGTTAATCAGTTGTTTACTCTTTCAAAAGGTTCAAAGACCAGGGGGACACACAATGAAGTTACTAAGTAATACATTTAAAACTAATAAGAGAAAGTATTTTTTTACTCAGTGCATAATTAAGTTCTTGAATTTGTTGCCATAGGATGTGGTGAAAGCTATTATTGTAGCTGCGTTTAAAAAAAAAGGTTTGGACAAGTTCCTGAAGTAAAAGTCCATTAACCATTATTAAGGTAGATTTGCAGAAATCCGCTGCTTATTCTTGGGATAAGCAGCTTAGGCCTGGATTTATCAAAATGCACTAAATATCGCAAGTGATAGGAAAAGGGGTGTGTTTTATGGTAATAGGCAGTTTATTGCAATTTGCACTAATACCTATATGAAGTGCTATGTTAGTGCAAATTGCTGTATTTCCTACATACAACCACTGGGGGGGGAACCATGTTTAAGCTCCTGGAGAGCCAGCCATTGGGGCCCTCCTACAACCACTGGGGGGAGAGAGGGAGAGAGAGAGAGACTATCCATGATGCCCTCACACTAGATAGGTATTTATATCTGTATGGTAGGCCCACCTAGTAACTCGAGGTGAGGTTTAGGTATTAGTGTAGGGGTTAGGGGCCAATTTGACATTCAAAGTGAGATGTACGAACAGAACAGTGCTCTCTTGTGAAGATTTGATGACCTTCGGAGTGAGGAAACTCACCCAAAGATGAGATTTGTGCAATGTTCTCTCAACCTAGCTTGATGGACTCTCTACCTGGGTAACATCAACCTAGGTTGAGAGAACACTGCACAAATCTCATCCTTGGGTGAGTTTCTTTATTCTGAAGGTCATTAAATCTTCACAAGAGAGCACTGTTCTGTTCGTACATCTCACTTTGAATGTCAAAGTGGCCCCTAACCCCTACACTAATACCTAAACCTCTCCTCGAGTGACTAGGTGTGCCTCCCATAGAGATATAAATACCTATCTAGTGTGAGGGCATCACATGGCTAGTTTCTCTCTCTCTTTCCCTCCCCCCCAGTGGTTGAAGGAGGGCTCCAGGAGCTTAAAACGGCATGTGCAAAAACATCACAATGCACGATAAAGCCCTATCGCACGGCTTTACGCAAATGAAAAAGGTATAGTTAAAATTTGTGTTAAAGCCGTGTGATACAGCTTCACAAAACTGTGAGCCCAGCCCACTTGGCCAAAATTCCTGCCCCAATATCCTCCCCTTTTTCTCATTTGCATCGCACCAAACGTTATGGTGCGCATGCGAAAATGCTTTAATGCATGTGAAAACGCCATATAGCACTTTGATAAATGACCCCCTTAGAATCTATCTACTCCTTGGGATCCTGCCAGGTACTTGGCTTGGCTACTGTTGGAAACAGGATGCTGGGCTTGATGGACCAGTATGGCAAGCCTTATTTTCTTATGTTCTAGCTTTGCAATAACATTATTTTTCTTCTGTAAGATTTCTTGTGGGATTATTTTTAAAAAACTAGTCTGTTTTCTTTAGGTTGCTCTTGTCAATGGATTTTTATAGTTTATTAGTTATTTCAGTGGTGAACACACACAATATTATTTCAGTTGTTTCTAGAACCTTACTACTGACCCAAGAGAGAGAAATGATATTAAATTATAATGTAAACCCAACTCAAACTAATTACTGTGTAAAATGTTCATGTTAAAAGACTATTGCACAAAAACTACTTCATGTTAACTTTTCTCACATATCAGATTGGTAAAAATTCTGAAAAAATATGGTACAGGTATTATAATGTTTTAGTGACTGAATCCTTCTAGCTTCCCTTCCAATTTAGACCCATGCTATTACTCCAAATACTTAAAACCACATTGCATTCTGTTACATGGAAAGTAAGCAGGCATAGTCCTTCTTGCCGTTTATAACATGGTGCGGATTGGCTGGAGGTCTCTCCACCCTCCTCATAACCCCAACTCCTCATCCTGGGAACAAAACAATTACCATGAGGCTGTGCAGCCTTGTAGGAATTTTGAATCAAGCAAGAGTTGATTCGACACCTGATTGGTAGGGCCAGTGAACTTTAGGAAAAGGTAGGAGGGGAGAAAGGGTTTAAGTGCCAGGCTCACCTCTTCCTCCTGCCCTTGTTTTTAGTTGTTGTGATTCCTCTTTTCCTCCCTTGTCTTGTTATGGTACTCTTGTTATTGTCATTGCTGCTGTTGCAATTTTGGTGGTAACTCGAGCTCTATATGACAAACTGCAGAATTTGTTGATTCAAGAGTTAAGCTAGTGCATTTGGTAACTCTCTGGTGGTAGGGGGCAGGGATTAACACTGGGCTGTTGTGGCAGGGTTGATCTTACCCGGCTAAGCTGTAGGACCTCCTCTGCTGGGGCGTGGCAGGGGTGACTTGGTGTAGTGGAGGTCCGCCGATGTTGCTTTGGAAGGCAGGTTGGCTGTTGGCAGTCATGCCGGGGTTGTGGCATGGATAGACTAAAGCTAGGCAGGTAAAGGCGAAGTAATGCAATGTTAATTGCATTCTATGTTGATATGTTGTGTGCGGGCTGAATTTTATAGATGTCAATAAACTGCAGCCTTGTTAAACCCACTTATTAGTGTCCTAGCTGTTTGTTCATGGGCTGTGGAATGGGTTGGGGAAGGTAGGAGAGCTTAACGAAAGATGCTAACCCTGTATACCCATGTTATGAGTCAACGGTTTTATTCAAAATCTAAAATTTTCTGTAAAATTTAAAAAGTAACATCAAAATGGCAGACAAAGTACTACTGAAGACAATTTCTTTTTTATTTATTTCAGCTAATTAGTTATTGTGATATTGTACTATAAGTCTTGCAGTCTGAATATGTTAACCCTTATGTGACATTAGGAACCCGCACACTCCAAAGGGTTAAATGCATTTGGGAAATCTTTTACTTTTTTTTACAATTTATTGTGCTCTTTTTCTAATATAATATAGTCTAATAAATCTTATAACAGTTGGAATATATTGTTTGTATGTGTCATTTCATACAATTTTTGGAAGGTTAGCAAATCACCAATGCATAAAAATAAATGGAAAAGCAGAGGTGGAAACAGCTGCATACAGCACAGTACTTTATGCTTTGGAATATATTCCCCATCACAAAACTACCATTTATACTATACCATACATTTTTGGTAGTTATCATCAAAGAAAGATCCTTCAGATAGCAGAAAAAAACCACAATAGGCTTGATTCATCAGGGCCTTTTCCCCAAAGATACAGAATAGGAGAAAAAGCCTTAGTGAATCAGACTTAATATGTTCCCTGTGAGGGAGACAGAAACCAGGGTTGAGCTCGCTGAGAAGGCCACGCTGGAATACTGATGCTGACATTCTGCCTAGTTTATGAATAACTAAAGGTTACAAGCACAAAAATCAATGTCTCCTGCATTAAAGGTGGCAAAGGAAGTTTTTGTAACTGCAGTGAGTAGTTTACATATGTAAAGGGCACCAATTCTCAGGAAGCCATGCCTATAAAACATTCATAGGAAAAAGGAGATTGGCCCAGTAGACTTTATTAAACCTGGCTCTGAGCTGGGAATGAGTAAAGAAATTACTTCTCGTATATGTCTGTCAGGTTTTTAAAAGTCCTGAAAACTAAAAACATGTACTTTTATCAGTGTTGGAATTTCAATAAGTTATGAAAAATAAATAACTGATGTTTATGTCAAGGCCTTTTCTGCTGAGGACAAAGAGAAGGTACTGCACCTGGGTAGGCAGATACCTTAGAGAGGTTGGGTGGTTCAGAGTCAATGTCTTCTGCCTGAAGTAGCCACCATCCCCCACGGGCTGGGCACTTGGGTGCAGGCGGCTGGCCAGGACTTGCCAGGAGGAGGCTGAAAATTGGAACTGGAGCAGAACCCAGGATTAAAGCCGAAGACCAGGAACAAAACAGGAGATGAGATGCAGCAGGAATCAGGAACACGCAGGAAAACAATGCTAGTTAACAGCAGAATGGAGCAAACCCTATGAGGAATGTTGTACCAGCAAAGGTGTGTCAAAGCTAGAGCTCCTTATATCCAGCCCCCAATTTGGAACATACCCAATGCTGGTCCAATAGGGAGTCTCCAGAGGCGGGTCTCCATAATTCTGTTTAGCTTGATGGTATCTACTGGATACTTGCTGAATTGGAGTCCTTGTGGCTCCAATGTAAGATCCCCTGACCTTGCACACCTAGGGCCCCAGGTTTGATCCCTGTTATCCCTGACAGTTTACCAGCATCTTGGGACCCCTTGGGAAAGACAGTCAGAATCTTTGTTTGTGAGAACAAGATTTAACATAATAGCAGAGTGCGACTGGCACTCTGCCCTGCTGACCTGCCTGACGAACCAACAAAGGCCTCAGCATACTTTCTCCCTCTCTCTGTCTCCCCTGTCTCCTTCCTCGTTTCCCCTGTTTAACCTGTGCCTTTTTCTTTGCTTTTTTCTTTCTTCTCTCCTCTGCAGACGCCGTTCCACGCCGCCCCGAGGACCCCGGAAGAGCAGCCGCGCTCCTCCCCCTTGGCTGATGCTACTGACGTCATCAATGTCAGAAAGCGCGCCAAGAGGGGGGGATTTAAAAAAGCGAAGAGAGAGCTGGAGGCGCCATGCGCTGGCATCGCACACCAAAGGAGCACAACAAAGGGGCATGCCCCTTTGTACACCCCTTTGCACACCCCAGAAATCCTGAGAACATCCAAACAAACCACACTGCGAAACTGAACAACAAGGAACATGGACAAAGAAAAAGACCAGGTAACACAATCAATTAAAGTCTGCATGAATAGAGGTAAATATGGGGAAGATTATTTAAAGAGAAACAGAGCCAGATATAGAACAAAAGATACTAAAAAAAAAATCCAAAGTAACCTTATACAGATAAAAAGGACCAATAACACAAAAAATACATCCTTAAACAATTTGCTAATGATATCATTCTTCCTAGTAAAACACACAATCAATCACAAAAAAGTTCCCAATAATCACAGACCAAACTTCATTGCTGTCACTGAATCATGGTTTATTTATTTATTTATTTATTTATAGATTCTTTTATACCGCGGTACGTATAGACATACATCACCTCGGTTTACAGTGAAACAATAAATTAGCAACAGGCTTTACATGTAACAGTTTAAAAAACAGTAAAACATTTGACAGCAACAGGCTTTACAGAAACAAGGGTTTTAAAGATAATATGCATACATCATTAAAATATCAAACAATAAAATATAAATAACCATGTATTCGCAGGAACAAATTAACTGTCAGCAGCAAGACCAATGTCACATTGCATACAATAGCCTAAATTGAGTAACAGTGGGGGGGTATGGAATAGCAGAATGTAAATACAAAATGCGAGGAAAAGAATTTGGAGCCAATGAGGAATAATAAGGGATAGCTGAATTTTTAGGTTAGATGAGATTCATAGAGTGAATGCTTGTTCAAACAACCATGTTTTAAGGTTTTGTTTGAAGGTTTTGTGACAGGATTCAAGACGCAGGTCTAATGGCATGTTGTTCCAGATTTTGATACCCGCTATGGAGAATGATCGGTCTATGGTGGAAACGTGTTTGATGTGTTTTAGTGGATGGACAGCTAATTTCGCTTGGTGAATATTTCTAATTGGTCTGTTGGAGGTGCGAAAAATGAGCTGATCAGAGAACCATTGCATCTCTTGGTTAAAAAAAAATCAGATATTGTCAAATAGCACATAGAAACTATGATGTTTTTTCAATTTCCAGAATAAATAAATGAGGGGACGGCCTACTATTAATTATTGAAAAAGTTTTCAAATGCAAACCAATTCCACCCCCAATAAATCACGAAATTGCAATTTTTGAGACGAACAACATACAAATATGCCTGCTCTACTGTCCACCAAGCCTCCTAGAATTAAACATCTCCCCGTTAATTGAGTTTCTTACAACACACCTAAATATCTCTAAACCTACCATAGTACTAGGAGATTTCAATCTTCACATGGACGCACACCCTTTATCAAATACCTGCCAGACACTGATAGACACAATGACAGTATTAGGATTCTTACTTATTACCGACAAATCAACACATAAAGCAGGACACTCTCTTGATCTAACGTTCATCAACCACAACTGCCTAGAATATATTAAAACCGATTACACACAAATTCCTTGGTCAGACCACTTCCTCATTTAATTCAACATTAAATTTCTTAAATCACAAATAAAACAAAACATAAAACCTATAGAATTCAAGTATCGTCCACCTTATAATACTGAAAAGCTAAAAGACAAACTAGAAGAGAAATTCGCAGATCTTGACTACAACGGAAGCTTGGTTAGATACAACCAACAAAATAGCAGACAAAATAAATCCTCTGGTGCCTCCGGTTCTGCCATGGTCCCCAGGGTTGCCAGCCAAGATGTCCTTGCTCGTTGCACCTTTTCGCGTGGCCCGCGAAGAGATGCTGCCATTGGCGCCACACCCTTCCCTAGGCACGCGCGCATTGCCAGCTCTTTTAAAGGGCCCGCAGCGGGAACCCTGGCCGTGGCCCCGGATGCTGACGTCAGACTCTTCAGTGTATATAAGCTCAGGCCTCGCTCCATAGCGCTGCCTTTGCAACAGGTCTCCTCATACTCCTTGCTGATAGAGAATCCTCTCTACATCGTGTTCCTGATTCCTGTGGTTCCCGGTTCCTGTTTTCCTCGTTCTTGCCTCTTCTATGTGTTGGACTGACTCCTTGGATTTCGACTCTACTTTGTTTGACCACTCTTCAGTCTATCTCCAGCCTCGGACCTCTGTCACGCTTGACTACTCTTCAGCCTATCTCCAGTCCCGGACCTCTGCTACGCCTGACTACTCTTCAGCCTATCTCCAGCCCCAGACTTCTGCTATGCCTGACTACTCTTCAGTTTATCTCCAATCCAGGACCTCAGCCATGCTTGACTACGCCTGTCATCTCCGCGCTCTGACCATTGCCTTGATTGACTACGCTACAGACCTCTCCGTGTCCAGAGCTCTACATCGCTTGCCACAACCTCTGCTTGTCGCAGGCTCTGATCCTAGCCTATCAGTGATGCCTCCTCTCGCCTATCCCCTGGACATGGACTTACAAGGCTCCAGCCTTTCTTTGCTTGAGCTCCTCCAGTTACCTTCCATTCCTTTGGTGCCTGAGTTCCTGTACCGAACCCAGTCCAGGGTAGGACTATGCCACCTTATCAGCTGCTGTCTCTGGGCTGAACCACTTCTCTTTACTAACTAACCTCGCGGCCCACCTAAGTCCTGCTGGCCCCGGCACCCAAAGGCTCAACCCGAGGGGAATGAGGGCTGGTATAGGTGAAGCTCCAGTGGCCTCTAATTTCAGCCCATTCCACCTGCTGACAGTGGGGACCTGTAGGTCCTTACCTACGGGTTGCGTCAACCCCACCTCAGCCCAAGGATCCACCTCCGATGCAACAGTAAGAGCATAAGAACATAAGAAAAATTGCCATGCTGGGTCAGACCAAGGGTCCATCAAGCCTAGCATCCTGTTTCCAACAGAGGGCAAACCAGGCCACAAGAACCTGGCAATTACCCAAACACCAAGATCATCCCATTCTACTGATGCAATTAATAGAGGTGGCTATTCCCTAAGTAAACTTGATTAATAGCAGTTAATGGACTTCTCCTCCAAGAACTTATCCACCATCCTTGTATAGGTGGAATGCTATCAGTGAAAACACCTGACAACCTGTCACTTCATTGACCTCCTGCCTGGGAGGAGATAGAAGAGTATGTAGCAATCTGTTTAAATAAACAGACACAAAAGCTTGTAACAATTTACTTCAAAAATGTGATTGGTAATGTAGCCGGTCATTTCACTCTGGAACTGCAACAGTGGCCTCTGGGCCTTCTTTCTTCTTGTGCCTTGTCTTGCTGCCTACCTAGGCCATTTCCCTGCCTTGAGACCTCTGGACCTACTCTTACCTCTTATCTTATCTTGTGGCTTATGCTGGCCTTTCCTTGCCTTGAGACCTCCGGGTCTGCACCTATCTTAGCCTTACCTTGTGGTCTATCTGGGCCTACCTTATCTAAGTGACCTATAGGCCTTCTGTACTGCTGCCTTTGGGCCTCTATGTTCTCTGTTTCTATGTGTTGTCCTTGTCCAGTCCAGTCCATTCCCGTCCTGTCTATGCCTGTTTAATATCCCACCCTGCTTGTCTGTGTTCAGCTTCAGTTCTTGCCTAGTGTTTTGTCTTGCCTGTACCTTATGTCCAATCCTAGCCTGAAACCTGAGTTCATGTCCAGCCTGCACTCATTGTTCAGGCACAGCCTGCACCTTGAGTCCAAGCCCAGTCTGCATGCTGTGTTCAAGCTCAGCCTATACCTGTTCCCAGCCTCACTCCAGTCCCTCAGCTTCATCTAGCTTGCCTTGCCTTGGACTCACCATAATGTACTGCCGTCACAACCAAGTCCTATTGGCACCCAGAACCAAGGGCTCAACCCATGGGAGAAAGGGCTGGCAAAGTGGAAGATCAGCCCATGTCAACTCCTGTATCTGCCTTGCAGTCCTGCACTACACCTGGGGTGATGTCCCCACACCTCAGCATTCCTGACACTTCAATATTACAGAATCACTCTTCACAGCTCTCCTAACGCTCGCTTACCTACACTAAAAGACTAGACCAGGTAAGCATACATATCATACTTAAATTCGCCTGCTGGATTGAGGAGATTAACCTCCAGATGGCACCCATACTGCATGAGCTGTGATTTCGCCTTGTTGAACACTTGAAGAACTGTCTTGCTTGGAAACAACCAGTCCTTACCTGAGGCAACAGCTCGTGGAAGATAAACTGACATGAATACTCTTATAAAGATGTGTTATACAAACCATCCTTGTACAGGTGGAATGCTATCAGCGAAAACACCTGACAACCTGTCACTTCATTGACCTCCTGCCTGGGAGGAGATAGAAGAGTATGTAGCAATCTGTTTAAATAAAGAGACATAAAAGCCTGTAACAATTTACTTCAAAACTGTGATTGGTAATGTAGCCGGTCAGTTCACTCTGGAACTGCAACAGGAATTGTGTGGATGCCAGAAAACCCAATGTTCCAAAAGCAATAAATAACATAAGGACCACAAAACTGTGAGTAAATTTCGAAACATCGCTAATGCAATCGGGAGCCAACCTGTGTTCACTGTCTGAAGGCCTGGGGGTGACTTGCTGCAGATGACAAGTGACTGGATGCTGTAAATGACCTGATAATGAAGGAGAAAAGATGACAAACAGAAAATGCTGACATGCAAGCACTGGAGATGATGCCCTTGATACTACCTGGTGCAGAAGTCTGATAATTGGTCTTTAGCAGAGGGAACCAAGATACTGTTGCAGGAACTGTAGATGTTTTAACCTGAGAAATATTGTAGCAGGGTACAGCTAAAATTCCCTGCAATAGCTAGAATTCCAGGCATACAGATAGAATGATTCCAAATTGCCCATAACATCTGAAAATAAGCAGGCAGGAGATGCACAGAAAAACAAATCAAAGTACTTAGAATGTCTATATGCCAATGCCAGCAGACTGCAAATAAGACTATATAAGAACCCAAGAATGTAAGAATTGCCACCCTGGGCCAGACTGAAGGTCCATCATCTTACCTTCAAAAGCGGCCAATCCAGGCCACAAGTACCTGTGCAAAATTCCAAACTGTAAATAGATCCATGTTGTTATAGTGCAGAAGAAAGGGGAGGGGGTGTCATAGTGGTGAAGGCAGCTTGCTCAGATAGTGCTCAGTTATTTACTTTGGCCCCTGCAAATGGCTGCCAGAGCTCAAAGCTTGGAGTAAATCACATTCTGGGCTCATTACGCATTGTCCTTGTTTCCCTCAGCCTAGGTACAAGACAGAGGCTGAAAGCACTTAAAAAAAAAAAAGAGAGGTTCAAGAGGGGAATCTGAGGTGCTCTACACATTGTTGGAGTTGCACAAAAATGGGGCCCAGCAATCTGAGCCTTGCATACAATAATCACATTCCAGGGCTCATGCTGTAGCTATGAAATACATACATTTACATTTATTACATTTATAGACCGCCTAACACAAAAAAGGTCTAGGCGGTTAACAAACAAGGCATGCATAAAATAGATTAAATGATTAAAAATAAAAAACACATAAAATTACAATGAATAGTAAATAAGCTGATAAAATAAAATAATAGTTCAAACCATAAAACTGAAAAATATGCAGATTTAAAGAAAAAGGTTTTAAGGAGACCTTTGAACTTTTTGGCAGATTCACACTTTCGCATTTCAAGAGGGAGAAAATTCCAGAACATAGGTCCAGCAATGGAGAAGGAACATTCACGTGTAATATAGAGATGTGCTAATTTTGGCGAGAGAACTTCCAGAAGGAGATGTTGTGTTGAGCGTAGGGAGTGAGTGGGTTGATAGAATTTAAGTAATGAATTAGCCCATGGACAGGAATCATTAAGAGTTTGTATATTATTGTGCCCAATTTGTATTTGATGTGTTCAGATATGGATAGCCAATGTAGATAAATAAGAGTAGGCATGATATGCTCTGAGCATTTTGTATCAGACAGGAGTCGTGCAGCCAAGTTAATAAGGAGTTCGATGGGTCGTAGAGTAGTGAGAGGAAGGCCAACATACAGAGCATTACAATAATCGATAACCAGAAATAAAGAGACTTGAAGTATAGTATGAAATTCAGCAGAAAAGAGATTTTTTAAGCCAGCCAGTAAGCGAAGTCTGAAAAAGCCCTGTTTGATGACATAGTTGATTTGAGGTTTAAAGGATAGAGTGCTGTCTAAAAAAACACCTAAACTTTTGATTTGTTTACTGATGGTGAATGATAAAGTACTGATGGAGATGGTGGTCTGCGATATTTGGGAATGAGCACTGGAGAGTGCTAAGAATTCTGTTTTTGACATCTTTAGTGATAATTTATTATGTTCTAACCAAGATTTTATTGAGGAAAAGCAAATATTAAGGTTTTATAGTATCGTTCCAGGGTGAACAAATATAGATGAGAAATTGGATATCGTCTGCATACAGTTTATAAGCATCAGTCAAATCTGAAAGAATCTTGCAAATGGGCATTAGATAAATATTGAAAAGCAAAGATGAAAGCGCAGAACCTTGTGGAATACCAGTTTTGATCTGAGAAATATCTGAAAAGGAAGAGGCAATTTTTTCTTGTTGAGAACGACTGGAAAGATAGGAACGGAACCAGTTGAGTACTGTACCAGGTAGTCCAATTTCTTGCAGGCGAAACAATAAAATGTTGTGAACTACAATGTCAAATGCTGAAGAGATGTCTAGTGAAATTAGTATGTATTGATAACCATTATCAATGCCTCTTCCAACAGTATCAACAAAGGAAAGAAGTAAGTAATCAGTGTTGAGAGCTTTACGGAAGCCGAATTGATGAGTGTCAAGAATTTCATGAACTGATATTGGAGACAAAGGTGAGGATTCAAGAATTTTTGAAAGGAAAGGCAGGGAGGAAAGTGGCCTATAATTAGATAAATCAGAAGAGTCAAGATTAGATTTTTTTTAACAGAGGATGGACGACTGCAAACTTTAATTTGTCAGGAACAATCCCTTCTTTCAGAGAGAGATTTATTAAATGTGTGAAGATGGGAACCATAGAGTCCTTGGCAGCTTTAAATAGAGCAGTGGAACAGATATCTTGTGGACACATAGTAGTGTTAGATTTAGCATTGTGATTTGAGATCTCCACTGATGAAACAATCAAATTCTGACCACAGGGAAGTGGTAGAGACAACTTTATTTAGATACTATTTTGGAATATTTGCAAAATTGAGACTTAGTTTTTCAATTTTCAAATTAAAAAATTTGAGAAAAGAGTCTGCAGAGAGATTGTTAGGAAATTGCGAAGTCAGAGGAGTGAAATTGGTAAGACGTTTGATGTTATTAAATAGAGTTTTGGGGTCATAGCCAACCTCATTAATGAGGTTTCAGTAGTATTTTTTCTTAGCTTCTAGAATGGAAGCTTGATAAGATTTGAGAGATGCTCTAAAAGTCTGGGCAAGAGTAGAGGAGGGATATTTGCACCATGCATGTTCTGCTTTTCTTAGAATTTGACGAGTATTATTAGCTTCTAGAGTTAACCATGGGTGGGATTTGAATCGTCTGGAAGGCAAGCATTTAATAGGTGCAAGTTTATTGAGAGTTGTGAGAACAATGTCTTCCCATTCAATAACAGCGTTTGATATATTGTGAAAAGACATACCTGATGTGGATGAAATGATGTTAGAAGAGAATACATCTGAATCGATTTTACTACGTTTGAAGAGATTAATGGAATCAGAAGTGGTATATATGTAGTATGTATAATGAAAACAAAATTGAATCCAAAAATGGTCAGACCAGGGAACTTGATTAGATGACCAGAGAAGAGATTGCAGAGTAAGAAATGGATTTATTGACAAAAACCAGATCCAGGGTGTGTCCTGGATTGTGAGTCAGTTGTGAAATTAATTGACACAAACCAAGTGAGTCCATGATGTCAAGAAACGTAGTGCAATATGGTAATAAAGAAGAAATTTCAATATGGACAATAAAATCACCAAGGATTATCATATTGTTAAGGTTGGTTTTGGACAGCATTAACAATTTAAAAAATGGTGAAAGATTATTAGCAAGTAGTTTGGGAGGAGCATAAACCAAACATGAAAAAGTTTCAGTTTTAACATTCCAGGTGTTTTTATAAATCACTAGTAATCCACCACCTCTTTTTCTCTGACGGGGATGTGAAACAAATGAGTAGCCAAGAGGAGAAATTACATTCAGAGTAATAGCATCAGAATCTAAAAGCCAAGATTCAATGATGTAGCAAAAGTCAATTTGCTCACGAACAATGATGTTGAAGATCAATTGAAACTTGTTCCTCACTGACTGAGCATTAATGAGACTGAGAGACAGGAATGAGGAGGGAGAGACACGAGAAGTTTCACTGAGACAAAGAGTAGGAGGTAAGTGGGAAGAGTAAGAACGCTTATGGGAGGCAAGATTACCATAGCGACCTTGACCAATGATAGTTAGAATATTGAAAGAAACAAAACAGTCAGTAAAAGATAGAAAGTCATTAAATCCAGTTTCACTGAGCGCATTTGGCGCGCCCGAAGTAGCGCACAAAGGAGCTCCTTTGTCACGCTCCTTCCTATGCACAACAGAGCACACGCACCTCCGGTGTACCAAGCTGGCTCTTCACCCTCCGGGAAGTGACATCATCGGGGGGGGGGGGGAGGGGGCTGGTAGCCATTGCTGTTATGGGAGCCAGCAGGGGGAAAAGTTGTTCCACAGTCATTCTCCCATCGGCAACTGAGCCCAGGGTGTTGAAAAGGTTCAGGAGGGTAGAACACAGCACTGCTGCCCCAGTCATCTTTCTCAGAATGGAACTGCTGCACCTTTTGGAACCACAGCTGGTGACTCTTGTTGCAGTGAGGTGCTGGGGCAAAGCCTGGGTGCTGTTCTCTATCTGAACATTGGTCAGTGGTGACTTTTTGTGGCACCTGATCTTTTTCATGATGGCCACTGCAGACCCCCAATCCAATATGGCAAAGAAATTCTTGGAGGCATTAAATGTTACTATCATGTCTTCCTTATCTTGCTTTCCCTCTAGGGTATATGTTAGATGCTTACTTCCGTCATGCTTTGAATGAAAACCACTAGCCATATTAGTAGCCATCCCCTGGGCCGAATGCAACCAGTTAATACACTTTGAAGGTGCGGTCTGCATAATTGCACATAGTACTCCAAATGAGGTCTCACTAGGGACATACTACAGGTACTCACTTTTCTAGCTGAGGGGTAGCTATCTCTATCCTATGGTGCTGCCAATAAATTACCATAATCTGGAGCTCAAGCTGTAGCTAGAAAGAAGAGGCAGACATGATTACATGTTTCCTGAGAAAGAAGCTCCTACTTGCATAATAACTACCGCTGGTGTCTTTTATAATGACATGGTGTTGAAGAAGAGCCCAAATTCTGGCCCAGATCTGAGAATCAAGCAGTGGCGACTTCACCATGGCAGCTGATCAGATCTGCAGGCATGCTAGTGTACCACTGCACAGTGGTTGGGAAACACTGGCCTAAATGCATAACTCTGCCAGGCTCTAACAAGTGCAGAACTCCAACAGCAAGCTCCCATATGCTGGACTCCCTGCCTCCAAGAGACTGAACCATTCAATCCAGTCCCCCTAGGGGCATAAAAAGATGCTGACCTGACAGAAGAGTTGGGCACTTCCATCTGGCTAAGGACATGTATGAGAGTATATGCTCTACGGACATCGCAATCTGTCCTAACATTTAAAGCTGATGCGGCTAGTGTACAGCCGCTCTTACTTACTTATGCCCTCTCAAAATGGCTATAGACACACTTTCTCTGACCCTCTCTCACGATGACCATAAAGTTATAAATTTGCCCTCCCACAAATGGCTGCAGCCCCTAACTCAAGCTCCTTAAAAAGAATTGCCACTGCCATCAATTTCAGCCCTTCTAAATTAGCTGCTACAAACCACATCAGGGCACCTCATCTCGCGAAATGTCTGTTGCTGGCTCACTATAATTGCCTCATGTAGAGCGGAAGGTAGGCTGGGCCACTCTGGGCCCCTGCTTTGCCAAAGGAGGTAGTGATTAAAAGAGGCCGCTAGTTTCAGGAAAAAGCCACAGAACAAATCCCTGAAGGGGTATACTGCAGAAGGCATGTCCTATGTGCCATTAGAGTTCACTCCTGCACCTTGCCCAAATGAGTACTCCCATGTGATAAGCACATAAGATAATAAGAAAATGCCATACTGGGTCAGACCAAGGGTCCATCAAGCCCAGCATCCTGTTTCCAATAGTGGCCAATCCAGGCCAATGAGAACCTGGCAAGTACCCAAAAACTAAGTCTATTCCATGTTACCATTGCTAATGGCAGTGGCTATTCTCTAAGTGAACTTAATAGCAGGTAATGGACTTCTTCTCCAAGAACTTATCCAATCCTTTTTTAAACACAGTTATACTAACTTCACTAACCACATCCTCTGGCAACAAATTCCAGAGTTTAATTGTGCGTTGAGTAAAAAAGAACTTTCTCCGATTAGTTTTAAATGTGCCCCATGCTAACTTCATGGAGTGCCCCCTAGTCTTTCTATTATCCGAAAGAGTAAATAACTGATTCACATCTACCCGTTCTAGACCTCTCATGATTTTAAACATCTCTATCATATACCCCCTCAGCCATCTCTTCTCCAAGCTGAAAAGTCCTAACCTCTTCAGTCTTTCCTCATAGGGGAGCTGTTCCATTCCCCTTATCATTTTGGTAGCCCTTCTCTACCTTCTCCATCGCAATTATATCTTTTTTGAGATGCGGTGACCAGAATTGTACACAGTATTCAAGGTGCGGTCTCACCATGGAGCGATACAGAGGCATTATGACATTTTCCGTTTTATTCACCATTCCCTTTCTAATAATTCCCAACATTCTGTTTGCTTTTTTGACTGCCGCAGCACACTGAACTGACGATTTCAATGTGTTATCCACTATGACGCCTAGATCTCTTTCTTGGGTTGTAGCACCTAATATGGAACCCAACATTGTGTAATTATAGCATGGGTTATTTTTCCCTATATGCATCACCTTGCACTTATCCACATTAAATTTCAATTGCCATTTGGATGCCCAATTTTCCAGTCTCACAAGGTCTTCCTGCAATTTATCACAATCTGCTTGTGATTTAACTACTCTGAACAATTTTGTGTCATCTGCAAATTTGATTATCTCACTCGTCGTATATCTTTCCAGATCATTTATAAATATATTGAAAAGTAAGGGTCCCAATACAGATCCCTGAGGCACTCCACTGTCCACTCCCTTCCACTGAGAAAATTGTCCATTTAATCCTACTCTGTTTCCTGTCTTTTAGCCAGTTTGTAATCCACGAAAGGACATTGCCACCTATCCCATGACTTTTTACTTTTCCTAGAAGCCTCTCATGAGGAACTTTGTCAAACGCCTTCTGAAAATCCAAGTATACTATATCTACCGGTTCACCTTTATCCACATGTTTATTAAGTCCTTCAAAAAAGTGAAGCAGATTTGTGAGGCAAGACTTGCCCTGGGTAAAGCCATGCTGACTTTGTTCCATTAAACCATGTCTTTCTATATGTTCTGTTATTTTGATGTTTAGAACACTTTCCACTATTTTTCCTGGCACTGAAGTCAGGCTAACTGGTCTGTAGTTTCCCGGATCGCCCCTGGAGCCCTTTTAAATATTGGGGTTACATTTGCTATCCTCCAGTCTTCAGGTACAATGGATGATTTTAATGATAAGTTACTAATGTTTACTAATAGGTCTGAAATTTCATTTTTTAGTTCCTTCAGAACTCTGAGGTGTATACCAGCCGGTCCAGGTGATTTACTACTCTTCAGTTTGTCAATCAGGCTTACCACATCTTCTAGATTCACCGTGATTTTGATTCAGTCCATCTGAATCATTACCCATGAAATCCTTCTCCATTACGGGTACCTCCCCAACATCCTCTTCAGTAAACACCGAAGCAAAGAAATCATTTAATCTTTCCACGATGGCCTTATCTTCTCTAAGTGCCCCTTTAACCCCTCGATCATCTAACGGTCCAACTGACTCCCTCACAGGCTTTCTGCTTCGATTATATTTAAAAAAGTTTTTACTGTGAGTTTTTGCCTCTACAGCCAACTTCTTTTCAAATTCTCTTTTAGCCTGTCTTATCAATGTCTTACATTTAACTTGCCAACGTTTATGCTTTATCCTATTTTCTTCTGTTGGATCCTTCTTCCAATTTTTGAATGAAGATCTTTTGGCTAAAATAGCATCTTTTTCCTCCCCTTTTAACCATGCCGGTAATCGTTTTGCCTTCTTTCCACCTTTCTTAATGTGTGGAATACATCTAGACTGTGCTTCTAGAATGGTATTTTTTAACAATGACCACGCCTCTTGGACATTTTTTACTTTTGTAGCTGCTCCTTTCAATTTTTTTCTAACAATTTTTCTCATTTTATCAAAGTTTCCCTTTTGAAAGTTTAGCACAAGAGCCTTGGATTTGCACACTGTTCCTCTTCCAGTCATTAAATCAAATTTGATCATATTAAGATCACTATTGCCAAGCGGCCCCTCCACCATTACCTCTCTCACCAAGTCCTGTGCTCCACTGAGAATTAGATCTAAAATTGCTCCCTCTCTCGTCGGTTCCTGAACCAATTGCTCCATAAAGCTATCATTTATTCCATCCAGGAATGTTATCTCTCTAACGTGTCCCGATGATACATTTACCCAGTCAATATTGGGGTAATTGAAGTCTCCTATTATTACTGCACTACCAATTTGGTTAGCTTCCCTAATTTCTCTTAGCATTTCACTGTCCGTCTCACCATCTTCACCAGGTGGACAGTAGTATACCCCTATCACTATAGTCTTCCCCGACACATAAGAGATTTCTACCCAAATGTGATCGGCACAGACAGGCCGCAAAAACCACCCAGCTGCACACAACCCCCTTTCCTCCAGTATGAGGTTGCCTGGGGGGGGAGGAGAAGATAATTGAGGGAAAAACACTTTTTTTTTTTTTTTTTTAAATCGGGGCTCGACTAGCAGCTGTACCTTACTCTGCTGGTGGCCGCACTCCACGTGGAAGGGGTGGCAACAACACTTCGGAATGAGGTGGTGATAACACACATCTTGCTGTTGACGGGCAGGCCCCTGACCCTGCACTGACTGAGCTCAAAGGGGAGGGGTGGAATACCCATGGGAGTACCCATGAGAGTACCCATGATGCAGTGCCTAACCAAACTTGGCCTCCCCTCTCCTGCAGGGAAATATGGGGTTTACAAATGCAAACCCAAAGTGCTGCACTCCAGAAGGCTGGAGGCACTAAGGCGCTCACTCCAGCCACCTCTAAATGTAACTCCTAACATAACAGCAGCTTGGCACCTGCATCTTCAGCCTCTTCTATTGGGAGCCTGCCTCAAGTGGCTCCTGACACAGGCCCACCCAAGACTTACAGGCTACTCCCAGCATGGCTCCTGCTAATGCCTGCCAACTGAGTGTGCCGGGACCTTCATTCCTGCTACAACCTGCTAAAACCTCATCAGGCCTACATGCCTCAGGCCCACCTAAATGTATCCCCATGCAGCAAGCACTCGCTCAATACAAGGGAAGAAAAGACAATGATGGCTGGGGAGCATCTCAAAGATGACAAAGGCCTTCTCCCTCCCCTCCTTTTTTTTTTTTTTTTTTAAATACATTATCCCCAGCACCCAAATGAGCACCTGAAGGCCACCACAACCCAGAAGAGTGGCAGCACTTAGATACCTGGCCATTAACATCCCAGCTGCAAAGGTAGGCTGCAATGGTGGGGGAGGGAAAATTAGAGAAGGCATGTCTTTGCCTGCAAAACCGCCAAAAGAAGAGGATGATGGGCGGGCCGGCACACCCTTATATTATGGTTGCTGGACTTCCCTCCAGCCTTCCCTGCTTCCCAGTCCTCTTCCGCTACTTGATGACCCTCTTCCTTGGTGTTCGGAGGTAGAGCACTACCACAGTTGTGGCTTCCCCTTTCCTATGTGAGGGATGGGTCAGCTCCTGACCTCATGGGGATCCCCCAAAACTTGGCGATTTGACCTATACTGTGCTTGGAGAGGAGGGAGCGCCATCTCATTCCTTGCCTCAGGCAGCAGATTGCCTTGAGCCGCCCCTGTGGATTTTCATAGCAATTTTGGAAATAAAAAGGATGTTGAATATTTAACTTCTGACTTTGTATGATATGTAGTTGATATTACATAAATAATGTATTTTAGAATAAAAGAGGCCATTTTTATTGTAGATAACAGCATTTATCCATTCCTGCATATAAATGATGGTGTATAAAAAAGAAAAATGCATCATAGCCACAAAATATTCACTATCAAACAAAACCCAATAGCTCTGCACTGAAAATTTTGTTTTGATTGATTTAAAAAATGAGAACTGCATGCTGATTTCTCAAGTCATTCTATGTTTTTGCATTGACGTTGAGAAAATGCTAAGTCCTTCTCTGACACTGTAAATCTTAATGTTGACAATGAATAAATATGTATCACAGAATAAACCAGATTTTTTCCAATTTTATTTCATGGCTATGTCCAACTTGTTACATCATAACTTAAATACTTTTACAAATGAAAATAAAATTTGTGTTCAACATGTTTGAATCCATATCCACCTTATGACTGTTAAAGAAGAGTATCTAAATTGTGAATGGTATAATCTATTTTTGGAATTTATAAACGATTGCTAAATTTTAAAACTATAGTAGTGCAACAAACCACATACAAGCATAAATGCCACTTGTACAATGAAAATAGATGTTAAACCCTCATAGATGAGCAGAAAATATGAACGCAAAAAGCGTTTTTTTTTTTCAATTTGTTCACTTATTGATAAAGTGTAACAATAGTGTGTGCTCTATTTGTTTAATCACAGGGTTTATTAACACTCTATACAAGCATAGGGCCAGATTTTCAAAGGGGTAAGCGCGTACCCCCCGAAAACCTGCCTAAAGTTCCCCCTGCGCGCGCCAAGCCTATGTTCAGTAGGCTCGGCGGCGCGCAAGCCCCGGGACATGTTTAATTCCTGGGGCTTTCCTGGGGGGTGGGTGGGCGTGTTGCAGCGGCGTGTCATTTGGGGGCGGGGCCGTGGGCGTGATTCCGGCCCGGGGGCATTTCGGGGGTGTGGCCGAGGCTTCCGAAATGGCTCCCGGGCCTGGGAATCGTGCGCTGGCGGCCGGCCCGGCGCGCGCAAGTTACGCCTGCCCCGGGCAGGCGTAACTTGTGCAACAAAGGTAGGAGGGGGTTTAGGTAGGGCTGGGGGGGGGTGGGTTGGGTAGGGGAAGGGGGGTGGAAGGAAAGTTCCCTCTGAGGCCGATTTTGGAGCGGCCTCGGAGGGAATGGAGGCAGGCTGCGCGGCTCGGTACGCGCAGGCTGCCGTTTTTGCACAGCCTTGCGCGTGCCGATCCCGGATTTTAACGGCTACGCGCGTATCTATTAAAATCCCGTGTACTCTTGTTTGCACCTGGTGCGCGAACAAAAGTACGTGTGCGCGCAAATTTGTAAAATCTACCCCACAATGAGCCACTTTTTCCCTTCTTTTAAAGTATATTTCTCAAAAAATATTTTAATGCTTCATTGAGCGCATATATGTCTTTTTTTCTTTTTTTGTTAAACACATATGTATTATTCCAACACCAAAACTTAGGAAGACACTTATTCTTTTATGAAGCGCAAAAGCGTACAACAGCAGAGCGTACAATAACAGCAGAGCTCTTTTTCCTTCTTTTTTGTCTCATCCTCAGGATCATCTGGCGCTACCTGTGGATCATCTGCTTAATTCTTTTGATCACCTTCCTCATCTTGTAGATCTATTACTGGAGATTTTGTTGCAAAAAATGCATCCAAACATGGCTCTTTTGAATGTTTCCTCTTCTCCCTGTACAGCACCCTATAGCAGTACAGAATATCATTCATGCCTCTGGACTGTGCACACAATTGTGATCATTATGTATGAAAATTTGTAAGCCAAACTCAAAGGGATGAATTTTAAAAGGCTGGCGTGCCCCAAATCCGGGAGAAATGAGCAGAAGTTGGGCGGCGCATGCTGCGCAGATTTTAAAAGGCGCCCGCATACACAAGTATCTCCCAGTATGCACACAAAATGTTTTGGCCAAAAAAGGGGTGGGGAATGGGCATGGTCTGGGCAGAGCATGGGCACTGAAGAATTTATGACTGAGACCAACGTGTAAAAACGTACACGCACAAGCGTGCACCAGGGTCTCTACCTTGTAACTATATTTCTGCTATGGATGGCATTTAAGTCCTAAAACAAAAAAAAAAACAGGTTAGTCAGCAAGGTTTAAAGGATAGGGTCTAACAGGGTAAAAGGGAAGTTATTAAACTGGGGGAGATAAGGAAGTCCTATCCTTTACCTGGGTGAACAGGGAATGAATGGGGGAAACTAGTAATTGTGTTGGCGCTTATGTCTACTAAAATCCCCCTCCCCCCACACACTTATGCGGCATTTGTGTGCACATGCGTGCGTCTATATAAAACTGTGCGCACATGTATGCGCATATAGCCTATTTTATACCATGCGTGCATATACTCGTAAATGTGTCATAATATGGATGCTTTTAGTTCTTTTCAGAATTCAGCAATTTTTCCAACAGTGTTCATAATGTAATTTTACCAGAATTCTCTAACTAATGGTTTATCCTCCCCATCAATTCCTTTTTTTTTAGTTGCGCAAAGATTCACCTCAGATAATAAACCATGAATGTAGCTATTGTTTCTTCATCTATGTTTTGGATCAATGCTGTGGTGTTCTTGAGAGGCAATGAACACTCACATTGTCAGACATATCCCATAGGACGACTGGATGTCATGGGGATAATTAATCTATTGATAAGGGCTGGGTCACTACCTTGTTTTAGATAAATCCTTGATTGATTTTTGGTGTGAAAATGTCTCTTGCCCTCTTAAATGAGGTAAGAGTTTATCACACAAAGAATCTGCTTAGGGGTGAGTGGGAGCTACCGGTAGCAAGACTTTATCTCCATGTAGAACAGGAAGTGGCCTGAGGGAAGTGTGCATGGTCAAAATGCCATAAAAGCAAGTCTCAACTTTTACATATATTTGGATCATAAAATGCAAAGTCTTTCTTATACGTATTTGTGAGAGAAATATAACATTTTTAAAAACTTCTAGGTATCCTTTTTCAAAGCAGATACAATTTGTTGAGAATTGGAATTGCAATGTGATGAAACCCTGTCAAAAATTGTTAATTTAATGTATCTTTCCATTACTTAAAGCAACTAGGAATGCAGCAATATATTCATATATTTGATATGATACTATCAAATTTAAGTTTGTTGACAGGCCATGTAGAGGTGACTTGACGTAAGGCATAGACATATTTATTATATATTTAGGGGTAGATTTTTAAAAACTGCGCGATCGCGTACTTTTGTTTGCGCAGCAGACGCAAACAAAAGTACGCTGGATTTTATAAGATACGCGCATAGCCGCGCGTATCCTCTAAAATCCTGGATCGGCGCGCGAAAGGCTGCCGATTTTGGGCAGCCGGTGTGCGCCGAGCCGCGCAGCCTGCCTCTGTTCCCTCCGAGGCCGCTCCGAAATCGGAGCGGCTTCGGAGGGAACTCTCTTTCGCCCTCCCCTCACCTTCCCCTCCCTTCCTCTACCTAACCCACCCCCCCGGCCCTATCTAACCCCCCCCCTTACCTTTATCCATGGATTTACGCCCCCGGAACGCCCCGGGCCAAAACCACGCCCCAGGGCCCGCCCCCGAAACGCCAAGTCCCGCCCACAAAACGCCGGGCCTTTCGGACCCGCCCCCTGACCCGCCCCCTAAAAAACCCCCCGGGACTTACACGTGTCCCGGGGCTCTGCGCGCGCCGGCGGCCTATGGAAAATAGGCGCGCAAGGCCCTGCTCGCGTAAATCCGCCCGGATTTACGCGAGCAAGGCTTTTAAAATCCGCCCGTTAATTTTTATTTAAATTCTTTAATCATCTGAGGCTCTAACTGGTGTACAATACAAAAAAAAATTTACAAACAAAAATTATACTGAATATGAATCAGAAAATGCAAAAAAAAAAAAAAGAGGCAGCCCGACAACAGAAGCTGAGCTTTGCTATAAGCGCAACAAATAAAATCATAGTACACAGATGGGTCAGGTGACTGCCATGTACCGACGGATTCTTACAGAGCTTTTTAGAAAAAGCTTCCTGGATTTGTGCTAGAACTTCTGAACCATGGTTAACTTTCTAGCCTAGCTAAAATTGGAGTGAGAAGTTTCTTAACAAAGAAATGAGTATGTTATATGGCTCATCAAACTCATTAATTGCTGTTATTAGAGAGCACCAATAACATATGCAATTACGATTTATCTGGGAAGCTGCAATGAACTATACAGATAAGATTCCTTATCTATGGGCTGTTTTAAAATAAAAAGGGTAAAAGACAAGACAAAAGGAAGGAACTGTACAGAGATGGATAGCCTCTGGAGTGATTCTAAGAAATGGATCACGACAGGATAGTGCTTGTAGTTCTGAGATGCGGCGTGCTGAACACACAGCCAGCAAGAACACCATCTTCAAGGTTAACAAACGGAGCAACAGGCCTCGAAGGGGCCTGAAGGCTGATCCCGCTAGAAATTCCAATACCAGGTTAAGGTTCCACAAGGGCACTGGCCACTTCAGTGGCGGGCGAATGTGTTTAACTCCTTTCAGGAAGCGTGAAACGTCTGGGTGCTGGGCAATGGATTTGCCGTCACGTCTGGGACCGTAGCAAGACAGCGCTTCTACCTGTACCTTGATGGAGCTGAGGGAGAGACCCTTCTGAAGTCCATCTTGTAGGAAGTCCAAAATGATAGGAATCTGTGCGGTATGCGAATTGGTGCTGTGAGAATCGCACCAGGCTTCAAAGATTTTTCAGATCCTGATATATGTTAGTGAAGTGGAGAACTTGCGTGCTCGGAGGAGTGTATCTATCACCGGCTCTGAGTATCCTCTTTTCTTCAGTCTAGCCCTCTCAATGGCCAGACCGTAAGAGAGAATTGAGCTGGATCCTCGTGGAGGATGGGGCCTTGCCGTAGCAGGTCCCGGTCTGGAGGCAGAGGTAGAGGATTCCCTGCCAGTAGTCTTCTCATGTCTGCGTACCAGGGTCTTCTTGGCCAGTCCGGGGCCACTAGAAGAACTAGACCTCTGTGTCGCTGAATCCTGTGAACAATGGCGCCCAACAGGGGCCATGGAGGGAATGCATGTAATAGGATCCCCTGAGGCCACGGCTGTACCAGGGCATCGATCCCCTGGGCTCGAGGATCCCGCCTGCGGCTGAAATATCTGGGAACTTGAGCATTGGACCTGTCTGCTAATAGGTCCATGGCTGGCGTCCCCCAGTGATCCACAATTATCTGAAAGGCTGTGGGTGACAGCTGCCATTCTCCCGGGTTTAGGCTTTCTCTGCTAAGGAAGTCTGTTGCAGTGTTGTCCTTCCCGGCGATGTGTACGGCGGAGATATCCTGAAGATTGGCCTCTGCCCAAATCATCAGGGGAGTTATTTCTAGGGACACCTGTTGGCTTCTGGTGCCGCTCTGTCGATTGATGTATGCCACTGTGGTGGCGTTGTCTGACATCACTCTGACTGCTCTGTTGCGAAGTCTGTGGGCAAATCGCAGGCACGCTAGCCTGACTGCCCGTGCCTCTAGTCGGTTGATATTCCATCTTGACTCTTCTCTGGTCCACCGTCCTTGGGCGGTGAGCTCCTCGCAGTGCGCTCCCCATCCGTTCAGGCTGGCATCTGTGGTGAGCAGAATCCAGGTTGGGGAGGACATTCTGGAGCCCCGGCTCAAGTGGCCGGGCCATAACCACCAGCGTAGTTGATTCCGCACTCTGGCTGGTAGAGGCAGGCGTACAGTGTAGTCCTGTGATCGTGGACTCCATCGAGATAGAAGGGCGCGTTGCAATGGTCTCATATGAGCCCGCGCCCATGGCACCACCTCCAGGGTGGATGCCATGAGGCCGAGGACTTGGAGATAATCTCGAGCTGTGGGCCGGCTGGCACTCAGCAAGACCTGCAGATGAGTCCGCAGTTTTGACTTTCTCTTGGAGGTCAAGCTGACCTTGTTTCTTGGGTGTCGAATTGGACCCCTAGGTATTCCAGCAACTGGGATGTCTGTAGGGAACTCTTCTTTATGTTGACTACCCATCCTAGGCTTCCCAGAAGAGCTATAACTCTGTTGGTTGCTCGGTGACTCTCTTCCAGTGACTTTGCCCTGATCAGCCAGGTAGGGATGGACGAGGATTCCTTCCTTCCTTCGCTGCCACTACAACTGTTACCTTGGTAAAGATCCGCGGCGCGGTGGCTAACCCGAAGGGTAAGGCCCGGAACTGGAAGTGCTGATTCAGGACTTTGAAGCGTAGATAGCGCTGATGATCCCGATGAATTGGGATATGTAGGTAGGCTTCTGACAGATCTAGGGAGGTGAGAAACTCCCCTGGCTGTACTGAATTCTTGACAGACCGTAGAGTTTCCATGCGAAAGCTGGGGACCCGTAGGTGTCGATTGACTGACTTGAGGTCCAGGACGGGCCTGAAGGTGCCCTCTTTCTTGGGTACTATGAAATAAATGGAATAATGCCCAGAAGTTACCTCTTCCGCTGGTACTGGGATTATGGCTTTTAGGGCCAGGAGCCTCTGTAAGGTCACTTCTAGTGCCACTGCCTTGAGTGGCGAACAAGGAGATTCCACAAACTTGTTCGGTGGAGGCCGAAAGAAATCCAGGTAATATCCTTCCCGGATGATGGCGAGGACCCACTGGTCCGAAGTGATCTCGACCCACCTGCGGTAGAAGAGGGTTAGCCTGCCCCCTATGGCTGCTACCCCCGGATGGGTCGGCCGATTGTCATTGTGGGTTACGGCCGGGGCCAGAACCCGGGCCGGTTCTCTTCTTGGTGTGCTTAGCCCGAAAGGGCTGATTCCTGGCTTGAGAACGAGGTGCTTGATAGCGAGACCTGTAAGGGTTGAAGCGCTGCGAGTTTCTACCTCTGGATGGTCTGGAAACAGGACGCTGGCTCCTCCTTGACCTGTCTTCCGGTAGACGGGGTAGCGGAGAGGCACCCCATTTAGTAGCCCAATTCTCAAGGTTGCTGCCGAACAGTAGGGAACCCTTAAAGGGCATTCTTGTGAGTCGAGTTTTGGAGGACGAGTCAGCCGCCCGATTGCGTAGCCAAAGCTGTCTTCTGGCTGCCACTGAGGAGGACACTCCCTTGGCTGCCATGCGGACGAGGTCGGAGGCTGCGTCTGTGAGAAAGGCGAGAGCCGATTCCATGTCTTCTCCCGGGGTGTTGTTTCTTGCCTGTGATAAACAGGAGCGCGTCACCACGGTGCAGCAAGTCGCAATTTGAAGGGACATGGCTGCTACCTCAAAGGCTTGTTTCAGAATGGTGTCCATGCGTCGGTCATGCGCATCCTTGAGAGCCGCTCCCCCCTCAACCGGAATGGTGGTGCGTTTCACGATTGCATTAATTATGGCGTCTACCCTGGGGCACGCCAGCAATTCCTTGGATGTCGGATCTAGAGGGTACATGCCAGACAAGGCCCGACCCCCTTTGAATGAGGCCTCCGGTGCCTTCCATTCCAGCTCGATTAGCTGCTGTGCTGCTTGTAGGAGGGGAAAGTGGTGAGCCGATTGGCGCAGGCCCTCTAGCAGAGGGTTCTGTACAGGGACCCCTGAGGGGTCCTGGCCCGGAATGGGCAGCTCCGATAAGCATTGTGAGACCAGGCCCGGTAGATCTTCTCTCCGAAAGAAGCGTCTCATGGTCCGATATGGTTCTATCTCCGAGGGAAGTTCATTCTCTTCGGGGGGCTCCTCACTTACCTGTGAATAATCCGAATCCCCATAAATAATTCCACCCAGGAAAGCGAAGCCAGATCTGGCCGCAGGGGTACCAGATCTCTCGGATTCCCTGGCTGCTCGCCGCGGCCTGCTAAGTCCGGAGTGTTCTCTAAGGAACCGCTGGGCTGGGACTGGTCTTGTCCTGGAACTGCCATGGCTTCCTCACATTGGGCACATAGGGAGTCTGCTTCCTCGCTCTGTGTGGCTCTAAGATTGCATGCGGAGCAGAGGTTTAGAGCGTTCATGCCTGATTCTGGGGGTGCCAGCTCTGCGGACGCAGAGGCCTTCTTATGCTCCATTTGCCTCAAATGCGCCTAACACGGGCGCGTAACAGCCTGCGCCTAGAACGGGCGTCTGATAAATGTGCGCCTATAGCGGGCGGCTTATAAACAGTGCGCCTATGAACGGGCGTCTTATAAATGTGCGCCTATAGCGGGCGTCTTATAAACAGTGCGCCTATGAACGGGCATCTTATAAATGTGCGCCTATAGCAGGCGTCTTATAAATGTGTGCCTATAGCGGGCGTCTCATAAATGCGCGCCTATAATGGGCGTCTTAGCATTTTCCTAGTAGCATGCGCTAACAATATGCGCCTATCGCGTGAGCTAACAACGTGCGCCTATCGTGTGCGCTAACAACGTGCGCCTATCGTGTGCTCAAAGAACATGTGCCTATCGCGTGCGCTAACCACATGCGCCTATCGCGTGCGCTACAACGTGCGCCTATCGCGAACGTGCGTTTAATAAGCCAAAAGCGTTTAATTAGAAAAGAAAAGTAGGTAGGCAACAATGGCGACCTCCCAGGCGGGCGGCCTCGTAGGCAGGCCCAGTTAGTCCACACTTCCTCGGAGACCAAGTAAAGATGTACGCCTTACCTTGTCTTCGGCGCTTCCCGGCTGCGACCCGGGCGGTCTCCGGCTGCGGGGGGAGAGGGGAATACCTTCACTGCCGCGCTTAAGGAAGTGCACCCGCTGCCTCTAGGCCGCGCCCGAACCGCTCGGGGGCCAAGTCCACGCCGGGACTGAGGCTGCCTCTAGGCCGCGCCCGAACCGCTCGGGGGCCAAGCCGCGCCTGAGCCCTTCTCACTCGGGGGCTGGGTCCCTGCCGCGAACCGGCCACCGGACCAAGGCTCCTACCTCCGAGGGACCACGGAAGTCAGCTCGGGAAACTCAACTGGGTGAGTGACCGCCTGGTATCACCACAGGAGTGCAGGGCTCGTCTGCAGTAGATTTCTTCTAAGAATTTAGTCGATAGAATTTGGAAAACACGCTCAGCGAGCGTGGGTAGCTCCAAACTGCTTTGGAGATGGAAATTACTGAATTGCTTCACTTCCTGTGGGGGTATATGTACCCGTGCTGACGTCAGATCCGTCTCCAACTGCTAGCACGAGCACACTATACCCATTTGTTTTGAGTCCATCTGCTACACGCTAGGAAATCAGCTGTTTTTTTTCCAATTTCTTCTCTATTACCACTTTCATGAGAAGAACATCTCTTTTCCAGTCCTCCAGAACCACTTCCATCCCAAAGTTCGACTGAACAGATCTTTCAGTGGTCCTGCATACAGGGATACACAAAGATCTAAATATGCATAGCCTAGGGGAAAGGCGAAACAGGGGAGATATGATAGAGACATTCAAATATCTCAAAGGTTTCCATACATATGAAGTGAGCCTTTTTCAATGGCAAGGAGGATCTAGAATAAGGAGTCATGAGATGAGATTGAAAGTGGATAGACTCATGAGAAATCTTAGGAAATATTTCTTTTACAGAGAGGGTGGTGGATGTGTGGAACAGCCTCCCAGTGGCAGTGGTGGAGACAAAAACAGTATCTGAATTCAAGAAAGCATAGGATAAATACAGGGGATCTTTAAGGAAGTGATGAGAACTATAATGTTAAATTAATTGGATGGATGGGCAGGCTGGATGGGCCAAACAGTCTTTTTTTCCCATCATGTTTCTATGCCAGAACCTATGATGTATCCAATCCATTTCTATAACATTGTCCACTTTCAGTTTTGCTGGTTGCACACATAATTCTGGTCTATAAATGGCAAGGCAACTATTTCACTACAGAAAGCATTCCTGCGAACAATCAGCATTCCTTCTTCAGTGAATACGAACCAAGAATATTTATCATTTTTGCTTCTTCCTCGTAACCCTCTACATATTGATCCTTTCTTCCTCTCATTGTACTCCACCTCTCCTCTTTCTCCCTTCACCAGGACTGGACTGAGTCAGGTAGGTGCCTCAGGCAGGTCAGAGTGGTGCCCTGTCTCCCCTATTTCCCCCTGCCGCCACTGAATCCTTCTGCCTCTGCATATGCAGACTCTTCTTGGGCGGCGCCAATCTACTGACAATTTTCTGCCCTTTCACAGCCGCTGCTGACCCTGGCCTAGGCTGTTGCCATTGCTGTTACACTGGTGAGGTTTCAGCACCCTATTAATAGGCATCCTGGGTCCGGATGGCCGCTCCTTAACCTGTTTCTGACTTTCACTGATATTCCTGACAAATGTCTAATCACATTTTATTCCATTTGCATCCTTGCTGTTTTTATTTCCCTGCTTCTTTCAGCTTTATTAGATATCCTTAGATATCTTGTGTTTGAATGCTAATCTTTTTCTGCTTTACTTTTTCAGATGTCTCTTTTGAAAACCTTATTGGTCTTTTCTTCTATTATTTTGATTTTCTTTCTTAACAAAGATTTTCTGTTCTTATTATAGCTCCTTTAGCTTAGATCACTGCTATCTTAACTTTACATTTAATGCTGCTTTACTTGCTGGACGGATAGTGGAAGAACAATAGGCCAAACTATAACGAGCCATAATAATGTCAAAAAATGTTGGAAAAATAAATAAAAATAAGAGGAAAAGGAAACCGATATGGTTCTTCAAAGAGGTGGCTGAAAAAAAAAGACAAAAAGATTTGCATTTAAAAAGTACATTGGTTCTCAAAAGAATATCTAGAAAAGTTGAAAGAGACAAAGAAAGACATCAATATGGCAGAAGTGCAAGCAGAGGAAAAGACAGCTAAAGAAATAAAGTGAGGTAACAACCATAGTTAGTAGAGTGAATATTGCAGAAGGGTTAGAAGGAAAAGCCTGTCTTTTGCAGATGACATTAAAATCTGCAAGAAAGTAGACACACCTGAGGAAGTTGATAAAATGAGAAGTGATCTAAGAAAACCTGAGATGTGATAACATGGTAGCTAAGATTAAATGCAGAAAAGTGCAAAGTCATGCATTTCAGGCGTAGAAATCTAAATGAGAACTATGAGATGGTGGCTGAGAACCTGATGTGTACCAACCAGGATAGAGACCTGGGGTGATACCATCTGATGAACTTAAGGTAAGAAAACAGCGTGACAATGTGTGACTTGAGCTAGAAGCATTCTGGGAAAGGCATAACTGTAGAAAATAGGACGTGATTATGTCACTGTACAGGTCATTGGTGAGGCCTCACCTAGAGTAGCTGCAGTTCTGGAGACTGCATTTCAGAAAAAATAGAGCGAGACAAGAAGTGGTCTAGAGAAAGGCAACCAAAATGGTGTGGGATCTGTGTCAGAAGCCATATAAGACTTGAGGATCCAAAATTGTATGCCATACAGGAGAGGAGAGACAGGAGGAATATTAAACAGACTTTTAAATACCTGGAACAATATTTATCCTGCACAAGATGCAAACCTTTTTCAATGTAAATTAAGTTCTAGAACTAGGGGGCAACATCAGAAAATATTTTTCATGGTAAAGGTGGTAGGGACAAAAATGATACCGGAATTCAAAAAGACAGGGGATAAACACAATCAGGTCTATCCTGTAAAGTGCAGCCGCGTTTACCCTGCTCCTAAGCCGCGTTTTACTCACTTTCCGGCCGTGTTATCCCTTCCTGCGATCCCAAATCCACTATAACCTACTCCTACCGCGTCCTAAAATCCCCGGCCAACCCCTTCCGCACGCGGCATGGATATTGCATGCAAACGAGCGAATTAGCTATTCCCTAGCATCCCGTAACCCGCGCCCCAACTATCACTATCTTTCCCTGCCGTTTTGTCGCGCGTTTAACCTGCAAACTTACCGCCTACCCTGACCCTGCGGTAGAGGCAGGGGTAAGGGTAGGTGGCAAGCTTTCCCCCAGCCCCCGCTCACCTGCCCCGGCCGCGATCGTGGGTGCCGGTCTCCGTGGCAGCCCCAGTCCTCTCCCCTCCTCCCGAAGCAAAAAAAAAAGCGAAAAAAACTTTGCAGCCCCCCTCCGATGTCCGGAGGGGGCTGCAAAAAGTAAGTTGCTTCGCCGCTGTCAGTTCTTTCCTCCTCCCGGAGCTGCTTTTTCAGGAGAGAATAGACACTGACAGCGGCGAAGTGAAAAAAAACCAAAAGCAATTTTGTTTTTTTTTTTCAAAATTTTGGTTTTTTTCCAAAAGCGACAATTTTGGTTTTTTTCCAAAAGCGACTTACTTTTGGGATCTGTCAAGATCCCAAAAGTAAGTCGCTTTTGGACGCCTGCACAACTTACTTTTTTTTGCAGCCATCAGCAGGAACACATGGCGATCGTGGCTCCCGTAGCTTCTCCCGACGAAGATGGCCGCCTGCACGGGGGAAAGCGTGCAATTGGCCGCTGAAGACGTGACGTCACGACGTTTTGCGTCACGGGACGCTTGGTCAGATAGATCCAAGTTGAGGGGAGGTAGTGACCCTAGTGTTCCCTATTTACCTGTGCAGGATAAGGCTAGACTCCTTGTCGACAGTAAATGCCTTAAGGAGAGTAGGATCCTGCGCAGCAGGTGGGGCTCAGAGGGCGTTATGGTTTGAGATGTTTGCGTGGATTCTTGGGTACTGTGGCAGATGACCACTCCCACAGGGAGGAGCCTCGCGGGGAGCCAAAGTACTGGGCTAGACTCAAGACGCACAAACACAGAGTTATGTCTTTTATTGTAAAGCTGATGTATATCACCAGAGGTGGCAGTAGTGAGGTGATCCAGAGGTAGCAGTCCAGGGACCCTCGGCAGAGGGGACCCGTCTCACCGAGATGGTATAGGGATATCCAGGTGTAGGTTTCCCAGCACGGCAGAGCTGTACATGAGACAGACTGAGAAATAGATTACTCACTAGATGGTAGCTGTAAGGTTGATGATTCCACCAGGCAGAAGTAGATGGTAACAGGCACCGAGGCAGGGAGAGCAGGCCCTCGAGGAACGAGTACCTGATCCCAGTAAGGCACCTGAAATAAAGCAGAGGGCTCCCGAGGAGCGGGTACCCAGGTTAGAGAATACCCCAAAGGGCAGAGAGAGAGCTTCCAGTGGCAGCACAGAAGCGGCAGAGTAGCTTAGACCGGACGAGTCCAATCCTTGCTAACTCAATGAGCTAGCAAACAAGTGTAGGCTAAATACCCGGATGGCATGACGTCATTCGAGGGGGACGCCCCCGAGGTTCCCGCCATGAGGTGGATAAAGACGTGGGTGGCGTGCGTGCGCGCACCTAGGAGGCCCTTAGGAGAAACATGGCGTAAGGCTTTGCCATAGCCGTTCCGGGGGCGCCGGAGAATGCGGCTTGCAGACGCGGCGGTAGCCATCTTCCCAAGGCTAGCGTGGAGAGCAGAGACAAAGGTGAGGCACAAGGGTCGAAGCCGTCTGAGATCGATGACCGCAACAGGCGTAGCCAGAGTTTGGGGAATAAGAGCTGGGATCCAGGTGGGCATAACCAGATCAGGCCCAGGTCTCTGGGTGGAAGGCAGCTCTTGTAATGTCCAAACACTGAGCTGAGACGAAGCAGTACAAATGGGGCTGGATTTTAAGAGGTACGTGCGGGCATACATTTGTGCACGCAATCTGATGCGTACAAATTTATGTCCGATTTTATAACAATTGTGCAACTTTTGTGGGCCAAGTCGCACAGCCTTCCTTCGTTCCCGCCGAGGCCGCTGCGAAATCGGAGCAGCCTCGGAGGGAACTTTCCTTCCGCCCCCTCCACCTTCCCCTCCCTAACCCGCCCCCCAGCCCTACCTAAACCCCCCTTACCTTTATCTTATAAGTTGCGATCCCGGGCACAGTGGCAAATGGCCTGGAGGGGGCTCCGGCCCCACCCCCGGACCGCCCCACCCACACCCCGCCCCTTTTTTCAAGCCCTGGGACATACACGTGTCCCGGGGCTTGTGCGCATTGCCGGGCCTATGCAAAATAGTCTCGGCGCGTGCAGGAGCGGGGTTTCGCAGTTATGCGCGAAACCCTTTTAAAATCCGCCCCAATATGAGTAGAGAGAGGACACTGTCTGCAGATAAAGGCAGTCTACTGTTGTGATTATGATTGAAGCTATGAATAAAGATTATGTTTTAAGAAAGGCTGGAGTCTGAATATCTGCCTCCAGGTTTGTGGGAATCACCACTCATTCCCGCTTTGCCATACTGGGTCAGACCAAGGGTCCATCAAGCCCAGTATCCTGTTCCCAACAGTGGCCAATCCAGGTCACAAGTACTTGGCAGGGTCACAAGGGGTAGAAAGATTCCAAGCTGCTTATCCCAAGAATAAGCAATGGATTTCTGCAACTCTATCTTAATAATGGTTAATGGACTTTTCTTCCAGGAACTTATCCAAACATCCCTAGGATGGTAATGAAGCACTGTGGTAACCTGAAAGGAATGGCAGTTACAACCCTAAAATCCTTGCTAGGCAGACTGAATGGACCCTTTATGTCTTTTTTTGCCATCATTTACCATGTTATTTATTTATTTATAAAGTTCTTTTAACCTGTTTGTTCCCAAAGTATTTACAGTGGCTTACAATAATGAATAAAAAACATTGTCATTTAGGTGGAACTAATTAGCTTATAAGAATGCGTACAAATTTGATCCTTAAATAAAAAAAACGTATAACTATCAACGAACTCTATAAATGATTACTGATAAAAAAGAAAAAAAAAAGGAGGCAGACTAACAGAATGGAGTATGTATAGAAATACTAGATTATGAAATCTCTTGCTTGCTAAAATTTATTTTAGACATAACTGAAAATAAATAATAAGACATTATATTCTATCTCATAATCTTTGACAACAATTCTAACACTGTTACTGTGGTCACTGGAGGAACATGCACATACCAAGCTCTGACCCAAAGAGCCTTTTATCTGCATGTGTACTCTCTACAGGCCAAGCAAATAAAGGCTGACGGATAATTTACACATGAATCAACTTTCTGTGCGGAGTAGGCACCAGAGACATTTATTTTCTCTGTTATGGAGAGAAAAGCAGCCAGGTCTGAGCTTGTCTCACCAGAAATCATACAAGTGCAACAGTGATATGTTGGAAAATGGCAGCTCTGCAAAAGGAAGCTGCTCTGAAGGTCTGATAAAAATGGCAGCCACAGAGGATTAGATGAATATTGAGCCCGAAACAGTCCTGACACTAGTAACAATAAGTCTTTATCCTATTTAAAATAGGTAGTGTCAGACACACTGAAATGGAGATACAATTCTGATAGAAGATTACACCAGATACCTGAGTGGGTAGTCACTATTTCAATAAAGTGTGAATCAAGGGAACCTTTACATCTAGTTTTCATTAAAACTGCATTCAGCTGCGTGACTTGACTGACAATATAAGGCCGTACTTTCAGGGAAGCATGTTATTCCTGACTAATAAAAACAAACTTGTTGATAAAATTCAAGAAATTTGCCCAAAAAAATCAGAACATTACAATATTAAGTGTATAATATAAAGTTTAACTGTTACTTGCTTTGCATACAAGTATTATTCCGGTGTCAATCTCCCACAGATTCAGTAGTACAATTAATAATCATCTCCTCTTGCATTAAAAACATGGAAATAATACTATCTTGTTAAATGGTACCAAGAGGTCAAAGACTGAGAATGTCTTTTTAATAAACAGGATTACTACAGATCCAATGGGAAATAAGCATGAATCCTAACAAAGTTACTATGTTTTATTTTCTGTGTAGCTTATTTTCATGAACTTTAAAGCTTTTTATAATGAATTAGGTGTCACTTGATACTCATCCCAACTTTTTGACAGGGGGTGGTATTCTATTTGCAATTTGAATTTTGAGCACTGTGATTTATTTGTACAGACTAAGGAGATTTCATATTGTTTCCTTAAAAGAAATCACTAGTTTAAGACTCCAACTACAAAACTACACATAATACATTTTATATTGTACAAATACAAATACAGCAAAGGCAGCATATATAACATTCCTTTATTTTCTGAGACAATCAAGGCAATGACATGTAACAGCAAAGCAAGTGTCAATCAATACATGGTAAAAAGAAAGGAATGGGAGTACATGTCATGCCTGAGATGGGTTTTCAAATAGTAGCAGAGAGAAAACTGAGTCAGGGCTCATTTGAAAAGGATAAAGAGGAGATAATGCAAAATCACACACTAGAAGAAGTAGTGTAGCTTTTTTATTAAGTGGTAAAATCCACGATAGATCTGTACAAACAATATCTGACATGCCATACACTGCAATATCTAAGAAATTGTAAAGCACATCCTCTTATATTTGTATTGCCCTGATATGCTTTTGTAGTATATCGAATGAATGAGTATCCATTAAGACAACATGAGCGGCATCAACTCAGTGGCATGGGATCATGGCCTAACCAGCATGAGCAATAAGATAATCAGGGAAACGATGCTTACAGAACAAAAATCTACTAACACCTTGAAGACAACATAAGTATATGCTGTAGATCCATTTAATAACTTTAGATGACTAACTGTCAAAACCAGTAAGCTTCATGTCAGACACTTATGTATGCTATCTCTCAATAATACTGTGAAGTAATTCATTTACATGCCACACTTCTGAAGTTTCTTCTTCCTGTTACCGTATTTATTTCTCTGATTTTTTTTTTCTGAAAAGGGTGAAACTTGCTGGACTACATAGTCTTAGAAAAGCTCGCTTAGATTTTAATCAGTCACTCTGATAATTCAGCTTTGTTTAGAATAAGCAAGAAGTCAGAAATCACTTATGCAGTGATTAGTCCCTTGTTCCCACAACCAAAACATGAACCTAAAATATGTAAAACAAGCACACATGTTATACATTGGGAACTCCAAACCAAAAGTGTTTTGCTGATATCAAGCCAAGTATGCTGTAGAGCTTCTGTAAATAGTAATTATAAACACAGAGCAACTAGTCACTAAGATCCGGATCAAAATATTCTTTAAAAGTGTTATTTTCTAGCAAGAGTATAAGTCCTAAAATAAAAATGGCCAAAATTGTATATATAGGTAGCTACTAATAAATAAACCATCATTAGCTACTAATCTGCACCTGTAATCAACTTGAATAAGTTAGATGACTTCCTTTTTTAACTTATATTAAAATTTAAATTAGAGACTGTTCGGATTTGAAATATGTATTTAAATGTTGCAGACAAAAAATAGTTGATGGTCTTTATACTGCACAAATCAATATCTTGACCATTAAGAACACTTAAGTATGCATGTTGGGAAATATTTTATTCATGTAACTGGGTGTTTTCTTGAGGGATATTTATTTATTTAAACTCTTATATTCCGCAAAATCCAAAAAATATATTTTTCAATGCAGATTACAACATTACATACATAAAATGTAAACACCACCATAAAACAGTTCGTATAAAAAAAATATCAATAAATGATTAAAACTAGTCACAGAAAGCTTTTTTTTTTAAACAGTATTGCCTTAACCTGATGCCTGAATTCCTTGCTATTCTTTTCTTTTCTCAACTTCTCTGGCAACAAATTCCACATAGTAGGTGCAACAAAAGAAAAAGCCCTGGACCTGGTCTGTTCAAACAAATAGCATTGTGAGTTTGGAACTTTTAATAAATTTGCTCCTGACGAATGAAGACTTCTTCCTGGCTTATACCAGCTCAAACTTCATTTCAACGAACACCCTTCAACTGAATTCAGCATTTTGTGAAAAATCACCAGCCACCAAAACTTAGATCTACTCTTCACAGGCAATCAGTGAAATGATTTTAAGGATGGAGTAATGTGTTCATGTCGAGACAATCCCAATAGTACTCTAGAAGCAGCATTTTGTATTAGCTGCGATACTTTAAAGCAATCTTTGCGGCAAACCTATCCATAATGTATAGCAATAGTCTAAATGTCCCAAAACCAGGGACTGAAGCACTGGATGAAGGAGTTTTAATTTCTAAAACACCATTTTTGCCAACTGGCCAATATGAGGTTAAAACTAAGTTGCGAGTCTAAAATAATTCCCAAACTATGAATTTCTGTCACAATTGGAAGCTGGTGACCATAAAACCCAATAGTTTTAATATCATGTTCTGGACTGTCCTTATCTACCAACATAAACTTAGTTTTCTTACTATTTAAAATCAACCCATTCCTACTTAACCATTCCTGGATATGTCTCATATAATTTTGCAAGTCATCTATGGGTACACATTGCACTCAACACTAGGTATTAATAATTGATCATCATCTGTATATAAAAAATATGGTAAACCCACAGAATGCAGCAATTGACCAAAAGGAACACGATAGAGATTAAACAATATTGATGAAAGCGCAGATCCTTATGGTACACCTGAATCCAAACTCCGCCACGATAAGCAATTTGCTCCTATCCATATCTGCTGCTTCCTATCCTTAATATAACTTATAGGTAAGTGCAAACTACAACCTACCCTCAAAATGAATAATTAAAGCAGTATTTCAAACTGTTCTAGGATAGCCTCAAATTACACTAGTTGCCTGATTGGGGCAATGCTAGAGAAATTATTTTTTGCTGTTATCAAGCGTGATGGAGTAAATACCCAATCACATATGTGGTCATGGGGCATGCTCAGACAACAAAAGGATTTAGAAGTCCTCTGTTCAGTATGATTCTCTTTTTGAGTCCATGCTGTTATTTACTACCGTAGCAGAATACAGGTATGTAGAAAGCAATACTATGGAAATTTGTAGTAAAAAGAATATCTTTAAATTAAGCATGTTGTTAGAAAAAGCAATTGTAATGTATATTCCTAACTTGGATCTAGATTTATCATTTTGCTATAAATTTCGCAAGAACAGCGCCCATGTTAAAACAGGGGCATGTTTAGGGTAATTTTCCAGATACTGTATCGGATAGGTATTTTACTGCTTTTTGGGCTGCTGCTGGCTAGAGAGAGAGAGAGAGAGAGAGAGAGAGAGTGTGCCTCTTTATAAGGCTCTCAAATAAGTAAACTATTTATGCTACTGTAGGAGGGGTGAGGTTTTGGTGGTGGCCTAGGTTTTGGGGGGCAGTTTTACATGCACAGACAGAGGTACAAACAGCACAGTACACATCAGTGAACATTTGATGTGATTTGGAGTGAGAAAGGTACACACAAAGATGAGATTTGTACATAGTACTCTCTACCTAGTTTGATGCATTCTCTACCTAGCTGCTATTGAGCTAGGTCGAGAGAACATTGTACAAATTTCCTCTTTGTGTACTTTACTCATTCCAAATCACATCAAATCTTCACTGATGTGTACTGTGCTGTTCATACCTCTGACTGTGCATGTAAAACTTTCCCCCCAAAACCTCACCCTGAGTTTCTAGTTTCCCCTCCTACAGTGATATAAAACGTTGACTAATATGTGTGCTTCCCCAAAGGCTCTCTCTCTCTCTGAAACTGCATTTGCGATTTTTAGTGCAAATCCAGTTTCGGGCATATTGCACAACATAATGCCAGGAAAAAATGAGTAGTTATTTCCGGCATTAAAACCTGCGATAACGTGTGGTATGCTATTGTATGCAATGCTAAGTACCCATCATTTTTATTTATCCACCCTTAACTCCCCCCAAATCCTCTCATTTAGGAAAAATTTTAAAATTTGCATATGCATCTCATGATGCGTTATTTATCGCAGGCGTTAAGGTGTTATCGCGGGCATTAAGTTCCTAATGCCAGTGATAAGGCCGTAACGTGATTTGATAAATAACCCTGTCAAGTAAATTTTAAAAAGCCAGCGCATAGAAAAACTGCGAGATACGCACATGGCTGGGCCGCCTGTGCATTTTAGAATGGCCGTGGCCACGCGTGTATCTTGCGGTATGCGCAGAAGAGCTGGCTGTGAGAAAAGGGGCTGGCGAGACACCACCATTTTGTGCTGTCCCAGTGAAGCGCGCACTGGCAGCTGGCCAGCACGCACTACTTACTTCAGCTCCTGAGCAGAAGTAAGTTATAAAACAAAAAAATGTGATTAGATAGGTGGGGATTAGGGGTTGGGCGGAGAGGGGAAAAGGGAGGAAGGATAGGTAGGGGGTTAGGGAAGTTCCCTCCCAGTCCACTCCTTTATCGGCCGCTCTGAGTCTTGTGCGGGGGGGGGGGGGGGGGGGGCAGGGGCACATATATGGGATAATAATGGACATTTTAAAGTAGGAAAGATCCCACAATTCCTATTTGCCCTGGGCAAGTAAAAGACTGCACCTAGATTACATTCACATTCCACTAAAACATGAAAATCAACAAAAATTAATTGTTTTGTCACACTTCCCAGTGGGCCTGGTCGAAGTTCTGAAGACTTTGACATGGGTTTTCCTTGCTGGGCTCCATCCGATGATGTCACCCCATGTGTAAGGACTGACATCCTGTTGTCCTAGGTGAACAGATGTTAAAGGTAAGCAACTCTGCTTTCTCATGATGTAAAAGCTGCCCATTCCTCTTGGCAAAAAGCCTCCAGATCCTGTAAATTTTTTCGTTTTCTGGCATGAACCATATGTTTGAGTTCTCCCCAGAGTGGCTCAATGATGTTGAGGTCAGGAGAGCGTGATGGCCACTCCAGAACCTCTCTTTCTTCTGCTGCAGCCTTATGTTTCAGATTAATGTTATGCTGGGAAGTTTGAGTGTTTCCCATGCACAGTTTCCTAGCTGATGAATACAAATTCTTCTCCAATTATTTTCTGATAAGAATCTGCATTCATTCTGCCTTCAATTTTGACTAAATTCCCTGTGCTGCTGTAGCTCACACTCCCCCAAAACAGCAGAGATCCACTTCCATGCTTCACGATAAGCTTTCAAAGAAGCTTATATTTCAGTAGAAGTTGCTTGTGGGATTTTTTTTTTTTTATTCCAACAAATTTTCCTGGCAGTTGTGTCTGAAACCTTTCTCGGTCTACCTTACCATGGCGGGGTATTAACAGAACTCATAATTTTCCACTTCTTGATCAGAGTTTGAATAGTACAAATTGGCATTTTCAAATGTTTGGATAGCTTTTTATATCCTTTTCCTGATTTACAAAATTGAACTACTTTTGCTCACAAATCCTTTGACAATTCTTTTGCTTAACCCATGCTTCAGTAACCAAAGTCAGTGCAGTGCTGGATGAAATGCACAAGGGTTTTTCAAAGGTTCATTCAACAACTGGAAGTAGGATCCATCAGGAGAAAATAGGATAAAGCATAAGCATTGACAAGTTAAATGTAAGACATTGATAAGACAGGCTAAGAGAAAATTTGAAAAGAAGTTGGCCATAGAGGCAAAACTCACAATAAAAACTTTTTAAATATATCCAAAGCAGAAAACCTGCAAGGGAGTCGGTTGGATCATTGGATGATCAAGGGGTTAAATGGCCACTTAGAGTAGATAAGGCCATTGCAGAAAGATTAAATGATTTCTTTAATTCAGTGTTTAATGAAGAGAATGTTGGAGAGATACCTCTTCCGGAGAAGGTTTTCATGGGTGATGATTCAGATCAACTGAACCAAATTATGGTGCCTGATTGACAAACTGAAGAGTAGTAAATCACCTGGACCGGGTGGTATACACTCCAGAGTTGTGAAAACTAAAAAATGAAATTTCAGACCTATTAGTAAAAATTTGTAACCTATCATTAAAATCATCCAATGTATCTGAAGATAGGAAGATGGCCAATGTAACCCCTATATTTAAAAAGGGATCCAGGGGTCATCCGGGAAAGTATAGACTGGTGAGCCTGACTTCAGTGCTGGGAAAAATCATGGAAACTGTTATAAAGAATAAAATCACAAAACATTTAGACAGACATGGTTTGATGGGACACAGCCAGCATGGATATACCCAAAGGAAGTCTTGCTTCACAAATCTACATTTTCTTTGAAGGGGTGCATAAACATGTGGACAAAGATGAACCGGTAGATGTGGTGTATTTGGATTTTTAGAAGGCATTCAACAAAGTCCTGCTTGAGGGGCTTCTAAGAAAACTAAAAAGTCTTGGGATAGGAGGTGATGAACTTTTGTGGATTGCAAATTGGTTAAAAGACAGGAAACAGAGAGTAGGATTAAATGGTCAGTTTTCACAGTGGAAAAGGGTTAACAGTGGAGTGCTTCAGGGATCTGTGCTTGGACCAGAACGTTTTAATATATTTATAAATCATCTGGAAAGAGGTACAAAGAGCGAGGTGATCAAATTTGCGGATGACACAAAATTATGCAGAGTAGTTAAATCTCAAGCGGATTGTGATGAATTGCAGGAGAACCTTGTGAGACTGGAAGATTGGGCTTCCAAATGGCAGATAAAATTCAACGTGGACAAGTGCAAAGTAATGCATAAAGGGAAAAATAACCCTTGCTGTAGTTACGCAATGTTAGGTTCTATCTTAGGAATTACCACCCAGGAAAGAGATCTAGGTGTCATAGTGGATAATACATTAAAATTGTTGGCACAGTATGCTGTGGCGATCAAAAAAGCAAACAGAATGTTAGGAATTATTAAGAAGGGAATGGAAAATAAAACAGAGGATGTCAAAATGCCTCTGCATGGCTCCATGGTGAGACCACACCTTGAATCTGTGAGTAGTTCTGGTCCCGCATCTCAAAAAGGATTTAGCTGCACTGGAGAAAATGCAGAGAAGGGCAACTAAAATAAGGGGCATAGAATGGCTGCCCTATGAGGAAAGGCTAAAGAAGTTAGGGCTGTTAAGTTTGGAGAAGAGACGACTAAGGAGGGAAATGATAGAAGTCTACAAAATCATGAAAATACTTGAACAAGTTAATGTAAATCGGTTATTTACTCTCTCAGATAATAGAAGGACCGGAAGACACTCCATGAAGTTAGCAAGTAGCTCATTTAAAACAAATCAAAGATAATTCTTTTTCACTTAGTGTATAGTTAAGCACTGGAATTCATTGCCAGAGGATGAGGATACAGCAGTTAGTGTAACTGGGGTTAAAAAAGGTTTGGATACGTTCCTAGAGGATAAATCCATAAGCTGCTAGACGGTAATTAATAAGCAATAGTAGCTTGTAATCTATCAAATGTTTGGGTACTTGCCAGGTACTTGTGACTTGGATTGGCCACTGTTGGAAACAGGATGCTGGGCTTGATGAACCCTTGGTCTGACCCAGTATGGCATATCTTATGTTCTTATGACCTCTTGGTATCATTAAATTTGTATTTTGCTGATTCTCAACATGGGGAATATTTCACATGAACATTATATAGTTTTAATCCTACTCTTGTAACTGACAGTAGGGAACTGACATTTATGAACAATATTCTTCACCTTTAACATATTTTGCTATCTTTACCAGTATAAATGATACTTCCAATGCCAATATAGTGCAATACATTTTGTTAAATTACAATGTTAGAAGCAAAATCATCGCACTAAATAGCTAATATGAAAATCAAGTAAAATAATTTGATAGTGAATATCGTTGCATGTCTCTCAACTAGAAAAATATTTCCAGATCCCAAGGTGTTTACTCACATTACAAAAGAAATAAAACATGTAGGAAATCATACTCAAACTTTAGGACTGCTGTTCAGCTGGACTAAAGTTATCCAGCTATGTTAGTCAGATAATGCTGAAAATTAGCAATTATTTTATTTATTTATTTAACATTTTTCTATACCGACCTTCAAGGTTGAATACCATATCAGGTCGGTTTACATCGAACAGGGGTAGATCAGTATAACATAACGTAACATAAGGAAACAACTTTTTTATAATTAGCGGAGACAAAAGCAGAGAAGCAAAAGTTACATAATAACAAGGTCCTTGAACTTGGAAGCTGGTTCAGCTGGAAAAAGAGAAGCCTTAAGAGTGTATTAAATTAAATATGTGGCTAAATTAGCTGAATAACCGACTCTATCCCAGAACATCCCTGATCTCCCCCCGAGTTAGTTATCCAACCAACTTAGCAACTTAAATGCCAATTTTCAGCATTCTCTAACATAGCTAGATAACTTTATTGTAGCTGAACAGCAGTCCCAAAGTTAGCTGGATAATCTTATCCAGCTAATGATAAGATAAATGGGTAGATTCAGCAGCAATGCACCTTCACTGATGAATATCCCAGTTAACTTTTCTAGCCAGTCAGCAGCCGAATATAGACCTCTAGATTGCTTATCTGTAATGGGTGTTCTCCATAAGCAGTAGAATAATGAGTCCAACATGTGGATGGTACATGGTCACAGAACTAGCTCTCCAAGCCTAGAAAAATCTTCTGCACCTGTCCCAGGCAGCTGGCAAAACTAACATAGGGCTGCTGATTGGCCTGCAACAGTTGGTGCCCCTTGCAGGCTCATTTGTGCCCAGGTCACAGAGTTGTAGATCTTCTCAACAGAAGTACATCTTAAATGGGCAACTGAAACTGTTATGGCTCTGACATTATGAGTCTTGATATTCCCATCCAGTGTTAGATCTGCTTGGGCATAACAAAAGGAGATGCAATCTGCTATTCAATTAGGGAAGATTCTTTCAGCTATAGTGTGTCATGGCCTATATGGGTCAAACAAACACAAAACTGGGTTTCTAAGGGCTTGCGACTATTCCAGATAAAAATAAACAAGGGCTCTCTTGCAATTCAAAATGTATAAAGCTTATTCACCTTTGAGAGAATGTGTCTTGGGAAAAATGTTGACAGAACAATTGGCTGAATAAGATGAAAGCTCATACCACCTTAGGCAGGAACTTAGCAGGAGTATACAATACTACTCTACTATGATAAAAATGAATATAAGTCATAAGGACCTGGAACTCACTTTAAACCTCAAGAATTCAGAGACTAAAAAGAGCTTTCATCATCTGCATAAGCATCCTAAGAACTAGCACGTGGCTTGGTGGGAGGCTTCAATTGATTTAAAGCAAGCCTTGCTTGCTTCAAATCTGATAACTAGGGACTATACAGTGATGGGAATTCCTTCTACATGATGATAATAAGCACTCACTACACTGAGATGAACCCTGGCTGAGTGGTTTTAGACCATACTCAGAAATATAGAAGGTATTCAATCAGTTTTTGTGTTGAGACATGAGAAAGGGTCTGGGACTTTGCTTGCATATGAGACTGTAAACCTGTTTCTACCCATCAGATTTACTGGTGGATTCCTTTCTAGAAGCCAGAAAGATTTGAGACACTCTCTTAGAAAAACCAAGTGAGTATACTACTTCACACTGGATGGTGGGGTGAAAAAATCTCCCTTGTTCCTCTGTGACTAAGGTTGGAGAAGCTTCCAACTGAATCTCCTGACAGATAGTTCCCAAAGAGAGGAAACCAGATTTGCCTTGATTAAAATGAAGCTATGAAAATCATTTATTTTATTTAACAGTTTTATATACCGACCTTCATAGTAAATAACCATATCGGATCGGTTTACAATTAACAAGAATAAAACTGGGGTAACTATTCAAGTAAACGAAAGATAAACAGTAGGTAGGAATGAGTCAAAGTTACAATCAACAGGGAAGAGAACTTGGAAGCTTGCAACAAGCTGGAAAGAAGATAAGGCAGGATAAATCATAGTTCCTTGGACCCTTCCGAGTGTGCTAAAGTTTTTGGAACTAGAAGTAACAGAGGATAGGCATAGAGAAAGCCTTTCACCTGATGAATGAAAAAGGTATCTGACACTAGCCTGCCTTCTAATCCGCTCATGGAGCAGAAGCTGTGAACCTTGTAAAAAGATCTATTTTCTTATCATTTTTCCTTAATTGACCAGGAGCTCTGGGTGTGGAATGTTAGCAACTGCAACACTGGAATAGTGCTGCACATAGATTTGTCCACTCCTGTCCAAGAGGTACTCTCAATCAACCAGTCTTCCAGGTAAGTAAACAAAAATATTCCCAGTTTGTGCAGATATGCTGTGACAACCTAGACATTTTGTGCACACACATGGGGCTACCCACAAGCCAAATGGCAATATGAGATACTGGATATGTTGTGCCATTAAAAGAAATCTGAAATACTTCCTGTGAGTGTAGGTATCCTTTGGATCCAGAGAACAAAGCCAGTCTCCTTTGTTTAACAAAGGAATCATGGTGTCCAGTGATTTCATTTTGAACTTTTCTTTCATTAGAAATTTGTTGAAAGCCTTCAAGTCTAGCATTGGACAAAATCCTGCAGTTTTCTTGAGCACCAGGACTCCCTACCCTTCATCCTGTGATGGAACAGGCTTGACCACATTGGCATCTATGAGAGAAAGCAGCTCCTACTGTAGTAGTTCTCGGTGCAGTGAGGAGGGAGAATAACCTGAGGATGATTTGGTAGCCTCTCTTTAAAAGCTGGAGAATCCACCTGTCTGAGGTTATTAGGGGCCTACAGTATGCACCCTAGCGTCAGTTCAAACACCCATCCTGACTTTGAGCTTCTATGGTCATAATGGCAAATCCTTAAACTCTGTTACGAATGGGGACAAGTGTAAAAAGGAGAACAACTTTTCTGAGGGAAAAATGCTGCCTCATTGGATAGTCATGTACTTCTTAAATGTTGAGAGTGGATTGGAAGTGGCAGCAGTGAAGGTTTGAAGTGTGGTATATAATGGTCCTTTATCAGATCCAATGCTTTCTTAATTTTCTCTCCAATGAAAAGATTAAAGACACATCTGCAACCTCATCACACATATCTTCTTGCAGACTTGAGGGTCCATGAGATCCAACAGCCAAGGCAGTGGCTCTCAGTGCTGTCTGAAAAGCATCATTTTTGTGTACTAGTTGATGTCTACCTTCCTGCTTTCACCAAGAGAACAAATTTATCTCTTTTCTCTTAAAGGAGAAATTTGGAAAATTCCAGTGTCTTTTGCAATCTGGAATGCATATATTGCAGCATATAGAGCTGATGAAAAGCTATTCAGGAGTTAAGTATAGCAGTCTGAAAGATATTCTAATGGAGAAAGTTTAAGATTCTAGGATCATGACCTGTGAGTATTGAGGACATGGTCCTTTCAATTTTTGGCTGTTTTTTGTATGGTTCAGCAACCACAGATTGGTATGGCAGTTGTGTTTTTCTGAATCTGGGAGCCTCTTGGATTTGGTACTACATGTCCTCCTTTTATGAGGCAGGAAGTTTAGTAAGTGGGGTCTCCAAAATGCACATCTGCACTTCCTTCAGGACCTGGTGGAGAGGAATTGCTACCAGCTCAAGGAGGGCATTCAGGCTCTGTAGAATACAAAACATAAGTGCCTTGGGGTCTTCTTCAGAATATAATTTGAATATGAGGACCTCAACCATCTCCTTGAAAAAAGTGGGGTAGAAAGATCTCCTGGAGGGGATCTATTCCTAATCTGTGACAGAGAGGGATCTGATGGGAGGCCTAAAGAATCCTCCTCAGAGTCAAACTTATTAGAGAGATCCCAGAACTCTTTGGATTCACACTTTGAGATTACAAGAACATCGGAAGTTGAGGGTGGCACTGTCCTAACAGTCTCACTGGCTGCTCCCAAGATTGCTGCTGAAGGACAAGCTTTGATCTCAGATGCTGATCAATTTGGGTACCCTAGAGTGGTGAGGCCCTCTTGGCACCAAAGTCGACTTGCTCAGGAACTATGCATGAGTCTGGAGGGCTGGCTCTATTGGCACCTCAGTTGGAGCTGAGAAACTGGGTGCAATAGCTCTCAACTGAAATGCTGAGAGAGGAGCTTGAGGATTCTCTTGTCCAACTCCTGCTCTGAGTTTATGGTGCTAAAGCAGGGTAGAAAATAGGAGAGGAATGCTCTTTTGTGTGGTCAGAGGAAGAGATGATGGTTATGACGCGGACCTCTGGAGACCGTTGTGGCTTTGGTGTCAATGAGGAGGCTGAGCTCACATTCCACAATTCTGTTTTGGAATGCCTTTATCTCCATGCTCTTAACGTTGTGCACTGAAGGAGACTGGCACCAAAATTCCAATGCCTCTGTATGATACTCGGGGCCATGTACCCTTAAGGTGGATCTTGACTCATAAGAGGAATTCACCTTCAATGAGTAGTACGTCTTTTTGTAACGAGGGAATCATCCTTCTCTATATATAGCCCTACTCTATGGAACTCCTTGCTAAGTTGTATCCGCTTGACTCAGGATTGCGAAAGCTTTAAAAACTATTAAAGATGCACTTGTTTTCTAAAGCTTTTCCCAATTAACAATACTGATGCTTTTTTGGATTTTCTCCAACAAGCATGTGAAACTTTGTTAACCAAGACTTCCACATGTATGCTTATTCTTGTTACTTACCGCCTTGTTAGCACGATGATATCTATTTCATTGTCAATGTACCCTGTTTTGTTTTTTTTACCTGTGTTTTATTCATCCCCTCCTTGAACTGTTTTGGAGGGGCAGGTAATAAATAAATAAATAAATAAATAAATAAATAGTAGTAGTAGTAGTGGAATGGCTTCCTGTTCCTGGACCTTCTCTTAGACCTCAGCGCTGAAAAGTGTGTTCTCCCCCTTGGTGCCAATGGGTCACCAGCAGGTGATATGGTCCCGTGGTCCTTTGGTGTCAGTACTTTTGAAGGCAAGAGAGATGTGACAGACTTCAAATCTGAGCAGAGGATGTCCAGTAACTTTAACGTTCAAGGTCGGATGGTGCTCAGCAACATCTTGGCACAGATGCTGAAGTTAGGAACGTCATAGCAAAGCATCTGATGCAATACTTGTAATGGTCAGTAATGGACAACTGATTGCATCCAGGGTATTTTACCTGAAGTTGCTAGCCTGCTCCTGTGCTGTAGTAAAGAAAACCGGTGTAGCAAAATTAAACAAAATGATCAAACATTAGGCTGATTTGAAGCCACTAATCTCTATAGCTTTGAAAAAGTGCCAGGAGGTGTGCCAATGCTGAAAAGAAAAGAAAAAAAAACCCTTTCAAAAGCCAAACAATCCTAACTAGTGGAACTACAAGTTAAACTGAGGAAGCTCATGAATACTTACAATTACTATTGGAAAAAAAGAGCATTTCTTTACAAAAAGTAGAGAATACGAAAGAAAGAAACCACATCCAGTCAGGCAAGTGTTAGAAAAAAAAAAAGACTAAAGAGAGAAGTGCAGTAATTGCTGCATGGGAATATTTGCACATGCTCAGTACAGTCTTCTAGATTTTGCTGGGCTCTGAGAGAGCTAGCTCTGTGAAGGCACCATCGGATGACATTACCCAAATATGTGCCTCATTCCTCCTGTTTGTCAACGGAGAACAGATATTGGACAAAATTATTGAAACATATAGACAAACTACTGAGACCAAGCAGAAATCTCACTGAAGAACTGTTCATTTATGTGTATGCATGCATGAGCATCTGAGCAGTTTGAATTTTTATGGTAGTCTGAAGCCAGCAAGGGCACCCAGCCAGTTAAAATAATATGCCCCTCTTGTTCAACAAATTACTTGAAAACATAAGCTTTTTCCACTTCTCACTCTGACATTTAAAATGCTTATCTAATTATGTAAATACTTTCCAAGAGAGAACTGTTTTTCTTAACCAATTATCAGCTCAATTTTTCGAAGAGACCTCCTGGAATATCAAATTTCTTAATAAGTTGTAATTATGATTTCCAAACATAAGAACCAATTAGGATGATTGTCTACATCACTAAAAACAAAACAACTTTTATACCAAACCTCAATTTACCTCTCTACTACATTTAGCATAGGTATAGGAAGTCTGCATGACAGTAAATTTAGGTCTATGTAATGTTCTTAAGATACCAAATTAGTCATAAGAAACATACTGATACCAACATCTCTAGTATCATACCAACTCTTACTCTCTTTCCCAACCGTGGGGGGGGGGGGGGGGGGGGGAGGCAGGGGAAAAGTTACAATTCAGATGTGTTCAAGCATCTGCCCAGTGTCTCCAGGGTCAAGGTGGTCGCGTGCAGAACCAACCCACCAATCCTAATTTATTGGCCCAGGAGAAGAGTTAATAGGATGGACAGTGATGGTTGCTGGGTGGGGATGCCCTGCACTGCCCTATGCAGAGGCAGTGGTATTTTTTTGTACTGCAACACATAAGAGTAAATCAGGTGATGGGGAGGGCCAACATTCTTATCTTTTAAGGTACAACCAGATCCTATCTCCCATCTCTTTCTCTGTGACTCTCTCTTTCCTGCTTGTTCCATCCAGCAATAAAAGAGCTCAAGGGCAAAGAGGGGTAGAGCATTCATGGTAAAACTAGTGTAAGAATGGCCAAATCCAGAGAAGGCACACAGCAAGCAATACGCTAAATCATGTTTGTTTATTTATTTCCAGATCCTTATATACCGTGCACTCAGATGCCAGAACTGATTGGAGCAGTGCACAACATAAAAATACAATAAAATCACATCACAAAATATAAAATATAAGACAAGAAAGCTGTTATAACCTGGTGTGGCTGTGGACCCTGGATCGTAGTGAGAGCTGACTCCACCCACAGGGAGGAGCCCTGTGGGGACTCACTACGATAGGCGTGGCTTCAGCAGAGACAGACACAGATTAGAGAGACTTTATTGTAGTGGAATCGTGGGAGAAACCCACAGCATGGTGAGAAGACACAGTCCAGAGTAGTAAGACAGCTTAATGTAGATATCCCTGCTAGTGGCCCGCAGAGCGGGGTATATCAGGGAACTCCTCTCGAGATGGTACCCTTCAGGATAGATGCGGTAGTGGCACGCAGCGCGGGGTATGCTGAGGATCAGTGTGCAGTATTTCAGAAAGGTGCAGAGGGTCAGCAGAGCGAAGTAGATGATGGTACTTACTCCGGAGTGTAGAAGGGTAGCTGGGATGAGCACAGTAGTGGCCCGAGGCATGGGGTAAACCGGCGGTTCCGTCAGCTAGATGGTTGAAGCAATAGTAGAACTCACAAGGCTGAACTAGCGGTGTCCTGGATAAGGATGACAGGAATCTCCAGGCAGGAAGGCCCTCCGAGGAGCGGATAGCCAGAACGTAACAAGGCCCCCGAACAGCGGATACCTAAGGCGTTCTAGTTCAGGAAGCAGTTCACGTAGTGAAGCAAAGCATCTCCGAATGGAGTGGAATAAGCAGGAAGTCCTTGCTAACTCATAGGTAGCTTGGTCTGGATGGGTTAAATACTTCTGGCGGGTGACGTCATGCGGAGGGGACGCTCCCGAGGTTCCCACCATGATGTGGATATGAGAGGGGCCGGCATGTGCGCGCGAGCCCTAAGTAATCCCCGACTCAAGATGGCAGACGGGATTGCCAACGCCTTCCCAAGGACACCAAGGAAGGCGGCGTTTGCCATGGCCTTGAGAATCACTGTAGCAGGGAAAAGAGAGGTGAGCAGCAAAGGTCGCAGCCGTCTGCGACCGACGGGCACAACAAAAGCCCTCTTCTATCCCAGCAATACTTGATATACCATCTACCACCTTACTACTATCATCAGAATAGATTAGTTGCATGGAAACAACAATGCCTTTACCTTCTTTCTGAATGCCAGATAATCTCTAGAGGTTTAATATCCAGAGGTGCAGAATTCCAAATATCTGGGCTGAGCAAAGAAAAGACCCTTTTTCAATGTGCCACCTTACGTACCTTGTGAACAGATGGAATATTAAACAATGCTCCATGTGCCGAGCACAAATTCCGCTTTGGAATATAACTGTAAACTAACTTTTTCAAATAACTGGCTCCCTCCCCCTGAGCCACCTTATACATCAGGGACATAATCTTAAATTAAGCTCTTTCACTAAATGGGAGGCAATGTAATTAGTGTAATAAAGGTCTTGCACTCACTCTCCAAGGGCAAGCAAAGACCAACCTTGCTGCCATGTTCTGTATCATCTGCAAACACTGGATATTGTTACTAGGTAGACCCACCAATAAACTATTGCAATAGTCCCTTATAGTTGACACTAGTGCCTGAACCTCAGTCTGGAATACATAAAAACTCAATATGTCCCACAGCTTTCTTAACTGATGAAGTTTTAAAAATGCTCTCTTTACCATCAACAAAATATCTAATTCCAGAGACACTGCTTCATCCAGCTGCACTCCCAAATTCCTTACTTTCAAAACCCTCCTAATAACTATATCCTTAATTATAAGATTCAAAGAGTTTAAGCACTGATCGCCTCCCTCAATAAACATTTTCTTCTTGAATTCTCAGTATCTTCCTGAATTCTTTTTGAAAAGGGATAGGTGGGAGGAGGCAGAGGCTACTTAGGGTGGGTAGTGCCAATGTCAGCACAGTCTGAGTTGAGATTTTGCACAAACTGAACAGATTTACAAAGATTTTTTTCTAATCAACTTAAAAACAAAACATATATGGTCAGGAGCAGCTTAGACCTGGAAATTATTCAGCTCTTGCTTGTTTACAAGGTATTAATGAAAATCAGAATTAAAGATCTGCCAGTTACTAACCAACCTGAACCTAAAATACTATGGGGTAGATTTACAAACACGGCGCGTTCGTGTACTTTTGTTGGCGCTCCAGGCGCCAACAAAAGTAGTAGATACGCGCGTAGCCGCGCGTATCCGCTAAAATCCGGGATTGGCGCGCGCAAGGCTATCGATTCCATATAGCTGGCGCGTGCCGAGCCGCGCAGCCTACCTCCGTTCCCTCCGAGGCCGCTCCGAAATCGGAGCGGCCTCGGAGGAAACTTTCTTTTGCCCTCCCCTCACCTTCCCCTCCCTTCCCCTACCTAACCCACCCGCCCGGCCCTGTCTAAACCTCCCCCTTACCTTTGTCGGGGGATTTACGCCTCCCGGAGGGAGACGTAAATCCCCGCGCGCCAGCGGGCCGCTAGCGCGCCAGGACGCGACCTGGGGGCGGGTCCCGAGGGCGCGGCCACGCCCCCGGACCGCCCCGGGCCGTAACCACGCCCCGAAACGCTATGGCCCACCCAGAAAACGCCGCGCGGATCGGTCCCGCCCCCGACACGCCCCCCTCGGAAAACCCCGGGACTTACGTGAGTCCAGGGGTCTGCGCGCGCCGGTAGGCCTATTGAACATAGGCGCACCGGCGAGCAGGGCTCTGAAAATCCGCCCCTATCTGTATGCTGACGATGTCCAGGTTGTGATACCCATCAAAGAATCCATCAAAAAAACCCTAGATCTATGGGAATCATGCCTTCAAGAAATCAACTCACTCCTCTCTAGTCTGAATCTAATCCTAAATTCCTCAAAAATGGAACTCCTTCTCATATCCACTGAGAACAGCTACACCCCCACAAATCCTTCAGCAAACTTACAAACAGCCCAAGTGAGAGATCTGGGAGCGATCATCGACAATCGGCTAAACCTAAAAGCTTTTATAAACCAAACCACCAAGGACTGCTTCCATAAACTACATGTCCTAAAAAGAATAAAACCACTGTTCCACAACCACGACTACAGGACAATCTTACAAGCAATAATCTTCTCCAAGTTAGACTATTGCAACTCCTTATTATTAGGTATCCCATCATCACATACAAAACCTCTTCAGATGGTGCAGAATACGGCAGCCAAACTTTTGACAAATTTACGGAGAAGAGATCACATCTCCCCAATCCTCAAAGACTTACATTGGCTGCCGATTCATTATAGAATACTATATAAGTCCATCACCACAATATACAAAAGCTATCCAACAAATCGCTCCACTCAACCTACAAATCCCTTTCAAAAAACATACATCTTCCAGACCCATAAGAGAGTACTATAAAGATTCTCTTCAGGTACCTCATTCCAAAACCTCCCTTCACATAACTCTCAGAGACAGAGCATTCTCCACAGCAGGACCTCCTCTTTGGAACTCCATCCCAATGGAGCTAAGGCAGGAACCTTGCCTCCCAACATTCAGGAAAAGTCTCAAAACGTGGCTATTCAAAAAAGCCTTCCCAGACTCGGATTAAACTCGGATTAAACTCACTACTCACCTTACCTACAACTAACCTCCGAGCACTACCAGTACGCAGAAAACCATTACTTCTGATCACTACCCTTATGTAAAAAACTGCAATAATTTCAAATGAACAAGTCGTTGTAAATTACATAATTTTTTGTAATGTACCCCGTTATACTTCGGTTAATATACTATGTTAAAGTTCCTATCATTTTTCCTCTTGCTCCTAGTTGTACTCCTCCCTGTTTTATTGTAACTGTAACTATTTTATGTTTAGCACCTATTATTTATTTCGTTCACTGTTCCTTTTATCACTCCACTGTTTATTGTAAACCGGCATGATGTGATACTCTCACGAATGCCGGTATAGAAAAAACTTAAATAAATAAATAAAGATACAACAAAATATTTCTCTGTATTCTTTAAAATTATATAGTGAGAAAAACAAAAGAAATGTGATGCTGCAAAAGGCTGACCAAAGCATGCAAAACTAACTAGACCAAAGAAAGTGCAAAAGAAATAAACTAAATTGATAGGTGTAATAAATCAATAGAACTTTATTTCTTGAAAAGCATAGTACCGCCTGAATTTTAAAAGCCCTGCGCGCGTAAAATCCGGGCTTTACACAGGCCAAGTGAATTTTCGAAGAGGCCCAGCCACGCGCGTAAAGCCCAGTATGTGCACAAGTGCCGGGCTTTTTCGAAGGGGCAGGGAGGGGCGGGCTGGGACAGCACCACTGTTCACTGTCCTGAAGACTCAACTTACTTGAGCTCGAGAGCTGAAGTAGGTTGCAAAACAAAGAAAAATACAAAAAGAGGTAGGGTTTAGGGGGTGGGGAGAAGAGGGAGGGAGTATGGGTAGGGGGGGTAGGGAATAGGGGAAGAACATAAGAACATAAGAAAATGCCATACTGGGTCAGACCAAGGGTCCATCAAGCCCAGCATCCTGTTTCCAACAGTGGCCAATCCAGGCCATAAGAACCTGGCAAGTACCCAAAAACTAAGTCTATTCCATGTAACCATTGCTAATGGCAGTGGCTATTCTCTAGGGGGCGGATTTTCAGAGCCCTGCTCGCGTAAATCCGCCCAAAACCGGGCGGATTTACGCGAGCAGGGCCCTGCGCGCCGGGAAGCCTATTTTACATAGGCCTCCCGGCGCGCGCAGAGCCCCGGGACTCGCGTAAGTCCCGGGGTTCTCGGAGGGGGGCGTGTCGGGGGGCGGGCCCGGTCGTCGCGGCGTTCCGGGGGCGTGTCGGCAGCGTTTTGGGGGCGGGTACGGGGGCGTGGCTACGGCCCGGGGGCGTGGCCGCACCCTCCGTACCCGCCCCCAGGTCGCGGCCCGGCGCGCAGCAGGCCCGCTGGCGCGCGGGGATTTACGTCTCCCTCCGGGAGGTGTAAATCCCCCGACAAAGGTAAGGGGGGGGTGTAGACAGGGCCGGGTGGGTGGGTTAGGTAGGGGAAGGGAGGGTAAGGTGAGGGGAGGGCAAAGGAAAGTTCCCTCCGAGGCCGCTCCGATTTCGGAGCGGCCTTGGAGGGAACGGGGGGAGGCAGCGCGGCTCGGCGCGCGCAGGCTATACAAAATCGATAGCCTTGCGCGCGCCGATCCAAGATTTTAGTGGATACGCGCGGCTCCGCGCGTATCTACTAAAATCCAGCGTACTTTTGCTTGAGTCTGATGCGCAAGCAAAAGTAGGCTGATCGCGCTTCTTTTAAAATCTACCCCTAAGTGAACTTAATAGCAGGTAATGGACTTCTCCTCCAAGAACTTATCCAATCCTTTTTTAAACACAGCTATATTAACTGCACTAACCACATCCTCCGGCAACAAATTCCAGAGTCTAATTGTGCGTTGAGTAAAAAAGAACTTTCTCCGATTAGTTTTAAATGTGCCCCATGCTAACTTCATGGAGTGCCCCCTAGTCTTTCTACTATCCGAAAGAGTAAATAACCGATTCACATCTACCCGTTCTAGACCTCTCATGATTTTAAACACCTCTATCATATCCCCCCCTCAGTCGTCTCTTCTCCAAGCTGAAAAGTCCTAACCTCTTTAGTCTTTCCTCATAGGGGAGTTGTTCCATTCCCCTTATCATTTTGGTAGCCCTTCTCTGTACCTTCTCCATCGCAATTATATCTTTTTTGAGATGCGGCGACCAAAATTGTACACAGCATTCAAGGTGCGGTCTCACCATGGAGCGATACAGAGGCATTATGACATTTTCTGTTTTATTCACCATTCCCTTTCTAATAATTCCCAACATTCTGTTTGCTTTTTTGACTGCCGCAGCACACTGTACCGACGATTTCAATGTGTTATCCACTATGACACCTAGATCTCCTTCTTGGGTTGTAGCACCTAATATGGAACCCAACATTGTGTAATTAGAGCATGGGTTATTTTTTCCTATATGCATCACCTTGCACTTATCCACATTAAATTTCAATTGCCATTTGGATGCCCAATTTTCCAGTCTTACAAGGTCTTCACAATCTGCTTGTGATTTAACTACTCTGAACAATTTTGTGTCATCTGCAAATTTGATTATCTCACTTGTCGTATTTCTTCCCAGATCATTTATAAATATATTGAAAAGGGTCCCAATACAGATCCCTGAGGCACTCCACTGTCCACTCCCTTCCACTGAGAAAATTGCCCATTTAATCCTACTCTCTGTTTCCTGTCTTTTAGCCAGTTTGCAATCCACGAAAGGACATCGCCACCTATCCCATGACTTTCTACTTTTCCTAGAAGCCTCTCATGAGGAACTTTGTCAAACGCCTTCTGAAAATCCAAGTATACTATATCTACCGGTTCACCTTTATCCACATGTTTATTAACTCCTTCAAAAAAGTGAAGCAGATTTGTGAGGCAAGACTTGCCCTGGGTAAAGCCATGCTGACTTTGTTCCATTAAACCATGTCTTTCTATATGTTCTGTGATTTTGATGTTTAGAACACTTTCCACTATTTTTCCTGGCACTGAAGTCAGGCTAACCGGTCTGTAGTTTCCCGGATCACCCCTGGAGCCCTTTTTAAATATTGGGGTTACATTTGCTATCCTCCAGTCTTCAGGTACAATGGATGATTTTAATGATAAGTTACAAATTTTTACTAATAGGTCTGAAATTTCATTTTTTAGTTCCTTCAGAACTCTGGGGTGTATACCATCCGGTCCAGGTGATTTACTACTCTTCAGTTTGTCAATCAGGCCTACCACATCTTCTAGGTTCACCGTGATTTGATTCAGTCCATCTGAATCATTACCCATGAAAACCTTCTCCATTACGGGTACTTCCCCAACATCCTCTTCAGTAAACACCGAAGCAAAGAAATCATTTAATCTTTCCTCGATCATCTAACGGTCCAACTGACTCCCTCACAGGCTTTCTGCTTCGGATATATTTAAAAAGTTTTTACTGTGAGTTTTTGCCTCTACAGCCAACTTCTTTTCATATTCTCTCTTAGCCTGTCTTATCAATGTCTTACATTTAACTTGCCAATGTTTATGCTTTATCCTATTTTCTTCTGTTGGATCCTTCTTCCAATTTTTGAATGAGGATCTTTTGGATAAAATAGCTTTTTTCACCTCCCCTTTTAACCATGCCGGTAATCGTTTTGCCTTCTTTCCACCTTTCTTAATGTGTGGAATACATCTGGACTGTGCTTCTAGAATGGTATTTTTTAACAATGACCACGCCTCTTGGACATTTTTTACTTTTGTAGCTGCTCCTTTCAGTTTTTTTCTAACAATTTTTCTCATTTTATCAAAGTTTCCCTTTTGAAAGTTTAGCACGAGGGCCTTGGATTTGCACACTGTTCTTTTTCCAGTCATTAAATCAAATTTGATCATATTATGACCACTATTGCCAAGTGGCCCCACCACCGTTACCTCTCTCACCAAGTCCTGTGCTCCACTGAGAATTAGATCTAAAATTGCTCCCTCTCTCGTCTGTTCCTGAACCAATTGCTCCATAAAGCTATCATTTATTCCATCCAGGAACGTTATCTCTCTAGCGTGACCCGATGATACATTTACCCAGTATATATTGGGGTAATTGAAGTCTCCCATTATTACTGCACTACCAATTTGGTTAGCTTCCCTAATTTCTCTTAGCTGGAATGTGTCACTGCGCAGAAATTGCAAAAGTCCCCCCTCCCTTGCTCGCAAATACATGCGTGGGCTATAAAATCGGTGCGTACATTATAAAATCTACCCCTAGATGTTTCATGTTTTTTGAACACTAAGTGCTGCCAGATAGAACTCACCTAATGGTGTCAACAGAATTATTTAGAATAACTTCTTAATGTTATTACTTCTCATGTTTGCTGAATTCTTATTTTCCAGTAAAGAAATTTTGTCTTACGTAAACGGAATAAAAATAACATTAAAAATACATTTATTTTCCAAGTCTTGTTTTAGATATTTTCAGTTAAATCATTCTTGCATGAATTTTAATTTATTAGTTTAAAATTATACCATGGGATGCTCTTAAGATAATCCTGCCTCTAAGAAACTAATTATGTGTGACTTCCATTATTTAGTCCCTTATTCAAGTTAAAGATAATAATGTCAAATAAATCTAATGGCTGTTTGCTTAAGGGGTAATTTTAAAATGAGTGCGTGAAAATAAGCTGAAATTTTAAATCGTGGCACAACTGTGTGCATATGTTTTAATTACACCTGCTGCGCGTAAGAGATTATTCGAGCAAAGCCAGCGCATGTATCTTCCATTGGACTTTGCACACTTTTATGAGCACATATAAGATTTTTTTTTTGTTTAAAACTTTTTATTAACAACAGGAAACTGTACACATAAAACTTCAAAGTACAGTGGTTCTTATGCATTCCCAAGTTAGTAATAAAAGTACAGCCAAACATTTTACATTTTTCCCCCTTTCCTTTTCCTGTCCCTATTCCTCTTAAAGATGTGAACCCAAGCCCACATAAATTCTGCAACAGCCCACCCCTTCACATTATCTCAAATAATCTTCATTTGTTTGCATAAGTAAACTCATTCCTCTTCTCCCCAAGGATTCATCCCATCCTTTGAGAACTAACCCTACTCAAACAAACATCAAGAATCACTATTCAGAATTAAGCTTCTCACTCTTGGGGGTAGAGTCTGAATATATTTCTCCCAAGTCACCAAAAGAACTGTTGTTTGAAAGTGACATTAGATGCCCTGTTGTCCATTTGCATTATGTCATATAGCAAGTTGCACCATTGCCAAAAAGACGGTTCCGGATCTTCTCTCCAATTCACAAGAATAGATTTCTTACCCAGTACCGAGGCCTTCCTGGTAAACAGTTTGACTCCTTCATTCTTCCCTTTCGTCCCTTTCCCTTAACCTGGGCCCAAAACAAAATTAAATACCTGGGTGTGTGGATTCCTAGGGATTTATTTACGTTGTACGAGATTAATATTAAAGATGCTTTTATTCTTAAACAGCAAAGTGGGAAAGAGTTCAAATAGTAACGAGGTAGAGATTGTAGGTATCGTATACCTTAACACCTTCGAAATACAGCTAGCCACCTTAATTTAAAAAGGCTAGATCCATGAACAAGCCCAAAAGTTATGAGTTAGGGTACCTACATCCATCTTACATTTGTTACAAAGTACTGTGGTGGAAATTCCTGCCTTGAATGCTTGGGTTTGGGAAACATAAGCCCATCTCAAAAATGTATATTGTAATTCCTGTATGTAAATGTTACCAGAGAGTTCTTTTATATGTTTAAAGCAGAACAGCAAAATTTGCTCTGTAAGTGCAAACCCACTCTCATGTGTTCAACGACCTAAGGTAACTTCCAGACATAAATGTCCCCAATGCCTTGGGCATTCTGGATAAAGACAGCTTGCACACTTAAGGATGAAAAGAGTATTCCAATGCCTACAAGAAGGAAAACTCTAAATCCTCCGACAGCAAGTTTCAGTTGTATGTACTGTATGAAAAAAAAAAAATAGCATCATTCAGGCCATAGTGTCCCCTCAATGCCTGGAAGGACAGGGATTCTCCTCCCTCCTCCATTACATGCTGCAAATGTGCGATACTCCTGGATGCCCATCTTTGAAAATCTACAATATGGCTACCAGGTTGAAATGATAATGATAACAACTGTGAATAGTGTTTCTTACCCCAGTCCTCAGGGCACACCTAACCAGTCAGGTTTCACGATATCCTCAACGAATATGCATAAAGTAGATATGCATGCATTGCCTCCATTATATGCAAATCTCTCTCATGCATATTCATTGTGGATATCCTGAGAACCTGACAGGCTAGGTGTGTCTTGAGGACTAGGTTGAGAAGCAATAACTTAGATGATCTCTTAAAATGTTTTGTCAAGCACAACCAAGCCCACTTAAGTGGGAATATTAAAATACATTAAGACCACTCCTTAGGCAGTTTCCGAAAAGGAACATGCAGAACATATTTGAGATCTAGAGGTGCAGTTATTAATTTTCCCCTTCTAGATTAACAAAGGTAGACTTATCATATAGCCAATCTCCTAAGATTCTCAGCAAGCTTGCAAAACTATAGTCCTCCAGATCCAGAAGTGCTAGGCCCCCCTGGGCCAGTCCTGTTTCAAAATTGCTAATGGAATCTTTGGCTCCCCCCCCCCCCCCAATCAAAACATTTTGAAATCAAGGAGTCTATGGTCTTTAAGTCCTTCCACAGCAGATGAATGGGTAAGGTTTGTAAAACATAAAGCCATTTTGGGAAGAGCACCATTTTAAAAGGTTAATTTGTCAAGCTAGTGATAATGGCAAGTCCTGCTAAGCATGAAACTTCCATAGGCTGGAATAAATATGTTGGCCCCACCCTGGAATGCTCATCCCTTTCTCCTTTTCTGCCTCCTTATTTTTTGGTGCACACGCAGCTATATAATCGTGTAATTCACGGCTTCTTAAAATCTGCGTTGTTTGTGCGTGGCCTATATACGCATGTATGTGAGCATTTTTGTCTGAGCAATGTTTTTAAAATTCAACTTTTAGTGATTACTGTTTACAAAAGAGAAATATTTGACTTCAAAATAAACTTGTAATCATGTTGCAGATTTTACACAAAGTGATCAATTAAAATTTTTTATACAATCACAAATATTTTGACAAAATAATGTGATTGAAAAAAACAAACTCTCTTGCTCTCCTCTCCAGATTTTTGAGCTTGTATTAAAGGAGGGCTTACAGATTTGCTTGTTTTTGTTGCGACAAGGCTGGTGGACCCCTTGCCTGAGGTGAAGTTGGTGCTACCTGCGAGGGCGAACCTCTGCAGGTCCCCACTGTCGGAAGGCGAGGCCGGGCTGATGCAGAGGGCCGGCTGGAGCTTTGCCAATATCAACCCAGTTCCCCGCAGGTTGAGCCCTTGGGTTCAGGGGCTGGCTGGTCTTAGGTGGGCCCCTGAGAAGAGAGTGGGAGTGTCAGCAGAATGCTCCAAGATCAGTCCAAGATCAAAAGCCCAAGGGTCATCGATATCCAGTCCAGAGTCAGAAGCCAGAGAGTTGCCGAAATCCAATCCAGAGTCAGAAGCCAAGGAGTCGCCGATATCCAATCCAGAGTCAGAAGTCAGAGAGTCGCCAATATCCAGTCCAGAGTCAGAAGCCAGAGAGACGCCGATTGGAGTGTAAGGTCAAAGCCAGGAAGTCCATCCAAAGGAGACCAAGGATGGGGCTGGAACAGGAAGAAGGCATGGAGAGCAGGAACAGGACTCTGGAGACAGGAATGGACTCAGGGATCAGGAACAGGAACAGAACTCAGGATACCGGATGCCACTGAAGCAGAAGAAGGAGTGATTCTCCGTAGAGGAACCAGAAGCAAGAGCCAGAGCAGAAGCCAAGACAAGGTCTGGGAGCCAGACCTTGCCTTAAGTAGGAAAAGACTGGGCAGGGCCAGGAGGAGGCACAGCAATATCTTGCCGTGGTCCCTTTAAATCTGCAGCAGGAATGCGTGCGTGGGCTTAGGAGGCTCAGAGGAGGCAGCGCGTCAGAGGAGCCTGGGGGAACGGGCCCAACAGCGCGCCTAAGAAGAAGAGTGCGAGGAGGCACCTCGGGAGCAACTGGTCACTGCTGCAGGCCGGCCGGAGCAGAAGGAAGTCGCGCCGCACCGGTAAGAGGAAGCAACTGGTCACGCAGGATTGCGGTCCTAACAGTTTTTTAAAAATGAAGGTTAATATACATAAAATTAAAAAACACACAAACCAACCAATAAAACAAATCAAACAAGTCATCATAAAACTGCATGTTAACTGCTGATACTACTACAAGCAACCATCCTGAATTTGCAAATAAATTATCTTACATTAGGTGCTGAAATGCTTCCACAAACAAAGTAGTTTTTAATATCTTACAGTATTTCAGTTATTTAAACATCTGAATTCGCCTATAATGACTCTGTCATGCTAAGCAGATTTCAAAATAAAACAAGGAACAATAACATTTAAAAATACTGACACTTAACCGGCTATATTTTTCTAATATCCCTGGATAGCTTTAAAGTTATCTGGGGATATTAAAAGATACAGTTAAGTTTAAAATTATCTGGCTCAATGTGGATGGATAATTTTATTTGGAGATATTCAGCTGGCTGAATATCCGTCATAACTTATCCTGTATCTACCCTATGACTGTAAAGAAATATTTCCTTAGATTACTCCTGAGTCACTCCTCTTTCACCCTTATCACATGACCCCTCATTCAGAAGCCTCCTTTCTGCTGAAAGAGGCCTGCCTCTTAGGCATTGATACTTTAGAGGATTCTGAATGTCTCTATCATATTTCCCTTATCCCACCTTTCCTTGAAGGTATACATGTTTAGATCTTAAAGCTTGTCCCCATATTCTTTAGAATGAAGTCCAATGATCATTTTAGTAGCTATCTTCTGGGCTGACTCTATCTGGTTTAAATCCTTTTGAAGGTACAGTCTCCAGAATTGTACACAATATTCCAAATGATGTCTCACCAAGGATTTATACAGGGACAATATCACCTCCTTGTTTATGCTGACCATTCCTCTCCATATGCACCCAAGCATCTTTCAGTATTTTGCTGCCATCTTTTCTATTTATTTACACATTTATAAACCACAAAATCCAGAGGTCTATGCGTTGTACAGAGTAAAAATATTCATAATTTATAAACATCAACAATATGAAACAGAAATAAAACAATCTTCAAAGGAAAAGATAAACAACAGAATGCTACCCTGGATCTGGAGGTTATTCAAAAGCCTGCTAAAATAATAGTGTTTTTATGACCTTCTTAAAAGTGGAGAGAGATTTATTTATTTATTTATTTTTAATTTTTATATACCGATGTTCCTGACTCATTTTTAATGACTGAGGGAAAGAATTCCACATTAAAGATTCAGCAATAGAAAAAGTGTTTTCTCTGATCTAACCCAAATGTGCCATTTTTACAGATGGAACATTAAAAAAATTATGGCCTGCAGATCTGTGGGCATGTAAAGGCCTATACATAGTGAGCTTATGATCTCAGGGGCATCAGAACAGAGCGCGTCATTTTCAAATCACGTTAGGGCCCTAATGCCAGCGATAATGCCATAACGCATACAATAAATAATGCATCGCGAGATGTGTATGCAAATTTTTTAAATTTAGTCAAGTGGGAGGTATTTGGAAAGAGTTTATGAAAATGGGGGGCACTTAACCTTGTGTGTGATAGCATAATGCAGGCTATCACGGGATTTAACGCCGGAAATAACTACACCTTTTTCCTGGACGTTATGCTGTGTGATATGGCCGAAACAGGATTTACAATAAATATCACAAATCCTGTTTCGGGCGAGGAGAAGGGGAGAGGGGAGAGGAGGGGAGGAGAAAGTCTTTGGAGAGTCACACATGTTAGTCAACTTTTTATATCACTGTAAGAGGGCCATTCTGAACTCGGGGTGAGGTTTTGGTGGTGGGCAAGGTTTTGGGGGGCAGTTTTACATGCACAGTCAGAAGTACAAACAGCACAGTAGACATCAGTGAAGATTTCATGTGATTTGGAGTGAAGAAAGCTAGAAAAAGATTAGATTTGTACAATGTGCTCTCAACCTAGATTGATGCATACTCTACCTAGCTGCTATCAAGCTAGGTTGAGAATACAATGTACAAATCTCATTTTGTGTACCTTTCATCACTTCAAATCACATAAAATCTTCACTGAATTGTACTGTGCTGATTGTATCTGACTGTGCATGTAAAACTGCCCCACAAAACGTAGACCACCAACAAAACCTCACCATGAGTTTCTAGTTGCCCCCTTACAGTTGCTTACTTATATGAGAGCCTTATAAATAGTCTCTCTCTCTCTTCAGCAGCAGCAGCCCAAAATATGATAAAAGCCTGTCTTGGCACTTCTCAGCTTGTGATATTTTGCTATCAGGAAAATTTCCCTAACCACGCCCTTTTAAAAATTTTTTATCACGGGTGCTATTCTTCGCAATTTTTTTAGCAAAATGATAAATCTACAGGAGAGTGCCTTATGGATTAGAGTAAGTACTTTAAGAATGATATGGAATTGGTCAGGGAGCCAATGCAATGAAAAAGAATTGGAGTAATGTGTTCTGTTAGCTTTATGCCAGAGACAGGTCTTTCTGCTGTATTTTGTAGCATTTAAAAGGCCTTAATGGTGACAATAGGAAGCACAAGGTTGAATAATCAATGTATGTCAAAGCCAGATTTTGTACTGAAGTTCTAAAATCTGCTGAGGTAAGCAGTAGCTTCAGTTTTCTTAACTGATACAATTAAAAAAAAATCATTTTTACCACATTCCTGTTCTGGGGATGAAAAGAAAGAGACTGATCAAAAAGATGACCATGTTCCAAATCTGATTAGAACTTGGAATCTGTTGGCCTTCAAAATCAAAAGAGACTGGAGCTTCCTTTGAGCTAAGGCATTTCAGAATAATAATCTCAGAATTACTGATGTTTAAAGTGAGTTTATTGCCAGCAAGAGAATTATGAATGGCTGAAAGGCACTGTTTAACTATCAAAAGCAGAGTCAAAAGAATCAAGAGCAGAGAGTGACAAAAAAATGGATGTTGTTGGCATAGAGACGATAGCTGACATCCAAGTTAGCCAAAAGTTTACAAAATGGGAAAGGTACAGATTAAAAAGAATGGCAGATAGAGAAGAACCCCGAGGGACACCTGTTTGGCAACTTTAAGATCATAATACAATCACCCCTACATTTTGCTCTTGTTTCACAATTACAATAATTTCACCTCCTATACTGTGTTCCCTTAGGTTTTTTCAGCCCAAATGCATGACTCTGCATTTTGTAGTTGCCTAGACTCTAGATCATTCTTCAAGCTTCGGTAGATCCCTTCTCATAGTTTCTACAATTTTCTGGGTGTCTACCCTGGTGCAGATTTTGGCATCATTCGTAAAATGACAAACTATTCCCAATAGTCCTGCCACATTATTGCTTATGGAAATGTTGAAAAAGTTGGTCAAAGAACCGAAACCTGCAGCACATCATTAGGGATGTCCATCTCCTCGGAGTGAACTCTATTTACTACCATATCTGGCATCTTTGCTCTCCTGACAACCATTCCAGCTTCTCTTAGCTTTTTCAGATACTGTCACCTGTATTCCTTTTTCTGTGATCTCTTGTAGTTTATGAATGCTAAACTTATCTCAGGAATCCACTCTTGGAACCCAAGACAAGATCTTCCTAATTCTGAATGCCTGGGCACCCCAACCTTGGGTCTCAGTCACCTTCTCCAAATAGTAGACAAAGTATGAATTCTCTCTTCAGAGGGAGAGACCTGAAGAACCATGAAAGCACAGGGATTTTGTCAAAATCATGACACCTCCCAATGAGAAGAGTCAGACCTCTTCTGCATCTTATCTCAACTCTGACATCACACACATCATGCAGTGTCTGTGGAAATATCAATGCCTATTGTTAAGGGACAGTTTTGGATTATCGACTGTTGTATCCTCTCCACCACTGTCTCATCTCTTCTCTCTTCCGCTATATTGTCTGTGTTGTTGATAAAGTTTCTTCTTACAACACTATACTCTCCTCTGCTTTAGACATTCTATCCCCTCCTCTTACCCATTCTGTAAGGCACACCAAACCTCAACCTTGGCTCATGCCCAGAATTTGTTTCCTCCGTTCTTGTGCTTGCTCTGCAGAAGGTCTCAGGCTAAAATCCAGTGCTCATTCTGACTTCACCTCTCCAACTCCGCTGCATGTCCCGGGTCGGCCTCTCTGGCAGCAGCTGCAAGCTCCTCCAGGCCTCGGCATCCTGCGGCGGCGGTCGCCGTGCCTTCCTCAGCACATCAGGCCTCACGGCAGAGCTCGGCGTCCTCCGTGGCATTGGCCACGCTCCTAGGCGTGTGCACGCGGACCGCCCAGTCCCTTATAGGGCCAGGTCCAAGCTCCACGTCATGCCCTGATTGAACGTACTACAAAAGGAAGTGCCTGCCTGCACTTCCTTGCCTTGGCAATTGGGTTGACACCGTGTGTGTACTAGTTTGCTTCCGTGTCTCATCACCTGTTCCAGTCCAAAGTACTTGAACATGCCTATTCACTTCCACTGCCTTGATTTTCTTTCATCTCAAGTTATTCTTGATCCACTTTAGTCTAGTTTTCATTCTAAAGATTCCATAGAAAAAGCCCTTGTTAGTCTCCAATAATCTATTTATGGTTAAAACCAAAGGTCTTTACAAAGTCCTTATCTTATCCTATTTACTGCTTTTGACACTGTTGATCACCACCTATTCCTTGAAACTCTATCCTCACTTGAATTATAGGACTCCATGCTATCTTGGTTCTCTTCTTACCTTCCCATTGCACTTTTACTGTGTTCTCTGGCAGATCATCTTCTATTGTCATCCCACTATTAACTGGTATACCTCAGGGCTCTGTCCTGGGCACTCTTCCCTTTTTTTCTGAATACTACTTCCTTTGGTGTTCTGATCTCCTCTCATGGCTTTCAATACCCTCTTTATGCGGATGGTTCCCAGATTTACCTCTCTACACCAGAAATGTCATCAGGAATCTATGCCCAAATCTCAACCTGCTTGTCTGATTTGCTGTCTGGATGTCTCACTGCCACCTTAAACTCAACATAGCAAAGACAGAACTCCTTATCTTTCCCTCCAAATTCACTTCCCCTCTTTCTCCTTTCTCTATTTCTGTGGATAACATTGTTATTCTCCCAGCTGCCTCAGGCCATAATCTTGAGTTATCTTCAACTGCTTTCTTTCCTTCTCTACACATATCCAAACACTGCTAAAATGTGTCATTTCTTTATCATTACCACCACCAAAATCCATCCATTCCTTTCTGAACTCACTACCAGAACTCTTATCCACTCTCTCATCAATTCTCACTTAGACTACTGCAAATTGCTACTTACAGGTCTCCCAGTGAATCATCTCTTTCCACTACAATCTATCCAAAATTCAGCTGTGTAATGCATCTTTCAGCAAAGTCACTACATTCATATAACCCCTTTTCTCAAACCACTACATTGTCTCTCTATTCCTTTCTGCATACAGTTCAAGCTCCTCTTACTCACTTACTTCAATCTTTAGTTCCTTATTACTTCTCCTATCTTATCTCTCATCTCTCTCTACACCCCTCTTCTTATCAAGGAAGTCATTTTTATCTATGCCCTTCTCCTCAACTATCAACTCCCGACTCTGTACTTTCCACTTGGCTGTACCGTATGCAAGGAGCAGACTTCCTGAATTGGTCAGTCTTGCTCCCTTCTCTTGCTTTATTTAAATCCAGTCTAAAATCCCACCTTTTTGAGGTTTTTAAATCTTAAACCCTGATTATCCCATTTTCAGCCTTACTGATTTTAACTATTTTATTAATTAATAAAATTATCAAAGTATGTTTTGTCCTGTATATTTTATTGAGTGGACTGTAAGCTCTACTGGCCAGAGACTGTCTCATTTGTTTTTGTACAACACTGTATATTTTGAGTAGCGCAATACATGTGATAAGTAGTAGTAGTTCAATAAAGATTGTGTTTATTGAAGCAATCCATACTAACTTGATCACAAGATCTAATTTGAAAACCCCCCCCACCATATAAATTGAAGGACCATTTAAGTAGAATGTTCCATTGACACTGAATGTTTCTGTTTTGGGATACAAGTCTAAACCTATTTCCTCAAGATATTTGTTCAATAGAAAATACTGAAAATATTAAAAACATCTCATTTACATGCAATCTGATGAGAGAGCAGGACAGATTTTTTTTCTTTTTTAAGTACTTTCATAAGTGTATTTAATTAGTACTGATTATTACCCTTGTCAATGTGAGTTTCTTTGGAGACATGAGAAAGCAGCATATTTCTTAGAAACAAAGAAACATTTGTAAAAAGATGGGAAATGTACTCTTTTTTTCTCTAGGTGTTTTACTGTTAATTCCCACAAGTATCCTACAGACATTTACTTGATTTATGCACTGCCATATGAGCCTTGGAGTTTACCTTTAACATTACAGAACAGAGACAAGCCTTGGAACATAGTGTAAGCTCAACATCTGTGCCATCATAAACATTGTATACTGTAGTCTGGAAGACAAAGTGTTGTAAACAAATTAGATGCATTTAAAGAAACTCCATGTAAACTGACAGGAGCATGTTCTGCATACGAACTTCCAGAACTATAATCAATATTCTGATGCAAATGTCTGAATTTCTGTAGTAATTTCTGTTAAAAGTTTCACAACTTATACTGTATATTGGGTGGAAGGAAAACTGAAGCAATTTTTTTTAATCATTTGCTCTGCTATTGCCCTCCTCTTGTCCACTTGTAGTCTTGCTTCAAAATTTGGGTTTTGTCTTCACATATTGGTGCAGCCAACCAACTTTTAAAATATTTGTTTCTTTATCAAATATTATTAACTGTTAAACTGTTAATTCTTTTTACAAATTGCACAGAGACCCTGTATTTTGCAAATGGTATGTGCCCAAGAATTAACAAGATTCCTTCACATATGCAAACATCATAAAAAAGAAATATATGTATAAGAAAGCTAAAATATATATGTATAAGAAAGCTAAAATCTTTAAAGTTTCAATTAAATCATCTCCACTCTTCTTTTCACCTGACTGCAGTTCCATATGGCAAGGTCAGCCCTTTCAGTGAACAAACAGCTCAGTCGCCTCCAGTGTAGCTGTTATCTTCCTCAACAAGGGGAGACATTTGGCACAGCCTAAAGCTGGGGCATGAACCCTGGCTAAGCTTAAGACATTTATCTGACAGCATCAGCTGACACTTCACAAACACATTTGCTCTTTATGACCCCACAGCACTCGTGATTAATCAAAAATGTATCTTGGATCTTGAGAACGAGCTACAAGCAGACACACACACAAAAAAAGATATGCTCACCATCTTGCTTATTGATTCAAAAGATATATTGAACTTAGAAATGGCAAACAGAACAAAATGATCAATGTTTCTATCCATGTTGGTGAAGGGACTTTATCCCTAATGTCACAAACAAAGATTATGTAAATGTCTCGACTGCCATCAAAAGCGGAATGCAGAAAGTGAAATTATAACTGAATATTTTTGATTGGTGAAGGGGTGCTATACAACAACTCATAAAAAGTTATAAAAAGAATATCATTTGAAGGTATGACTGCAGGAGGCCCTTGTGAACCTGGAAGATTGGGCTTCCAAATGGCAGATGATATTTAATGTGGACAAGTGCAAAGTGATGTGTATAGGGAAAAATAACCCTTGCTGTAGTTACACGATGTTAGGTTCTATATTAGGAGCTACCACCCAGGAAGGAGATCTAGGCATCATAGTGCATAATACATTAAAATCTTTGGCTCAGTGTGCTGTGGTGGTCAAAAAAGCAAACAGAATGTTAGGAAATATTAGGAAGGGAATGGCAAATAAAATGGTGGATGTCATAATGCCTCTGTATTGCTCCATGGTGAGACCTCACACCTTGAATACTGTGTGCAATTCTGGTTGTCACACCTCAAAAAAGATAGTTGCACTGGAGAAAGTGCAGAGAAGAGCGACCAAAATGATAAGGGGCATGGAATGGCTCCCTTATGAGGAAAGGCTAAAGAAGTTAGGGCTATTCAGTTTGGAGAAGAGAAGAATGAGGGGGATATGATAGAGGTCTACAAAATCATGAAAGGACTTGAACAGGTTAATGTAAATTGGTCATTTACTCTCTGAGATAATAGAAGGACTAGGGGGCATTCCATGAAGTTAGGAAGTAGCTCATTTAAAACAAATCAAAGTTAATTCTTTTTCACTCAGCGCATAGTTAAGCTCTGGAATTCATTGCCAGAGGATGTTGTTACGGCAGTTAGTATATCTGGGTTTAAAAAAGATTTGGATAAGCTCCTAGAGGAAAAATCCATAAACTGCTATTAATTAATAAGCAATAGTAGCTAATGTTTGGGTACTTGCCGGGTACTTGTGACTTGGATTGACCATTGATGGAAACAGGATGCTGGGCTTGATGGACCCATTGGTCTGACCCAGTATGGCATATCTTATATTCTAATGTTGTGTTCTAAAGCATGGCACAAGTTAGCAAATACTGCAATCTTACAAGCTCCTCTGATTTCTTTTTTTGTCACCAGCTAGTTCCTCCTTTCTTCTTCCAACTCAATTGTAATCAAGGCTGGAATCTGGTACCATGAACCTTTATTCACAACAACCTGGAGATTTGTCCCCTGGATCATGGGCTCTAAATCCAGCTACCCGGTGTCACCATTATTGCTGTCTTTCCCACCCCAGCAGCTGTGAATGCTGCCTCCACAACATCCTCAGCTCCAGCCTACACAGAGTCTGGAAGAGCTGATCTGGGAACGGAAGTGGAGACCCTCCACACAGCAGTGCACAGCTCTGTACTCAGCTACCAGGCTAGTCCACTCTTCAGTATTTCTGAAACACATTTCTATGGGAGCAAGTTGTCAAGTGATTTTAATAAAACATTATAGAGGGCACTTTTAAAACTTAATGAAGGCACATGATCTGCTGCAGAGAAAAATCCCTGCCTTAATTTAAATGAGACACAGTTATAACGTATCCCCTATGCACTGTTTACAATTTATAATTTATGTCTCAGTTCAAATGCACTATTTTCTGCCGCTTTCCATTAGGTGATATGATTAACATCTGAATATTGCAATATTCTGCTTCTCTGTAGTCTGACTAGTATAACTTTCTATTTTTTTTTAACATATTTCCCACTTTCCACAATAATACTGGGCTCTAATTAAAGTAGCAGGGAATGTGAGCATGTGTCTCAACTATGATAATTTAAAAAGTATTAAGGTTATGAAAACTCTCCACAATTCTACTTATTAAATCACACTCATTCTTGATTACCTACTGAGTTAGGTTACAGACATCCCTGATCATGCAGCACTGTCGTTTTACCAAGGGCAAACTAGGCACTCCAGTCCCTGTTGACAAGACAAACTAACTTTCCTAGCATGTGCTCTTTCTATAAAATGGGGATACTAATTACAAGATATAAGCTCATGCTGAGACATGATATGAATTGGCTTTATGCATCTACTAAACTCACAGCAGCATTAGATTTATGCAGTTAATGCCTCAACATAATATCCATCCCAAATCTTATCAGCTGCTAGAATCTGAGGACAAAAATGAACTATAAAAAGGCATACAGAATTTTCAATTGCTTTTTTAAAAAAAAAAGTCTATTATGTATATGGGGTTAGCATAGTGCTACTGTATCTCTCCAGTGTTTGTCTTGCTTAAACTCTTAAGTCATGACATGTTAAGCATTAGACATCACAGCTGTATGTTTTGATAACCATGGTGAAAATGAGCAGAAAATCTAACTGTTCCATATCAAGAAGTATTTTTACTAGTGCTAATGTGCCTTAAATACCTTGTTCCACAGATGAGTGGCCTGGCACCTGCTGCATGAGAAATAGCCAATTACTGTTCAGTGTCTCTAATTTTCTGATTCAATTAGCATGCTTCAGAGCTTTCCAGTTTAATTGCAAACTACTTCACAGTTAGGTCTCCGATTAATCATTGCCCATCTGCAAGCCATCGGAAAACTTGGTGGAACAAATTTGTGTACTTTGGAATGCTGGGAGCTTAGCAAATCAAACTTGTTTTGGTATATAAAGCTTTAATTTTGTTTGCCCTTTTCAGCTGCACTTGTAAGAAGCTCTGTACTGATTAAACAGGAAGTCCGGAGAATAATATGCTACATTATGCATATAATTACTGTAAATACAGCCGAGACTGCAGAAACATCATTTAAGGCTAGGCACTAATACGTATAGAGTAAGGGTCATGAAAACACATTTGGAATCAATTTTAGTTTATTATAACAGAATACAGGGCATCAGAAAAATATGCTGATGTCATTAGATTACATCTACCCTATCTTGCTTATATAATCAGAGCATTTTGTTTAAATAAGAGTTACATTTTCTGCACAAAATTAAAAATGCCACTAATGTCTTACCCCTCTGTTTTCCATGCTAGCTGGGTGTGAATGGGAGAGGAGTTTACCATACATCACAGGAATTGGATTGTAAATTATCACAAGATGTTTTCTCCTAATAAAGGAGGTAATTTTAAAAAGAGTTACATGTGCAAATGTAACATACTATCATAGAAATTTAAAAAAGACATTTATGCACGTAAAGTGCACTTATACATGTATAACCTATGTACAATTCAATGGCATATTGCAGAGATTTTCAAAAGCCCACTTACACAGGTAAAGTGCACTTACACATGTAAAACCCAATTTTACGCATATAAATGCTTTTTAAAATCAGGCCCATAATGTTAGTATCTCATTTTAGCATAGTTTTAACATTTTCACATTTTCACATTGTTATATTTTAGTTTTTTTAACCAATCTGAGTATTTTAACTGAAGAAATGCCATGTAATTTACTTTTTAAATCATGAAGGATAAGAAGTTGCCATACTGGGTCAGATCAAGCTCAGCATCCTATTTCCAACAGTTACCAATCTAGGATACAAGTATGTGTCAAGTACCCAAACATTAAATTGATCCCATGCTACTAATGCCAGTAACAAATAGTGGCTATTTTCTAAGTCAACTTGACTATTAACAGTTTATGGACTTCTCCAGGAACTTGTCCAAACCTTTTTTAAACCCAGATTAGCTAACTGTCTTAACCACATCCTCCGGCTACAAATTCCAGAGCTTAAATATGCATTGAATGAAAAACAATTGTCTTTGATTTGTTTTAAATGTGCTACTTGCTAACTTCATGGCATGCCCTCTAGTTCTTGAATTATCTGAAAGAATAAACAACATTTATATTAACCCATTCTAGTTCTCTCATGATTTTATAGACTTCCATTCTATTCCCCCTCATCCAGCTCTTCTCCAAGCTGAACAGCCCTAACCTCTTTAGCTTTTCCTTATAAGCGAGCCGTTCCATCCCCTTTATTTTGGTCGCCCTTCTCTGTACCTTCTCCAGTGCATCAATATCTTTTTTGAGATGTGATGAACAGAACTGATCACAGTTCTTAAGGCACGGTCTCACTGTGGAGCGATGCAGAGGCGTTATGACATTCTCTATTTTATTCACGATTCCCTTCCTAATAATTCTTACCATTATGTTTGCTTTTTCTTTTAACTGCTACAGCATACTGAGCTGGTGATTTCAATGTATTTTCCACTATGACACCTATATCTTTTTCCCTTTTGGTAATTCCTAACATGAAAGCTAACATTGTGTAACTACAGCATGGTTTATTTTTCTCTATATGTATCACCTTGCAGTTGTCCATATGAAATTTCATCTGCCATTTGGATGCTCAATCTTCTAGTCTCATAAGGTCCTCCTGCAATTTATTACTATCTGCCTATGATTTAACTACTCTGAATAATTTTGTATCATCTGCAAATTTGATCACATCACTCGTTGTTCCCATTTCCAGATCATATATATATATTACAAAGCACTGGTCCAAGTACAGATCCTGAGGCACTCCACTGAGAAAACTGACCATTTAATCCTACTCTTCATTTCATGTCTTTTAACCAGTTCACAATCCACAAAAGTACATTGCCTCCTATCCCATGACTAGGTGGTCACTTATAGAACACATAGGGCTAATGCAACTCAGGCAGACTGGAAGCGTCAAATGAAAGCAATTTTTAACAATAGGTTGGTGATGGGAGAATTATGTGTACAGATTCTATTACTTGGAGAACCCTCAATAAATAGTTGTGAACGTTCAACTGAAATTACTGCCATCTAATCACCCAAATATTGTAATTTTTCTGTTGCGTCCGTCGGTCACAGACGGCTGCGACCGCTCTGCCTTACCTCTTTTTCTCCCCTTTCTCTGTCTCTGGGCAAGCTGGCTGCCTCTGGTGCTGAGTGCCTCGGCGTTCTCAAACCAGCATGGGCATCCCCATCCGCCATGCTCACTTACGTGGCCTCCTAGGGCACAAGCGCGCACATCTCCTACGCTCAAATACACGTTATGGTGGGAACCTCGGGGGCGGCTCCACCGCATGATGTCAGTACTTCCAGGTATATCTAGCCTCCGCCTCTGCTACCACCTTGAGTTAGCAAAGACTTCGCTTCAAAACTCTGACTGCTCTAAGCTGCACACTTAGACGCCGCTTTCATGCTAAGGGCCTCGCTCCTGTAAGAAGCTCTAGACACCTGCTCCTCGGGGGTCTCTCGCTGCCATCTCCCTTTGGGGTTCCTCACTAAGACAAACGCTCCTCGGGTGTCTTTTCTCTATTCTACTTTCAGGATATTGGACCACTGGGTACTCTCTCCTTTACAGCCTATCTCCCTTTATATCCTGCACTACCGACCTTCGGTCCCACCGTTCTACCACCAGGAAGACGCCTTCACTCTGTGAGAACCTCTACGATCCGGCGCTCCAACTCCATCCACCAGCCACGGCGTTACCCGCACTGTGGGCTCCCGCCTATCGTGAACATCTGGGTGAGACTATACTTCTGAGTCTGTTGAGCGTACTGGCACCTCGTGGATCAATGCCTTACCTTCCTGCTTTCACCATCTATCAATAAAGACTCTATCCATACTGTATCTGCTAACTGTGTCAGCCTATCACAGTGGTTCCCCACAGGGCTCCTCCCCGAGGGCGGGGTCATCTCCTTTGCATCCAAGGGTCCACAATGCCACAAACACACCATTTTCTATGACCACTCATGACAGAGAACTAACATGGAAAACATCAGAATTAGACAGACTGCTCAAAGTATTTTGTTGCCTACATTTTTATATTTACTAACATAAGAACATAAGATTTGCCATACTGGGTCAGACCAAAGGTCCATCAGATCCAGTATCCTTTCCCAGCAATGACCAATCCATGTAATAAGTACCTGATAGGCTCCCCAAAGGTTGATAGATTCCATGCTGCTTATCCCAGCAATGAATTCCAGAGTTTAATTATGAATTGAATGAAAAGCTTGTTGTGTTGTAACAGGTGGAGCATGATGATAAGAATAGTGGATAGTGCCTAGTGGTACTATGGAAAAAAGGTTTGAGGAATATGACAGATCTTCAATATGGAAATATGTAAAAGTAAGTGTAGTCTCATGTCTTCGGTTTCCTCACATATTCTCCTTTGTTTCCCTTTGGCATTCATTTGAAGCTTGGATAGTCTCTGTTCCTTTGTGTCCTTAGATACTCTCTGTTTTGCTCTGTCATTTCTTTCAAGCCTGGCTTCATTCTCTCTCTCTTTCTGCACCCTCTTTCCCTTTTCTTTCTTCAGTGTCTTTTTATAATCTCTGAGAGGTCAATATTCTAAAAGTTTATCTGGGTAATTCCAAAAGCTATTTATTTATTTAGTTATTTATATACCGTTGTTCCAAATAAAGATCACAGCGGTTTACAATATAACATACATATTATGGCATGATTTTTACAATGACTTAGGGGTAGATTTTAAAAGAAGCACAAGCGCATCCATGTGTGCGCACCGATTTTATAACATAAAATTAAGGAGCGGACTGGGAGGGAAATTGCCTAACCCTCTCCTCCCCCTAAACCATACCTATTCCTTCTTTTTTTTGTTTCAGTACTTACTTCAGGGCCCAACCTGAAGTAAATTGAGTGCGACAGAAGCCGGCTGGTGTGTGAGACTCTGGAACAGCTAACAATGATCCATCCCCCCACCCCATCCAGAACATGCCCCCCGGGCCAGTCCCTTACAGAAAGGACGGCACTTGTGTGCGTACTGGCCTTTACGCGTGTGGTCGGGCCTTGCTAAAAATTGGCTTGGTGCGCATGCGGCCGAATAAAAATCTACCTTTCAATGTAATCACATAACATACATACTATACATTGGCATGAAAATTGACTTAATGTAATCAATTGAGATACAGATCTACGGGATGTTCTAGTGTCTTAACTAAGGTGCTGGGATAAGAGGGTAGTTGTCTATAGGATATGTTTCAGCTTTTTTATTTTGGCGTTGTTGGGGTGTGATGGGCTATTTAGTTCTATTGTAGTTTATTAATGTCTTTGACTTTGTTGGTACCTGTTCTGAGCACAGGTAGTTTTAAGTTGTCCTTATTGGTGTTTGCTCTGATCTCAGGTACGTTTCAAGGTAGGTAATAGGCATTTTTAAATAACCGTATTTTCAGTTCACTTTTGAATTTCTTTATTTCTGGGGTCAGTTCTATAGTCTCAGGTAGTGAGTTCCATAGTATTGGGCCAGCAATGGAGAACACACGGTCTCTTATTTTTGTTAGATGAGTATTCAGTAATATTGGCACAGCTAATAATCCTTTATTCTGAGATCTTAGCAATCTCTGTGATTTGTATGGTTGTAGTCCTACGGCTGCCAGACCTGGGTTATCAGAATGGATGATTGTATATTTTAGTGTTAATACTTTGTAGTGAATTCAGGATTGTACAGGTAGCCAAAGTAGAGCCATCAGAGGGTACGTGATGTGATCAAATTTTCTTGATCCTACTAAGAGCCTTGCTGCGGCATTTTGTAGAAGTTGTAGCTTTTTTATTAGACAATTAGGTACTCCTAGTAAAAGAGAGTTACAGTAGTCTATGTTAGAGAAGATGAGGGTTTGCAGGATCATGCAGAAGTTTTCATGAGTCAGCAATGGTTTCAGTTTATGTAGTAGGCACAGTTTCGAATAGACTGTTTCAATTAATATATTTATGTGCTTTTCCATTGTTAGGCTTTCATCTATCTGCATTCCTAAGTCCCGTACTTGGTCAGAGGGTATAATTTTAAAGTTACCCAGGTCTAGTGGCTGGGGTGTTACTATGAGTGGGTTACCAAGACAAAACCCAAGATTTATATATTTACCTCTGCCCTCCAGTTAAATTTTGTCTGAGCCACTTGATACCCAGACAAAATGTACATGGGTAGAAAGAAGCATTGCTGGGGGATTTCCAAAGGAAGGATTTCACTTTTTTTCAGGCAAGCCTGGTAGTCAGTGCTACCTAGACAAAATTAGCCATGTAAGTCTGGTCAGAAAAATACCTGTCCTAAAATTTCCCAGACAACTTTATCCAGGCATATTCACTGGAACGCTTATCTGGATATGTTCCATTGAAAATCCTGGTAAAGTTAACTTTCCTGTTTGATGCATTACTCGATAGGGACCTCTTAGCTCTTTATTCCTTTGTTTCAATACTGTTTATACCATGACTTCCCTGCTTTCTCTATAAAAGCCTGGTATTTTTCTCTTCTCCTATTTCCATACTTCTCTATCTTCTCATTTCTTTTGGATCTTTTTGAAGCCTCACTGTTGTCTGATGATTCAACAAATCTTTTTCTTTGTTTTTAACTTGATTTCCTTTATGATTATGATGTCTTTCTTTCAGTGTTTAACAGCAGCAGATCATTTTAGACATGCCATGCTGAGTCAGACCACCCAACTCAGCAGCCTGTCTCTGACAGTGGCCAGTCCAGGTAGATCCCAAAAAGTAGATTTATTTCTTGTTACTCACATCCAGGCATAGCAATGGTTTTCACTAGACTACCTGGCTAATGTTTTATGGACTTTTCCTTTATGAACTTCCCCAAACCTCTTTTAAACCTCTCTGTGCTAGTTGCCTTGACTAGGTCTTCTGGAAACAGATTCCACAGTTTGATTGTGCATTGAGTGAAATACTTCCTATGATTTGTTTTAAATCTGCTGGTTGTTAGCTTCATGGCATATTCCCTTGTCTTATTATTTGAAAGAGCAAACAATCATCCTTTATTTATCTGCTCCACTCCATTCATGATTTCATAAATTTCTATCATGTCCTCTGTCAGCTGTCTCTTTCCCAGGCTGAAGAGCCCTAATTCTTTGTAGTCTCTCATCACAGGGGAAGCCATGCCGTCCCATTTATCATTTCTGTTGCCCTTCTCTGAACCTTTTCTAGTTCATCTAATACCCCGGGGATTGCAGTCCAGAGCCTCCGGACCATGGTGCAGGCCAAAGTCCACGGCTCCCTGCTGCGGCGAAAGGAGACCGGTACAGCCTCGGGCAGCTGCAGGAGCAGCAAAGATGGCGGCCTCAGGGCCGTGGAGCAAGAGAGCTTTCTCCCGGTGGTTCCTGCTGCATTGGAGCACGGCGGCACGGCTTGCCGTGCCAAAGAAGGCGCAGGCAGTCTCTGGACTGCGAAGAAGAGGCACAAGCATCTCCTGCCACTTCTGGAAGGTCCGGGCTTCAGAGCGGCCTCCGGGCTGTGAGGTAAGAGCCGTGGGCAGGATCGCAACAGTAACCCCCCTCAAAGGGGGTCCCCTCCCGTCCATCGGGAGGTTGGACATCAGGCAAAACAAGGCAACTGGAACAAGATGGTGCTGGCATCTCCTGCAGGTTGTGGAAAAAGAAAACAGGGAACCCCTAAAACAAATTTCCTTGGGGTACAGAAGAACTCCAGACAAGGCCCAGGACAAGGACAGTCCCACCGGGCACATGGCCTTTGCAATCTGTTGCGCCGCGGATGGAAGGGAACGCCAGGGGGCGCTCCCCAGTGCGGGACAAGAAATGTGTACCTTTGCGGTGAGACGTCCCTGAACCTCGACTGAACCTGCACGCTTCCTTGAGACCACCAATGCAATGGTGGTCTCTGAATGGTCCTCCGACTGTTCTAAGCCCTTTTAGACTGCCGCTAGGGAGCAGCGGGAAGCAGGTTGGACAGAGGACAAGGCAGATGAAGACATAACACTGGACAAGACTCAGACTTGGAAGTAGTCGAAGACTCAGGCTTAAAAGTAGTTGAAGACTCTAAGGCCAGTACCGAAGGGCATCCACCACAGCCAACCAAGGCCAGGCATGGACCACACCTAGGACTGACAAGACAGAGTTCATTCGAGAACAAAGGCAAACTCGACTTGGAGATAGCCGAAGGCTCAGACTTTGAGGACGCCGAAGGCTCAGACTTTGAGAATGCTGAAGGCTCAGACATTGAGGACATCGAAGCTTAGACATTGAGGACGCCGAAGCTCAAACGTGGAGGACAACAAAGCTCAAACGTGGAGGACAACAAAGCTCAAACATGGAGGACGACGAAGGCTCAGACGTTGAGGACGACGAAGGCTCAAGCGTTGAGGACGACGAAGGCTCAAGGGTTGAGGACGATGAAGGCTCAGACATTGAGAACGCTGAAGGCTCAAACATTGAGGATGCCGAAGGCTCAGACGTTGAGGGTGCCGAAGGCTCAGACGTTGAGGGTGCCGAAGCTCAGAAGTTGAGGACGACGAAGCTCAGAAGTTGAGGACGACGAAGCTCAGAAGTTGAGGACGACGAAGCTCAAACGTGGAGGGCAACAATTCGAGATGGGACTTGGATAGGATGGGAAGACTCCTCAGCGCCGTCTGATGGAAGGACCCACCAGTGCCCTACACACCCCAACGGGGATGGTCACAGACCACTGGACCACTAGGTGCCCTACTCAGCCCAGATGGGCTGGTCGCAGACCAAGAGGGATGGGTCAGAATGGAGGTGAAGACATCTGGAACAACTTGGAGACAGGAACATCAGGGAAGCAGAAGACATCAGGAGAACATCTGGAACAAAGACGAAGACGAGAGACCAAGGAACAAAGAACATCTGGTCGAAGACTCAGGATCCCACATGGAACAGAGTGCCTAGGAGGAGAACAGATGTGGAGTCCTAGGGAGGACTTACTCCTTGCAAAGGCGAAGCTGGATTGACGGTGAAGCCCTTTTGTAGGGCAGAAGGGACGACTCCCAGATGACATCAGCAGGTGGAACCAGGAAGACCGCTCCCTCACTGGCCCTTGAAATCCAGGAAGAAGGCGCGGCCCTGCGCCTAAGGAGAGGAAGCAGGAGTAGCAGCAGGACCCTGAACAGTGGCCCTTCTGAGGAAGGAGCTGGAGCTGGCCGTGCAGGCCCCTACGATGGAGGCGGCATCCTGCCGCTAAAGAGGAGGTCCAGGGGCAGCTCCTCCCGCAAGAAGACCCCGGGGATTGCGGCCTCCGGGCTGCATCGAAGCAGCTATCAGCGGCCTCTGGACCATGGTGCAGGCCAAAGTCTGCGGCACCCTGCCATGGAGAAAGGAGACAGGCACAGCCTCGGGCAGTCGCAGGAGCGGCAAAGATGGTGGCCTCAGAGCCGCAGAGCAAGAGAGCTTTCTCCTGGTGGCTCCTGCCGCATTGGAGCACGGTGGCACGGCCCGCCATGCCGAAGAAGGCGTGGGCGGTCTCCGGACTGCGAGGGAGAGGCACAAGCAGCTCCTGACACTTCTGGAAGGTCCGGGTTTCAGAGTGGCCTCCGGGCTGCGTTGTAAGAGCCTGCTTGCGGCGCTGCCGTGGGCAGGATCGCAACACCATTTAGTCCTATTCTCTGTTTCCTGTCTCTTACCCATTTACCAATCCACAAAAGCACATGGCCTCCTATCCAGGACTAGTGCTATAATTTTTGTTGCCCTATGCAAAAAATTGCTGTGATGCCCCCCCCCCCCCACTTCCCTGTTCTGTTTAATTTGTTTTTAACACAAAATGTTTGTTTTCTGCAAAAAACACCACCCCGTCCACAGGTCAGTATTTCTAAATTGAGCAGGAATGATCCTCAGGTGCTCCTGCCCCACCTACCGGTACATAAAATTGGTACCAACTGGGCCCTGTATATGGCACCAGTTTATTGTACAGAAAAACATGCACTGTTGTGATGCCACCCAGAAAACCCTGCAAAAAAGAGACACTTGGGACCCATATAGCATTAGGCCTCTTGAAACGCAGGTTAGGTATGGATTTGGTCCTTGGAGGGCCTTGAGTAAACTGAATGACAGCAATATAGTAAAATTCTCATACTACAACGGTACTAACTGCAAGTACTCAAACAGGAACAACCCCCAATCTATGAAAAGGCAAATATTATACCAGGCTCTAAAACACTTCCTATTAGGAAAGCAGTCTGCTCTAAATGCTTACACAGAAACTACATACTAGCAGAATACATCACCTTGCTTACACATGCATAACACAGATAGACCCTCACCAAATACAGGCAGGTACCCATTCTCACACACACACAAACCCCATCCCCCCTAGGGCAGACTCCCATTCACACTCCTGCACACACACACATATCTCCCCTGCAGGCAAGCTCCCATTCACAAATGTACACCCATATGACAGCCGATACTCACTCAAGGGAGGCAGGGTCCACGGATCTCACTTCCTTCTCTTCTATTTCTACTACTGCTGCGATCTGGAGAACACCATGCGTTGTACACTGTCTTTTCTGCAGCTTCTCCTTGTGCCGACTGGCCCCATGGTATTTAATACTTATGGTGTTACCACTTCAAGTATGGCCATCTCGTGATGCACGAGATGAGTATACAGGAAGTGCTAGCACTGTATTGAGTACCTTGGGCCTGCCAGCACACGAGGAGCCACAGAATGGCACCTTCTTCTTTAGGCGGAGTAGGTCTTTCCATTCTGCTGCTGCCAGAGGGATGGGGTCCACTGGCGGCTGCACAGGCCTCTCGCTGCTCAGTTTGATGGGCCCCTTTCACTGCAGCCACCGCCCTCCCGGATGCATCGACCTGTGCAATTGCACACCTGGTGGTGCCGGGTCTGCTCCTATCACATGATTTTTTACTTTCCTGAGGAGTTTCTTATGGGGAACTTTGTCCAATGCCTTCTGAAATTCCAAATACATAATATCAAGTGCCTCACTTTTATCCTCATGTCTCTACTACCTCTTCTTTGCATATTGTCTCTGTTCAACCCTGATAAGACTTTCTCTGTCAATACCGCTTACACTTCTACTTCTTTGTTATTTAGTCTAAATTTGTTTTCACCTTAATTTTCATTTGTATGTGGTAACCAAACTTCCTAAATGTCCATAGAGAAGAGCATTGCATGCCAAAGAAAAACAGATTTTCCTTTAGGTCATGCAGGTCTGAGAGGTGAGCTAATGGATAATGCAATTGCTGGTACATCCAAAGATAGTCCTCAGTTTTTTCACCCAACTTGCCAAGAAGCACCCCATATCAAATAACTGACTTCTAGATTTAAACGCATGCTTATTTTTCAAATGTATAAGCAATCAGTCTTTGAAACATCTTCCTAGCCTCAACAGTCTGTAAAAATGTGTCTGAGTTCAAGTCCATATCAAATACAAGGCTTACTTCTAGATTTCAACCCATGCTTGGTATTAACATTTGTAAATGAATGGCATTTGAATAATTGCTTTAAACTCAGAGGTCTGTAGCAATGTGCTCGAGTTCTCCACAGACACCAGACAACCTTATGGGCATGATTATTTTTATTTATAAGATTTGGGATAGAAGTATTCTCTTTTCATTCTGGCTATATCCCATGTTTTTAAAGATAACTTTCTTCAGGTTCGATCTTAGAAGTACCAGCATGATGCCGACAAGAGATATGCACGGTAATACTTCAATTTCCTTTAATTCATAATGGTGACATGGCTAAGTGGGAGGAGTTTTCAAAAACTCTAAACAGTAATATTTCCTTAATGAAAAGGAGAGGAGCGTTAAACAAACAAAAAGAGAGGAGCATTAAACAAAATCATTCAGAAAAAAATCAAAACATGATGGCAGAAAAAGACACTATAGTCTATTTAGTCTGCCCATCCATTCATTTAATTACCGGTATCTTAGCTGCAACAATATTTTTAAAAATTTTAATATGCAACTCACTGTGCTACCATGAACAAATCATTTGACCAGCCTGACTTCAAACATATAGAGTATATGTACTTGTATAGATGATTTGTATAGCTGGTTTAGAGAATGACATGCTGCCAGGATCTCAACTGAAGTTGTTCAAAATGATATGGATTAAAAAGAGCATGTGAGCAGCAGAAGAAAATTGTTAACAGTTTACAAAGAAATCTAGAGATTATGAAAACCATTAGGAAGAACCCCTGAAGAAGCCTTTTCAGGTGAAACAAGGGCCTTTGTTGGCTTCTGAGTTGAGTCTCTTCATGGTTTTCTGAGGATTTTTTTCGTGGTCTTCTGATACATTTTCAAGTTGATGGAATGAGGAAGCCTGCATCTAATCATTGATGTGTATACATTCAGAGACGAGTGTTGTGGAGGTGAAGTGGGAGTTCAACATTCCACATTTTTGTCACATTGAAGAACTTTTAGTAATGGGGAACATATTAGGATGATCTTTAATCATAAGGACTTCGTTAAAATTGTTTTACATGGTATTATATGGAAACAATGACTGGAAAAGCAAGAATGTAGACGTCTAGTTAGATACTTAGATAATGTCATAAATAATATATGGATATATATGTATGTATATATGAAATTAATGGTTCAGCCCATTTATATTCATTGATAGAACCTCATTTATAAATAAGTAGTGAGTGCCATTTTCATATACTATATACAGTGTTACACTATATATACACTGTATATCTAAACTCCTATGCATCGTATCAACATCGTAACTCAAAATAATATGAGCCTTTCTTCCTGCAATAATGTCAAACAGGAAAACCAGTGAAGCGTATAAGTTTGAATACCTGTTTATAAAAAGTATCGTTTCTCCAAGATACAATGATAAATTTCACCAACAGAAATTTGGTCTTTCACTCTCCTGAGGAAGCTTGAATAAGGCGAAACAAAAGGTCTTTTGTTGAGGGGAGACTCTAAGAAAAGATTCAGTGGAATATGGATCACATTCACAATCAAGGAGAAAAACTCTTTGACTGCAGGGAAGTCATTAGAAACCTGATGGTAGGGAATCTATTAATAATGGAAGATTGGGCCATTTACACAAAGGTGTTTACATACCATTTGGACATCTTTCAAACAAAGTAGGATATTGGAAACTTCTAATTTTTTCTCCTGGGACATTCTAAGTATTAAACATTTTTTATATGGATATTTATATTAAATTTTTCTAAAAGAGGTTTTAAGAAAATGACATTTTTCAAATTTTATTTTTTGAGAACATTACTAATAAAATATATGGTTGATATTTGATATCTTATTTACCTAATTTTTATCTATCAGCATTTTTCCAGAATGCCAAAGGAGAGACTTTTCATCTGTCTGCCTAACTGCTTGGGAACATTTCTGCCTGGATTGTTCCTGCTGTTTCATTGCTGCGCCTGCGTTTTTCCCTGATTCAGCTCTTACTCCATCTACCATGAGCACGAAGGAGCATGCCCCTTTGTGCGCACCTGAATATGCCTTTAATTTCATCTTTTAGCTGGCTTTCTACTCTCCTCTTTGTTATGTTTGTTCCAACTATCTCTGGTCAAGGGAGATATGGAGGTCTACATTCTAGCTTACACATCCCCAGATCTAGATCTGCATTAATTAAAATACCATTACAACCTGTTAACATTCAACCTACATATTCCTTCTTTAATCTGTCTTTAATTAATGCTAGATCTATATAAAAAATATCCTTTAATCTTTGACTTAAAGACTCTACTCTTGACTGCTTTTGCATAACAGAATCATGGACCGTAGATGGAGATGATTCCCTCCTAAATTTATGCTGTCCTTCAAACTATATGTTCCATCACTTTCCACGTATATATCACCAAGGTGGTTGACTAAACATTTTTCACAAATGCTTGATTCTTTTTCATTTTACTCAAGTTGATTTACCTCCACCATTTGAAATAATGTTGTTTACTAGCCAAGAATTAAACCTATGCTTAATATATTGACCACCAGGACTATTAACTCAAAACTGTTCTCCTTTAATTGAATATCTCACCACTTCCCTTCCTCACCTAAAAGACCATTATTTTGGAGATTATAACTTACATGCTATCCCCTATCCACCTGAACTGCACACTTTTAGAATGCCACGAAAGCGCTGGATTGGCAGCAATTCATTACTGTCCCTACCCACAAAGCTGGACTTACATTAAATTTATTCTTTATCAATCTTTACACTTTCCATTGCAATTCTAATACTGCTTTTTCAGCAGTACCATGGTCAGATCATTACCTAATTAATGTCATGATTAAGCTTAATCAATACTATCTCAAGTCAGACCTTTTACCTGTGCCCATCAATTTTTAAAGAAACTTTAGTACCACTATTTATTTATTTATTTAAAATCTTTTTTATACTGTTGTTAAGTTATGTACCATCACAATGGTTTACAGTAAGGCACAAATAGTAGTACGTTATCAAAAGTTATAAAATTATAAAAAGTGCCATCAGGGTTCCAGTTACAGAAAATTTCAATATAAAGACTATTTGATGATTAATCTCATGTTTTGTCCATTTGATACATGTATCCTTGATAATTTACATGTCACTCTTTCTTGTTCTTTATTTAACGTTAAAAGTGCATCTTAAAATAAAATCATATAGAGTCTTGGTGCCAAGTGCTGATGTTATATTGCCTGCTTTTACTTACTTTCTTTATCTCTGTTTTCTTTGTAAAATGCTTGTTTGTATAGCCAGGTTTTTAAACTTCCTTTAAATAGTTTGAAGTTTCTCTGCAATCTTATCTCAAGCGGCATTGTGTTCCATATTATGGGACCCGCCAATGACAATGCTCGCTCTCTGACCTGGGTCAGTCTTGCTGTTTTGACAAAGGGGACAGTTAGTAATGCTTTGTTCGCTGATCTTAGGTTTCTATGTGGCACATGTACGTGCAGAGCTGTGTTAAGCCATTCGGCTTTATCATCATGGATTAGTTTATGTATTGTGCATAGTGTTTTATATTGTATTCTATGTTCTATGGGTAGCCAGTGTAGTTCAGCTAGTGTTTCAGTAATGTGATCCCTTTTTCTTTTACCAGTAAGTACTCTAGTGGCAGAGTTCTGAAGTATTTGGAGTGGTCTTACGGTAGTGTATGGTAGACCCAAAAATAGGGCGTTGCAGTAGTCGGTGCTTGCAAATATTAGAGCCTACAGTACTGTTCGAAAATTATCTCGTGTTAATAAGGTTTTAATTTCCTTAGCACCATTAGTTTTGCGTATCCTTCTTTTACTTTTAGTGATACGTGTTGTTTCAGGCTGAGTTCTGGGTCAATTATTATGCTAAGGTTCCGAACCTTCTCTGTTAATTCGATTTTGTGATTGTTTTTAAGCATTATTGAGGTTTGTATTAGTTCCAAATTTTTTCATTCTAAGTGTAAGAATTCAGTTTTTTCAATATTTATGGCTAGTTCCATTTGATTTAAAAGTTGCTTAATAATATCCAGGTAGATGTTAGCTAGGTTTAATGTTTTTTTCGATGGTGTCATCAATTGGTAAAATTAGTTGTATGTCATCAGCATAAATGTAATATATGATTCCGAGGCCTGCGAGTAGATGGCATAAAGTTAACAGGTAAATACTGAAAAGTGTTGCAGATAGTGCCGATCCTTGAGGTACTCCTGTTTCTAACCTGACTTTTTCTGACATTGTGTTTTTAATCTGAACCTGGAAAAATCTGTGGCATAGATATGATACCAGGCTATTGTGTTGCCATGTAAACTTGTTTCTTCTAGCCTTTATATTAGTATTGCATGATTCACTGTGTCAAAATCTGCTGAGAGATCTAACATAATAAGGATGTAGTGTTTTCCACTATCAAAGCCACTTAGAATATTATCAGACAGTGAAAGTAATAGGGTTTTCTGTGCTGTAATGTTTACGAAATCCGTGTTGTGCGGGATATAGGATGCTGTTGTTTTCTAGATGTTCCGCTAGTTGTTTTTGTATCGTTTTTTTCAATTAATTTGGCAATTAATGGTAGATTTGAAACTGGTCTGTAGTTGTTCAGGATTGGGGGATCCATGTTTTTTTTCTATATGATTGGTTTAATTGTGGCTCCTTTCAGAGAATCAGGGATTGCGCCTTCCTTTAGCGATAGGTTTATAATTTTTGTTAGTGTTGGGGCTGTTATGTCAGCTAGCTTTTTTAAGTCCATGATCGGTATTGTGTCAATTATATGGGGTGCTGGTTTTAGCTTTTTTTAGCATGGTTTCCACTTCTAAACAGGATGTTTCAGTGAACGAGGTCCACTGTGTAACGTCTCTTGAGCACATTTTAATCTCTTGTTTATTTGTCTTTGGGATTTTGTCTCTTAATTTCACATTTTTGTCACTAAAGAACTGTGCTATTTCATTGCTTTTGTACTCTGGTAGGTTCTGGGGAGAGTTAGTTTTATCATTCATAAGGTCGTGAATAATGGAGAACAGTGTTTTTGTAAATTTTTCTATTTTTGAACTGAAATATTGTTTCTTTGTGTCCAAGATTTTTTGCTATGAGTAGTCCAGGTGTTTTCAGTATTTAATTAAGTTTTCTGCTGTTTTATATTTTTTCCATTCTTTTTTCCTAAGATTTTGCTTAATCTCTTTTATCTTTTGGTTGTGCCAGGGATTTGTTTGCTTGGGTTCTTTGAAGCATATATTTTTGGTGGGATTTATTTCATCTGCTAATTTCTTTGTCTTATTAGCCCATGCGGTTGTTGCTGTGTGGCAGTCATCATAGTTAAAGTTTGTTAATGTTTCTTCTAATTTGTCTTTCAGTGTTTCAATGTTATAAGGAGGGCGGTATTTAAATTCAATTGGTTCCTTTTTTTGTATCTCAAGTGGTCCTAAATATTTAATGGTAGATTGGATGAGGAAATGATCTGACCAAGGAATTTGTGTACAATTTATGTTTATGTGTTCAAGGTAGCTGTTGATAAATATTAGGTCTAATGAGTGTCCTGATAGTCTTGAGAGGCAGCGTTATCAGGAGTTGTATCTGGGTGCATGCAGGTTTTGAGAAGGGCGATATCCTCTCACCTTCTCTGTGAGGGAAGTAGGGTCGATGCGCCTTCCTTTGCTTTGAAAATGAGAGGATTTTGAATTGGATATTTGATGCATAAAGCAACAAAGACCCAGTGAAGTGAGAACAACAGAGAAGAGGCCCATTCCTAATTTTTTTCTGCCAGTGAAATGAGAACAGAGGAGAGGCTCAAATTAAAGAGAAATCTTCAAAGTGCCCACTTTTTAGACTCGGCAATATTTTCCAGAGCAATATTTAATTTTATTCACAGAAAAAATATTAGAAAGTTTTGACTTCTATACAAGTAAAAAGAAAATATCACAGTTCTACCACAGCACCACACAGTAGTGATACTGTATTTGTTTATATTCACCTCCACATGTCTCAAAAGTAATGAATGCCTGAAGGTGTTTGGGGTTTATGTCATACTACTGACTCAGTGAATACTCAAATGTATCTGGGCACCTTTCCCTTTCCAGGGAAATGAAACAGGAGAGAAATGAGGATAAATCAGGAGAGGGTTGTATTTATTTATTTAATTTGTGTATTTAGTTCATCCCTTATGGAGATGTTAATATCCAATTAAACAGACCTTACTTTGCTGGGATTGTGTTTCAGGTGTCTGATACACATTGAGTTTCAGACTGACAAAACTGTGCAGAACCTCTGACTAACTCTTTATTTGTCTATGCTTCTTCAAATCTCATATACTATCTGTACCTGAAACTTGTATCTATCCTAAGCCCAAAGTGCTCTTTTATTACCACTTATCTTACAATAGAACTCAGTGCGGCCAAGGACAGGAATAAAATATCAATTGGGTACAAGGAATAGCTATGCATGCTCAATAAGTACTTGCGCATTAATTGTGGTGCTACACTAAAATGCACAGCTTACTCTTTTTCGCTAGTCTCTTTTTAACAAAAGCAGTTTTAATAAAATATATCTCAGTTATATTACGCCTTTTATGCTTTTTAATGTTATTTAATGTTATTTATTGTTAATTGGTTTCAATGTATCCACAGTTTCAGTTCCTTGTAAACCGGTGTGATATGTATATTATACAGGAACATCGGTATATAAAAAATAAAAATAAATAAATAAATAAAATATGAAGATATCATTTTGCTATATAGCCATTTACATCCAAGAAGATCCCAAGGTAAATCCTCACTAAAAATATGCAACCACCTTTAGGGTGGATGGCCTGACCCTGTGCTTCTAGTGCTGTTATGCGTGCTGCCTGCGGCAGCCCCGCGATGCAGCCCTCTCATAAAACATAGAAACATAGAAATGATGGCAGAAGAAGACCAATCGGCCCATCCAGTCTGCCCAGCAAGCTTCACACTTCTTTCCTTTCATACTTATCTGTTACTCTTGGCTCTTAGCAACCCTTGTTCTATTTCCCTTTCACCCCCACCATTAATGCAGAGAGCAGTGATGGAGCTGCATCCAAGTGAAATATCAAGCTTGATTAGTTAGGGGTAGTAACCGCAGCAACAAGCAAGCTTGATTAGTTAGGGGTAGTAACCACCGCAACAAGCAAGCTACACCCGTACTTATTTGTTTACCCAGACTATGTTATTCAGCCCTTATTGGTTGTTTTTCTTCTCCCCTGCCGTTGAAGCAGAGAGCTATGCTGGATATGAGTGAAGTATCAGTTTTTCTTTTCCCTTGCCATTGAAGCAGAGAGCTATGCTGGATATGCGTGAAGTATTCGTTTTTCTTCTCCCCTGCCGTTGAAGCAAAGAGCTATGCTGGATATGCATTGAAAGTGAAGTATGCATTGAAAGCCACATTAACTATCAACAAATATTGAATAAGCCTAATAATTGGTAATACCTATAGCCTATGAACTCTCCGTTAATTTTACATACTCTTACCCAACCCTGTTTTTTTTTTTTTTTTTTTAATTTGGAGATGGCAGCCCTACATCCTTCTGCTCCGTGAAGGTGGAACACCAACCACTGGCATCCCGCTCCGTGAATGCCTCTGTGGCTACTGCCGCTCCGTGCAGTGTTTTGCTGCCTCCTCTTTATACATGTCCTCTAGACCTGATGGATCCACAGTGTTTATCCCACGCCCCTTTGAAGTCCTTCACAGTTTTGGACTTCACCACTTCCTCCGGAAGGGCATTCCAGGCATCCACCACTCTCTCCGTGAAGAAATACTTCCTCCCTGGATCCTCAGCTCGTGACCTCTGGTTCTGCTGATTTTTTTCTGACGGAAAAGGTTTTTCGTTGTCTTTGGATCGTTAAAGTTTTTCAAGTATCTGAAGGTCTGAATCATATCACCCCTGCTCCTCCTTTACTCCAGGGTGTACATATTTAGATTCTTCAATCTCTCCTCGTATGACATCAGATGAAGACCCTCCACCTTTCTGGTCGCCCTTCTCTGTACCGCTTCCATCTTGTCTCTGTCTCTTTGTAGATACGGTCTCCAGAACTGAACACAGTACTCCAGGTGAGGCCTCACCAAGGACCTGTACAAGGGGATAATCACTTCCCTTTTCTTACTCGATATTCCTCTCTCTATGCAGCCCAGCATTCTTCTGGCTTTTGCTATCGCCTTGTCGCATTGTTTCGCAGACTTCATATCATTAGACACTATAACCCCTAGGTCTCTCTCCTGCTCCGTGCACATCAGCCTTTCCCCCCCCCCCCCCCCCATCGAATACAGTTCATTCGGATGTCCACTCCCCATATGCATGACTTTGCACTTCTTGGCATTGAATCTCAGCTGCCATATCTTCGACCACTCTTCCAGTTTCCTTAAATCCCTTCTCATTCTCTCCACTCCTTCCGGCGTGTCCACTCTGTTGCAGATCTTAGTGTCATCCGCAAAAAGACAAATCTTACCTTCTATCCCGTCCACAATGTCGCTCACAAAGATATTGAACAGGACCGGTCCCAACACCGATCCTTGTGGTACACCACTTAAAACCGCTCTCTCTTCAGAGAAAGTTCCATTTACCATCACACATTGTCTTCTGTCCGTCAACCAGTTTGCAATCCAGGTCACCAACTTGGCACTCACGCCTAAGCTTCACGTTTTATTCACCAGTCTCCTGTGCGGAACCGTATCAAAAGCTTTGCTGAAATCTAAGTAGATGACATCGAGCGCTCTTCCTTGATCCAATTCCTTGGTTACCCAGTCAAAAAAGTCTATCAGATTTGTCTGACAGGATCTTCCCCTGGTGAATCCATGCTGCCTCTTGTCCAGCAATTCTCCTGATTATAGATAGTTCACTATTCTCTCTTTCAACAGTGACTCCATTACTTTTCCCACCACCAAAGTGAGGCTAACCGGTCTGTAGTTACCAGCCTCCTCTCTGTTCCCACTCTTGTGAAGCGGGACCACCACCGCTCTTCTCCAATCACTTGGCACCACTCCTGTTTCTAGGGATCTATTGAACAGGTCACACAGCGGACCCGCCAGCACATCTCTGAGCTCCTTCAGTATCCTTGGATGAATCCCATCAGGTCCCATGGCTTTGTCCACTTTCAGATTCTTTAGCTCTTCCCATACATTTTCTACTGTAAAAGGGTTTCGTCTATTCCACTTCCTTCCAGTTTCTTGTTGTGTGGAGATGGTCCTTCTCCAGGGTCCTCTTTAGTGAACACAGAACTGAAGTATTTGTTTAATATTTCTGCCATTTCTTCGTCTCTCTCCACGCATTGATCATTTCCACCTTTCAATTTCACTATACCACTATGAACTTTTCTCTTTTCACTGATGTATCTGAAAAATGTTTTGTTACCATTCTTTATCTCCTTGGCAATCCTCTCTTCCGCTTGACTTTTTGCCTACTTGATTAGTTTCTTTGTCTCCCTCAGTTGACTCAAATATTGTTCTTTGTGCTCATCCCTTTGGGATCTTTTATATTTCTTGAATGCTGTTCTTTTAGCCTTAATTTTGTCAGCCACCTCCTTTGAGAAGCAGATAGGTTTCATTTTTCTTTTGCTTTTCTTTACATTTTTAACATATAGAGTAGTTGCCTTGGTAATTGCTCCTTTTAGATTGGTCCACTGCTGATCCACATCTCTCTCGTTCTCCCAGCCTTTTAGTTCTTCCTCTAGGTACTTCCCCATTTCTTCAAAGTCCATGTTTTTGAACTGTAAAACTTGGGTCTTTGTGCTTCTTTTCCATATTCTTTTAGTGATATTAAACCATACCATTTGATGATCACTGGTGCTCAGGTGGGCACCCACCTGGACATCAGAGACATTATCTCCATTAGTGAGCACTAAGTCAAGTATAGTTCCTTCTCTAGTGGGTTCAATTACCATTTGTTTGAACAAAGTTACTTGCATTGCATCCACTATCGCTCTACTATTTTTAGATTCTGCAGATGGGATTTTCCAGTCTACATCTGGCATATTAAAGTCACCAACGATCACCATTTCTCCCTTCTTTCCTATCTTAAGGATGTCTTCAACCAGGTCTCTGTCCAGCTCTTCCTTTTGGTTTGGAGGCCTGTAAACCACTCCGATATAAATGGACGCTCCGTCATCTTTTTTTAGGTCGACCCATAGTGCTTCTTCATTGCCCCAACTTCCTTGCAGCTCAGATGCTTGGATATTGTTTCTGACATAAAGAGCAACACCACCCCCTTTTCTATCCACTCTGTCCTTCCTTCGTAAATTATAGCTTGGTATTGCTGTATCCCAATCATGAGATTCTGTGAACCATGTTTCTGTGATAGCAACAATGTCCAATTGTGCCTCCGTCATTAGGGCCTGCAGATCTGGGATTTTATTTCCCAAACTATGAGCATTTGTGGTCATAGCTTTCCAGGTTCCCTCTTTAAGGTTATTGCTTTTCCTGGACTCCTTATGAGACTTTAATTGAGATTTGTTATTCACTTCACTCTTTCCTTTTGCAGTTTTGCCACTGATGACAGAGTCATCCATCTCAATTTGCTTTATCCTTTGGTTATGGATCTTGAAATTCTGCATGCATTGTTTTTTTTTTCTCTTTTCTGGTAACACTTTTTTCTCTTTTCTGGTAACACTCTCACCTCTTCAGATGGATTCCAGCTGCTAGCTCCTCTTCGCTGGCAGCGGTGGGCTGCCAGCTCCGACCTCGGGTTCCCTCTGGTGCCTCCGGCCCTGCCGTACTGCCCAGTGTTGCCAGTCAGGATGTTCCTGTTCGTCAGGGCTCTCCGTGTGACCCGCGGAGAGTCACTGCCACCAGCGCATTCCCCTTCCTAGGCACATGCATCAATGATTACTTTAAAGGGCCCACGGCCTTGCCTGACCACATCTGCCTGCTCCATACCGTGACTATTGCCTGGATTGACTATACCTGAATTCTCTGTGCCCTGACCCTTGCTTTGCATGACTATGCTACAGACTCTCCTTCGTCCAGAGTTCTTCGTTGCTTGCCACAACTTCCATTCACCGCCGGCTCAGAATCCAGCCTGTCAGTGACGCCTCTCCTCGCCTATCCTCTGGACGTGGACTTTCAAGGCTTAGGTCTTCCTTTGCCTGGGTGCCTCCAGTTCCCTATTGTTCCTTTGGCACCTGAGCCCTCGTACTGAATCCAGTCCAGGATAGAACTACGCCATCTACCGACTGCTGTCTCTGGGCTGAACAGCTACTCAGCTCTAGCTAACCTCAAGGCCCACCTAAGTCCTGCTGGCCCTGGCACCCAAAGGCACAACCCGAGGGGAATGAGGGCTGGTATAGGTGAAGCTCCAGTGGCCTCTAGCTTCAGCCCACTCCACCTGCTGATGGTGGGGACCCATAGGTCCTCGCCTACAGGTTGCGCCAACCCCACCTCAGCCCAAGGGTCCACCTCCGACGCAACAAGTGCCTCACGAGAAAACAACCACAAGAGGGTACAGAAAGAAATGTGTTACCATTATTACCTAATGGCAACTGGATAAATTAAGGCACAGAAAAATGAATTGTCAACATCATAGAGGAACCAAACCAACATTCCAGGGCTTCTGATTCATGGCTTTACTGAATATATTTGAATCCGGCCAGGTAATGTTAAATCCAACCTGAGGGGACATATTTATGAACATATGCATTACCTTATTTGTTGGTGAATCTGAACGGTCAATTGAAACAAAGGTGCTTAATAAGACATTCCATGTCTTATTAAGTACTTTTTTCTTTTAAGTAAAGGACTAGCCTAATTGGTAGATATGCGTGGTAAAAGGTCATATATAGAAATTACAGCATCCTGCACTTTCAGTTTTGAGATAAATATAATCTGTACTGTATGATCACCCTCTACTCCGCCAATATAATTAGGGCTGTTGTATTTTTATTTATTTATGCTTTCCTGCCTTGTATTTTTTACATAAACTGTTTTAATTTTGTACAAAATATACAAACTACATAAATACTCCCAAAATAAAATTATACAGCAAAATGAACAATCGTATACGTAAGCATTACTCCAATAGACTGTCACATCAAGGGATTAAACTAATCTTGTATAGATTTAGTAGATCTCAAAGTATATAAGATGATTTGATCTACAAGCTTGAGAATTGCTTCTGCTTATATATTCTATCAGATTAATTTTAAAAGCCATGCGCATGCCAAAAGTGGGAGATTCGCGTGCAAGTCGGGTTGGTGTGCACTGAGCGGATTTTAAAAGCTGCCCAAGTACAAGCATGTCTGCTGCTATGGTGTGACGGGGTCACTATGCTAGACTAAATAGGAACCAAAGGTTCAGGAGAAGGGAGGAAGGAAAATACAGCAACACCAGGCTAGAGACGTCCCTTGGTTCCTTCCCCCAGGGGTTGTAGGACCAGAGGAGCCACAGGTGTGGGAAATTAAGGGTGGAGCTGGTGAGGCCAATCCATGGTTTCAGGGGGAGGGCCAAAGTGAGGAGGGGCCGTTCCGAGCCAACCAGCTGCGAGTGGAGGAGGAGTCTCCACAGAATGAAAAGGACTCCCTGTTAGAGCACTCTCAGCCTCCTGCCGGGGACTGAGGAGGAAGGAACGGACTACCTGGCTGCTCTGGGAAACTTGGACACTGGATATTCCCCGACAGTGTGAAGGACTGCAACCACTATCACAAGGAAGGTGAGCGCGGGGACTTCGGTTGGTTTGGACTCATGATAAAGACACTTTACCTAGAGAACTGCCAAGTGGGTGGCTGTACCTCTGGGGAAGGGTTGAGGTCCCAGAGGTACGGAGGGAAGTGGCAGTTAGGCCCAGTGGGGCTGGACTTTTGAACTATGGACTTTGAGAGGGACTTCTGAAGCCAGTGGTTGGAAAGTGAGTTGCTGGCTCAATGGGGAAGGCATGCCTTCTAGCCAGGTGGTGAGGGTTCAAATCCCACCTGGGGACTTGTAAGATAAATACGGCTAAATTGCTATTTTGAGTTTCCAAGGGACCAGGGAAGCTCATTCAGGGATTGGATCCCGGGAACAGACGCAAGCAGCGGTGTACGGACCAGGAAAGCGTCACATATGGGCACAAATAAAAAGTTTTAAAAAAGGGGCGGGGAGTGGGCGTGCCTGGATTTCACAATGAAACTAGCGCATATGTACTTACACGCACAAGCACATGCCGGGGTCCCTGATGCATAAGAACATAAGAATTGCCATACTGGGTCATATCAAGGGTCCATGAAGCCCAGTTGTTTCTAATATTGGCCAATCCAAGTCACAAGTACTTGGCAAGTACCCAAACATTAAATAACTTTACTTCTGCTATTGATAGTGTGTAAGTAATAAAACAAAACAAAAAAAATGACAAGGATCAGCAGGGTTTTAAGGGTCAGGGCTAACAGGGGAGAAGGAGGGCTATTAAAGTAAGTGGATATGGAAGTACTATCCCTTCCCTAGGTGAACTGGGAACGAACTGGGAAAATAGGCAATTGCGTCAGCTTGCGTGTCTACTAAAATCCCCCTGGTAGAAGCAGCATTTGCATGCAAGGGCATGTTCCCACTTAAATTGCACATGTCAGCCTATTTAATAACATGCGTATTGTTATAAAATGGCCGCATATGTTATAAAATGGCCGCTTCCCCCAGTGCAGGCCAACGAACTCGCATGTGTTCCCACACGCCTGTTTAAAAGTCATCATCTATGTATTTATTTTTGAACACACATTTGAATTCTTTTTTCTTTTAACGTAATCAGACTAAAAATTAACATTTTATACATATACTTCTTTGTTTTTAACTTCCTGGGTGTGGATATCAGTATATAAGAATCAATGTATTTGCTTCCTCAATGACACTAAAACACCAAACATACACCCCAAAACCCTGTTTTTATTTTATATTTTCATATACTTGCTGTCCCTCAAAGATGTCCTGTCAATCCACTTTTCCCCATTCATTACTAGATAAAAAAATAAAATAGATTAAACTGAAATTTAAATTCCATCTATATTTAACTTAGAAATGAAAATGTGGAAATCACAAATATAATTCAAAGAATTTCACCCATCCTGCCAATATCTACGAAAATGCAAAGTATGATACTGTAAGTCAAAAACCAAGTTAAATAGTACATATTAAATGCTGGTCCTATGAACAACATGAGTCCAACTGGTAATCCTACCTACAGTTACATATGTACAATTTTCTACTCAATCATTTTTAACTGTTAGGAAATTTTTATGAAAAAATATGTTCGGATACAAACCTAAAGTAGAGACTTGTTTTGTATGCTTGCCCTATCTGCTAATATTATTGCCATGACTATGATGTCAGAGTAATATATCTACACTTAAATAAAACAATTTAATTGGCAGTACATCTACTACCCTGCTGTGGTGTAATATGTTCATATCATTGCATGAAACTTAGCATTTCCTTTCTAAACAAAAAGGTTGCCATTTAAATATATGCACTTGAATGCGTTAATCTGAAAGTCAGACAAATTTAGCTACTGGCATCAGCATTTCAAAACATTGCATGTGTGTAAACACAGATTAATATCTTGTTGCTTTAATGGAATATTATTTTAATATTACCGAAATGTTATTTTTACCACAATTTGCATTGTTATAATGGGTTATTGACCAATTTTAGGTTGAAGGGATTGAGGTACTATTCTATAATGACTATGTGGTACAAGTTTATTGCAAGTGACCAAGGTTCATTCACCCCAAGCAATTTAGTCAATAACCAATTTTTATACTTCTATCTCCTTCAAAATTCCAAACCAATAATCTCTGGCTTTTTTTTTTTTTAATTATTTCAGTATCAGGCTAACATTTCCCATGGAAATCAATATGGGTGCGATCCATTAGCCAAAAATCTGCAGCACTGCAATGCAAACATATTAAAAATATTGATCTTGCAAGCTACTGATGTTTTGATTGACTTTAATGTTTGTAAGCAGCAATAACACAATTTCAATGACTGAAAAAAACCCTTTTGATTAAAATTATAGATTTTTAGGAAAGAAAATTAGCCATTTCTGTTTTAAAATATAACATATTGTTTAGTTCTTTGCAATAAATGAGTACGGTAATGCATACTTATCCTCTTCAATATCTCGGCACAGTTAACTCCATTACAGTTTTTTCATTTTTTTAAAAACCTATGGCTTGATATTTTAGCTTTTCTTTTCAGACTTACCAAAGCTGACCATTTTCCTATTTCTATTTAAATTTGACTCCCACCTTAGCTTTTTATAAAGACAGAAGCTCAGATTTGGGTTGGATTTTACGGAAATACCCTCCCCCTCAAAGTTATTCTAAATAAACACTGAAATCAAGCTTTAGGATTCTTTCATTCCAGAGGAAGACATCCATCTCAAAACCCCATCTCATTCCTTATCTGATATAAGCAATTAACTTCAGTTACAAAAACTATCCTTTGGTACAGCTGACAGAACACATTATCTTTCTAATAACAATTCACGCCATGAAGTTCACTTCCAGTGTCTTAAAAAAGCCAAAATTATAGGACATGAGGACCCCAAAACTCACCTAAAGCATTCACATCCAACACTTCACTAAAGGGCATGAAAAAGTTGCAGAATATGGCTCTCCAGTTTGTTAAACAAAATCAGTAGTTCTCGTTTGATGCAATTTCTAGCAGGCTGATACTTGACTGATTTTTGATTGAGCAGGGGTCTCACAAAGGGGCACAGAAACAGAAATAAGGAAAGAACCAAGCTGAACAATAAACTTAGGTATATCTCCTCCCTAAAAGAATTAACAGTATTGCATATTGCACAGTCAACACTTCAAGGGTTCTTTCAATATGAATGTAATTCTGTTAAAACAAAGATTTTTAGACAGAAATTTTGTAAGTCCTAGAATTGAGTGAGTCAAGCCCATTTTCCTTTGTATTATATTTTCATTGCAAAGAAACAGAAACTTATTTTATCCAATAAGCTGAGCAGATGTAATAGGAAAGTCCTCAAGCAACCATGCATATGAAAACTGAATGTTTCATTGAATTTGCTGAATAAAAACAATCACATCTTAAGTTTTAAATATATGGTGCAGAAAGCCCTGCGTATTTTGAGAAAAATGCACAAATCCATTGTTTGCAGGTTTTAGACCAATCCCCACTCTTAGGGCCTCATTTTCAAAGCACTTTACCACGTGCGATAAATTCACGAATCGCGTTAACACGATTGCAAATTAGTCATTTGGTATTCAGGGGGCGGAGCATATGTAAAGCGGGAACACGAGAGAGAGAGAGAGCGAGCGAGAGCGCCTTACTATAGTGCCTATGCCCTACATAGGTATTTGAATCCCTATGGGAGGGCTACCTACTAACTCGGGGTGGGGATTAGGTATGAGCGTCGGGGGTTGGGGGCCACTTTTGCATTCCACATGAGACCTACGGACAGAACAGTGGTCTCTAGTGCAGATTTGCTGGCCGTCAGAGTGAGGACGCTCACACCAAGAAGTGGTTTGGGCAACGTTCTCTCTACCTAGCTTGATGGACACTCTACCTGGGCAACAACATGGCAAATGGCGAAAACATCGCCGCACACGATGTTTCCCCACTGCACGAAAGAAGCCTCATTTGCATTGGTAACGCCCCCTAATGCGTTACCAATGCGATATTGGAAAATAAGGCCCTTAGTGACATATATTATCAACCTCAGTTTTATATGCTTAAACCTTACCCCTCTTTGGGGTAGATTTTATAAATTTGCGCAAGTTGCACAAATGTGCACCCCCTTGCGCGCGCCGACCCCGGATTTTATAAGATACGCACGGCTACACGCGTATCTTATAAAATCCGGGGTTGGCGCGCGCAAGGGGTTGCACATTTGTGCAACTTGCACGCGCCGAGCCCGGCGCGCGCTGCCTATTCCCTCCAAGGCCGCTCTGAAATCGGAGCGGTCTCAGAGGGAACTTTCTTTCCACCTCCCCGCACCTTCCCCTCCCTAACCCACCCCCCCTACCTTTGTTGGCAGATTTACGCCTGCTGAAAGCAGGCGTAAATCTGCATGCGCCAGCGGGCTGCTGGCGTGCCATCACCTGACCCGGGGGCTGGTCCAGAGGCCTCAACCATGCCCCCGGGCCGGCGCCATGCCCCCTCCCCGCCCCTTTTACGAAGCCACGGGACGCGAGTCCCGGGGCTGTGCGCGCGCCGGCGGCCTATGCAAAATAGGTGCGCCTACGCGCGCAGGGCTTTTAAAATCCGGCCCTTTGGGTATATACATTCCTTCTGCATATTTTGCCGTGCCCTCACTCCCTTACAAGCAGCACTATTGTTAACTGATGATCATTTCCTTCACATTTCTGCTTTTCACTACTCCAAAACTTTATTAATCACACCATCTTAGGAAAGGATGCACTCATATTTCTAAACTTCACAATGCAGAATAATAATTAAGAAGGTAGGAGAATGGGGAAGGCCTGGCTATCTGAATAGTATGCCAGAAGCACCCTCAGAAAGTGAGCTACCTTATTAAAGTGTATTGACATCTCTTGCTTCTCAAATATACGCCAGGCATAGAAGATGTAATATTAGAATGCAGGCAGCCATAGCTACCACAAAGGAGTTGGCATATATGAACAAAATGGACTGACTTAAACCAGTTCTGTCTCCTGTTGTCCTCTGGTAAGAGTCACTAAGGTGACACTGTTTCAATGTCAGCTCTTTCACATCTAGTCTGGGACCAATGATTTTCCTGTCTGCTACAATGACCATAAAACATGAGTACTCACTAAGGGGGTCATTTTCAATAGCTTTTGCATGAGAAAAGGGTTATCGGGGCGGAGTTGGTCCCAGAAGAGGAGGAGTCGGGGCGGCACCAGTGCCGACGCTGCAGAGACATCGCTGGCGGTGAAAGGTAAGGACCTTTATCGCCACCAGTTTCGTGCCGAATAACTACACCTTTTATGGTGCAGTTGTTCGGTGCGAAAGCTGGCAGCGATAGCACCGCGGTGGTGTGATCGCTGCCGGCTTTCGCAGGCCCGCCCCCCCCCCCCGCTTCACGTGTTTCACTATTCTCTGTGAGAATAGTGAATCCAGGCCTAAGTCATCTATATGCACATTAAACATAAATCCATCTTTAACAAAGAAAGATAACCATGCCCATCACATGCATTTATTCAGTGTTTCATTGCTCCCGGTATGGCAGTCATTGACTTGTTTGGCCGATCCCAACCTACAGCTGATATACCAGAATCAATATTGAAGCTTACATAAGTTACCAAGGAGGGTCCTCCTACCTACCCCAGAAGTACCTACCTTCCTTTGTCCTGTAAAATTTGATCTTAGATTGGAAGAAACATTCTGAAAGAGGGGATGAGTAGAATTATGTATAATTAGCAAATGCATGGCTATATCAGTAGCCTATAATTAGAGTTAGAAGTTGAATTTGATATAATAAAGTTAGATATTTAACTAAATATTGATAAATGCTTTGGTTTTCAGACTTAGTGGGGCCAGGACACTATTTTTGCTCTGTGGTAGTGGCCAGGACACGCTGCTTTCTGGATTTTATCCCAAGCCTCACCTGCACAACATCATGAACTGGCAACTGCAAAAGGGTATCTCATGCCAGGGTGGCAGCTGTAGATTATTATGTATAGCAGAACAAAAGGTACAGTTTTTCTGCTTTTTCAAATGTTAGCATGGCCACATGTCAGTGTTTGGCAGCAAGAGTGGATATAGTGATTGCTCATGTGTCAGCATGACTGCTTTCTCTCTTTAATTCAATTTAGTCCAGCCAAGCTGTGGCATTATCACACTGACTGGCCTTTGGAGTGTCTTGTTATGCATGCATGTTATGAAAGGCTTAAGTCATTTTGTGCATGTTTCTTGTGTAGCAAGAACTGTCATCCTGCCATTTGCTATAGTGCATGTACATGTGTTCTTTAACATGTTACTGTCTTTCATTTTCCTATTTGATACATGGTTGGATATCACTGGTTATAGTGCTTCATTCGTCTAAGCACTGTAGAAATTATAAGTAGTGGCATGTTGGCATTTTGAGAAATATTTTGGGTTTTTTCTATTCATTAAGTAGTTTTTCCTGATTTAGCCCCTTCCACTGTTGATTTGCTTTCTCTTTTTTCACTGTAGAGTGCTTATTCTAGTTGGGTAGAGAGGGTTTATGTATGTATTATGATATGGTTTTTCTCTTCATTTGCAGCTACACAATAACAAGTTGCTCCTGCCATTAAAGAGCAGTTGCAGCCCAGTTCTAGTGGGAGGAAAAACAGAGTACTCCAGCTCCTCCTTCCCCTCAGCAGCAAGAGCATCTGGCAAAATAGTGAGGTATCTAATCACACCCATTCTCCTCCCCATCCCCTCAACCTTAAAAGGAAAGGAAAGATTTTGTAGGGTGTAGTATCAGTTAATATTTAAACTTTTTAGTGTGGTGGTGATGTATACATATTTATTTGTATTTATTTCTCACCTTTTTGAATATGAAATTCACTCTCAAAGTGATTTACATCATATTTGAATAGCAGCAAATAAACAGAGGTTAACTGCAGCTTTACAGTAAAAGAAGATGCAAACAATTTAATATAACAGCAAAAGAAATGAGTGATAAACTGTGAGGGGGTGTGAGGGGTTAAGGAGAGCTGTGAGTGAAGAAGTCTGAAAAATACAAATCAAAATGCATTAAAGTAGGAGTTTGTTTCACTGATCTACACAACATACCTTACACTTTTATCATGAAAGAATAATCATAGAAATATTCCAAAAGTAATTAAGAATAAAAATCCACAAAGTCTTGATTGCATAAGTCTTCACATTCCTGGACTCAATACTAGGTGGACCCCGCCTTTTGCAGCAACAACAGCAATGAGTCATTTAGAATAAGTATCTACAAAAAACAAACTTTGAAATGTTTGTATGCTAATGTCAGAAGTCTAAGAAGTAAGATGGGAGAATTAGAATGTATAGCAGTGAATGATGACATAGACTTAATTGGCATCTCAGAGACATGGTGGAAAGAGGATAACCAATGGGACAGTGCTATACCAGGGTACAAATTATATCGCAATGACAGAGAGGAGCACCCGGGAGGAGGTGTGGCACTTTATGTCCGGGCTGGCACAGAGTCCAACAGGATAAACATCCTGCATGAGACTAAATACAAAATTGAATCTTTATGGGTAGAAATCCCTTGTATGTCGGGGAAGACTATAGTAGGAGTATACTACCTTCCACCTGGTCAAGATGGTGAGACTGACAGTGAAATGCTAAGAGAAATTAGGGAAGCTAACCAAATTGGTAGTGCAGTAATAATGGGAGACTTCAATTACCCCAATATTGACTGGGTAAATGTATCATCGGGACACGCTAGAGAGATAACGTTCCTGGATGGAATAAATGATAGCTTTATGGAGCAATTGGTTCAAGAACCAACGAGAGAGGGAGCAATTTTAGATCTAATTCTCAGTGGAGCACAGGATTTGGTGAGAGAGGTAAAGGTGGTGGGGCCGCTTGGCAATAGTGATCATAATATGATCAAATTTGATTTAATGACTGAAAGAGGAACAGTGTGCAAATCCACGGCTCTCGTGCTAAACTTTCAAAAGGGAAACTTTGATAAAATGAGAAAAATTGTTAGAAAAAAAACTGAAAGGAGCAGCTACAAAAGTAAAAAATGTGCAAGAGGCGTGGTCATTGTTAAAAAATACCATTCTAGAAGCACAGTCCAGATGTATTCCACACATTAAGAAAGGTGGAAAGAAGGTAAAATGATTACCGGCATGGTTAAAAGGGGAGGTGAAAGAAGCTATTTTAGCCAAAAGATCTTCATTCAAAAATTGGAAGAAGGATCCAACAGAAGAAAATAGGATAAAGCATAAACGTTGGCAAGTTAAATGTAAGACACTGATAAGACAGGCTAAGAGAGAATTTAAAAAGAAGTTGGCTGTAGAGGCAAAAACTCACAGTAAAAACTTTTAAAAATATATCCGAAGCAGAAAGCCTGTGAAGGAGTCAGTTGGACCATTAGATGATCAAGGGGTTAAAGGGGCACTTAGAGAAGATAAGGCCATTGCAGAAAGATTAAATGATTTCTTTGCTTCAGTGTTTACTGAAGAGAATGTTGGGGAGGTACCCGTAATGGAGAAGGTTTTCATGGGTAATGATTCAGATGGACTGAATCAAATCACGGTAAACCTAGAAGATGTGGTAGACCTGATTGACAAACTGAAGAGTAATAAATCACCTGGACCGGATGGTATACACCCCAGAGTTCTGAAGGAACTAAAAAATGAAATTTCAGACCTATTAGTAAAAATTTGTAACCTATCATTTAAAATCATCCATTGTACCTGAAGACTGGAGGATAGCAAATGTAACCCCAATATTTAAAAAGGGCTCCAGGGGCGAGCCGGGAAACTACAGACCAGTTAGCCTGACTTCAGTGCCAGGAAAAATAGTGGAAAGTGTTCTAAACATCAAAATCACAGAACATATAGAAAGACATGGTTTAATGGAACAAAGTCAGCATGGCTTTACCCAAGGCAAGTCTTGCCTCACAAATCTGCTTCACTTTTTTGAAGGAGTTAATAAACATGTGGATAAAGGTGAACCGGTAGATGTAGTATACTTGGATTTTCAGAAGGCGTTTGACAAAGTTCCTCATGAGAGGCTTCTAGGAAAAGTAAAAAGTCATGGGATAGGTGGCGATGTCCTTTCGTGGATTGCAAACTGGCTAAAAGACAGGAAACAGAGAGTAGGATTAAATGGACAATTTTCTCAGTGGAAGGGAGTGGACAGTGGAGTGCCTCAGGGATCTGTATTGGGACCCTTACTTTTCAATATATTTATAAATGATCTGGAAAGAAATACGACGAGTGAGATAATCAAATTTGCAGATGACACAAAATTATTCAGAGTAGTTAAATCACAAGCAGATTGTGATAAATTGCAGGAAGACCTTGTGAGACTGGAAAATTGGGCATCCAAAAGGCAGATGAAATTTAATGTGGATAAGTGCAAGGTGATACATATAGGGAAAAATAACCCATGCTATAATTACACAATGTTGGGTTCCATATTTGGTGCTACAACCCAAGAAAGAGATCTAGGCGTCATAGTGGATAACACATTGAAATTGTCGGTTCAGTGTGCTGCGGCAGTCAAAAAAGCAAACCGAATGTTGGGAATTATTAGAAAGGGAATGGTGAATAAAACGGAAAATATCATAATGCCTCTTTATCGTTCCATGGTGAGACCGCACCTTGAATACTGTGTACAATTCTGGTCGCCACATCTAAAAAAAGATATAATTGCGATGGAGAAGGTACAGAGAAGGGCTACCAAAATAAGCGGAATGGAACAGCTCCCCTATGAGGAAAGACTAAAGCGGTTAGGACTTTTCAGCTTGAAGAAGAGACGGCTGAGGGGGGATATGATAGAGATGTTTAAAATCATGAGAGGTCTAGAATGGGTTGATGTGAATCGGTTATTTACTCTTTCGGATAATAGAAAGACTAGGGGGCACTCCATGAAGTTAGCATGGGGCACATTTAAAACTGATCGGAGAAAGTTCTTTTTTACTCAACGCACAATTAAACTCTGGAATTTGTTGCCAGAGGATGTGGTTAGTGCAGTTAGTATAGCTGTGTTTAAAAAAGGATTGGATAAGTTCTTGGAGGAGAAGTCCATTACCTGCTATTAAGTTCACTTAGAGAATAGCCACTGCCATTAGCAATGGTAACATGAAATAGACAGTTTTTGGGTACTTGCCAGGTTCTTGTGGCCTGGCTTGGCCACTGTTGGAAACAGGATGCTGGGCTTGATGGACCCTTGGTCTGACCCAGTATGGCATTTTCTTATGTTCTTACCAACTTTGCACAGCAGGATGTGCATTTTTTGCCCATTCTTCTCAACTATTTTTGCTTCCATTTGCATCTTCACTCTACTGAAATCTTTCCCAGATTAATTTAGTTTTTCCATATATTGGCACCTGTCTTCCAAACATTTTGGCCAGAGGACTATCACTGCAATGACCGGGCTATATCAGAGGGTGTTACAAAATGGGGTAAAAACCTTCAGTAACTGTAAATGAAGGCTGGTGGCACCACAGGGCCAGTAGTGCCTGTTCTGATTGAGCTCCCCCTCACTATGTACATGGTTTTTAACCAATAAATGAACAACTGGGATTGTCTCAACACATCTTCTTTTACACAATTTACAACAGGGCCATAGGTTCTGATAACCCACAAATATCCTGGAATCATTAATATGAATATTTGAATTGTCCCAGAATTGGACTCAAAAACTAACTAGAAAGTATATAAGAGATGAACCCTCCCTTTTAGTCCCAGAAAGATATCAGACCAACAAACTAGAGAACAAGTGAAAAATGACATGCACTGATCTAAATCATTTCAAACAGTATCAATTTGCCATCAAAAAATACCACGTACAATATTGCCGCCCTATTACCCAATACAGTTGCACGTACAAGCCAGCAATGGAGACTCCTACCAGACAGAAGGAAGCATTTGGTCCTTGTGTATTGCCGTCTGTAAACACTCATCTGACAAGATCCAAAGTATGACCATAAGGTTGTTTGATTTGTTCACATCAGTGCTCAAAATGCAAATAATACAAGTCATTTGCCTTCCCAGAGAAATATCTATGAGAAAAATATTCAAACTACCAACACACTTCCTAATGATTAAGTCTGAACCCAACAAGGAAGCAAAAGCCATCATGCCTATTATCAGATGATACGCTGAATCATAGGATAAGAAAAGCTCGACTCTTCAGTGCTATAGGCTGACCCCACATGAACAGACTCAGTTGGCCCCAAATTGACATTACGTTAGAGGAGACAAATCTCTGAAAAACAGGAACTGCCCTTAGCAACCTAGTTTTAAAAAATACCACCACCAGGGCCCATGCCATGTGGGCTGTCTCTTCCATTGTGAACATACCCAATCACACTGCCAGCAGCTCCATCTCCAAGTGTCTGGGCTCTGCAATCATGTTCCAGCTGTCGTCTTCTGGTGTGAGTCTATCCGATCACACCGACAATTCTGTTTTCAAGTGCGACTTTAGCAAATCATACCCAAGAGTATTTCCAAGTGAATTGCCCCAGATTATATTCAAAGTTCCTTCTCTAGATACAATTCCACACAGTTACACCCAGGGAACCACTAATAATTGTAGCCAGGGCTCCCACTGCAAGTATGACTATACCAAATTAACCTAGGACATACTTTTCAGGGAATGACATATGATTGCAGCCAGGGCTCCCTCTTCGAATGCGACTGCACCAATCACACACAAGACTTCCTTTTAGAAGAAAGACTGAACACAATTCCAGCCAAGGACACACTATTCAAACATAATTGTACCTAGTAACGCTCTAGACTGCCTCTCTGGTTGCAGCTGCACCTGCATGTAAACAAGACTCCCTCTGAAATGAAACTAGGACCATAAAGTGGTGCTGCCTTGGAGGAAGTAGGTCTCATGATCAGAGAGCATCAACCTGGTGCAGCAGGAAAGGATTCTCTAGCAAGGACCTACTCTCCAGGTGGTACATTGTTGAGATTACTTACCTGATAATCTCCTTTTCCTTAGTGTATGCAGATGGACTCAAAACAAATGGGTATAGTGTGCTCGTGCTAGCAGTTGGTGACGGATCTGACGTCAGCACGGGTACATATACCCCCACAGGAAGTGCCGCAAATCAGTAATCTTCCTTGTAAAAGCTTTATGGATATATGTGTGACTGACCGATCGATTAATCAACAGGATTACCCTGACCAATTGATGGTAGCTGGAGACCGCCAGTGTACTCAGCCGGAAGGCCTCGACACCCGGCAGGGTGGATGCCCTGTATAAGAAAACATGGCTTACCGTGAGTCGGTGAATCCCCATGTATACCGGCAGCCGGGCGGGATGCTGAGTCCATCTGCATACACTAAGGAAAAGGAGATTATCAGGTAAGTAATCTCAACATTTCCTAGCGTGTAGCAGATGGACTCAAAACAAATGGGATGTACAAAAGCTACTCCCGGACTGGGCGGGAGGCTGCCCGAGGACCGTTTAGGATTGCCCTCGCAAATGCCATGTCCTCCCTGGCTTGGACGTCCAGACGGTAGAATCTGGAGAAGGTATGGAGGGAGGACCACGTCACCACTTTACATATCTCTGCAGGCGACAGCAGCTTAGCTTCTGCCCAAAAGGCCGATTGTGCTCTGGTAGAATGAGCCTTGACCTGTAGAGGCGGTGGTTTTCCCGCCTCTATGTAGGCTGCCTTGATAACTTCTTTAATCCAGCGGGCGATAGTTGGCCGTGAGGCCGCTTCCCCTTGCTTCTTTCCGCTGTGCAGGACGAACAGGTGGTCCGTCTTTCGTACTGCTTCTGACATTTCCAGGTATCTGGACAGCAGTCTGCCGATGTCGAGATGGCGTAGCATTCGACCTTCCTCCGACTTCTTCAAACCTTCCGTGGTAGGGAAGGATATGGTTTGGTTGAAGTGAAAGTGTGAGACCACTTTGGGTAAAAAGGATGGAACCGTGTGAAGATGGATATTCTCTGGAGTGATCCTGAGAAATGGATCACGACAGGATAGTGCTCGTAGCTCTGAGATGCGGCGTGCTGAACACACAGCCAGCAAGAACACCATCTTCAAGGTTAACAAACGGAGGGACAGGCCTTGAAGGGGCCTGAAGGCTGATCCCGCCATAAATTCCAATACTAGGTTGAGATTCCACAAGGGCACTGGCCACTTCAGTGGCGGGCGAATGTGTTTGACTCCTTTCAGGAAACGTGAGACGTCTGGGTGGTTGGCAATGGTGTTGCCGTCACTCCTGGGACCGTAGCAAGACAGCGCTGCTACCTGAACCTTGATGGAGCTGAGGGACAGACCCTTCTGAAGTCCATCTTGTAGGAAGTCCAAAATGATAGGAATCTTAGCGGCATGCGAATTGGTGCCGTGAGAGTCGCACCAGGCTTCAAAAACCCTCCAGATCCTGATATATGTTAGGGATGTGGAGAACTTGCGTGCTCGGAGGAGTGTATCTATAACCGGCTCAGAGTATCCCCTTTTCTTCAGTCTAGCCCTCTCAATGGCCAGACCGTAAGAGAGAATTGAGCCGGATCCTCGTGGAGGATGGGACCTTGCCGCAGCAGGTCCCTGTAGGGAGGCAGAGGTAGAGGGTTCCCTGCCAGTAGTCTTCTCATGTCTGCGTACCAGGGTCTTCTTGGCCAGTCCGGGGCCACTAGAAGAACTATGCCTCTGTGTCGCTGAATCCTGTGTACAATGGCGCCCAGCAGGGGCCATGGAGGAAAGGTGTATAGCAGGATCCCCTGAGGCCACGGCTGTACCAGGGCATCGATCCCCTGGGCTCGAGGATCCCACCTGCGGCTGAAATATCTGGGAACTTGAGCGTTGGACCTGTCCGCTAAGAGGTCCATGGCTGGCGTCCCCCATTGATCCACAATTATCTGAAAGGCTGTGGGAGACAGCTGCCACTCCCCCGGGTTTAGGCTTTCTCTGCTGAGAAAGTCTGCCGTCGTGTTGTCCTTCCCGGCAATGTGGACGGCGGAGATGTCCTGAAGATTTGCTTCTGCCCAAATCATCAGGGGCGTTATTTCTAGGGACACTTGTTGGCTTCTGGTTCCGCCCTGACGATTGATGTATGCCACCGTGGTGGCATTGTCTGACATCACTCTGACCGCACTGTCGCGAAGTCTGTGGGCAAATCGCAGGCACGCTAGCCTGACTGCCCGTGCATCTAGTCGGTTGATGTTCCACCTCGACTCTTCTCTGGTCCACTGCCCTTGGGCGGTGAGTTCCTTGCAGTGTGCTCCCCATCCGTTCAGGCTGGCATCTGTGGTGCTCTGAGGTTGCATGCTGAGCAGAGGTTTAGAGCTTTCATGCCAGATTCTGGAGGTGCTGACCCTGCGGCCGCATGGGCTCTCTTATGCTCCATTCGCCTGAAATTCGGTGTCGCCCAATAAAGTGCGCCTAACAAGAGCGCTTAACAGCATGCGCCTATACACGGGCGTCTTATAAATGCGCGCCTTTACACGGGCGTCTTACAAACATGCGCCTATCCACGGGCGTCTTACAAACGTGTGCCTATACATGGGCGTCTTATAAATGCCTATATGCGGGCGGCTTACAATGTGCGCCTGTCGCTTGCGCTAACAACGTGTGCCTATCGTGTGCGCTAACAACGTGCGCCTATCGCGGGCGCTCAGCTTAGGAACGTGTGCTCATCGGCAAAGATGAGTAGGCAGGCACAAATGGCGACCTCCTTGGCGTGCTGCCTCGTAGGCAGGCCCAGCGAATCCACACTTCCTCGGAGACCAAGTAAAGATATACGCCTTACCTTGTCTTCGGCGCTTCCCGGCTGCGACCCGGGCGGTCTCCGGCTGCGGGGGGAGAGTACCTTCAATCGCCGCACATAAGGAAGTGCGCCCACTGCCTCTAGGCCGCTCCTGAACCCGTCTGGCTCGGGGGCCAAGTCCACGCCGGGACCGAGGCTGCCTCCAGGCTGCGCCCGAACTCGTCTCGCTCGGGGGCTAAGCCGCGCCCGAGCCCTTCTCACTCAGGGGCTAGGTCCCTGCCGCGAACCGGCCACCGGACCGAGGCTCTCGCTTCCGAGGGACCACGGAAGTCAACTCAGGAAACTCAACTGGGTGAGTGACCGCCAGGTATCACCACAGGAGTGCGGGACTTGTCTTCAATAGGTTTCTCTAGGAATTTAGTCGTTAGAATTTGGAAACACGCTCAGCGAGCGTGAGGTAGCTCCAAACTGCTTTGGAGATGGAAATTACTGATTTGCGGCACTTCCTGTGGGGGTATATGTACCCGTGCTGACGTCAGATCCGTCTCCAACTGCTAGCACGAGCACACTATACCCATTTGTTTTGAGTCCATCTGCTACACGCTAGGAAATATCCTTTCTCACCGAGGATGTGTCTCCAAGGCCTACTGCCTTGGAGACACATAGTTGGTGATTCGATTATTAGGAATGTAGACAGCCGGGTGGCTGGTGAGCATGAGGATCGCCTGGTAACATGCCTACCTGGTGCGAAGTTGGTGGACCTCACGTGTCTCTTAGATAGAATTTTAGATAGTGCTGGGGATGAACCGGCTGTCGTGGTACATGTGGGCACCAACAACAACAATGCTCCCTGCTTCACGCGCAGGTCCCCAGAGGCAGGCAGAGCTTCGGACTCTCAATGTGTGGATGAGATGATGGTGCAAGGAAGAGGGATTCAGTTTTGTAAGGCACTGGGAAACCTTTTGGGGAAGAGGGAGTCTGTTCTCAAGGGATGGGCGCCACCTTAACCAGGGTGGAACCAGACTGCTGGCGCTAACCTTTAAAAAGGAGAGAGAGCAGTTTTTAAACTACAACAAAGGGGAAAGCCGATAGTCGCTCAGCAGCGCATGGTTCGGAGGGAGGTATCTTCAAAAGATACTAATGGTGCATTAGAATTAGGGCATCCCAACAGTGAGGTTCCAATAATAAGAAAAGTGCCTGTAACTAAAGATTCATTTGAGCTAAAAAATTCTAACTTATCCCTATCAGCTAAAAAGCAGAATAAAAATACAAACAAAAAACAAACTTTGAAATGTTTGTATGCTAATGCCAGAAGTCTAAGAAGTAAGATGGTAGAATTAGAATGTACAACAGTGAATGATGACATAGACTTAATTGGCATCTCAGAGACATGGTGGAAGGAGGATAACCAATGGGACAGTGCTATACTGGGATACAAATTATATCGCAATGACAGAGAAGAGCACCCGGGAGGCGGTGTAACGCTTTATATCTGGGAAGGCATAGAGTCCAACAGGATAAACATCCTGCATGAGATGCACAATAGAATCTTTATGGGTAGAAATCCTTTGTGTGTTAGGGAAGACTATAGTGATAGGAGTATACTACCATCTACCTGGCCAAGATGGTGAGACGTACAGTGAAATGCTTAGAGAAATTAGGGAAGCTAACCAAATTGGTAGTGCGGTAATAATGGGAGATTTCAATTACGCCAATATTGACTGGGTACATATATCATCGGGACATGGTAGAGAGAGAAAGTTCCTAGATGGAATAAATGACAGTTTTATGGAGCAATTGGTTCAGGCACCGAAGAGAGGGAGCAATTTTAGATCTAATTCTCAGTGGCGCACAAAATTTGGTGAGAGAGGTAATGGTGGTAGGGCCGCTTGGCAATAGTGATCATAATGTTATGACTTGTAGGTGTGTGGACCCCTGGGCTGAGGTGAAAGGTGGTACCACCCACAGGGAGGAGACTTGTGAACCTCACCATTGGGAGGCGTGGTCTCAACAGACATCAGACACAGCTGTGGAACAGAATCTTTATAATAGAGGTAGAAAGGCACAACCACAGAGCGGGGGTGCAGGAGAAAGTAAGTAGATCAGAGCAGAGGGTATACCCAGAGGGAATACCTCAGACATGGAGATCCAGTAGTGGCCTGCAGAGCGGGGTACGCCGAAGTCTTTTTATAGTTGTGATGCGGTAGTGGTCTGCAGCACAGGGTACACTGAGGGATTCCTCACTTGGAGATGGTATGGTAGTAACCTGAGGTACGGGAACACGGTGAGGGTCCTGTAGCAATGATGCAGTAGTGGCCTGCAGCGCAGGGTACACCGTAGTAGTTTCACAATAAGGCTGGTAGTAGTAGTGGTCCGTGAAGTCAAGGTACTCACAGAGTGGCGGTTCCAGAAGAGGTCCTGGGAAACAGAAACAGACCACAGTCCAAGGCAGATGGCCCTCCGAGAAGCGGATAGCCAGAGACGAGGAAAGGCCCCCGAGGAGCGGGTACCCAGAGAGTCTCATGCCAAAGTGAAGCAGCTTGAACAGGAAGTCCGTAAGGAAGAAACGAATTCAGCAATGAGGGAACTCCTTGCTAACTCGTCAATAGGCAGGGTCAGTCAGCTTAAGTATAGCAGAGTGAACACGTCATCTGGAGGGGACACCCCCGAGGTTCCCGCCATGATGTGTTTAAGACTACCCTGTGCGTGCGCCTATGTGATCCCGAAGGCAAGATGGCAGTTGGCAGTGCCCACGCTGTTCCGGGAACACCAGGAAGGTCGGTTGTAGCTGGCGGAGGCCGCCATTCTCCCCAAAGGTGACAAGACAGCAAAGAGGTGAGCATCAGCGGTCGCAGCCGTCTGCGACTGACGGGCGTAACACATAATATGATCAAATTTGAATTAATGACTGGAAGGGGGACAGTAAGCAAATCCACAGCTCTCGTGCTAAACCACGGGAACCGTGTTTACATGTTATAAAATCTACCCCTATGTATAGTGGTATTGCCAGTACCTGCTTAGGTCCTCCAAATATATCTTTTTTAGGCTCTGTTTCTTCCTTTAAAGTAAATGGAATGGCTTATGCCATCTTTGCCAGAAAGGATAGATATGACATGACTTTAGGAGGAAATATACTTCTATCAGGATAAGTAAGGTGAGGGGTCTGATGGCACATCAGTTAAATTATCACTATGTAAATAGTATGAAAAAGATTCATATGATGATTTTGATCCTTTCTGAGAATCCAACAGCATTATCTGTGGAGCTTCTGATGTTGCCCTATCCTTAGATGAATGTGAATTTTGCAACTTGAAATGAGTGGCCTGATATGGCAGAATGGAAGAATGAGTTTCTGATGGAGGAGGTGGATATCCAGGAATGTTGGCGATATTCTGGAACTAGAATTGGCATAGCCTTCCTAGAATCAGAAGGGTCTACAATTTTTGATTGGTCAGAACTAATGTCTGAGCTTGGTGCTGAGAAATAGATGGTGTCAAGAGGTCATGGGTCTTTTGCTCATTGATGGTACTGAGGAAGATACAGTGCTGAGGAGCAGAGGCAACTTCATTGTATGTAATGAGGAGTCATTAGCATAGACAGGGTCTGTTTTGGCACCTAGTTATTATTTTCATTATTATTTATATACTTGATATACCACAATTCCAGTTAAAATAATCACAGAGGAGGATTGATTATTGTATTGAGACTTCGGAGAGACATGGCACTTAGCATGAGAGAACACTGACCTTTATCTTTTAGCCGCCATACCCTCAGCTGAATGCTTCCTCTTCAGTGCTCTAGAACTTTGAGGAGGACTTAAACATTCTTTAAGCATCAACATTCTGAACCTTAGAGTCCTGGGTGGCATTCGGTCACAGGAACCACGTTAGGGACATCATAGGATGGCCCCAACTAAGAAAAGGGTTGTGTAGATACAATATATTTTATAGGAATATTTGAGGCACCTTTTGAAGCCTTTTTTTTTTGTCTATCATAGCAAAAAGGGCTGAAGCTAAATCAAATTCAATTTTCGAAAGTTAAGGGAAAACAAAACATTTTTATTACAAAACAAAAAGGACATGAAAAACTGTAAGAAAATAAGATGCTGACAGAAAACCACAATGAGCGGCTAGCATGATTGCTAGAGTGGAAGAAAAGGCTGAGGAGACTCATGCAGCAGTGGTTGAGCATCAACCCTTTGTGTGCCAACTTACTGTCTTACTTATCCACAAAGAAATCTTTTCTTGAGAACGATCAACAGAAAAAAATGTTTATGTTTTGGGGAAAAAAATCACTTTGGATCATGTTTGTTTGCTATAGATAGCAAAAGCAAAGAGCTGGATATTTTGACAAAAAGATTGAGAACTAAGGCAGATAAACCAAACCCTCCCACTCACATTTCAACTTTCAAGCATTAAAGTATATGCCTCAACACCAGCAGTTAGATGTTACTTACAGAAAGACATGTACTCTCAAGAATTACTGGTTTTAAATGAAGGTGGTGATTTTAGACACCAGCACTTAAGAAACCTTCACTCTCACAGTTTGTCACTACAAATTTACAATCAACTAAACTTGTAGGCGTTCTGGCACTTCACCTTAAGGAATTAAATAAAAATTGTTTATAAGGTTTAATATTATTTTCTTTTCAGACTGTTTTCAATTTCTAATTTTTTACCCACATTAAAATTATCAAATGCTCTGTTCTTGGGAACAGAAACTTTGGGGTTGATCTTTACAAAACCTTTTTGGCCTTTGGAGGACCAACAATGAAAAATATTCAGAATCTGATGATTAGCAACTGTCAAAGGGAAATATTGGGCAAAGCCTTTTATAAATTTGTAACTGAATGAAAAAAGGTACTCTTGACATGCCATTCATTATCTCCACTTGACTCACAGACCTGCCTACAAACACACATTCACCAAAATACATATGCTTTTCATTCAGCTCCATCTACCCTCAAAACTAAGTATATTTACTGCTCTTTATGACTGGCTTAAATTTGTAACAATATAATTTGTAAAAAAACAAAACCCTGTGGAGTGAAAAAGAACTATCTCATAAATCCTTCCCAGCAAAGCCATAGTGGTTGTGAATAAGTGCATTACATTGTTAATTTGAATGAAATCTTGATTTATGGCTTAAGTTTGTGCCAGAGTGGTGTAGCAGCAACACAACTTCCTTACTTTTTTCTTTGATAAATTTAACATTTGATTATGCTTGTGCAAAAAGAAGAAAACTATCTTGAATAAATCCTCCTTTTTACTCTACCCGCTAAATAAGCTAACTTTCCACTATTTTCAAATGCTGGCTAAAGTCTCTCATTAAAAAGTGGCTTTTAAAGATATAATGCAGCTTTTCTAGACAGGAATCGTGGCAATTTCCTCAATGTCTACTTTAGCCTATATAAATATATACTATCTCTTGTATTCTAATCTGAGCCTAGCTGTACTTGAATACACAACTCTACTCTGATTCTCTCATATTTATTCCATTACACATCTGACACACTTACAATCCATAGTTTATACATGCATGAAATCATTTTTTATATATACACACCATAGTGCTACAGATTCATAAGACTGTAGGAAAATTAAAGGATGCATACAGTCCTAGTATACTGCGTTCCTTCAGTGGTAAATAGGACACAATACTACTGCAGCACTAGTTTGCACTACTGCATATTGTATAATCAGCTAATGTACACAAACTAATGTAAACATTCAACTTATATTCTTCCTTCATGCCATACACAACACAAAAACATAGTCAAGGTTGGATCTCCCCAAATCTGGTCTAGATCTAGAAGCTATTTTCAAAATTTAGGTGCCAGAAGGAAGACAGGAAAGTGACCATGTTGGGAGGATGGCTGGGAAGGAGACAGTGAAGTAGATACAACATCAGGGGGAACTAAATATAGATACATTATTATTGAAAAAATGAAGGCACCAATCAGAGAATAATTTATGGTAACATTTTTGTGCAGCAGTGAATCAATATTGTGTAGCATCTTTCAAATGCAACATGATTACAAACATTTTTTCAAGCTTTTGTGTCTGATTTTTTTTCTCTTCATCTATGTTCCTTCTCTATTTCTTTGCCCTTTTATTCTTTTGCTCATCAAGCTCATAATTTTTCATTTGTTCTTTTGTTTTTATTCTTTCAAAAGTTCTTTTATTCCTTTTGCAGTTTCCTCTCTCCCTTCTCCCTACAAGCCTTTTTCTCCACTCCTCTCCAGGTAGCCTCCCTCCACCTGTCCACCTGTCCTCCTGTGTTCACCCTCACTTCCTCCAGGTAACTCTTTCACTCTCTCTGTTCCCCTATTCTCGCTCTCCACTTACCCTCAGCCACATAACCCTTCTTCTGTTACTGTTGTCTCCCAGTTCTGTAGTCTTGATTCTTTTTGACTAAATCCAGGTGCCAGGATGTGATTTCTGACACAAAGGAGATTTGTGACTTAAACCCAGGATTTCTCCAGCCCTGTTTGTGGTGGTGAAGTTTACTGGGTCTTGAGGTCACATGATGCAATAGCGGCGGGTGGCTGTGTTCCTGACTAGCTCCTGCTCCCTTCTCAAATTTTAGCATCTTACGTCCTCTTATATGCCCTCGCAATTAACCTATGATGGCTGAAAAGGTCAAAAGAAGTCCCTACCAATGATGTGGTGAGAACAAGCGCTAAGACCCAAACGCTCTTGCCAAAAATCCATAGGAGACAGAATGGCATCAGAAGATGAGGCCTTCTCAGAAACAGCCTTGCCATCATAAATGATTGAGTCTATGAAGGCTGTAATGCAAAAATTAGGAGATAAACCATTCTAGTTTAGAGGCAAAACTGGAGTCAGTAGTGGACACAGACAGCCAGTTTGTATCCATGGTAGGAGAAACTAATGCGGGGTTCGATAACATAGGTGAGCACATGGAAGACATAGAGATGTCCCTGACATATGCAGGGCGGTGGCTTGATACACTAGAAAAAGCATATAAACATAGGGAGGAAAAATTACCGTGTTTGTTGTAGGAGTCCCTGAAAAAGCAGAAGGAAGTGATGCCCTCTGTTTTCTGGCAAATTGAATTCCTGAGGTGATGGAGATGAAAAATGGCCTCCTCAAAATAGACTGTTTTTATTGGGCTTTAGCTCCTGATCCGGGGGTCAGCGGCAGAATACGTGTGATGATATTAAGGCTTCACCTCCACAGCAATAAAAGTCTTATTTTGGAGTCCAGATGGAGAAAAAAGGAGCTAAATTAACGGGGCTTCAGGATTTACTTTTTTCAAGATTTTTCATAAGACATTTAAAAAAGAGGCAGAGTTTTGTGGCGATTAAGAAAGAGCTGCAGAAAAAACAAATCACATATGTGATGCTTTATCCAGCAAGGTTCAGAGTTCATCATAATGGTGCTACTCAGATTTTTACTGATGTGAATGCTGCCACTGCATTCCTTCAACAGCTGGGAAATGCTCCCATTTGAACAGATATCTACTTTAAACATATCCTTTATGCCATGTGGTTGGGGATGTTCGTGTGCGAGATAAATATATATTAGAGAACGGGAGGTAGGAGGGGGGGTGTTAAAAGATTGATGGGGATAACATGGCAGCAGGAGGGATTTATGGGTTTGGGTGGGGGGGAACTTTGATTTGGTCTTCTTCTTTTTTTTTTAGTGGGATTTTCCTTGCCAAAATGTGTGGTTAGACAAATGCAATGGCATCGAGTTCACCATTGTTCAATGCTGGGTCACACTGTATCCAGGAACATGATGGATGGTAGGGAATCTGCTGGATGTATCAATACAAGGCAGCACATCTCTGTACAAACTGACGACATGGTGGTGTGATGCGCAGCAGGAGCATTGGCGTCATGTTAGTGCAAGTTGAGCCTGCTGAGTGCCATGGCCCTGTGTTCTGAGAACTCTTGCCCTTACAATGATATTTTTAGTGACTGTGGGTTGCAAACCTTAATGCACGGCAAGGCTAAGAAGAATCTGGAGGGATTTTGGACTGCGGGTGGGGGAGGTGGAGCAGTGGGAGGGTGAACAGATCATCGGGGAAAACAAATGTGGTTAGGAGGTTGTGTTTTGCTAGTCAGGCTGGATCCAGGGATATCCTCTATCCAGCAATCCTATATTTGTATGGGATAGTGGTAGCTGCACAGTTCGAGGCTGGGGGTGGTTATATATAGAAAGGAATATTTGGGCCTTTGCCTTCAGAAGATGTGGCTTTGGGGAGGGAGTGAGTGGGGAAGATGCCCCTTTGGAGGGTGTTATGTTAGAGGGGTTGTTGTAGTGTCTTTTGTGTTACTATGTTGTTTTTCCAAACAAATGTTAGTGAGCACTGTTGCAAGGTCATGTCTAGTATATTGAAATTACATTTATTTATTTATTTATGCATGCTTTTTATAAATACAGATGTGGGTAAGCAAATCAATATTATAATGCTGAACGTCAGGGAAATAGATAAGCCAATTAAAAGAAAAATGATCTTGATTTTTCTTAAAAAAACAAACAGGGATTCAAAATAGCTTTTTTGCAGGAAACACACCTCATAGATGCTGAGCATTAAAAACTCCTTAGGAATTGGGTGGGGCAGGTGTATTACTAGTCATACAATACCAAGAGCAGAGGTGTATGCACAAACATTGCCCAAATACTGTGACCAATACTTTAAAGGATACAGAAGGGAGGTCTATTGCTCTTGAATGTATGATTTATGAGAAACAATTCATTTTGGTGAATGTTTATGTACCTAATGTAAATTAACAGCTTTTTTTCCAGAACTTAGAGGATGCGGTGGAGAACTTCTCTTCTTCTCCCATAGTTATGGGGGAGGGACTGGAACGCATGTTTTGATTCCCAGCTTGACAGTTCGTCTCTGACACATAGGAATAGAGGATTGATGGAGCGGTTGAGGCACTTGATGTCCCGCCTAGGTCTTTTGGATAATGCAGTATCCCATGGGAAGAGACTTCACTTTTTTTCTCATCGTCACGGCACTTACAGCTCGTATACTTTTTTCTGTGCTCGGCTGAATTAAGAAGGTTAGTGGGGCAATGGATATTTTGTCTTGCCAGATTTCAGATTATTACCTGGTTTTATTGCTGCTATTTCCCAGACATTGCATTCTCCTAAAATGTGGAAGTTTAATACCTCATTATTGGGAAATACATTTTTCTGTGAAAAGATGATCGAGGCTATTAAAAGACTTCAAAGAAAGTCATGCTGATGGTACTCAATCCCCAGTGATTCTCTGGGAAACAAAATCTGTTCTTCATGATTCTGTTATTAGTTTTGCTAATTATTTCAATAAGCAGCATAGCCTGCAAGAAAAATTAACTGCAGGGAAAATAGAACTATTGGGAAAAAAGGCACAAAGTTAATTGCTTCCCTAGAATATATAAGGAGTTGAACTCTTAGGCAGGAGTTGGAAAGCTTGCAGATAGTACACATTGAAAACACCTTCAAATTTACTCTCCAGAAGTTTTTCAAGCATGGCGATAAAACAGGTGCACTGTTGGCACAATGTCTGCGTAAACGTAGATTGAAAGCACATATTGGTACGATTTGTTTAAAGAATGGGATAATAACTGCCCAACTGCCTCAGATAATGACGTTTTTCGGGGGCTCTTTGAAGATTTTTGTGCACTTAATGAAACTTGTAATGTGAATGAAATTAACACTATTTGGAGTGGATTGAGGTGCTGAATCTGTTCAAATGGCAAGTGGAGAGGCTGTTTTCACTTATTTCTTTCTCAGAAGCTTTTAAAGCTAAAAATAGCCTCCTGAATGGAAATGTCCTGGCCCAGATGGCTTTTCTCTGGACTTTTAGAAGAGGTTTGGGCCAGAGTTATCCCCTCGCATGCTAAATATGTTTACTCATCCCCAAAGTTTTCCAGAGATGGAAAGCCTTTGCTGGAGCCTAATATATTGCTTATTCAAAAAAGGGAAAGGATAGCTTGGACCCAGATGCCTACACACCCATCTTGTTGCCAAATGCAGATGTTAACATACTGGCAAACGTTTTTAATTAAGGTTGGAATCTGGACTGGATTATTTGGTTCAGGTGGACTAGACTGACTTTGTCAAAGGGAGACAATCAACAGCTAACACCTGTAGACTATTTGATATCTTGGCACTAGCCACAAAGGAAAAAAATAAGGGTGTAATAGTGACCATAGATGCTGAAAGGGCCTTTAACAGGGACTGATGGTCTTTTCTGTTCTCAGTGCTGGGCAAGTTTGGTATACCGGACAAATTTTGTGCCTGGGTCCATGCCTTGTATTATAAGCCCACAGCAAGAGTTCTAACCAATGGGGATAGTTCTTAGCCTCTTTGTATATCTAGTAGTATTAGACAGGGTTGCCCTCTCTATTTTTGATCTCGTCATAGAGGTTTTAGCGCAGATATTTCGGTCCTGCTCGGCAATTGTGGGGTTCCATGCTGAGGCTTCTGAACAATTAATTTCATTGTATGCAGATGACGCACTCCTGTTTCTTTTCAATCGTAGGGTTTTATTTGAATATGATAGATTGTCAAGGAACAAGGTTAATTTCTGCAAATCTGAATTTTTACCCATGGGGATGGCTGGGGCTGCAGACATTCCAAACTGTTTCCAGGGTTTTAAAAAAGCTGAGACTGGTATAAAATATTTAGGTATTTTTGTCCCTAGAGATCTTGATATATATACAATACAAATGTTGCACCTATTTTTGATAAGATTCAGAATAGTGTTCAGGAATGGGGAGATCGATATCTCTCCTGGGCAGGGCGCATTGCTGTGATGAAAATGAACATCCTTCCCTGCTTAATGTACGTGTTTGTTGTGTCCGTCGGTTCCCGATGCCTTCTCTCCACCCTCCTTACCTCTTTGGCGCCTCCCTCTTCGCCCGCGGGAAGATTGGCTGCCACGGCGTTGTTCTGCTGAAGTCCTCCTGCATCCTCGGACCGGCTAGATGCTGCAAACCGCCATTTTTCCTGGAGGCCTAGGGGCGCACACACTGCGCGGCCCCGACTGAAGTACCGGCAATGGCGTGAACCTTGGGGGTGTCCCTCGAAGATGACATCACCCACGACAGATTTATAAGGTCTTAGAATTTGCTAACACATCGAGTTAGCAAGGGTTACACTACCTAAGCTACTCTGCCTCCTTGGACTTACTAGGGGTACCCGCTCCTAGGGGGCCTCGCTCTCTCCTTTGTTTTTCAGGTGACAGTCTGGAACCAGTACTCACTCCTCGAGGGCCCTCGTTCCCAGACTTACTTGGTACTCTCTTCTGCCTGGAAGTCATCACTGCCAACTACATTAGTGAGTTACCATCGCTCTCTCAGAGCTTTCCCTGGAACCAGGTACTCGCTCCTCGTGGGCCTATACATTCCAGCTCCTGGGCTTCCATGAGACATTGTGTGAGTGTTACGATCTAGTTCAGCACTTGAACTCTGCATACTCTGTCTACTCACTATTTTTCAGTTTCTCTACAGCTCAGCCTCCAGGGATCGCTGTTCCAGTATCTGAGGGACTACAGCCCAGCCGGGCATTCCAGCTCACTACTACCACCTCTGGTGGTTCAGTATACTGTCTAATAAAAGAACTAGTGTGTCTGTCTCCATACTCTGAGCCTGACCGGTGATCCCTCTCGGGATCTTTCCCCCGGGGGCGTGGTCATCTGCCGCCGGTCCAAGGATCCATCCACAACTCTCCTAAATAACAACAGATTGCTAACTCCCAAGCAGACTGTTATCTCCGAACAGAACAGATTGCTAAATCCCAAGCAGACTGTTATCTCCGAACAGAACACTGTTTCAGCATGTTCCATGTTATTTTCCAGATTCTTTTTTTGTCAATCTTAGCCTAATTTCCAAATTTATGTGGCATAATAAGCATCCACACATTAAGCTGCATACTCTATGGAAGTTCAAAGAGGAATGGGGTATGGAATTTCCTAATTTACAGGCATTCCACTGGGCCACGTGGATGTACGGTGTAATGATCTGGTTGCACAGGGATGCGGCTACACCTTAGTATTATATAGAGTTGCAACTGGCCAAGGGCAGAGACTTGTCACAGCTCCTGCTACAGACACCTGATTTAGTCTGGATCTATTGGGTTAGTAGGACAGTCTCATTTATCTTTTATGCCTTAAAGGTATGCAGAATGGCTTGTAAGAGGATTGGGATCTGTGTGAGATAGGTCTCATCCAAGTCCCCTTTATGGGAAAATCCATCTTTATCCTTTTTTACTTTCTATAAAGACACTTCTTTGTGGGGTAAACAGGGTTGAAATTTGTAGGGCAGCTGTGGCAAGAAGAGAGTGTGATCCAAATGTTATTTCAAGGCAGTCTTTTTGAGTACTCAGTGGATGAGAACTTGTGTGATTTTTACAACAGGATATTGGAGGTGCTAAACCATATTGGGGAAGGTGACTGATCTCCCCAACTGACGATTTTAGTGAAGCGAATTTTAATTCAGGAAGATATTCCTGGACATAGCATCTCTAAATCTTATAGGGCCATAATGGGGTGTCTGAGTTCTCAGGATCACCCTTTAGATCTGATCCAGGCTTAGAACAGGTATCTCCAATTAAATTTAGATGAAGATTGGAAAATAATATTCAGGGTGGCCCGCAAGACTTCGATTTGTAAGTCAGTCAGAGATGATGATCGGACTGTTACATTGTTGTTGCAGATATCCCTTATACTATGTTAAATTCTCACCTGGTTTATCTAGATTATGTTGGAGAGGTTCTGGGTTAGAAGGTTCCTTATCTCCATGTTTGGTGGGACTGCCCCTCAGTGGCTGCTTTTTGGGAGAGTATCCATGAGATTTTTTCTAGAATAGTGGGAGCATGCATTGAGTTTACACCTTCCCTGTGTTTACTGGGTAGATGGAGGGATAGGCACCTGCCTTCTTCTAAAAAGATATGTGTCAATCACTTAATACATGCTGGAAGATTCTCAATTGCGCAGATGTAGAAATCGGCACCCACCAGTGCAATGTGGTATAAATAGTTACTAGATATAGCAGTATTGAAAGAATGACATACATGCTGAAACATTCTCTTTTAATTTATGATAAGATATGGGGATTTTTTGGGAATACTAGAATAATCACTCCTAATCTGGAAGTATATATTTTAAAACTTGACACCTAATTTGTTCAGTTTGTAGCTAATTAAGCCTGTCTGTGTTTGGTCAAGCCTTGTCCTTTATATCTTTTCTTTTTCTCTTTGGTATATGGCTTCTGTAATACTATTCCTCATATTATTAAATGAACATTTAAAAAAAAAGTTTCCTGGGTCTTGCTATTGTACTCACACCAAAGAATGTAGGTATTTGGGATCTTCAGGACCTGCTGAGTAGGAGTGGAAGAAAATGAGTCTTTTGTGTGTAGCATTAAAATGAAAACATGACATGACTTTTTAATTATATGTCCTTCTTGTTTTGTTTGTAGGTGATAATTGGTACCCCTTCTGTTAAATCTGTCCCAACTCCCATCTGTTGGCTCACAAGGGAAGTATAACAGTGCCGACTGGTCTATCACAGCACATGTTCAGTCTCCAGAAATCCCACTTTTGCAGTGTGAACCATACTTCAGGCTTTCTGCCATTGACCATGGCAATATGTGTATGAGCCCCTTTTTGTTTTTTATGACTTAAACATTCATGAGACATTTCCTTAAAAATCTGGCATCAACAGACCTCTGGTCTACTTTCAAACTAACCACAAATGTATGTGTTATTTTAACTCCTGCATAACATGATTTTTTATTATCAATGTAAAAGTATATTTTTGAGCAGAAAATAAAAGTTTTCATTTTTTTTTAAATTTCTTAATTCCCCATGGATTCCTATACAATATACAATATTTAAATGAGACAGTGTGGCATTTGAAGTATGGGCAAGGTTTTTTATTATTCTGCCCTTAGTTTGAGGTCACATCTGGTGAAATGCATGCTTAGTGTGCTTCTTACGCACAGCGCCAGTTACTGTCAGAATAGAAACTCTGCATATTGGGATAGGGATAATGAGAATCCAGCATATTGTGACAGAGCTGATAATGTATTAAGAACATAAGAATGCCAGGCTAAGTCAGACCAATGATCCATCAAGATCATCAGCCTGTCTCTGACAGGGGCCAGTCTGGGTCATTTGGAAGTACCTAGCAGATTCAAAAGTTCACTTCATCAGGGGTTCCAAGATGGCGCCTTAAGAAGGATGCATTCAGCAAAACTCTTGCTCTCTTTGCTAAATTTGTTATTTTCTTTCATGCAGAATATTTCTACCTACCTGATGGGTGTGGAAAAAAAAGAAAAGGAAAACCTAGGTCCCACCCTGTGGGCTCTGAACTTTCTTCAGCAGTAGGAACAATTGACATCTTTATTGTACACCAAGGAGAGGACATCAGGGAAAGATTGTTGGGAAGGGATTTTTGCCTTCACTTCTCCCAGACTGGAGCTTTAGTTTAGTTTTAAATTTGATTCACTTCTGATAAATATCTCAAAGCAAGATACAATCAAAATCAATTATAAAACATTATAAATATAAAATGCAATAAGTAAAAACATATAATAATAATTCAATACAAACCACATAAAATACAATTAAAAATACAAGTATAGACTTAATGTTTATATTTCATTTTCTTCTTTTTTTCTGGATAAAGTTTGCTTCCTTAATCCTGGTTCTCCCCTTATTTTATTTGATGATGGGTTTATTGTACTGGGGTTAGCTTATTCTTTTTCTCTTTTCCATATCAGATATTTTGAAATAGTAATGTATGTAAACCCACAATTTCTGTTGCAAGATTTTTGCTTGTTTATTATTATAAACTGCAATAAAACTAAAATAAAAAAATACAAATATAAATTAATGATAACCATATTATAGAAACAATACAGGATCAAATAACCTTAAGTGAAATAATGAATACAATTCATAAATACTAGTTAGTTTGTAAGCCTATGAGAGAATTTGAAATGAAGTTGGCCGTAGAGACAAAGACTCATAAAAAATTAAAAAAAATATATATTTGAACCAAGAAACCTGTGAGGGAGTCGGTTGGACCATTAGATGACCGAAGGGTTAAAGGAGCTCTTAGGAAAGATAAGGCCATTGCAGAATAACTAAATTAATTATTTGCTTCTGTGTTTACTAATGAGGATATTGGGGATATACCGGTTCCGGAAATGGTTTTTCAAGGGTGATAAGTCAGATGAACTGAACCAAATCACTGTGAACCTGAAAGATGTAGTAGACCAGATTGGAAACTAAAGAGTAGCAATTCACCTGGTCTGGATGGTATGCACCACAGGGTTTTGAAGGAACTCAGAAATGAAATTTCAGATTTATTAGTTAAAATTTGTAACCTATCATTAAAATCATCCATTGTACCTGAAGACTGGAGGGTGGCCAATGTAACCCCAATATTTAAAAAGGGCTCCAGGGGCGAACCGGGAAACTACAGACCAGTTAGCCTGACTTCAGTGCCATGAAAAATAGTGGAAAGTGCTAAATATCAAAATCACAGAGCATATAGCAAGATATGGTTTAATGGAACATAGCATGGATTTACCTAAAGCAAGTCTTGCCTCACAAATCTGCTTCATTTTTTTGAAAGGATTAAAAAACATATGGAGAAAGGTGAAGCAGCAGATGTAGTGTATTTGAATTTTCTGAAGGCATTTGACAAAGTCCCTCATGAGAGACTTCTAAAAAAACTAAAAAGTCATGGGATATGAAGCTACCACTCAGGAAAAAGATCTAGGCATCATAATGGATAATACATTGAGATTGTCTGCTCAGTGTGCTGTGGCAGTCAAAAAAGCAAACAGAATATTAGGAATTATTAAGAAAGGAATGGTGAATAAAACAGAAAAGGTCATAATGCTTCTGTATCACTCCATGGTGAGACCGCACCTTGAGTACTATGTACAATTCTGGTCGCCGCATCTCAAAAAAGATATAGTTGCACTAGAGAAGGTAGAGAGAAGGGTGACCAAAATAATAAAGGGGATGGAATAGTTCCCCTCCGAGGAAATCCTAAAGAGGTTAGGGCTGTTCAGCTTGGAGAAGAGATGGCTAAGGGGGGAAAACAATCGAGGTCTTTAAAATCATGAAAGGTCTAGAACGGGTAAATGTGAATAGGTTATTTACTCTTTCAAATAATAGAACAACTAGGGGGCACTCGATGAAGTTAGCAAGTAGCACATTTAAAACTAATTGGAGACAATTCTTTTTCACTCAAAGTACAATTAAGCTCTGGAATTTGTTGCCAGAGGATGTGGTTAGGGTAGTTAGTGTGGCTTGGTTTAAAAATGGTTTAGATAATTTCTTGGAGAAGTCTATTAACTGCTATTAATCAAGTTGACTTACGGAATAGCCATTGCTATTACTGGCATCAGTAGCATGGGATCTACTTAGTGTTTGGGTACTTGCCAGGTACTTGAAGCCTGGATTGACCACTGTTGGAAATAGGATGCTGGACTTGATAGACCCTTGGTCTGACCCAGAATGGCAATTTCTAATGTTTTTAAAAATAATGGATAGAAAAAGGAAGTGGAAGAGTTTCCCTTTCCCCTCGACTTTGACAATGATCATTGGCCCCAAAGATAGTCATGTGACCAAGTCCCACTTAATACTTCAGTGAAACTTGCGTGCTGAGGACGTAGACATCTCCTTAAGTCCAGTTGTCCATTCCACCCCACTGATGCCTTCTCTTAGTCAGGGGAATGAGGAGTTGACTTCAGTAGGTGTTGTGGATTTGCCTGCTGATACTATTGGATTCAGGATCATTAAACCAGAAAAACTCCTCTTGAAACTGTGAGTACATCTTCCACTGTTTCACTGTTCTTCTATTTCAGACACAGGTCCTCTGTCACCTCTTATTGCTGTTGGATCAGGAACTGAGAATACTGTAATTTTAGAACCAGAGGATATTACTCTTAAGGACACTTGGAAGAAAGTGAGGACTGATAATTCATTAACAAGAACTGTAAATAATCTATGTGTATTTTTTATCAGGGGTTTCAAATAAATTGATGGATTTGGACTCCAGGATGCGTACACTTGAATCTCAAGTGGTCTCTCATCTAGGGGCTGCAACATCTTTCAAGGTTCTATGTCAGCTGCTATTAAAGATAATTAAAATATTCACTAGTAATCTGAAATGCTGGAATATAGAATTAGATATAGGAATCTCAGGCTCCTGAATTTTCCAAGGGCTAGTTTAATATTTAGTACAGAATTTTTCAAACATTATCTTCTTGAGGTGCTAGTTTTTGCCAGATGTCTTTGTTGTGTCGGAGGTGGACCCTTGGGCCGAGGTGGGGTTGACGCAACCCGTAGGTAGGGACCTATGGGTCCCCACTGTCGGCAGGCAGAGTGGGCTGATAGACAGAGGCTGCTGGAGCTTCACCTATGCCAGCCTTCGTTCCCGCAGGTTGAGCCTTTGGGTACCGGGGCCGGCAGGACTTAGGTGGGCCTCGGTGTAAAGTCAAAGTAAAGTCTGGTTCAGCCCAGAGACAGCAGGTGGAAGATGGTACAATCTTACTCTGAACAAGACAATGTCCTGGAAACCTGAGCGTCAATGGAATGAGAGCAGACAGGGGGCGCTCGAGCAAGAGCAGGCCGAAGCCTGAATAAACCACGTCCAGGGAGTAAGCTGAAGAGGCGTCAAAGAACAGGCTTGAGTCTGAGCTGGCGGCAATCCGAAGGCTGTGGCAAGCAAGGCTGAGATCTGATCACAAAGATAGTCAAGCATAGTCAGGCAAAGCAGAGGTCTGGATCTGAAGATAAGCAATAGCGTAGTCAGGCGAAGCAGAGGTTTGGGTCTGGAGATAGGCAATAGCGTAGTCAGGCGAAGCAGAGGGCTGGGTCTGGAGATAGGCAGTAGCGTAGTCAGGCGAAGCAGAGGTCTGGGTCTGGAGATAGGCAATAGTATAGTCAGGCGAAGCGAAGGTCTGGGTCTGGAGATAGGCAGTAGTTTAGTCAGGCGAAGTGAAAGTCTGGGCTTGGAGAGAGTCAATGGCGTGGTCAGGCATTGCAGAGGTCTGGGCTTGGAGAGAGTCAATGGCATGGTCAGGCAAGGCAGAGGTCTGGGCTTGGAGAGAGTCAATGGCGTGGTCAGGCAAAGCAGAGTCAAATCCATGTAGTCAATCCGAAGAATGGAACGAGGTAGGAACGAGGAGACAGGAACCAGGAACAAATGAGGAACAGGAACGTAGAAATGAGACGAATCTCAGGAAGCAACGAGTACTTGACCAGCGAGGCGACCTGTTGCAAAGGCAACGCTAGGGAGTAGAGCCTGCACCTAAATACTATAGCTGTGTTGACGTCATCATCCGGGCCGCAGCTAGGTTCCTGCTGCAGTCCCTACTTAAACTTCAATGGTGCGTGTGCGCGTGCCTAGGGAGGGGTGCGGCACGAGTAACAGTGTCTCTCTGCGAACCACGTGGAGAGGCCAGAAGAGAAGTGGCAGCAGGACCGGGAACGCCAGGGACCATGGCAGGGCCGGAGGCACCGGGGGAGATCCGAAGATGGAGCTGACGGCCCACTGCCGCCAGCGAGGAGGAACCAGGAGCTAGAGGCTTTGAAGAAAGGTGAGGGGGCCGTGCTGCGGGTCTGCCGCGGATGGCACACATAACAGTCTTTTTAGATTTCTACTTCTTATTGTTTTCCTAAATTGATAGAAGGCCTAGGTCCAGTGAGGGTGTTTCAGATGTGTTTGTCCCCATTGAGAGTCCAGAATTCTCCCAATTTCTTCAAACCGTTGTAATGGTGAAACCGAACGACGGTATATAAAACTCGATAAATAAATAAATAATGATACTATAATGACTACAGCTACCTTTGTGACTTCACTTGTTTTTGAAGCTGATTGAAATTTAATTTTTCAGCAATATGTTACATATAAAGATTCGCTGTTCTGCAGCCAAAAATTAAATATGTTCCCAGATGATTCTCGTAGGGCAAAAGGAAGGCTTTTTTGTAGTTAAAAGAACAGGTTTTGTCTTTAGAGGTCTATACTTTTTCTTAATTTCCCCTCTAAGAGGTTTGATAACTTAGGGGAATAAATTTATTTTTTTGGACCCATTTCATCTGCAATCTTTTATTGTTGATAAATCTCAATGATGTTCCTTTGTATATCATTGGTAGGGTGGTATTCTATTTTTAGGTCTTATTTTGATATATGGTAGTATATGATTCCTCCATTTAATGTGTACTAAGAATTCTTATGTATAAGTGTATCACATTCTTGTTTGTGTATATTTTCCTTTGATCGTATATACTTTGGTTTTGTATTGTGAATTATTTGAAACGTAATAAATTATAAAAAACCCCCCCCCCCAAAAAAACTGTTGAGAAGAGCAAAATGATCTTATCAGAGAATAGTGGCATAATGTATTCCTCCAATATTTAGATCCAAGCTGTTGAGTAATTTAAAAATAATGCATATCATCTTAAACATGATTCTTTTTGGAACAGGCAAACAGAGGAGTTTCTCCAGTACTGATAAATATGCTTATGCTGTCCTACCCCTATCAAAAGTAGTCCAACATTGAATTACAAGGAAATATGTGATTGAACATATGTTCTGTCCTGATAGATAAGACCTGAGTTGTTTTAACTCGCATAGACCAAGGAAGGCAGTTTGAACTATTGATATCTACCGTGTTTCCCCGATAGTAAGACACCCCTGATAGTAAGACGTAGTGGGAATTTTAGGGGGGTCGGCTAATGTAAGACATCCCCCGAAAGTAAGACGTAGTAAAAAAATTATTTTTAAATACCTGTCGGAGGGCCGCGTGGGTCCAGGCGGCTGGCGGCGGGAGCCGGGTGGTCGCGTGTTACCTAGGCCGCGGGCGGGTGGGTGCTTGTTCCAGGTGGCGGCGGCAGCGGCGGCGGGGGGGGGGGGGGGGTGGGTGGACGCGCGTTAAATCTAGGCCGCGGGCGGGTGGGCGCTTGTTCCAGGCAGCGGGGGGGGGGGGGGGGGGGCGCGGGTGGACGCGCGTTAGTTCGAGACGGGCGGCGGGTGGTCGCGTGTTAAATCTAGGCCGGGGTCGCACAGGCGCGCATTCATTCACTGCCGGTGGGGCAGCCCCCACCGGCAGTGAATGAATGCGACCCCTGCGATTCGATGCTCAAGGCAGTCACATGCCGTGACGTCACGGCATGTGACTGCCTTGAGCATCGAATCGCAGGGGTCGCACAGGCGCGCATTCATTCACTGCCGGTGGGGCAGCCCCCACCGGCAGTGAATGAATGCGCGCCTGTGCGACCCCGGCCTAGATTTAACACGCGACCACCCGCCGCCCGCCGGCCGTCTCGAACTAACGCGCGTCCACCCGCCCCCCCCCCCCCCCGCCTGGAACAAGCGCCCACCCGCCCGCGGCCTAGATTTAACGTGCGTCCACCCGCTGCCGCCTGGAACAAGCGCCCACCCGCCCGTGGCCTAGATTTACGGTAACACGCGACCACCCGGCTCCCGCCGCCAGCCGCCTGGACCCACGCGGCCCTCCGACAGGTATTTAAAAAATTCGACTGTTTTTCCAATATAAGACATACCCTGAAAGTAAGACATAGTGGGACTTTTGGGGGTAAAAAGAAAGTAAGACGCTGTCTTATATTCGGGGAAACACGGTATGTGCAAAGGAGACATCTAAATCCAAAAGCATCCAAAAACTGCAAATAACCTTTTTTGATTCCACCATAACATTGGAGATAACACTAAAGAGAAGCTCCTTTTTCCACCTAGAGAGCCAGTGGCACTCTTTTTTTGTCTGCATGTTACTCAGCCCCAAACTGAGTGTGCCCCTGATGGACACAGCAGAGGATTGCATCACTTGCACTGTGTTTGGGAAGGTTTCAATGGATGACAAAAGCAGTCTGATTTGATTGCAGGGGAAACTGAAATAATAGAGCTGGAACAAGTGCAGCTAGCAGTTTCAGAGATGTCACGGGAGTTAGCTGGAGAAGGCTGGATCATTTTTAGAGGGATTATCTCAGACCATCATATACACTTGGCACTCTCAGAAGATTAGGACATTAAGGGCCGGATTTTAAGAGGTACCCGCGGACGTACATTTGTGTGCGCAACCCGGCGTGCACAAATATGCCCGATTTTATAACATGCGCGTGTAGCCGTGCGCATGTTATAAAATCCGGGGTCGGTGTGCGCAAGGGGGTGCACACTTGTGCACCTTGCATGCGCCAAGCCCTAGGGGAGCCCCGATGGCTTTCCCCGTTCCCTCCGAGGCCGCTCTGAAATCAGAGCGGCCTCGGAGGGAACTTTCCATCTGCCCCCCCCCCCACCTTCCCCCTCCCTTCACCTATCTAACCCGACCCCAGCCCTACCTAAAACCCCCCCCCTCACCTTTGCTTTACAAGTTGTGCCTGCCGGCCAGCGCACAATCCCCCAGCCTAGCGGCCCCCGTCCTGGACCGCCCCCGCCCCTTTTTTCAAGCCCCAGGACAATCGTGCGTCCCGGGGCTCGGCACATATAGGGCTTTTAAAATCTGCCCCTAAGAGAGACTTTTGGGTCCATATTTACATTATTTGTCTGGCTAAGGCCAGGACTTAGCTGAATAAACTGTGGGATTTTAAATTCTTACTGGTTTCACCACCCCTAAAAATTAGCTGGCGAAATAGCTGGATAAGTCAAGGATGGTGTGAGGGCATTCCAGGGCAAAGCAAACTTATCGGGCTAAGTTAATCGGATATATTCAGTGGCACACCCATGCTGCTGAATAGGCAATACAAGTTAGCTGAATAAATGTATCTGGTTAAATTAGTTGGGCATCCTGTGGCTAAATATCAACCCCATATAGCTCAAAAGACCCTATAGATTAACTTTAGAGATCTGGAAGGATGGATCAGTCTCCAACAGTACAGATTTCCTTAATAACTGTTAGGATTTTGGGAAATAATAAGTCAGTTAACCCCAGTTTCAATTATAGGAGAATGCGATGTAAGTAGATTTGGTTGAAAATATAAAAGGAAACCTGGAGGCAGTATAGGATGCATTTGTTAAGGACAATACTTATCTATGTTTTTATTTATATATTTACATTTCTCTCCCATATACCATATACTCAAGGCAAGTTACAACTGAAAAAAAATAAGTACAAAATAGAACACAGAACACGTACCAATATATAACCAATATCATGAAAAATAGAACCTACACACACATACAACTATAATTACAGCACGGCAGAGCTACTCCTATAGATAACCCATAAAAGACTATACTATGGACCTCAAATGACTGCTACTACAGCACCAAAAGCATCACTAAATAAAAAGTTTTTTACCACCTTTCTAAAAACCAGATAATAAATAATGAGAGAATTTGGAATTTGCGGTTCATAAATTTTCCTAAAATACAAACTGTTTCTACTTTAGAAATGTTTAAGCGAAATATGTTGGAGGTCCTCAAGATTTCAGTGCAGTCCATCCCCTCAATTTCAAAGATATATTATTTAATACCTAATAAAAAGAAAGAGAAAGAGGAAGCTCAGTCTGAACTATCTCCAAGTTTGGATGGGAGCCTTTTTTGAGACAACTGATGATAAACTGGCACTTGCACTAGATCAAGATAGAGATTGGCTGCTTAAGATGTTTTTTTATGGATGACAGTGGCTTGAAAACAGTCTGAGAAATAAGGAAGCAGATTCTGGCTATTCCTTAGGTGAACTTTATTTACAGTGGAAAAACCAAAATCAAAACAATCAGTGCAGCTCACCTTAACTTCAGGTAACCATAGTCCTTTAACGTAACAGTGGGTCTCTGCCTGCTCTCTGGGGCCTCTCTAACCCTTCTAGGACTCGAGTTCTTGGATGCTGGTGAGGGGCTCCTTCTTTCACCCAGGATTCCTTGTGTATCTGGATATTAAGAACGACTGGGCAAGACAGCTGTGCCCGGTCCCTTAAGGTGGTCTGAGGAAGTTTCCTATAGACTCCCTCACAATGAGGAAGAATAATTTTTAAAGACAAAGGTCAAGATTTACCCTGTTGCAACCAAGGCTACACAGAAAAAAACACAGACATTTCTTGCTTATGAGACCTAGGATACGTCAGATGGGTGCTTAATTTATTTTGAAATTTCAGTGTAAATGTCTAATTAGATATAACAAAAATTTGATAAGATTGTGCAAGAGACAGCTCTAAGCTCTACTGCCCCAACAATCAAGTGTCTTTAATACCTCCTTATGTATAGCAGGAAACTTATTAGCTATGTGTTTCCTCAATGTGTGTGATAAACTTTCCTCTTGGGTTGTGTCTTTAATCTCCTAAAAATTGAAGATTTGAGTGAAAAAGTTAGTAAGTGAAGTTATTACTACTTTTCTGGCTCTGTTTCTTCTCAAGTGTGTTCATGGAAGATGTATGGGAAAATGTAATACATATGCAAAGTTAAAAAAAGAATAAAATAATCCACTCCATCTTGTTCACTCCTAGAAGTAGGAGATGGAGAAACTAAAGTCTATATATCAAATAATTGTTACTTGTCTAAACAATTTTTAAAATCAGCTAAATTACTAGCTTTGACTACATTTGTTGGCAATAAATTCCATAGTTTGCTTGTGCATTGATTGAAAAATAAAAATGTATTAAATTTGTTTTAAATACGCTATTAGCTCACTCCTAGAAATAGGAGGTAGAGATACCAAAGTCTATCTGGCTAATAACTGCTAATGGATTGGTCCTCCATAACTTGTCCAAACTCAGGATACTACTAGCCTTGCCCACATTCTTTGGTAATGAATTCTATAGCTTAATTGTGCATTGTCTGAAATAAATGATTTCTTAATTTCTTTTTAATCTGCTGTTAGTTTCATGAAATGTCCCTTAGTCCTAATACTATATAAAAATGTAAAAAATGATTTCCTATGAAGTTGTTTCACACTACAGATAATTTTATAAACCTATATCATATCCTTCTCAGAAGTCTCTTCTCCAAGCTGAAGAACGCTAAAGAACCTATTTAGATTTTTTTTTCATAAGAGAGCTGTTTTCCTTCTCTGTACTTTTTCAAGTTCTGCTATATCTTTTTTGAGACAGGGCGACCAGAACTCCATACAATACTCAAGGTGTGGGTGAAAATTAGTGACATATGTGTATGTACATATGCCTGCTTGCAAGCAGCTGTAAATGTAAACATATTTATAGTTAGTTTCCCCTGCTCCAGCTCTACCTCCAGGAAAGCATCTTTCAAGTAGGCATAAAAGCACATGTAAAATCGCTTCCATGTGTTCTTTTACACGTACCACCTCTGAAGTAATTTTCAAAATCCGCATTTTATGTGCATAAATGCTTTTCAAAATTACCCCCCACCATTAGAATTACTTTTCCCTATGTGCACTTGTCCACATTAAATTTCATCTGCCAATTAGATGCCCAGCTCTTAAGTGTTTCAATGCAGAAAACCGGGACAATCAGTGGTACCTCAATAACAATTCAAAATGAATAAACCGCGTAGTATGTGAAAAAAATATGTTTATATATATATATATATATATATATATACTTTTTTTTGCCTAAGACAAACCCTCATATGTGAGCCAACATGCACGTACTGGAACGTGTTTAGTAGCATTCACTATTGAGGATCTGTTGTCCCGATATAAAGTGAACTGCTCACTGTTTCCTTATTTTATATAATCATAGGGTTTGTCTTGTTAAAGTTCTTATTGTAGGAGGAACTCGACTCGTTTTAACTGCTTTTTCACTCTTTTTCCATTTTATTTCTTCACATCTTTTTATTTCCTTCTTACTTAATACATAACGCCTTACAGCCACAGAAAAAAAGACACTTATCTTAATCATGCAGCAATATCTAGGCAGCAGCAGATTGAATGTCCTGCCTGAAATGACTTTTAGGCAGCAACAAATTTAAAGGTCCTGCCCAGTACGCCCGACACTGCGCGTGTTTCGTTAGAGCAACTTCATTAGGGGCTCGAGCTGCAATTGTGTCTGTCTGTGAATTGAGCTCCTTTTAGTGAGTCCTTCACTCATGGTGTTTTTCACAAAATGTCCAGACACAATTGCAGCTTGAGCCCCTGGCAAAGTTGCTACAACGAAAACACGCGCAGTGGAGGTTTAGTCAAGTGATAATATTTAAATTGGTCTACCCAATGTTTAAAAAAATATCTTCAGTAGAATGAATTTAGGAAAGGCCTACAATGGATGATGAAGAATAGGTGCCACTGCTTCCTTATGGGGAACATCATCATGTATTTATTTAAAAGCATTTATATCCAGCATTAACATAAAACAGCTAAGTGGGTCTTCCAAGCAAAATAACACCAGTCCCATATAAATGCAATTTATAATTGCATTAAAATAAAACAAAGAATCTGACTTTACCCCAATAAATATAGAGTTAAGCTTGTCATTTGGCCTAATTAACTTTGTTTAGATCTAGGCACTAAAATGTTCCATTTCAACATAAACAATAGGGTTGAAATTAGTATAGATTCCCTGGCATTACTTTTTTAATGGCATTTTGCAACTAAAATGGTTTGCCATAAATAATAGACCCTGGGCCAGAGAACGCAGGGGCCATGCTGTAACATGGCGGTTAACTGCCGGCACCTCTAATGTTCCCTCTAAAGTGCACTCATGTGGCTGCGCATGTCACACTTCAGCCTGTGCACAAACCAGACCCAGACATGCAGCAGAAGTGGGAGCTGTTCCAGTGCTCCCCCTCGTTTGCAAGCATAGTCAAAACTTGCGGTGCTGGCGTCTCTTGTATGCTGATCTCACGATCAGCATTCAGGAAGTGCCAGCCCCGCGAGTACCAAATACACTTGCAGGCCAGCAAATGAAGAGGAGAGGAGGAAAGGGCTCCTTCCCTCCAACCCAAATGAAGCATGCAGTAGTGGCAGAAGAGAGAGAGCGGCTCTAGTGGGTCCACTGGTGGATCCCATGTCTTCAACAGCTGAAGAAAAAGAGCTAGAGTTCCAGTGGAACCATGGAAAGGCACGAAAAAGAGAGTCTCAGCCTGAGGGAGAGATGTTGCCTGCCTGCCTGCATATATGTGTATGTGTGTGCGAGTTGCAATTTGCTTTCCTGTTTGTGTCTGTGTGTGAGACAGAGAGGTTGCTTGCCTGTGTGTGTGTGTGTGTGTGTGTGTGAGAGAGGTTGCTTGTGTGTATGTGAGACAGAGTGAGAGAGGTTGCTTGCCTGCCTGCGTGTGTGTGTGTGAGAGTGAGAGAGGTTGCTTGCCTGCTTGCGTGTGAGTGAGACAGAGTGAGAGAGGTTGCTTCCCTGCCTGCGTGTGTGTGAGAGTGAGAGAGGTTGCTTGCCTGCTTGCGTGTGTGTGAGACAGCGTGAGAGAGGTTGCTTGCCTGCCTGCGTGTGTGACAGCGTGAGAGAGGTTGCTTGCCTGCCTGCGTGTGTGTGTGGGAGTGAGAGAGGTTGCTTGCCTGCCTGCGTGTGTGAGAGTGAGAGAGGTTCCTTGCCTGCTTGCATGTGGTGTGTGTGAGAGAGGGTTAAAGGTTGTTTTCCTACCTGTATATGTGTGTGTGTGTGAGGTTTGTAATTTACGCCAAGACAAGCTAAAAATTTACATAGGGGAGAGAAAGAGAAATGTTAAACAGATAGGGAGGAACATTGGGAACACTAGAAGATATAGCATACCAACGGGAATGAGCAGAACCAATTTAAACATAAAACATTCTATCAAATAAGTAAGATGAAAACCATTTTAAGAAAATATCAGACATGTCGAATGACTGCAATCTTGCCAGTGGTAAGATATGATTTAATGTGTCGAATGCTACAGATAGTCCTAAAAATACCGTTACATACTCAATGTTTGCATTAAAGCCTCAAATTACATTGTCAAATATCCATACATGGGAAATGGAACTTTTGTGCACATATTTAAGGAGATGTGAGGTACTAACCCCACAAAAAAAAAAAGAATAATTATGTGCACTCTCTCAGAATCACTTTCTTAATAGAAGCTAGATATTATAAACAGCCTCATTGTTTTAAGAAAATCTGTGTCAGCTGCAATACCTTTTAAAATACCTGCAATACCTTTTAAAATCTGTGTCAGCTGCAATACCTTTTAAACAAACCTCTCACACGCCAAATGTGAAAAACTGGCGCAATTCTTCAACAATAAAATAACAAACCTCCTTTCCAGATTCTCCAACCCCCTGCACCCCACACCATCAAGGACCAGCCTTTCCACCGCTTCCTTTAGCTCCCTGGATCTCATCTCCACCAAAGAAGTTGAATCTATCCTAAAAAAGCTCAGACCACCCTCCCACCCTCACGACACCATCCCTACCAAACCACTCCTATCTGTTCCAACCTCCATTGCAAAATCTCTATCTGACATCATCAACTGTTCCCTCTCCACAGGCATAGTCCCGGACACACTAAAACAAGCAGTGGTTAAACCCCTTCTTAAGAAACCCTCTCTGGACTCAAAGGACCCTGCCAATTTCCGCCCCATCTCAAACCTCCCATTCTTAGCCAAAATAATGGAAAGAGTTGTCAATGCACAGCTGACAGACTACCTCGAAGTCCACAAAATCTTTCACCCTGTACAGTTTGGTTTCCGCAAACACTTTAATACAGAATCCCTCCTGCTCACACTTTCAGATCACCTACTCAGAGGCATGGACCAAGGGAACAGCTCCATCCTTGCCCTACTAGATATCTCAGCGGCATTTGACACCCTATGCCACAGCCATCTCCTCTCCCACCTAAAAGACATCGGCATCTCAGGATTAGCCCTACTTTAGTTTTCTTCTTACCTAACCAACAGAAAATTCTTTGTGAAAATAGGTAACGCCATATCCGCCCCTTATCCTCTCCTTCATGGTGTCCCTCAAGGCTCCTCCCTCTCCTCCACCCTTTTCAATATTTACCTCACCCCGCTCTGTCAACTCCTCTCAGATCTCAAACTGAAATTCTACCTTTATGCCGATGATGTTCAAATCATCATACCAATCCACACATCCATCTCTGATGCCTTAGCCCACTGGGAAATCTGCCTCAATTCAATCAACTCCCTTCTTACCGATCTCCACCTTGCCCTTAACACTAAAAAACCCGAACTCCTATTTATTTCGCACCATCCCACCCCAAAACCATCCTTTGCCAATGAACCAGCCTTCAAGCTCATCACCGAGCAACCTTTTGTAAGAGACCTTGGAGTACTCCTTGACCAACAACTAAACCTGAAGAAGCACGTCAGCACTATCCTTAAAGAAGGATTTTTCAAACTTAAAGTGCTTAAGAAACTCAAGCCACTACTACATTCCCATGATTTCCGGACAGTGATCCAAACCACACTATCATCAAAACTGGATTACTGCAACTTACTATTCTTAGGACTCCCTTACTCCACCATAAGACCTCTACAAATGCTCCAAAACGCCATGGCACGAATCATAACAAATGTCCGCAGAACTGACCATATTACTCCCATTCTCAAAGATCTGCATTGGCTCCCCATACCATCTCGTATTCTCTACAAAACCCTCACAATCACCCATAAAGCCATTTACTCCCACCACTCCAACTGGCTCGACCATCCATTCACCTTTGCTAACCCAAATCGTCCCACTAGAACAACTAAAAAAGGAACCCTCATGTGCCCTCCCTAAAAATAGCACACCTATCCTCCACAAGAGAACGTGCCCTCACGATTGCAGGCCCCTCACATTGGAACTCCCTGCCATCAACACTCCGTACCGAATCCTGTCATTTCAAATTTAGAAAAAAACTAAAAACATGGTTGTTTAGACAGGCCTTTCCTGACTAACCATCTCTCCCTACCTCTATCTACCTACAATAATCCACTACCTCCCATTTCTTGCTATTACCGTTGTACTATATGACCATATGCACTCCTGTACATAATGTATATAATAGCACACAATTAGTATGATATATTCCAAAAGTCACTTATATTAAGAACCTCTAGCCAGTTGCGCTATTTTCTCTATGCCTTTCTTTATGCGTGCACCCTGCCCTACCATATTGTACCCTTGTTAAATGTATTTTCTAAACATTTTGTTATGATGTAAACCGGTGTGATGTGCACACTAACACCGGTATATAAAAAAGTTTTAAATAAATAAATAACTCACAGAAATGATGTACTACAGCCTACAATGACTACAGTTTTCTCCAGGACAAATACAGCTACCAAAGCTGTACACCATTGACCTAATGAAGAAATCAATGTTTACTACATATCGTATGTGATATATTACTGTAAAAATAGAAAATCTGAATCAAATACAAGCAGCACATGTAGAGTCCAAGAACTAAGCAAAATACTCTTCTTCTTGCCCAGAATTTACTAATCCCAGCACTTGTGACGGCTTTAGAAAGTGGTAAATCAGGCGACTACCAAAGGCCTCACACCTTAGAGAAACCCCAAATTTTGCAACTGGGTGAAGTTCCTGCAAGCTATTTAGCTAATTCCCTTGAAGGCCATTAAAAGATCCACAATACAACTTTAACTGAAATTTCATGGATAGAACAAAGTGAAATAAAAACGGTCTGACTTGTTTATAGGTATCCATTCTGTTCTTTCTGCCAAATGTTTCCATCCTGTTGCCCCTTTCTTCTTTTGCTGATCTCATTTCCATGTCCCATTTCTTTTGTCTTTTTTTAGTTTCTCTTTATCCTGCCTCATAGTATTTTACCCTCCCATTCTTCACATACATATATTCCTCTTCCTAACATACATCTCACTCTCCTCTTGCTAACTCACACACATCCCTCTCCAACTCTTTCACACACATATGCATCTCACTTCTCTCTTCCTACTCACATGTCCCTCCCCAACTCATGCCTACACACCTCACTTCTCTCCTACTCACATATATCCATCCCCAACTGTCACACATATACATCTTGCTCCTTTCCATTCTCATGCACTCACTTCTCTTCACTCCCACACCCCCTCTTCTCCTCTCTTTCCTTTTCTCACCTTTCCCTCTACACTCCACCTTTCCAAAACCTTATTTTTTCCATCCCTCCCTTCTTTAATTCTCCCTCCTCTCACCTTTCTTCTAACACTCCATCATCTCTCCACCCCTTCCTTCCTTTCTTTCCTCCATCTCTTTCTCCTCCACCCCTCCGGTTCCACTCAAGTTCTCCTGAACAATGAAAGCAGTGCAGGCTACAGGGTTTCTGAACATGTGCAACACTGCCTGTCCCTGTAACCTGCCTCCTTTGAGTGGAAAGCATGTAGATGGCAGGAGGAGGCAGGCTGCAAGGACAGGAAGCTCCGTGAATGATCAGAGACTCCACGGCCTGTGCTACTGTTGCTGCTGTGTGCATATTTGAACAATGCCAATGTAACCCCAATATTTAAAAAAGGCTCCAGGGGCAATCCGGGTAACTATAGACCAGTGAGCCTGACTTCAGTGCCGGGAAAAATAGTGGAAACTATTCTCAAGTTCAAAATCGTAGAGCATATAGAAAGACATGGTTTAATGGAACATAGTCAACATGGATTTACCCAAGGGAAGTCTTGCCTAACAAATCTGCTTCATTTTTTTGAAGGGGTTAATAAACATGTGGATAAAGGTGAACCAGTAGATGTTGCGTATTTGGATTTTCAGAAGGCGTTTGACAAAGTCCCTCATGAGAGCCTTCTAAGAAAACTAAAAAGTCATGGGATAGGAGGCGATGTCCTTTCGTGGATTACAAACTGGCTAAAAGACAGGAAACAGAGAGTAGGATTAAATGGTCAATTTTCTCAGTGGAAAAGGGTAAACAATGGAGTGCCTCAGGGATCTGTACTTGGACCAGTGCTTTCAATATATATATATAAATGATCTGGAAAGGAATATGACGAGTGAGGTTGCGGATGATACAAAATTATTCAGAGTAGTTAAATCACAAGAGGATTGTGATACATTACAGGAGGACCTTGCAAAACTGGAAGACTGGGCATCCAAATGGCAGATGAAATTTAATGTGGACAGTGCAAGGTGTTGCATATAGGGAAAAATAACCCTTGCTGTAGTTACACAATGTTAGGTTCCATATTAGGAGCTACCACCCAGGAAAAAAATCTAGGCGTCATAATGGATAATACTTTAAAATCGTCGGCTCAGTGTGCTGCTGTAGTCAAAAAAGCAAACAGAATGTTAGGAATTATTAGGAAGGGAATGGTTAATAAAACGGAAAATGTCATAATGCCTTTATATCGCTCCATGGTGAGACTGCACCTTGAATTCTGTGTACAATTCTGGTCGCCACATCTCATAAAAGATATAGTTGTGATGGAGAAGGTACAGAGAAGGGCAATCACAATGATAAAGGGGATGGAACAGCTCCCCTATGTGGAAAGGCTGGAGAGGTTAGGGCTGTTCAGCTTGGAGAAGAGACGGCTGAGGGGGGATATGATAGAGGTCTTTAAGATCATGAGAGGTCTTGAATGAGTAGATGTGAATTGGTTATTTACACTTTCGAATAATAGAAGGACTAGGGGGGCATTCCATGAATTTAGCATGTGGCACATTTAAGACTAATCGGAGAAAATTCTTTTTCACTCAACGCACAATAAAGCTCTGGAATTTGTTGCCAGAGGATGTGGTTAGTGCAGTTGGCATAGCTGGGTTCAAAAAAGGTTTGGATAAGTTCTTGGAGGAGAAGTCCATTAATTGCAATTAATCAAGTTGACTTAGGGAATAGCCACTGCTATTAATTGCATCAGTAGCATGGGATCTTCTTAGCGTTTGGGTAATTGCCAGGTTCTTGTGGCCTGGTTTGGCCTCTGTTGGAAACAGGATGCTGGGCTTGATGGTCTGACCCAGCATGGCAATTTCTTATGTTCTTATGTATGTGTGCACAAAATGTAAAGTGTGAGCATACTTTTGATGTTTTTAAAAAATCTATTATGCGATTGCAGGCTGCTTATGCATGAATATTCTAATTTTTACATGTATAACTCTTTGAAAATTCAACTTTAAAACTGCATAGAATATTCTATTGGTTTCTCATTAGTTGCAGTATGGCAGGTTACCTGAGCCATAGAGCAGGTTCAATTGAAGGTGACAGCATCATTATCCCTAAATGGAGCCAGGGTCAAAAGGAGGGAAAAAGGATTCTCGTTGACTGGCTTGGGGGGGGGGGGGGGGGGGGGGGGGAGCAGGGGAGTGGGCTACTCTTCTGTAGTTGAGGTGTTGTCACGCACACTTCAGCAGGTAATTTGCCTGGTGCAGAGTAGCCATATGACAAGAATTGGGTGCAGCCACACTGGTAAAGGGCTCACTGTCTGGGAAGCACATTGATGGAACTAAAGGATTTGCTAGATTGGACCTAAATTAAAACACAGCAGACACAGTGGGGCAGAATTAATCCAAGATTGCCTAGCTGATTCCACAGTGGGCATCCAGGTTTAGCTTATCCATACTTGGCATGGGTGAAAAATGTATTCATCCTTTGTTAAAATTCAGCCTTATTGAATTCAGAGGGTTTGAAGGGGTGGGAGATGAGTATGGTCTAGGTTGCCCGTGTTAATACAGAAGTAAATTCATGGGTGCTTCTCTGAAAAAAAATTGTCAGTACTGGAAAGCTACAAAATTCTCTCATGTATGGTGCTTACTTTTCAATATTATCATAGTAGAACCCAGCTACTGTGAAGCATTTTGGATTTTTACGCTTTCTTCATCTGTCCCCCGGGGCATGAACGACGAACTCAATTGGAACACTCTGTTATAAAGTTTATTAGTTATATAGATTCAGTTTAAATCATAATCTTTGACTTTTTCAATCCATTCAGCTCCAATTGTTTCGCATTCATCCAGGTTTAGCACGCCCAACTCAGCGCGTCATAATCATCCGCCAATAGCACACCAATCAGCGCCCTCTAGCATTGGGAAGTTCCCGACCAGGTCGGTCAGTTCCCGACCAGGTCGGTCTAGCCACGTCACTAGTTGCTTATGCTCTTCTTTTGATTTCATTGGTTAATTTCACTTCCAGCGTCCCATATAAAAGGGGTCATGGCACACCTCAGACCACTTGACCGCAGGCGAGGATGGAGTAACATCTATCAGAGGCAAACACCGAATTTAATGACGTGGAGAGATTCAGACCCCAGCAGTTGGTTGTCCAGCATTCATTTGCACACCCCTGAGGAAAGATTTGACATCTGAAACACGGATAGTTCGTGTCGGGACCGTTATCAGCAGACGGACATTTTACACCAACATCAAACGGGGAAGTCTGATTTTCATCTTATTGATTTATTCAGTATTAATGCTCGTCAAGCCTTTTTTATGCATTGTTCGCATTGAAAGTCCATCCACCCTCCCGCCCCGGCAGAGTCTCTAGGTTATGATACCATAAAGAAAAGTAAAGAAAAAAATTTTCTTGATTATATACACAAAAAATTCACATAGGGGCGGATTTTAAAAGGAGCGCGAATAGCCTACTTTTGTTTGCGCTCCAGGCGCAAACAAAAGTACGCTGGATTTTAGTAGATACGCGCGGAGCCGCGCGTATCTGCTAAAAACCTGGATCGGCGCGCGCAAGGCTATGGATTTTGTATAGCCGGCGCGCGCCGAGCCGCGCAGCCTACCCCCGTTCCCTCCAAGGCCGCTCCGAAATCGGAGCAGCCTCGGAGGGAATCCTCTAACGCCCTCCCCTCACCTTCCCCTCCCTTCCTCTACCTAACCCACCCGCCCGGCCCTGTCTACACCCCCCCCCCTTACCTTTGTTGGGGGATTTACGCCTCCCAGAGGGAGGCGTAAATCCCCGCGCGCCAGCGGGCCTCCTGCGCGCCGGGCCGCGACCTGGGGCGGGTACGGAGGGCGCGGCCACGCCCCCGGACCGCCCCGGGCCGTAGCCACGCCCCCGTACCCGCCCCAAAACGCTGCCGACACGCCCCCGAAACGCCGCGACGACCGGGCCCGCCCCCGACACGCCCCCGACACGCCCCCCTCGAGAACCCCGGGACTTACGCGAGTCCCGGGGCTCTGCGCGCGCCGGGAGGCCTATGTAAAATAGGCTTCCCGGCGCGCAGGGCCCTGCTCGCGTAAATCCGCCCGGTTTTGGGCGGATTTACGCGAGCAGGGCTCTGAAAATCCGCCCCATAGGAGGAGGAGGAGAGTTTATGATTATATATACCACAAAGTAGTGGTGCGGGGACACCTACATTTATGTATGAAACTTTCCTCTAACTCCTTTTAACATTTTATTATACACCATAGAGTTCACTTTAAAGAAATATATTCCACATTAAGTAGGTGTATTAAGTTGATGTTACACATTACAGAAATCGGATTAGCATCTGAAAAAATTCTATTAACATCAGCGTGATAGGTTTTCACCTATGATTTTTTTGCATTGTTGTTTATAACGCTGACACCGTGGTGTATCACATTAAAATAAAATTTCAGCATCTACAGTACTCAGACTCCTACACTATGATCCAGATTTGTTTTAGTTAGCAGTTTATGACTATCAAATTTAAAGTCAGAGTAAACTGGACTGCTACTTCTGTGCTGGTGGCTTGAGATTCAATATCAGCCGGGTCATGGTATGCCAACTGTGCTTAAAAAATAATTGCATCTTTCAAAATTCAAGATTGATACTAGAAATAGGAAATATAGGGAATTATAATCCGCTCAAGCGATCTTGTTAAATTTTGTCACAACATGTGTTAGTTGTATCTTTCTACCTTTACACTTTGTTGTATTTAACACAGCAACATAATTAGCCACCAGTAGGTAGTGTTTATGTTAGTTCTCAAAAGGCTAAGAAGCTGATTATAGCTAAAACCAGCTTTGCCTGGGGCTTCAGTGGCTCTGTGTAATCAAATTAGACAAGCAGGGCACAGTGTCACCTAACATAAACCAGTGACACTTTCTTCTGTTGTGACCTTTTCCATGAGGCGAACAAACCATATTTTTTTGCTTATCCCAAATATTTTGGCAAGATTAGTTTGCAATATCTCTGTCGGAATGATGAGAACATCACTAGCCTGTCTGATTTTCACAAACCATTAGGCGTGCTCACAGTCAGGAATCATTTAAGTAGCATAGCAACATTGCTTGGAGCATTTCAATTTTTTCCCCTGTAAAGCATTTTTTTTTAAAAAGCCTTTTGAAAAGCAACTAACCATGATACAGAACCTTAACATGTTTTTGCAAATGAAATATTTCACTTTGTAATATTTTCTACCCTGTAGGTTTTATGATAAGGACCACAGAAATGCTTTTGAACATCCAAAAGCAAGCAGAGAACTTTACAACATAATTGATCATGCTTGAGTCTTCTTCAAGTAACCACAGGTTACCCACTGAAGAGAATTAGGAGAATAAAAAGTTACAGTATTCTTCGAAGTCAAACACAGCTAGGGCAAATAAAATGTTTTCATTTAAAAAAGATGCCTGTTAAGTTAGCTTGACATCAAAGGCAGCCTCTCCAAAAGGATGTACTATAATGAAATTTACATGCAGCTCACAGCTTCTGTATTCCTACCTTAAGCCACAAATTGAACAAAAGGTTCGAGTGAAAAGGAATGTACCAATGTAATCAAGCTCACATTAAAAAAAAAAAAAAGTTTATCATTTTGTAAGACAAATCCAGGTTTTAAACATTTTTACATTCACATACAGAAAATGCTAATAAAATGTGTATATTTGTCATTATTTATTTGATAGCAGTTTTATTTTAACTTCTAAATATTTTCTGCCTTAGCTGAGTTATTGAGAATAATGTTAACATCTTGAAGAATGAGAGAATATGAAAAAATTGGTTCAGCAAGTGATTTGTGATTATTTATGAACCATAAAATCAAAGCTTGTTATTTTAATTAAGTCATAAATAAAGAGTTAAGGAGGATGCCTAGTCACTCGGCTCACTCAGTCAGGTGATTCCTGTTAATCCGGCTAGTATTTACAAAATTCACATGTGGCTAGCTTGCCTTGCTATATATATCACATTTTTATGCTGCAAATTGTGCCAAAAAAAATAAATCAGGATCTCAGATTTAACACAAGAACAGGATGTACTCCTAAATAGTCAATGAACCTCAAATGGGCATTAGCTGGATTCTACAAACTACTGCAAAGGAAATACTTTTTGAAAATAATCTAAAAATGAAGTGAAATATGGAATGTTCAGATTCGAAGTCACATTTGATTCTGGTAATGATTTATTCAAACACTCAATCACTTAACACAAATAGTATAACCAGATATTCAAGAAAGATTTTTAATCAGTTTAATGCAAAATTTTGTTCCCACACAATATTTGTAAAGAGCACAGCATATTACAATTTTGGCAATTTTTAGTTTCATTTTGTATAAATAAACCATTCAAATGTCTATTCTTATTTTTAATACTACCTGATAATCGATGTAGTTAAATCAACAATGAAGCCAAATCCTTTGAAAGATAATATATGCACTTGATTCTCAACTAAAAAAAATGTTTCTATAGTTTAATTCTTACTCTATTGTTCCCCAGCTACAATATGTGTGGACATAGATTAGGATGAAAACCCTCAGAATGAGGTAGGAGTGGTCTTGGTCAATAGGTCAATCTAGAGCTGGGCCACTTTTGCCTTCTATAGTCAGTGATGTGGAACTAAGTGTGGCAGAACAACCAGCAGGCTGGATTCAAGCCAACAGATTCAGACTGCTGACTGTTGCCATACTCTTTTCTCTCTCTTTCTTAAATAAAAAGATTGACTTTGAGTCTTGCAAAATAAGTTCTGCACCCACACGCAATGTACAAACACTGAACAATGCATAGAAGTAGAGAAATTCGCTTTAATGCCTGATAAATTCTTTCACTGGCAATTTCTCCTCTTTGCAATGAGCAGCTGTAAATGGATTAATGGTACTTAACCCTATCCAGCATGTCAATGCACAAGACTGAACAGATAAACTGTTATACAAAACACAGTCCAAACTACTCTGGTGCCTGCCTTTCTATTTGCATGCCATTTACAAGAACATTTTCATTTACATATGAAAATGGCATTTTGAAGAAGCTGGATATAAACTTCTCAATCAGAAAGCAGCACTAAATTGTAAGTATTTAATAATTTGAAAACTGTGGTAAATTATTAATTTTGTACCATACAGTTACATTTATCAACAAACTGAACATACACCATATACAGTAAATACATTTTACAGGGAGTTAAAAAGATCAAATAACAGAATCCTTCATCTGCCTCCATTTTTAAAGAATGAGAGAACAGTAGAAGAAAAGAAATTATAGAAAATACATGTCTAGTAATGATCTATTGGTATGACATTATTTATTTCTGGATTTCTATTCTACCTGTGCTGGTTGATTGGTCACTTCAAAGCAGATTACAAAAGGATTAGATTATAATTAAGCCATAAATTTGAGGTATTACAAAATAATAAGTTTCAAGATTGCAGTGGTACAATATCATATTAGTTCAGTCGTGGGATTCAGGTACCATTATATTATAGATAAATCAGGGGACATTGGTATTGCATTAACATTGCAGTTTAAGCAGGTAAATATATATGAAGTCTTCTGCTTGGATGGGAATTGCCATAGTCCGGTCTGTTAGGATTATACTTTTATTAGCATAAGAGCACATTTTCAGTTGGCAATAGAAGACAATGCAGTCATTGGTGGAGTGGAGTGTGGAAGGGAGAGAGTTTCACAGATTGGGTACTGCTTCCTTGATGGTTCTAGACCTGGATGTTTTTTTTTTCCAGAGGGTCTTGAGAAAGGGTGTGGTCAGCCATTGTTTTTGGCTAGATTGCAAGTTTCAGGTGGGGTAGTAACTAATGCTTCCTTTAAGGTATGTGCGTGGGCACACCCACAAAAAACCATAGCATGCACAAGGAAAGGAAACTGGAATGGTGTTTAAGAGAATACTGCACACAAATTTGTACACTGTTTCTAAAACACTGCACTCGAGAACTGTTTCAGGCACCCAGCCCACAAGACATTTGAGGGAACATTGAATTGGTAATGCCTTACTTTCTTTGACAAATAAATGGGTCCAATGCCATGTCTTGAATATATGAGACATGATTTTTAAATTTAAATGTGTGAGTGGGAAGGAGGAGGACTGTTCATGTTTTCTGCTGTCGGTGGCATTTTAGAGATTCTATAGTTTAGTTATTGCCTTTTGAGATAGTATCACATAGATGGCATTACAGCAGTCAAGATGTTTAAGGACCACAGATTGTCTGTTTTGAAATCAGTTGGTGGCAGAAATAGGTGCCGTTGCTTTACAAGCAGAGATGCCAGGCCTTTTGTTGTTGTTACTACTACTGCTATCTGGCTCTCCAAGCATGGCTTTTGACCACTTGTTGCAGATGCAGGGTGACATCTTCTGGAATAAGAGGGGGGGGGGGGGTGCTTTGTCTGCTCATGGAGAGTTGTCCATCCATAGGACCTCTGATTTACCTTTAACTGAAGTTGAATGTCAATCATTCAGATTGTTAAAGCTTTGATGCATTGGTTGGAGAGTGCTTTTGTTTTGTTCCAAGTGTCTGAGATGAGAAAGAGGAACTGTATATCTTCAGCATAGATGAATTCTTTAATACCAAAGCATTAAACATTTTCTAATACATTAAATAACTTGAATTATATTGCTTGATACTTTAGAATAAAACCATCTCCTGATTTTACTATTATTTTGTTAGTTAATTAGCACCAACTCAGAATGCCTTTCAAAGGAGATGAATTACTATTCCATCCCTCCGTTGTTGGCATGGTCTCACCATTTCCTAAGTTCTTTTCAAATTAGCTAGCAATGGCAACTGGAATCTCATTTGTAAGTCACAAGGGATCCATCACGTCACCATCTACTCTGCAATCCCAGTAGTTGTGCCAAAACTGAGAGAATGCTGCCTTCATCCATCCTACTCCTGTAAGCATCTTCTCACTTTCTGCAACAAAGCCACCCAACTATCTACATTTCTAATAATTAAATCACCAACTATTACAGCCAATCTAATCCTTCCCTCCTGGGCACTAATGCATCACCTGGAGAGCGGGTCCTTGCTACAGGATCATTTCCTGCTACACAGAAACATGGTAATGATGGCAGAAAAAACCCAAATGGTCCATCCAGTCTGCCCAGCAAGTTTCTTTTAAAAGTAACTGCCGCTCTGTGCAGGTTACTCTGCTGCTCCATGTACCCCAAGCTTTATGTTACGGGTAGTAATACTACTTACAACATTTTTATGGGGTAAGCAGCCTTGATAATTCAGACAATGCTGCTTGAACGCAATTTGCTTTTGGCTTGGTCGGAGAAGCAATCTGTGCTTATTCCCTAAGGTCAACCGGTTAGAGAGCTTTATTGCTCCTCCAAAGCATTATAAGGGCTGCCAGAGTAGAGTTGGGACTTGGCTACTATGTCCCTGAAGACCTCCTCTATATATTACTCTCTGTCTGCATCAGCTCCTCCAAATCTGCCACTTTAGTTTCCAGAGATTGGACTCATTCTCTGACAGCTAGAAACTCTTTGCACCAGGGGCACACATACAACCTCTCATCAACTGGCTATTAAATGCATATATATATATTTAAAAATAAAATTCAAATCATCATCATCCTTGGGCAATTAGGTTTGCAAAAAGTTCATTATTTATTATTTAATAGTTTTAACAATACTTAATATTTAATATTTTTAATAGTTATATCTGCTTATTTTACATATAAAATGCTTTTCACAAATCATATTACAACAATTATTTTCAGGTAGTCAAAGCTAGCAGGAAATGAACATGCTAAATGATTTAAGTAGCCATCTTTCACCTGCAATTAAAAAAATGTAACGTATTTTTGCGCAAGAATTATAAAATTAAATTGCTATTCAATAAGTCACATATTTAGCTCAAAAGATATGCATGAAAAACATTTCATGTGACTGATAAATTATGAAGGAGTCACACATCTCATGTTCAGAGGTCACTGAAGATTTCAACAAATCTCACCAGATATGGCAACAGATTAAGAAAAGGGAGAGATTGCCCTCCAACTTTAAGACTTTTGAAATCTTCTGAGGACTTCTATTTTATCTTTCATATTAGTTGTTAGTTACACTAATTATACCCTAATAGTATATAGGGGCCAGACACAGTTTCTGAAGTTTTCAAAAAATGCGATTATTAATAATTTGGTGATAATTTTGAACAATTTTGCTACACAGTACAGATCCCAAGTCCTTATCCTTTTCATTATAATGGATCTGATAGAACATCAGAAGTAGTAGCATTAGTTGCAGAACATACTATTTTAGATTTTACATTTCAATGAAAAATCTTTAATTATTTTACAGCTCCTTTATAAATTACTAATCAAGTTCATGTAGTAATTCTCCAGATACAACTATATTGCACATGACTACAACATCTCTTCCTAAAAGAATTGAAATGTGTGTATGAACACAGAGAGGGTAAGTGACTAGAGTCATAGAGTGAGAGCTTGACTGGGGAAGTCATATCAGGATCTCCAGGTCGAACAATTCTCTGCTATAAGTACTATGTTACGCTATCAGATCTACCTCTCGCTACTTCCAGTAAGCTAATGCAGCTAAGTGAAGAATCAATATGACCTAACATGTATGCTTGAAGTTAAAGCAAAGCATATATTGCAGGCAGGGGTGATAATTAATGATTTAAAATAGATAGTTTCAAATTACTATTACAGTCTATTTTCACTGACTTTCCATTGTCATTAAATTTAGTATCCATACAAATATTGTCTAGCATTGGTTTGCATAGCCCATCTTTAACAGCAGTATCACCTTCTGCAAAGCTTCAGTAAATCATCTAGTAATGTTAAGCTTTAAGCCATGCATTAAATCAAAGAAGGAATAATGAATAGAGATTTACAGCAACAGAATCCTGGTAGAATTACTTAAATCTATAACTATTTTCACAGACAGTAACAGATATTAAACACAACTTTCCAGTTTTGCATTTAGACAAGACAATACATTCTCAATGTATTTTTATTAACTCAGGAAACAAATTAATTTTGAGATTAAGTCCTTGTCATGATTTTTGTCAATATACACATCAGTCTATCATGGTGAAAATATATCACCAGTATTAAACCTGTTACTCTTAAAAACTAAAATCATTGTTAAATTAAAATGTAGGAAGATTGATGGACATAGCAGTAATCCAATCCTAAAAAGAATACATTCAGAATCACACTGTTAAAAGACCTGACATTCATTAAAAAAATAAACTCAAATTAATATAAGGTGTTGTGCATATGCTGTACATCTTTACCAGTTAACCAAGAAGGAATGCCATGCAAGTGATCTTTTCTATTCTAAAAGCACCACCCGAGGACAGCGATGTACTGGTGGTGGGGGGGGGGGGGTGTGTGCCCATGCCCCCAGGGCACAGGGCCATAGGGGGGGCAGTGGTGGCCAACATAGGAAGGCCTCTGCGGCCACCAGCAGAACTCAACCTACCAGCGGCTGAGCAGGGAAGCGTGCTGTTCCTATGCTGTGTGTGGGAACTGCTCTCTCTAAGCAGCACGAGTGCGTGGCTGCGCACAGCAGGATGAACGATGGGGCCATGGAGGAATTCATCCGACCACAGTCCGAAGAAAACATGTCACCTCCAAACCTCCAGGAGCTCCTTCTCCTTTTTGCCTGAGTGGCTCCAAAAGAAAAACATTGCCAGAGTCACGCGGGCAGGAAGGAGGAAGAGCATCAGCCCGCTTGCAGAAGTGGATCAACATTTGTGGCAGGGCCACTGCATATCCTAACTCGTTGCAGCCCTAGAAGAGAAGGCCCACTAGCAGGGCTGCTGCGGATCCCACCTCGTGAAGGCCTGAAAAGATAAGGGCCACCACAGAGCCCATCCTGCGGCAATCCATGATTAGGAGGCCCAGATGTGAGAGGGAGGCAGAGATCCTGTAGAGTGTGTGTGAGTGAGAGAGAGTTGAGAGACTGTGTGGGAGTGAGAGCCTGTATGTTCAAAGAGACAGCATGTGAGAGCCAGTGTGTATATATGAGAGACAGCATGTGAGAGTGAGAGCTATGTGTGTGAGACAGCATGTGTGAGTGAGAGTCTGTGTGTGTGTGAGACAGCATGTGAGAGTGAGAGCCTGTGCATGTGTCAGAGAGAGAGACAGCATGTGAGAGTGACAGCATGTGTGTGTGTCTGAGAGAGAGCATGTGAGAATGAGAGCCTGAGTGTGTGTTTGTGGGAGAAAGGGAAGAAGACAGGTGGAGAGGGAAGAAACAGAAAACAAAAAGAGACCCTATATAAAAGGAACTGGGAAAAGACCAAGAAAGGGTACGTGGGAAAAAAACAACAACTTGTGACCAACCAATTAGATTACTAAGATCAGACAGCAAAGGTAAAAAAAAAATTTGAATTTTTAGTGATTGGCATATGTTATCTTTGGGAATGTGCAAGAGTTGCACTTTCTCTATGCTGATCTCGTGATGTATGAGATCAGCATAGAGGAACTGGAAGCCCAACAATTTATATAAGAACATAAGATATGCCATACTGGGTCAGACCAAGGGTCCATCAAGCCCAGTATCATTCTCCAACAGTGGCCAATTCAAGTCACAAGTACCTGGCAAGTACCCAAACATTAGATAGATCACAAGCTACTATTGCTTATTAATTACCATCATAGCAGTTTATGGATTTATCCTCTAGAAACTTATCCAAACCTTTTTTAAACCCAGTTAGACTAACTGCTGTAACCACGTCCTCTGGCAATGAATTTCAGAACTTCACTATGCGCTGAGTGAAAAAGAATCTTCTCTGATTTGTTTTATATGAGCTACTTGCTAACTTCATGGAGTGCCCCTTGGCCCTTCTATTATCTGCGAGAGTAAATAACCAATTTACATTAACTTGTTCAAATCATTTCATGATTTTGTAGACTTGTATCATATCCCCCCCCTCAGTTGTCTCTTCTCCAAATTGAAAAGCCCTAACTTCTTTAGCCTTTCCTCATAGGGTGCGTTCCATGCCCCTGATAGGGTGCGTTCCATGCCCCTCCTCTGTACAGGCCCCTCCTCTGTACAGGCCCAGAGGTATTACACACTCGTTGGCCCAGCACACTGGGCCAACGAGTGTGTAATACCTCTGGGCCTGTACAGAGGAGGCAGCAGGATGGTTTTCAGTGCCAGTAGCAGCAATTGGTGCCTCCCCAACAGCCAAGCAGCAGCAGTGACAGTGGCAGCAGAAGCTAAAAACCTGGCTCTTTGAGCAGGCGTATAAAAAATGTACTTGCTAGCAGTGGAAGTTCTTTTTATGTCAGTTACATTTTCAAGTTTTATTTTTGTAGTTAATTAATATTATTTATACTAGTCCATTTATAGTTTTAAGTGTTTTCATTTTTATTATTCTATCTTACTTTAGGAATATGAAGGCTGGCTGTTAATGATTTTTACATCTTTTTTATCCTTTATTATACTGTTTTTTTTAATCTATTTTATTATTATTACTGTATTTTTATATTGTTTTACAGATCAACTTTTTTTTTCTTATGTTTGTGAACCATTGTGACAGCCTGTGCTATACAATGGTATAGAAAAGTTTATAAATAAATAAATAAATGAGAGGGGCTCTGAGGTTGCTGGCAAAAGAATGAGAGGGGGTCTGTCTTTAGTGTGTGCATGTATATGAATGGGAGTCTACCTGGATGGGTGTGTGTGTGTGTGTGTGTGATGGGTGCCTGCTTTGGGGGGGGGGGGGGGAGGGTGTTGAGGTATGTGTGAGAGAGAATGAATTGGTACCTGCCTGGGGGTCTCTGTGTAAGAGAATGAATGTGTGCATGCATAGGGATTGGGGGGAGAGCAGTGTGAGAATGAATGGGAGCCTACCTGGGGGTTTGTGTGTGTGTGTGAGAATGAATGGGAGCTTTCCTGGGTGTGTTTTTGAGGGAACCAGTGAGAGAGAGAGCATGTGCATGTGTATAAGAGAATCCGGGGGAGAGCTTGTGTGTATGGGTTGGGGGAGAGAGAGAAGGTTTTAGAGTCTGAGAGTGTGGTTGTGCCTGTGATAGAGAGAGATTGTGGGTGTGTATAAGAGCATGTATGTGTGTGTATGTGACAGTGTATGTATGAGAGAGAATGAACATGTGAGGATAAAGTTTGTGTGCTTCCCCCTACCCCCCTAATTCTCGACAATCTCAAGATGATTGGAAATTAAGAGTTCCCAGGCTTGGTCAACAGGGTATGTTTTTTTATTATCCTTATTAGTGTTGTGTCCGTTGGTCGCAGATGGCTGCGCACTCTCTGCCTCACCTCTCTTTTCCCTTTCCCAGCTCCATTGGGCAAGATGGCAGGAAGGCACCCCAGTTCCAACAGGAGACAAGGTATGGCGCAGTACGAAGTTCCTTCACCTTAAACTACCTTCTGTGTGCTTTGCACCATGATATGTTGGACCCTTCTCCGTCCTCCGATGTCTTGGGAATCTGACGTACAGTTTAAAACTACCTCCATCCATGAAGATTCACAATGCCTTTCATGTGGCACTACTAAAACCACTCATCCTTTCCGAGTTCTCCAACAAGACTCCGGAAGCCACTCCGCTTGATGCTGAGGAGGATATCGCATATATAGTCAATGACACCCTAGATGTCCGCAAAAGAGGTAAACGATGGGAGTATCTTATTTCCTGGAAAGGATATGGACCGGAGGAGAACTCTTGGGAGCCCGCTGTCAATATCCTTGACAAAGACATGATCCGATGCTTCCATCAGTCACATCCTCGGAAACCCAAACCCCTTGGAAGGGGGCCTGGGAGGGACCCTAAGAAAGGGGATACTGTTGCGTCCGTCGGTTGCAGACGGCTGTGCCCTCTCTGCCTCACCTCTCTTTTCTCTTTCCCCACTCCATTGGGCAAGATGGCTGCCTCTGCCTCTCCTCGCCGACCTCTTTGGCGTCCCCGGTCCGGCATGGGCGATTGCGTTCGTCATTTTCCCTCTGAGGTCACCTAGGGCACGCGTGTGCGTCGGCATTCCTTTTGAATACGTCACGGCGGGAACCTCGGGTGCTTCCCCACCGCATGACGTCACTACCTCCGAGTATTTAGCCTCCGCTCTCCATTCCATTTATGAGTTAGCAAGGAATCTCCCTGCTGATCTCTGCCTGCTACCAGATGCCTTCGCTCTGTGCTCCTTCGCTCTGGAACAACTTAGGTACCCGCTCCTCGGGGGCCTTGTCTCTCTCATACCTTCCCTTTGGGGATACCAGCTACCATGAGGACTCTCAAGGTACCCGCTCCTCGGGGGCTTTGCCTCACTCCTTCCTACCCTCCGGGGTTACCAGCTTCGTCAAGGATGTCTAAGGTACCCGCTCCTCGGGGACCTTGCTCCATCCCGGACCTCCGCCCTTGGAGGGTTCCTCTCTACAGCAGCTTCCAGCCTCAGAGTGAGTACCTAAGCTCTTGGTCTATCTGTGCCTTGTCTCACCTCCGCTATTGTAGATTCTCGGCCTACCCCGCTCTGCGGACCACTACCGGACCCATCATCCTCTTAAGACCTGGTGAGGCTCTTTATCTGTGCTGCAGAGTACAGACTGGACTACGCCATCAGAGACTCTTCTCCTCTGGCTGGGTTCACAGACCGTTCCCCGGGCCACCAACTACATTGCTGTATAATAAAGTCTATCACCCCGCTGTGTGTATTACTGCTAAGAACCAGCCTATCACTACAAGTCCCCACAGGGCCCTGTGGGAGGAGTCATCTCTTGTATTGACCAGGGGTCCACAACTCAATGTCGAAAACAAAACAATTAGTTTTAATTATTGGGTGTTATTTGATGTGTGCTGTTCTGAAATATTTTATTGATGCTTGGGAAATTAAAAAAAAATGTATATGATTGTAATTAATATAAATAATTTTAAAATATATTTTTAATAGTATGGTTTTATATTATAATTGATGCTTTATGTTTCTTGATTTTGTTTGTTTTATGAGGAATGGTGGTTCTGATTTTCCATTGTTACACACAGTCTGGCTTCTTGGGATTTCCATTTCAGTTTTTGTCTAATTTGTGATCCTTTATTCTGTATTTGGTGAGGGTATGTTTCTGCTCTGTGCGTGTGACCAAGATGAGAGATTCTGCTAGCATGTAGTGTCTGTGTATAAATCTGTAGCAATCGGGTTTGTTTTGTTTCCTCAGTAGGTGGTGTATTGGTTTACTGAGACACAGTGTAATATTTACCTGCGCTTTTTCACAGGTAAGGTTCTTGTTGTTTGAGTCCTGTGTGTTACAACGGTTATCTTATGATAGGTTTGCTGAATAGATTTTGAGTTTCTTTTTTTGCAGAGTTTTGTGGTAGTTTACAGTGTGTCTGGCAGTGGAAGTTGTTTGTGCTGTGAGGTGACATCAGAATTTGAAAATATTTTTTTGTATGTTAAGTTGTAAGGGAAACATTCAAGCTCTATTACTGGGGAGTTTATGTTGACATTCTGTCCCTTCCTATATACATTCCAGACTTCACTCTCATAGCCGTATAAAAATTAGTTGAATGAAGCTATCAAATAATTTTAATAGTAGTTTTACTAGAAGTAGGAAACTAGCCAGCTTTTTTAAATTACGCAGAAGACACTTTGGACTTACTTATAGCCAATTTTACAGCAGGGGGCCATGCTATGGAGTTATGTGTGATATGAGAAAACGTCATTTTGGCTCTCCCCTCCAAATTCTGTCTAGAGACGCTACTGATTTTCTGTGACTTTAAGCATTAGAACAAGAAGGATGGGGAGGGGGGGGGATTCTGGAGAGGCACACAGATGCATTGGTCCCCAGGTGCCGGAGACCCTCGGTATGCCACTGCATGGGGACAGGTTTCATAATATAAAAGGTTCCCTTCTGTAAAAAAGTGAAAGACTCAGGGCCCATTATACAGTTAACCTACAAATCTGCCAAATTCATTTCTGTAGAAAAATTTCATTACAGTCCCATATTTTTAAAATTATTTTACAGTCCAATGCATTGCGGTACTTGTAGTCTTACTTCTTTCCTTTCAAAACACTAATGGGCAGATTTTAAAAGGGAGTTTGGGTAGGGGGCTAGAGAAGTTCCCTCCCAGTCCGCTCCTTAATTGGAGTGGACTGAGAGAGAATTGGGGAAGGGCCAATTGCATCGGTGCTTGTAATTTACTAAATTCCTCCCCCCGCGCGCGCACATGCGAGCGTGGACTTTTAAATCCGGGCATGCGGCCCATGGATTTTATAACATGCGTGCGCATGTTAAAAAGTTTGCGCCTCCAGATGTGCGCGCACCTTTTAAAATCTACCCCTAAGGTATTAACATTTTTCAGGAGTTGATCTCTGTAAATATGGAAGTATTCTAGTCTATCATGCAGAAGACAGGGTTTTAATTTTACAGCTAGGACACTAGTAATTTAATGGTCAAGAGTATGACAACTAAGATTTAATGGAAAAAAGTATAGTCATTCATTTGGAACACAGAAACCCAGGGAAGTAGTACATGGATGGCTATATACAATTTTTTAATTGTTTTTAGTGGTTTTGTTGCTGATATTGTCAATTTTTAACGATTGTTTTGGCGGTCAAAATTTTATGTTATTTTTATGTATGTTTATTGTAAACAGTTTTGATTAATTCTTTGAATTGTAAAGGCAGTATATAAACATTATTAAATAAATAAATAAATAAATAAATACTATTGACTACCAAATGGTAGAGGAATCTAACAATAATCATATTTGATGACCAAAAGAATTGTAATGAGCCAGCAAAGAGATGAAAAGAATACAGGGATACACAGAAGCTAAATAATTGAGAAAAGAGATGGTAGTGTGTACAGCACTACATACTAATACTACATACTAATACTACTGCTACCATTATGTAATAATATATTTCTTCAAATCAGAGTGAGATAACTGTAGTACTGTGTTCATTTCTGGAAACCATATCTTCAGAAAGATATATAGACAGACTATCAAATCGGTATGCAGTATGTAGCATAAATCACGTAGAATGAGACTTAAGAATCTAAATATTTATATATTAAAGAAGAGAAGACAGGAATAAGATAAAGGTATAAATAAACCAAACACAAAAAGCAGTTTTCAAAAGAAGGGAAATTTCAAAACTAGGTGGGAGGGAGTGGGTAGATTTGAGATTCACTAAAAAAAAGTATTTCTTCAAAGAAAGAGTGATGGACATATGGAATAGTCTTTCAATGGAGGGGTTGGAAACAATGGTACTGGAGTTAAAAAAAAAAATAGAACAAATTAAGAGGCTTCTTGGTGATGGAGAAGCAAGAATTAAACTGTAGATCAAGTAATAAATTGCATTAGGTAAGAAAAGAGGGCAGGCCAGATGGGATTTTTAACATTTTTCACTATAAAATTCTATATTTCTATGTTAGAAAAGATATCAATAATCAGGATTCACCTAAAGTCTTCCATTCAGAAATGAGACCTCTTCATAGTTCTGCAGATAGGCAGTATATTCATATTAACATCACATACTTTCCTAAACATGGTCAGTGAAGTGTACATTGTCAATCATATGAAACTTCCACTTCAAAGAAAGGAGAAAAGACAGTTGGAGTTATGTGAATGAAAGAGAAAATTATACTAGCAGTCTATAGTGCTGACATTTTGGTTACAAACCAACTGTTTATTAATCTTGTTAAAAATGGTGACAAATCTGAAAGAGAACTCTGTCTGTAGTAATATTTTAAAATCAGTAAAGCAAGTTTGCTTACCGTAAACAATATTCTCCGTAAACAGCAAGATGAATTAGACATGAAATGTGGGTGATGTCATCTGGCGGCACCAAATGGACCCCTTTCTCTAAGCTCGTAGAGCTTTTGCTTTACTGAGCATGTGCAGGAATTCCTGCGTGGGCATTGTCTCGAGAGCTCCCCCATTTGATTTTAGAGTTATTTCTAGCTAGGCAGTCGACTCTCCAGGGAGGTAGCTGGGTTGGGGGATCTAGCATAGCTAATTTATCCTATTCTCTACAGAGAACACTTTACGGTAAGCAAGGCTGAATTAGTTATCACATGAGGGGAGTACCAAGCTGAGACTTGCAGCGGAGTATTTACTGAATAAGCAACCTGGACCCCACTATGAACAGGCTACACAAAATTGCTTGTCCAAAACTACTGTTACTTGTTAAAAGATTGTCCAGACAGTAATGGGATGCAAAGGGTGTACTGATGACTATGTTGCAGCTTTGCAGATGACTTCGTGAGGTACAGCTCACAGATGAGCCACTGATGCAGCCATGTCTCTAACTTGATGAGCCATGTTGGTGTCTGTAGCTTGTAGCATATAACAGTGTAGCATATAACAGCTGGACAATGTATATTTGGCCACTGCTATGCCCAGTCTGTTAGGATTGTAAGAGTAGTTTGTGCAGCCTGATGATGTGACTGAGTTATTCTTTTGTAATACGCCAAGGCTCTTTTACAGTCTAAGGTTTGAAGAACTTTCTCACTTTCATGTGCGTGTGGCCTCGGGAAGAATGTAGGTAACATGATGACTTGATTAATATGGAAAGCCAATACTTACTTTTGATAGAAATTACATATGGGAGTGGAGCACCTCCCTATTGTTGAAGAACTGCATATAAGAAGCAAATACAAAGCTTGCTGATTCCTGTGGTTGACATGACTGCTATACGGAATATTACTTTTTATGTTAGAAACTTGAGGGAAGCAGATTCCAATAGTTCAAATGGCAACTTCATCAATTGTGCCAGAACCATATATAGGCCCTATAGAATAGATGGTTTTACAACTGGAGGTTTAGTATGCCATAAACCAGGGATGGCAATTCTGGTCCTTGAGAGCCACAAACAGGCATATTTTCAGGCTATCCACAATGAATATGCATGAGATAGATTTGCAGTGCATGCAATGAATATGCATGAGATAGATTTGCATGCACTGCAAATCTATCTCATGCATATTCATTGTGGATAGCCTGAAAACCAAGACTACTTATGGCTCTTGAGGTCTAGAATTGGCCATCTCTGTCAAGAGCCTTTCATGAATTTGAAAACTAATGAATGAGTGGAGATTGGCTTACCCTCACCTTGATTTGAGCATGGTAAATTGCTTTGGCATTGAGATGTACTCTTACTAATGAGATGCTAAGACCTGAAGCAGAAAGAGAGAGCAAATAGCTCAGTGGCCTAGGGTATGTGGTTTCACCTTCACCTGGCAGAAGGAGAGGCTTTAGTTTTTGTATGCAATCATCTAAGTACTGAACCATGTAGAATTGGTGAGCAGAAATCCATGCATTAAGCATGGAGCATTGGAATATGTTTTTACCAAAATTATCCAGTAGCTGGTATCATTCCCTGCTGGAGTATTTTGAGTATATTCTTGTTTGCTGTTTTAACAGCTGATTCTAATACAACAATTGATGTGGTAGTTGTCTATTCCAAAGCCTGGGGATTTCTGCACTCTATGAGGTCTAGTTTCTTGCAACTGGGGCACAGGAAATAGGGTTTTCCCACATTTTTGTTCATAATTCTTGCAGTATATCATGGATTCGAATGGTTGCTGGCTCCATTGTTGTTTTTTAAATTTAGAGGCAGCCAAAGACATCTGCACAAGGATCTTTGTTCTTACATACATTAACTCTGAGTGTTTTCCCCAATTTGTCCATAAATCTGCTTTAAGAAAGGTCTTCCACTGGGGATGAGTGTTCCGAAGGTTCCAGAAGGGTTTCAGAGGGTATTGCCACTGAATCTTCCTCAGAGCCTAGTAGTGAAGGAACATTAATCTGGGATCCTATTTATTTATTTACAATATTTATTATCTGCCTATAACGGACCAGCTGTACTCTGCAGAGTACAATAAAATTTACATTAAAAAATTCAATAAAATAAATATAATGATGATGAAGAAAGTGACTAAGGATGGGCCCTTGATTGTCTCAAAGGAATATATACCTAGTTTACATTGTCTGATTGGCTGGACTCTGCTACAAGGTAGAATTGTGGGCTAGAACCACCTTGGGGAGATTTTGATGGAGTATCCCTATATATTGGAGATACTGGGACTCCTTCTCGAGGTAGTACATAAGAAAATAAGAACATAAGAAATGCCATACTGGGTCAGATCAAGGGTCCATCAAGCCCAGTATTCTGTTTCTAACAGTGGCCAATCCAAGTCACAAGTACCTGGCAAGTACCCAGGTAAATTCACTGTGAAGGAAGGAAGTTCTCACTGTAGCAGCTGTTTTTGCCTTTTTTTTTAAAATATTTCTTCTCTGCTTCCAGGTCTGTCTCTCTACTACACTCTTACTGCTCTCACTACTGCTGCTTCCTAATGCTGAGGACTGGGCTCTCCCCCCAATGCAGTCATTGACCAATCTCTTTATTAAATCTGCACCGATGCTGCATGCTCCTTTGTGCAGACTGTGTGCAGATCTTGTGTGGATTTTGCCTTTTTCATACAACTTTGGTATCTAGCTGTCTGTTGGCTATTATCATGTTTTGAATTTTACTATTGTTTATGCACTCATGGTTTACTACTATTGACTCTCTTTTGGAGCTTTCCTATGGTTCCTATCCTTGCTTTCTCTGTTGCCCAATTCGCTCCTGTGTTTTTATTTGTTTGTTGGCTGAAAAGTATATAAGACTTCTGTTCTATTTTTTCTACTTGAGGGGGTCATTCATCAAAATGCGCTAAGGCATTTTCACCCTTATCGCATGCAAAAACATCTTTAAGGCATGCGATAGCACCATATCGTATGGTGTGATGCAAATTTGAAAAACAGGAGGAGTTAGAGGCAGGGTTTGCCTGTTCTCTCCACCTAGCTTGTTGTTACCCAGGTAGAGAGTCCATCAAGTTAGGTTGAGAGAACATTGCCCAAATCTCATCTTTGGGAGAGTTTCCTCACTCCGAAGGTCTTCAAATCTTCACAAGAGACCACTGTTCTGTTCGTACGTCTCACGTTGAATGTCAAAGTGGCCCCTAACCCCCTATACTAATACCTAAACCTCACATTGAGTTACTAGGTGGCCTTCCCATAGGGATATAAATACCTATCTAGGGAGAAGACATTATTTTTTATTTTTTTTATTTTTATTTAAAAACTTTTCTATACCGTTGCTAAGTTATATACCATCGCAACGGTTTACAAATAGGCACATAGACTAAGGTAAGTAAATGTAGGATATCTTACATTCTAACAGGTGCCAATAAAGTTCGGTTACAATTTCATAAATAAAATCATTATTTGAGTAATGTTGGTCAAGTCCAGGTATATTTTTGAATTACTATCGCTTTGAAATATTACTTCTTAAATGTAGGATTGAGTAAATTCATTCTCATCTGCATTACCTTGTACTTTCATTCTCTACCCTCCACACTCTTTAGTGAAGGCTTTTTTAAAGAGCCATGTTTTTAGATTTTTCTTAAAAGTTTTGAGATTATTCTGTAATCTGAGTTCGGGGGGCATCGTGTTCCATAGTATGGGCCCAGCCAATGATAAAGCCCTTTCTCTCACTTGGGTTAATTTTGCTGACTTTACTGAAGGGATTGTTAGTAGTGCTTTGTTTGCTGAGCGGAGGTTTCTTTGTGGAACGTGTACTCGTAAGGCTGTGTTTAGCCAGTCTGCTTCTTTATCATATATTAGTTTGTGTATGGTGCATAAGGCTTTGTATTTTATCCTGTATTCGATGGGTAACCAATATAAGTCTGCTAGAGTTTCGGTTATATGGTCCCTCCTCTTTTTTCCCATTATGGCTAGTCTGTCTTTCTCTCTCTCTCTACAACAGGTCTGGCACTTATCACGAAGTCTGAAATGTTATTGCTATTTGCACTAACTTAGCTCTTCGCATAGGTAGTTAGCGCAAATTGCGATAAATTTATATTAGCATAAATCACGCCCCTTTTGCTATCGCATGAGATACTTATCGCATTTTGATAAATTCAGGCCTGAGGGGGGGTCAAAATGCAATAAGGCATTTTCGCATGCGATAGGCCCTTACCGCATGCGAAAACGAGTTTAACGCATGCGATAGCACATATCGTATGGTGCGATGCAAATTCAGAAAATAGGAGGAGTTAGGGGCGGAAAGTGGGCTGGCTTAGCCTGTCTGCGAAGAACTATCGCATAGCCATAACACCTCTTTGAATTGCGTTAGGCTGTACGATAGCTGCCGTGACTGTGCGGTACGGTTTCATTGCCTTTTGCAAAGTCTCCCGTAAGGCCTATTTGAGGGGGGGGGGGGGGGGGGGGGAAGAGAGAGAGAGAGAGAGAGAGAGACTGGCCATAATTTCATCCCCATAGGTAGGTATTTGTATCCCTATGGTAGGCCCACCTAGTAACTCAAGGTGGGGTTTAGGTATGAGTGTAGGGGGTTAGGGGCCACTTTGACATTCTACGTGTCACGTACGAACAGAACAGTGGTCTCTTGTGAAGATTTGATGACCTTCAGAGTGAGGAAACTCACTCCAAGATGAGATTTGGGCAATGTTCTCTCAACCTAGCTTGATGGGTAGAGAGTTCTGTTCGTACGTGTCACGTAGAATGTCAAAGTGGCCCCTAACCCCCTACACTCATACCTAAACCCCACCTCAAGTTACTAGGTGGGCGTAATATAAGGATACAAATACCTACCTATGGGGATGAAATTATGGCCAGGCTTGCTTGCTCTCTCACTCTCTCTCTGAAAAATGGTCCACCCAGTGGTCATATGCAGGAAATACAACAGGTCTGAGAGAGTGAGAGAGAGAGAGAGAGAGAGAGAGAGACTGGCCATAATTTCATCCCCATAGGTAGGTATTTGTATCCCTATGGTAGGCCCACCTAGTAACTCAAGGTGGGGTTTAGGTATGAGTGTAGAGGGTTAGGGGCCACTTTGACATTCTACGTGTCACGTACAAACAGAACAGTGGTCTCTTGTGAAGATTTGATGACCTTCAGAGTGAGGAAACTCACTCCAAGATGAGATTTGGGCAATGTTCTCTCAACCTAGCTTGATGGGTAGAGAGTTCTGTTCGTACGTGTCATGTAGAATGTCAAAGTGGCCCCTAACCCCCTACACTCATACCTAAACCCCACCTCGAGTTACTAGGTGGGCGTAATATAAGGATACAAATACCTACCTATGGGGATGAAATTATGGCCAGGCTTGCTTGCTCTCTCACTCTCTCTCTCTCTCTCTCTGAAAAATGGTCCACCCAGTGGTCATATGCAGGAAATACAACAGGTCTGACACCTATCGCAAATTCTGATAATGTTATCGCAATGTGCACTAACTTAGCTCTTCGCATAGGTAATTAGCGCAAATTGCGATAAACTGAATTTTTGCATAAACCACACCCCTTTTGCAATCTCATGCGGTACTTACCGCATTTTGATAAATCCAGGCCTGAGTTTGGTAATTCTCATGACTTCAGTTTACCCTATTTCAGTTATCTAGGATATGGACAAGTAATCCTCTTAAGTTGACTTATACTTATTTTTCGTGAGCCTGCTCTTAAGCTTTTACAACCCTCTCCCCTTCCATACATTATTCTTTTCCTAGGTATTACTCTCTTCCTCCCTCTCTCAGATGTGCCTTGCATAATGCACAGTCCATAATTCTTCGCTCTCTCCAGATTGCTGACCTCATTTTAGCCTATAATCTTCACCTTTTGTTCTTAACTGAAACATGGCTTAAACCACAGCATGTAGCTTGCTTGCAGCAGTCCTGTCCCGCCAACTTAATTGTTCTGGTTCAAGAAAAACATATTTTTCATTATTATGTTTTATCAAACATCTACAGGGGTATCTGAGAGTCATACTAGCCCCTCTTTCCATAACTTCCATTCTCATTAAGATAAATTTTTTCTGCGTTCTTGTGTGGTACGAACAATGTCTGGGTAGACCCAGACCTGCTGACCATGAAAACAAACCAATCTATTTATGAAAAAATTTCTCAATACCAAGTTTCTGTCATATTCCAATGCAAACGATATCAACAACGTTCCTCTCGTGGTAATCTGATCTTGCACAGATAAGTCCAATAAATCGGTTAGATTCATAGTAGATTGTTCTTGATCTCCTGAACTCTTTTGTACATCATTTTTTCTTGAAATGAAAAAAGCTTTTGTTATTACCGGGAAGATCTCTTGTGGCATTTTAAGGCACTCCTTCATGTAGTTCTTGAACATATCTATCGGTGACACTTTTTTTAACTCAGGAAAATTCACCACCCGTAGGTTTAGCTTATGTAATGAATTTTCAATGTTCTCAAATCTTTTCTCAGCCAAAATATTTGATTTAATCAAATTTGTCTGTATCTGGTCCATCGATGTTATCTTCTCTTGTACTTTCTCTAAATTCTCTTGTTGTTGTATCACAGATTTTTCCATTTTTTGACCTCTTTTATTTGTCTCAGCACAAACCTGGGTCAGTGTTGTTATTGCATTCTCAATAGAGACTAAGGCAGACCAAACAGTTTCTAAAGTCACAATCGGGGGTTTATGCAAGGAAAAGATTTTACCTGGAATTAATCTTTCCACCCTTTGGGGGCACATCGGGTCCCTTGATGTTAGTTGCCGGTGGAGCTATTGGGGTCCTAAGAGTCAATGTAATTCCTCCCAGCAGGACATTCACATCCTCCTCGTCTACTCCCTCTTCGGACGCCAAGTCCTGTCTCTCTGGCGCCGACTCTCTCCCACCTACGTTCGGGGGCTGCACTAGTTCTTCAATACCAGCCTTCATCTGGGCCTGTGGCAGGGAGGGGGTATCCGGAGCCCTCGGGCTCAACGAGATCATTTCGGCCCTTAAGGGGGAGCCAAGCTCCTGACTCTCACTCACCGCGGCCCTCGTTTCCGGCGTCTTCATGTTTGGCTCGAAAAAGCTCTCAATCCTGCTTTGCTGGTTGTCTTCAAGTTTCAAAGGTAAAAAGTTCTTAAGTTTTGCTTTCCGCTTTGTATGCGGCATCCTGCAAAGCTTATAATCTGAGGCAATAATCCAAAGGAAATTTAATAAGAACGCTGAGAGAGCTCCTCCTGCGTGTCTTATGCGTCGGCCATCTTGGCTCGACCTTGTGAATTATTTAATTCAATTTTAGCTTCCTTCTATTTCTCAGTTATGTTTAAAATATCTATCATTTTCTTTCTTTTGTTGCCTTAAAAATATATTTGTACATAGAACTGTCTGACATTTTACAGAAAAGAGTTGAGGCAAGAAGGTGCCCTGGATTATGTTCTGCAAAAATGTTCCATCTGCTGGTATATGTCTTATGTTCTTATTTGCTTCATATAATACCCCCCACTCCCCCAAATACTGAACAGTGTTCCATAAAAATGAGCTATAAACATTCGTTGACAATGAATAGGGTTTCAGACTCCACTTAAAGATGCATGGCTCTACAGAAGTATATCTAGTCCATTCCAAATTGGAGAGTGGTCTGAAATAGAAGCCACTCCAATCTTGGTTCAATAATTCTCTGCAATAAACCGTGAGAATTATAGCTAATTTCTAGAATATCCATTAACAAGCCAATTTTAAAAGGTCTATGAGTGTAAAAATGGGGAGTTATGCACATGGCCGGGCTCTGGACGTGCTGCGCGCATTTTACAAAGGGCCTGGCCATGTGCATAACCCCTGTTATGCGCAGACATGCTGGGCCAAGTAAAAGGGGTGGGCCGGGGGGGGGGGGGGCACTGTCCGGGCAAGGAGGGGTGGGGTGGGCAGGACAGCGCCATTAGATGCTGTCCTGGGGAAGCATGTGCCGGCAGCTGGCTGCCGGTGCACGGAAGATACTTCTGCTCCAGAGGAGCAGTAAATTTTAAAATAAAAAATTAGGGACTAGGTAGGATTAGGTTAGGCATCAGGGAGGAGAGGGAAAGGGTGAGGAAGGATAGAGTTAGAATTAGGGAAGTTCCCTCCCAATCCATTCCTTAATTGGAGCAGAATGGGAGGGAACTGGGAAAGGCCTACTTGCGTCGCTGTGTGTATTTTCTAAAAATCCCCCCGTTGCGCGCGACACACACCTGCCTGCATATGCACTCGCCAATTATAAAATCGGCAGCACATGGGCGCATGGTGACGCATATGTTAGAATATGCACTTAAATGGGCTTTTGAAAATTGCTACAATATATGCTACTTTTACGAACTTGAATTCTTTAGAAATTCACTCCTAAGTTTCTTCCATAAATAAAAATACAGCAATTGTTCAAACAAAATTTATCATTAATTTTTTTAGTTTACAGAAAGAACTGTACCAAAAGACTGGTTATAGTATAAAGATAATGACGTGAGATTATTTGAGGGAACATATGACTTAACGAGAGCCATAAATTTGTTTTAGCCAAATAAAACATGGACAGGTAAATTTGTCCAAATGTAGGATTTATTAAAAAGCCTGGGGTCCAATTTCAGGTTTACAGTAAAAGGGGGGAAGGAAGGATTTACCAAACTTATCCCTAGATTCATCAAAATGCGTTAACACATTGATAACGCCGGTGTTAAGAAAAAGGGGTGTGTTTAGGTAACTATTAGAATTACTGCACCACACAGTAATCTACTGCTTCAAATTGGTAGTATGATGTGGTTTGGTAAATTTATTGCACCCTGCGATAATCCCTATTTTTCACATCTGAGAGAGAGAGAGAGAATGAACCTATATACAAGGCCTTTCTAATAGTCAAGTATTTATCTCTCTATAGAAGGGCCATCTAATAGGTCAAGGTGAGGTGTTGGTTTGGGGGCCAGTTTCTCATGTAGAGTGAGACGTATGAACAGCACAGTATACTTTGGTGAAGATATGGCATCATTTGGAGTGAGGAAAGTCTCAGAAAGATAAAATTTCTACTATGTTCTCTCACCCTAGCTTGATGGACTCTATAACAAGGTACCATCAAGCTAGGGTGAGATAACATAGTACAAAATTTCATCTTTGTGAGACATTCCTCACTTCAAATGACATCAAATCTTCACCAAGGTGTACTGTGCTGTTCGTGTGTGTCATTCTACATGACAAACTGGCCCCTAAACCCTAAATCACCACCTCACCTCGACCTAATTGATGGCCCTCCTGTAGAGAGATAAAAAGTTGCACACTGTGAGGCCCTCCCCAGAAGTTCTCTCCCTTCTCTAGCCCAGAAATAGCCAAAATGCAATCACAAAATTTATCGCGAATTGCATTATGGCCATTTCGGGCATATCGCACAGCCTAACATCAGAAAAAAAGGTGTAGTTATTTCTGGTGTTAAAACTGTGCGATATTGCCCCTCAATTTACTAAATCCTGCCCAAACTCCTCCCTGATCCCACCCCTCCCAAAAATTTGCATTTGCGCCATGCGTTAATGTTATCACATGCATTAACGCCATAACACATTTTAATGAATGACCCTAAAAGTTTCTGTTTTAACTGTTGCCAGTTCCAGAGTCAAGGCTCTATTCTTTTTTCCCCACTTGTCTCATAGGGTCCTCTGTTAGCTTTTTTTCCTCTAGTTGCCTCCTAGTTTCCATAGGGCCCTATTTATCTGGGTTTTCTCTGGGTGGGGGAGTGACTTAGCAGAAAACTAGTTACTAAGCTCCATCTGCACCTGGAAATTAGCCTGAACTCTATCAAGCCCAGGGACAGGTTGCCAAGGGTCCAGATTTCCCTCTTCCCTGTAACAGGAGGCTGTGTCATGTCTGGTTAGCAATTGCCCAACATTTAGTTTTAAAGAAGGAGTTTTGTATGGCAGCTAACAAAATAGGCCAGGGATTCAAGAACACTCTCCAGTCAGGGATATATACTCCTTCATGCTAACATAGCATTGGATCCCTGAAGTATATCCCTCACTACAAAGAGAAAAGGTTATGCAGTAATTGCCACACCTTTCTTTTTATTTGAAAATTAGTAAAAAGTTTCCTTCTCATTCTCTTTTGAGTTTATAAAGTCATCTTTAACTGCATCGGACACAAAAACACAAACAAGTGAAAAAGTAAATCTGGTTCCCTGCTTCCTACCTATGGCGAGACATTTTTCTCCTTTTTGGAGATTGTATGTGATTAATTTTCAAAATTAAGTTATTAAGGCTTTTTTTATGTTTCAAGCTTATGCAGTCACATAAGTGAAAAGGAAAGAATAGGTGACCATTTATCAAAAAGTCCAGTATTTTCCAGCCAAGGCACCATACGCTTATGGAAAAAATAAGGCCTGATAAAAGATTGACATATTTGCCTTAAGCAGCATCCTGTATGCTAGAATAAAACTGAACAAACTGCTAACAACTGTTGGCTTCAAAATTCAAATCATCAGGCAATAAGCAATCTGAGTTGTAGCCTCATGTATGAACAGATTAGATGTAAAGCAGCAAAAGGCTGTTCACAGATGGAACCTTATGGTTCCAGCAAGGCTCTGAGATAACATGTTTCAAGTTTTAATTTTCCTCCTAGGAATGTCTTATAAAGCCCCTTTACTAGAACTTTTTCTAGGCATCTTACCCTGGTTCGAGGCAGAAGCCATTTCAGCCAATGGAGAAAGGATGAAAATGTAATTCAATTATTTATCCTCTCTCTAATCACAGTTTAGAGGTGACTTTTCAAAGAGTTCTATGCATAAAATTAGCTTCTGCTCATATACATGCTATTTTATAAACATCAACATACACATATTTTTGCTTCCACGCGCACATATACACACGTCAAAAAAGAGTAGTCTAGGGGTGTTCAGGAGTGGGGCTAAAATTTATACGCATAAGTTGCTATTTCAAAAGACGCTTATGTGCACAGATTTGGCAACTTATTTGCGTAATTTTATGCCTGCTTATTATCTTGCATGATAGTAAACCTGCTTATTGTGTACTACTGGTCAGGTGGGAGGTCTGGGTGAACTGTGGGGAGTTCAGACTAAAAAACCAGGAGGGTCTCGATGACCTGAGCAGGACTGGTGGAGTAATTACTGCATAACCTTTTCCCTTTGTAGTGAAGGATATACAGAGATCTAATGTTATGTTAGCATGAAGGAGTATATATCCTTGACTGGAGAGTGTTCTTGAATCCTTGGCCTATTTTGTTAGCTTCCATACAAAACTTCTTCTTTAAAACGAAATGTTGGGCAATTGCTGGTAATTTGAATTACGCGCGCTTGTCTTCAAATACATTGACTTACGCGAGTAAATCCTATTTTATTTTTGTGCATAAAATATATGCACATATATTTTTAAAATAGGAAGGAAAAGTACATGCTTTCAATGCAGTGAATATATTTCTGCTTAAGCACATGGTTAAGGAGTAAAGCTAAGCATAATTTATGATATGCACTGGTTATAAAATGCTATTGTTGACCTACGCACAACCACATACACATGTATTTGTCACTGTGTGCAGTTACTTGAAAGTTATCTTCTTAGTATTTTCAATTTTACAGGACACGTGAAATAATATCATGTAAAGCTTATAATAAACTAAAAAATGTCTTGAAATTTAAAATATTTGCTAGACTTTCTCATTCTGAATTCCGAGGCAAGCAGGGTAAGTAATTGAGCATTTATAAGTTCCACAAAAAAGAGAAAGTTCTCTGCTCTGATTTAAGCTTTTAGATGACAATTAGTGTAAAATTAAAAGTCATAACCTGAGAACTAGCTGGAACAAAGGAAATGACATAGGATTACAGAGCCTTTCACTTTTAGATGAGATAAAACATGGCAAAGGGAGATAGGGATTAAAAAAGGGGGCCCATGTGACATAAGTTGGTGGTTTCAGTGGAATTCTCAATAGACAGGTATCCATCTCTCTAAAACCACTATCACAAGGTAGCATAAACTGTTAATAGTCTTAGCAAAGAAGCTCAAGACTGCACAGGCATGGGGGCCGATGCAATACAGTGCATTCAGCCGAGCGCACTGTATAACCCGCAGTCGGATGCGGGATAAATAGGCGCTAATCCACCCCCTAATGCAATAGGGGGATTAGCACCTATTTATCGCGCATCCGACGCAGAGTGAATGAGATAGCGCTCATCACAATCAAATGCATGTGAATGAGCCTATAACTTATTCACTCCGCATGCAAAAAGATAAATATGCATCTCAGACGCAAGCTGAGCCCAGGTAAAAAGTACAGAAAAGCAGAAAAAACTACTTTGCTGTACTTTTTTTTTAAAGTAAAAAAAATAAATAAAAATAACTCGGTAGACCGCCGAGTTATGAAGACCAACGCCGGTAAACTCGGTGGCGGTTTTCATTACTGACAGACAGGCAGGTTATGGAGAGTGAATTATCCTCTGAGGTTTGAAAGTGGTCCCTCCACAGCAGGGAACAGAAACATTGGTAGGGAAATGTAGGGGAAACCTGCATTGCCGCTGTACCTGCTCCATGAATAAATGAAAGACTTTGGTTTCCAATACTATCACAAACACTAAATTCACCAGAAATAGAATAAAAATAAGTTTATGCTCATTATATTTATGGGTTATAAGAAATGTCATATTTTAATCTTATTCATATAATTTAAAGTTCTTGCCATTATGAATTTGGGTCTGCCAATATCTTCTTAAGCTACAAAGCCTACGAACCCCTTTACAGAAATTTCAAATTTCTGTATTAACCACTGCTTTAAGAAGGAAAGCAGTTCTCTAACATTCTGGCAGGCCTATGCATATGTTGTGATCTGATCTCTCTCTGTTCTCTTGGTCCCCAATCTGATCTTTCAGAATGGCATTCTTTTGTTCCAGGGCATACACTTAATTTGTGAAGGCACCAACTGTCGTCCTGCTGTGAGATTCTATGCTTGGCTTCTTGTTGTCAAGCTACATGAGAGCTTAATAAAAGGTAAAGATCACTAACTGAGGAGTGAAGTTTGCCTAGCTTTTTCTTCATTGCAATACTGTTAGAAGGCAATTTTTAAACTGTTTGCATTGGGACAAAGTCCATGGCTACTTTTTCCTGTGCACTTTGTACCAAATTCCAAAGCAAATATTTGTGTGCATTTTCATTATGAAACTTGCCGCATACATTTGAACCAGTTTTTCTATGGGTATCTTCTTCAAGGAAAATAATCCATGTCAATCTGAAAATCCGAAAATGAAATCTACGCATGTTATTTTCCTTCCCTGACCTAAACACCCCCCAGGAACACTTCCTCTAAATGCAGCTAAAAGTACGCATATTACACTTTAGTCCAGTTGGACTGCGGTGCAGGGACAGAACCGATGCTAGTGCCTTGGACCTTAAGCATGGCTGTTACTGCTAGGGCCTATTTGGTCCTGCCCACCGTGTCTTGACCTGTGGTTCAAGTAGCTCCCTCCACTGATATCTTGAGCAGGCTCCGCATAGGAATGTGGCTACTACTGCCACTAGGCAGCTGCAAGGGGGATTACCTCTTTGCAAGCCCTTTCACACAGCCCTGAGCAGATAATGCAGTAATTACAGGATGCAAGGTGGTTTGTTAGATATTTTTGGGCTTGGGATTTAGACTGATATTTGTAAGGTGTTATTGGAATGAAAAGTGTGTTTTGCTTTAATCGAGACATGCATTGAGGTAAGCTGGAGATGAAGGAGGGAGGGTAAAAAGACTGGGTGATGGCCAAGGTATTTGATCCCTACTACATTTCCCACTCAGGGAGACGAGAAAAGCTGATAGTGGGTTTGCTCAAAGCAAAATCAATTAAAAAAAAAAAAAAGAAAAAGACATTAAGCTGATTTTAGAATGCAAGTTACATATACTTCATATGTTTTATACTGTAACTCGCCCCGAACTTTGGAGGGCGCTGGCAACAAGCCCTTTAAAAAATTAAAGGGTGGGCAAGGATGACATGGTTAGTGTCTCGGGACTGTGTTCTCCAAGTTATGATTATTTTTTTTTAAATCAAGGTCACTTAGACAAGGAAGGGGGGCTGGTAGTGGTATTTTATGATACTCTATGTCTTCAACTAAAGTAAAAGAGACTGCTTGCATTTTCAGACCATTTCATCTTCCTGCTAGAGATAAGCACTACTTGTCTACCATGCGCCAATTTCTGAGATGGGTTCATATGAAGAACTGTTAACACTAATTGCTCATCCTTGCAATATCTGATAATGAATTGCTAATTATGGGTGATTCTGACATCCATACAGAGGTCTGCCCCAGAACATGGGAAGGCTAGAGATTTCTTAGTGACAATCAATAATGTGAGTTTCCATCAATTTACCGACTGAGTTGTAGTCTCATTTATGAACAGATTATATGTAAAGCAACAAAAGGCTATTGATAAGATGGACCTTTATGCTTCCAGCAGGGTTCTGAGATACTGTATATTTCAATCCCCTCAGTACATTCACTAGAACTGGTCTTTTCTTCAAGTGGACAATTAGTTGAACCTGGAAGCATCTCATTTAAACCCTGTTCTGGTAGAAAAAAAAAAATTCTCTCTATTATATTTTATGATGCATTTACAAGGGAACCTTAGAAAAAAGGTCGCTCCCAAGGCCAAAGTTTCCTGGCGCAATGCCAAGAAACCTTTCCTTTTCAGCTGTGTGGATTTGGTCAAATCAGGAAAATTCCTAATTTTGGAACCCATAAAGAGAATATTAGATTTCTTAAAATAGGCCCTCAAACATCACCCAGATCTTTCTCATTGAAAAAAAGATATCAGCAGGGTAGTTCTTTCCACTATTTCATAATTCGATGATTCAAGAAAAACAGTCAAGGTCTCTAAGTCGATCGGGGCAGCTTGCATTTGTGCATTGACTCGGGTAGGCAAAAAATAAACTTTATCCAGGGGGGAGCCGATTCTAATGTGTATTCTAATACTGCAAGGAAATATCTTCTGACGGTAATACGTGGAGTTTCTCCCACAATCCTGGGAAAGTTTAATACTCATAAATTTAAATGCCTCAGTGCATTTTCAATACATTCTATCTTTCTATTTATAACCCTACAGTCTTAGATCACTTTCCATATTTTTAAATTTTTCCAGAGGTTCCTGCCAATATAGATCATTATTCGTATTCAATATATCCATTTGATGAGATAGAGAATTGATTTTCAAAGAACAGTCCATAAAAGTTTTAGCCATAGCTGATGTAAGATCCCAGAGAGAATCCAAGGTAACCACCGCGGGTTTCTGCGATATCAAAATTACTCCAGGAGTGGAAGGGGAGTCACATTCAGGCCTCTCACCTCCTCCAGTTGCCTGATCTTCAGCCTCTTCCAGTTCAAAAACACCAGAGACGCTCCCATCGTTCCTCGAGGAGCTCAGCACGGGGGTCAGCCACCGACGCAGCGCCCTCCTCCTCTAAAGCAAGGATTCCAGCTTCAGGATTCCAGCCAGAGTGCAGCAATGAAGTCTCCTGCGCAGCCGGAGGTAGGTGTTCATCTAGGGAGCTGAGGGAAACTTCCTCTGAGGTCAAGGCATGCTCTCCTCTGTCAGTCCCAACAGCCGGATCTCTCGCCCCAAGTTTTGCAGTCATACTGGTGCACTGCGGGATCGTCTTTTGCCCGGCAGGGATCATAGGGGTTGAAGGGTAAGACCTTACTCTCCCTTTCCTCTTCAGAGGCATTTGTAATCCAATTGTAAAATAACAGTTTGAGAAATCGCAGGCGCGGGCAATGCAGTGCAGCCGTTCAGGTCGCCATCTTGATTACTCCCCCCTATTTGAGGGTTTTAACAACATGCTATTGAAGATTCACACTGACCAGTGGAATAAAAACTTGGGGCTAGTGTTAGATCAAGTAACCCCCTTAAAAGATCATTGGATCAGAAAGAGCTCCCCTTGCTAAAACTGGAATTCTGAAATCACTAGGAAAGACTAGTTAAAAGATAAAACAAGCTGTAGCTCTGAGCAATGCATGATACAGGCACAGAGATACAGAGGCAAAAAAAATCTTATTCTTCTGATAGACTAAGGCAGGCAGAGAGAAGATGAAGAAGCTATTTCATATTGCTACAAGCCTGGCAAATTCACAAGCCTTCAAGGGGAGGCATCCAACAGGAGAAATCACTGAAGTGATCTTTGCTGAATATTTTGGGAAGAAATGTATGATGATTCGGGCTGCTTTTGAGTTGCTCTCCGTTCATACCCCAGCATTAGGCAATTGGTAAGAGGTTATAGGACAGAAGCCTGACTGATATGATGCATATGTGATGGGAAGAGTGGATCCCCATGGTTCTGTGGAGGGACTGGAGGAATTTAGGCCAATGACTAGGAGGTGGAGAAATTGTTTAATGCAATTAGACCAACTAAGAGCTGTTTAGATCCTCTGCCTTCTTATATGTTCAAGCAGCAGTAGTTAGAGTTGACACCCTATATAGTTACTATGATTATTACAAGACCTATACAGGGAATAGTACTAGCAGCTTTGAAAGAGGTGGAAGCGTGCCCAACATTGAAGAAGCAGAATACTCATCCAGCAGCAGCAGATAATTATTGCTCAGTGAGTAATCTTCCTTTCCTCACTAAAATAATGGAGAAAGTAGACATTCAGCAAATTTTGGCATATGTGACAGAGACAAAATCTCCATGAGCATCAATCAGGTTTCTGGAAAAAGCATATTGTGGAAACAACCCTTTTAGTGCTTACAAATGGTATTCGCATGTAGGTGGACAGGTGAACAGAATCCATTCTAGTGCTGCCTGACCTGTTCACCATATTTGACATCACAAATCAGCAGCTTCTACAGTATTGCTTGATAGATATCAGGTATTGTATTGAAATGGTATTTGTGTTTCAATGGGATCAGTCGTAGTGGGTTTGTTGGGTCAGAAGTCTGTATAGTCCAGCTGTTAGCCTGGAGAGTACCAGAGGGTTGGGTGCTTTCAATGCTCCTTGTCAATTTTAACTAGCTCTACTAACATAGTTGTTTAACATAGGGTTTAATGTGGAGTACTTTCTCTTTGTGGATGACATATAAATTGTTGCACACATTCATGGGGATTAAGAGGTGAGCACTAGTAATTTGAATAACAGCCTGAAGGCAGTAGAATGGCTTGAATACAACAGGCTTAAACTTGGTCTGGCCAAATCAGAAGCTCTATGGATGAACAGATGGGGGTAGAGCTTTTACTATCACTATTAGGGGTGGATTTGGTACCCAAAGAGGTGATATAGAGTTTAGGGGTCAAGTTGGATGTACAGCTATCAATGCAAAGGCAGATTTTGGCAGTTGTTGGTAGTATGTTCTGTCAGCTACAAAAAAATCTGCCAGCTACGTCCATTTATAGAAAAGAAGGACTTGGCTGTGCTCATTCATTTCTTGGTTAAAAATCAAATAGTTTACTGTAATTTGCTCTACCAGGGCATCCCCCCAGGCCAGATAAAATGCCTATAGTTCCCTTTAAAATACAGCACCCAGCTTTAACAGGCACTAACAACAATGATTAGAGGGTATTATTCTGGTTGCTAGTGGAAAGCCTAACAAAATTTAAGATTATCTCAATCATCTTTAAATGTTTACATACAAAAGCACCGGTAGTTTTGGTGGATTTAATGTCCATATATTTGGTGGAAGGAGCCCGAGGTCTTCAGCAATCTCTTTTGACCACCCTTCTTTTACATTGGCCAAATTTACTTTGACACAACATGCTTTTGCCGGCTTCACCCATGTTTTGCAGCAGTGCTTCCAGTGAATTATAGTCAGAATTCAGCTATTTACCACTCCACAAAAACTTGAAAGCATGGCTATTTGAGAAGATATTCAGCCAGTAGAGTTTGAGGATGAAAGACAGCAGTGATATAAGGATTTTTCAGGGTATTTTATGTGTTTGTATATGATACTGAATGTCTTAGGTATTAGATTTTTCTTTTTGTTTTTACATTTTATGAAAGGCACATTACAATGTTATAGAAGTGATGATATATTAGCAAAATTATAAAACCAGTATTCATCTGCAGTTCACACAGATTATTAACTATTAACATGTTTATTGGAAATCCTTACCTTTACGTATCTTGACTTTCAATGTTTGGGCTTTATGTCTTCCGATAACTTGCACCACATTCCAGACCTGCAATCCTCTGTGTGGCTGACATGCCGACGTCAGTGAGCATGTGGGAAGCATGAGTCTCCTTCAACTGCCCTGAAAACATGAGGCAGGAGTGGGAGCTCCTCATCTCCTTTTGCCTTTTTTCCCTGCGGCTTGAATCTGTTGCTACAATTGCTGAGTAGCCCTGCAACTGGATTCACTTCCGGGTTTATGGGCATGCTCTCACAGGACAGAGCGAGGAGGAAGATGGAGCCACAGCTGCAGTAGGAGAGAGGTAAGGGTGTCTGGATTCCTGTGCACGATACAGCAAGTTCTGCTTTCTGCCAGCGCAAATAGGGATTTAGGATTATGAGCATCTTCTGATTGCAGTTCAGTCTCAGTCTAGCATGTTCTGAAGGACCCATTTCCTCTTTTTTTGTTTTTTTTTATTAACCTTGGTGTAGTTTTGTTGGCCTTTTGATTAGAAGCACAAAGCTGGTATGTGTTCTTTGTTTTAGAAGACTCCTGTGCAAGGCACATCGTCAAAATTGCTCCTTTGGAACCCTTTCATATGTAATACATTCTGTTATTTTTAGTTGAAAGTGGTGTCATGGCCTTGGTTTTGGAATCAATCCCCTAGTTATAACATTGTTTCCTATGGAAAAATCGGTTTTGACTTAAGACAATTTTCAAGAACCAACTATGACTTAAGCACGAAGACTTCCTGTACATCAGAGTAACTCTGCCTCACGAACATGATACTCATTTCAAGAATTACCCCTGAGGGCTCTCTCTGCCAGGTCCAGTATCTACCCCAAGTATAATCCTAAGTGCCCAAACCTTATTTTAATGCAAATGGCATTCACTCCAGAGCTGCAATTTCCATAACCTTACTATTCCACAGTTCCAATCTTGCTTTTCAATATATATATAAATGATCTGGAAAGGAATACGACGAGTGAGGTTATCAAATTTGCGGATGATACAAAATTATTCAGAGTAGTTAAATCACAAGCAGACTGTGATACATTACAGGAGGACCTTGCAAGACTGGAAGATTGGGCATCCAAATGGCAGATGAAATTTAATGTGGACAAGTGCAAGGTGTTGCATATAGGGAAAAATAACCCTTGCTGTAGTTACACGATGTTAGGTTCCATATTAGGAGTTACCACCCAGGAAAAAGATCTAGGCATCATAGTGGATAATACTTTAAAATCATCGGCTCAGTGTGCTGCAGCAGTCAAAAAAGCAAACAGAAGTTTGCTTTTTTAGGAGTTATGAGTTATGAGTTATTAGGAGTTAGGAGTTATTAGGAAGGGAATGGTTAATAGAACGGAAAATGTCATAATGCCTCTGTATCGCTCCATGGTGAGACCGCACCTTGAATACTGTGTACAATTCTGGTCGCCGCATCTCAAAAAAGATATAGTTGCGATGGAGAAGGTACAGAGAAGGGCAACCAAAATGATAAAGGGGATGGAACAGCTCCCCTATGAGGAAAGGCTGAAGAGGTTAGGGCTGTTCAGCTTGGAGAAGAGACGGCTGAGGGGGGATATGATAGAGGTCTTTAAGATCATGAGAGGTCTTGAACGAGTAGATGTGACTCGGTTATTTACACTTTCGAATAATAGAAGGACTAGGGGGCATTCCATGAAGTTAGCAAGTAACACATTTAAGACTAATCGGAGAAAATTCTTTTTCACTCAACGCACAATAAAGCTCTGGAATTTGTTGCCAGAGGATGTGGTTAGTGCAGTTAGTGTAGCTGGGTTCAAAAAAGGTTTGGATAAGTTCTTGGAGGAGAAGTCCATTAATGGCTATTAATCAATTATACTTAGGGAATAGCCACTGCTATTAATTGCATCAGTAGCATGGGATCTTCTTAGTGTTTGGGTAATTGCCAGGTTCTTGTGGCCTGGTTTTGGCCTCTGTTGGAAACAGGATGCTGGGCTTGATGGACCCTTGGCCTGACCCAGCATGGCAATTTCTTATGTTCTTATGGAGTCATTTTCCAATGGTGAGCAATCGTGAGACGAGCAGCGTGCAAGAGTTGATTAATTAATGTGTGCATAATACCTGGGATATTACCTCTACCTCATAATCTTAAGTAACTGTACTATAAGATTTAAAATAAAATTGATCTTGTGTATTTAGAAATCCTATGGCCAACCTGTACCCAGAAACTGAGTACCTCCCTACATTTCAGTGCCTGCACTGTATTTGATTGCTTTCAACCTTATTGACTAGGATGATTTGTGTGGTAACTCATCTTGATATGTCTGAGAAAGGCAAGCAATCAAGTTGAAAATAAATATCTTTTAGGAGGCCTGTTAGTTTCTCCTTTCCCTTTTAGCCCAGTTCCTTCTAATGTCCATTCATAGACACCAACTATGCACTTGATTCATCTTTCACACCGCTCATGACTGTCTTGAACAGTTACTTTTTAGAGAATCTGAAGAAAACACTTTCACTATATTAAACTGTGTCATGTATCCTCATAACAACAAGATACTATTCTCCCACATGCTTTTTGGTTTATAAAAGGTCCAGAAAGGTCGCAAGAGAAGAATTTTTGAAAAGCAACCTTTATTACATTTCCTTAACTCCAGGCACTGAAGTTTGATTTGGAGAGGAGGAAAGAGTTATTTATTTTGATTCTCATATTCTTTCTTTGTCTGCATGCTCTGTCTTCCCTTATTTTTCTTCTTTATTCTGGGTTTTTTTTTTGTGTGTGTGTAACAACAGAAATCTCCTCTTATGCTCTCTCTCATTTCTCTCTCTGAAAAAGAAATGTCATTGTCTGGAGTTGATTAAAAAAAAAAAAGCAACTAAAATATTCTATTATTTATTCTACCATTACAAACCTATATGAATCTAAGGAAAAACATGAAAACAAATACTATGCATAAATCTAGTCACAAATCATATTTAAAAAAATGTGCTGATATGTACACTGGTAATGGTGAGTAGAACAATACACGGACTATAGATTTATAACACTAACATACATAGCCCTTCTGACAAGGGCTCATGGGTCTTGCACAGGAGAAGTGATAAACACAACTGTTTCAGAGAAAAATATTGCAGGAGTCAACTCCTGTTCTTGTTGGATCCCTATGGGTGGGGATCTTAGGGACCTGAGCCCCTTCAGGCCTTTGCCAGATATGGGGCAGAGCCCTTTCTAAGAAGGTTAAACCATAACCAGTCCACTGTCTGAAAGAGAGAACCTGGTTTGATGCAGAGCTGGGTGAATTTGCTGCATGAAAGAAAATCCCCTAAAACCTGAGGCTTCCAAGGAACCAGGACAACAGCAAGAACACAGACTCAGGAAGCAGGGATGTAAGGATTTGCAGCAAGCGAGGATGAAAGCTAAGTACAGTAATTTCAAAAAGTTTTTTTTTCCAGACAACTAACTGAAATGAACTGATTTATATGTAAAAGCTGTGAACTCCCAGTTGCTTTAAGTCTCTTGTCCTACATATTTGTCTTTCTTGTAAATAATCTTGTTGCTTAGCACATTTAAACTTACTGCTTCAAGCCTCCCATTTATCTTAGCTTTTAATGGAAGTCACCCATATCTTCATAAATTTTCCTTGGTCTGTTTTTATTATTGCTTAGTTCTATTTATTTACACTTCTCAGATCTGAACTGATTTACCCATCTAATCAAAACATTCTGAATGTATTTGTTCTATTCCTTTATTTCTGATGACACGTCTCCCACACGTAATGCTAATATCAAGTATATTTATAGAAAAATAGAACATGACAGCAGATAAAGACTGCAAGGCTCATCAAAGTCTTCCCATTTTCCCTTCCTATTGCTAAATCACAGATCTTACTTGATCTCCAGCATTACCTTCACTTCTCCATAACGTCTCTGTGCTTATACTAACATAATAAATGAGGGCAGAAAAAGAACTGACTCATCCAGTTTGCTCAATTATTCCTGTCCGCACTGCAAGGATATATCCCAGCTGCCATTCGTAAAGTGCAGTCAGATGAAGTCTTCCCAGGTGGATGATGATATCTGATGGAGGCAGGGCTGATGAGGTTTACTTCATAGCCTCTAGACGTCTTTGACATGCTCCATTGAGCGTGTGAATGCCATCCCATCCCATGTCACAGATGTTGCATGGCATCCCATTCAGTTCTTGACATAGCTAATAACATTTAGGAACCAACTGCAAGGGAAAGTGGGTGGGTTCAGTGAGGATTTACATCTTGCTATCCTCAGAGAATATTAGTTTAAAGTAAGCAACTTTCACTTTCTCTAAAGGCAAGCCAGATGTGAAGTCCTTACAGGTAGGAATCCCTAGCTACAAGCTGTACTGAGAAAAAAAGGCAAAAAGATACAATCATAAAATAGTGCCAATGAGCAGAACTATTTTGGGTGGAAACTTTGAGAGGGCATCTTGGAGGTGGGAGGGATTTGAATTCAAAACCTCAAACAGACCCTGCAGTGGAGACTGATCGAACCTTCTGTCGCGCCAGAAATCTTTACCTAAACAATAAAGCGAAGTGCATGTGTGGACTAAATGCTACATTGCAGTTTTGCAAATCTTTTCCACAGAGGCCCATCAGCAATGACATTTAAATACCTCAGAGTATCAATACAGAGGAGGTGGGTCTCTTTCAATGGAAATGAGTCTCTGGAATGATGAGGGGGTCATAGGATGAGGGTGAAAAAGGATAATAAGAGGAAGTATTTCTTTACAGAAAGGGTGAAGGATGCAAGTAACAGCCTCCCAATGGAGATGGTGCAGACAAGAAAGTATGGGACAACCACAGGGGAACTCTGAGGGACTGGTAAGGATTGCAGAATTGAGCAGTAGTATGATGGGAAGACTTTTTCTGCCATCATATTTCTATTCTATAATATGCCTATCCAGAATCAAACCTGCCTGGGTATAACAGAGAGTGATGCTATCCAATTAAGAAAGGATGCGTTTGGCAATGGCAATTCCAGGTTTGCTGGGGTCAACAGACACAAAAAGCTAGGTGGATTTTCTAAGGCCTTTCATCCACTCTAGCTAGGAAACTACAGCTCTTTTGTAATACAAACTATGCAAGACTTGTTCACCTTTGTGGACATTTGGTCTGGGCAAGAATGTTGGAAAAATGATTGATCTGGTTAAGGTGGAAGTCAGACACTACATTAGTGAGAAAATTAGGATGGATGCACAGAACCACCCTATTATGAAAAAAATTAGTGTAAGGCAGATAAATCAGTAGGGCCTCTGCATACTGAAGTAATAGCCACAAAAAGAAAATGACATTCTAAGTCAGGTACTTCGTTCACAGGAGTCTAATGACTCAAATGAAGCTCTCATCAACTGGGTAATTACCACGTTGAGGTCCCAAGAGAGAGCAGGAGACTTGAAGAAAAGATTCAACTGAAGCAAACCCTGCATGAATTTGTCTATTAAAGGCTGAACAGATAAAGGTTTTATCATCTGCATGGTGATGATATGCACCAACTGCACTAAGATGAACCCTAAGAGAGTTAGTCTTCAGATGAGACATTGAAAGATATATAAAGCATTCAAACAGTTTTTGTATGGAAATAGAGAAAGGGCCTTTCCCTCAGACTAGAAGGCAAATCCTCTCCACATATAACATATAATTTCCTTGTGGAATCCTTCCTAGAAGCCAGAAGAATTTGAGAGATATCCTCAGATAAACAGAATTCAATGCTATCCTCACAACATCCAGGCTGTGACAGCTAGGGACTTGATGTTGGGAGGATGCAATAGTCTCTTGTTCTGAGTGATAAGAGTTGTGGAATTCCCCAATCTGATTGGTTTCCTGATGGACATCTCCCATTGAAGTGGAAACCAAATCTGTCTTGGCCAATAGGGGCTATTAAGATCACGGTCCTCTGGTCTCTTGATTTTTAGCAACATTTTTGTCACTAAAGGAATTGAAGGATATGCATACAGAAGACCCTTTCCCCAATCTTGGGAGAAGTTTTCTGAGAATAGTTTGTCTTAAATCTCACTTCAAGAGCAGAAGTTGAGAACTTTTCTATTCAGAGGAGATGCAAACAGATCCACCAAGGGTGTTCCCCACTCACAGAAAATATGATGTGCAAAGACCATTCATGTGGTTCCAGGATCCAATTCAATCTGTCTGCTAGAACTTTCTCCTTGCCTACCAGATACATAGATAGCCCTTAAGACCATTCTTTAAGAAATGTCCCAGGCCCACATCTGTACAGCTTCCTGACACAAGAGGTATGAATCTGTTCCTTCCTACTTATAAATGTAGAACATTGCTAACTGAGGAAAATTTTGTTGGCCAGCCATACAGGGTCAGGACAAAGGTCTATCAAGCCCAGCAACCTGTTTCCAACAGTGGCCATCCAGATCACAAGTACCCAGCATGAACCCCAAAAATGGATCCAATCCTTCTTGCTTTTAACCAGAGATAAACAATGGCTTTTCAAAGTCTACACAGCTAATAATTGTTTACAGACTTTTTTCCCAGGAACTTGTTTAAATCCTTTTTAAACCCACCTATGCTAACTGCATTCACTACATTCTTTGGCAACAAATTTCGCACTGGGTACTGAATGAAAAAATACTTTATCCAATTTGTTTTAAATGTGCTACCTACTAGCTTCATGAGGTATCCTCTTGTTCTGGTACTTTTTGAAAGGGTAAATAATTGTTTCCTGTTTAACCATCCTATCTCACTCAAGATATCATTAACTTCTACATATTTATTTATTTAATAATTTTATATACCATCTCCTCTCAGTCTCTTCTACAGGCTGAAGAGCCCTAACCAATTTAGACTTTCCTCATAGGAGGAACCATTCCATCCCCTTTATCATTTTGTTCATTCTTCTGTTGTGACCGTCGCTGCCCGACGTCTCCACTCCGCTCACCTTACCTCTTTGGCGACTCCCTCTTTGGTTGATGGAAGTTTGGCTGCTGCGGCGTCATCTTATCACTCTTACCATCACTTTCTCAACTTCAGAGACTTCTCTTGGCCAGCACCCAGTACCAGAGACCCTTCTCAGCTAGCACCCAGCTCCAGAAGGCCTTCTCAGTCAGCACCCAGCACCAGAGATCCTTCTCAGCTAGCACCCAGCACCAGAGACTCTTCTCAGTCAGCACCCAGCTCCAGAGGGCCCTTCTCAGCCGAGACCCAGCTCCAGGAATCCTTATCATCCTGCACCCGGCTCTAGAGACTCTACCCAGCCTCACCAGATCACCTGCTATTGCTCCCATCCTCCTGTCCTGTGTCACTTCTGCATGTGGTGTTTAGGCTACAGCCTAAACTGTAACATCTATATGCTAAAAAAAGAGAAGACAAAATGAGGATTGGATAGAGCACATTAGACATGGACCAGGAAATTATTCTACAAAAAGAGAGCAACATGAATTTGAAATTTATCTAAAAGTTTCTTTAAGAAGCAGAACAAAACTAGAATGAAACAAAAACACAGGGAATGTTCCATCTTGCAAGTCCACCATACAGAAAAAAAGGCACATGCAAGTTCATTGCCAGTTATAAATTCTGGAAGAATACTTGTTGATCTGTTCTGTTGACAGCTTCACACTTTCAAATGAGAGGTAGAGTAAAGCAAGTTTAGTTTGCAAATTCAAAGTTGTGTGGTCAAGAGCAATGAGAAGCAAATTGGTTGCTGCCTCTGTAATACTTTTGATACAGAATATGTGAGTCACATACTGAACTCATCATAAGTTATTAACAAAATAACAAATGGAGTGCAAATAGCAGTACTAGCATTCACACAATTTAAATGTACTGTTCATATTAGCCAAAAATGTAAAAGTAACTACAAGAGGATAATCCATTTTACTATTTTTTTTTATTAAAACAGGATCCAAAGAAAAATATGACTGCAACCAATGATGACCAGGCCCATCTAGTCTATCCATTTCCCCTTCTTGCAATATCATAGATTCTACTTTGACACTGGCTTTGACCCTTCTCCCTCAGCAAGGACACTATGTTCTTCTCCAATATTTTCTTGAATTCTGATACCATTTTTGCCTCCACTTTTTTTCATTGGAAGTTTGTTCCATGCATCCATTACTCTTTCTTTGAAGAAATGCTTTCTTACTCTAAGTACATGAACGAAAAAAGGTGATCCTGCATGTTTACCTAACCAGGAGAGTAAAGTACAAAGTAGGATGATAAAAACTTCTTGGATAAGGAGTGATATCCTATAGGCGGGTCATGCTCTATGGCTGGCAGCTGGGATATATCCTTGGCAGTGTGGACAGGAATAACTGGGTAGTACTAGATGGATTAGTTGATCTTTTCTGTATCATCTACTATGTTATTTCTCCTGAATGTGTTGCACTACACCTACATTTATTTCCCTCCAGTCTAATATCAGACTTCCTAATCTAGAATTTTGTGCATTATATATTGCATACTTTTGGATGGCTATCATATACTCCCTCTTTCTCCTCTAGGTTATATGTATTTAGATTCTAAAGTTCCATTTCATCCATTTATTTATTTTATTTAGAAAGTCTTCTACACCGATATTAGTGGGGACATCATATCAGTTTACAGCGAACTTATAGAATGGAAATTACAATGAACAGGGAAAAGGGGGGGATACAAATAACTAGAGACAAGCGAGGAAAAGAGAGAGCAAACTCGCAACGGGCAACTGGAGGACATAATAGCAACAAGTGGAGGAGCGATTATAAATATAGTTATAAAACGGCTATGTACAATATAAAACAGCTATGAGCAGTATGTAATATAGAACGTCTATGTACAGTATAGAAATAGTATCAGGTGTAACTCTTGGGGGGGGGGGGGAAGAAGCAAGGGGGCTGTTAAGGGTTTTGGGAGAAGGCTTGTTTGAAAAGCCAAGTCTTTAATAAGGATCTAAATTTTGCAGTGCATGGTCGAGCCTGAGGTTGGTCAGTAGAGAGTTCCAATGCATGGGGCCAGCAATGGAGAGGGCCCGATCTCTCGTGGATGTGAGGTGTGCCTTCTTTAAGGATGGCACTTGGAGGGTCACTTTGTTGGTGGTTCTAGTGGGTTGGTTGGAGCATTAGAGGCGGAAGGGGGTCGTCAAGCCAGTTAGAGTTGTGTGAGTAAATGGCTTTATGGATAATGGTGAGGGTTTTATAGAGGATACGGGATGGGACAGGAAGCCAGTGAAGGTCTTTCAGGACGGGAGTGATGTGGTCGTATTTGCGTGTATTAGAAATAGTTCTGGCTACTGCATTCTGCAGCACTTGAAGGGGTTTTATGGAGAAGTGGGGTAGGCCAAGGAGGAGGGAGTTGCAGTAGTCCATTTTAGATGAGAGGGTGGCCTGAATGACAGTGCGGAAGTCATTAGCATGAAGTAAAGGCTTCAGTTTCTTCATGACGTTGAGTTTGTAGAATCCTTCCTTGAGGATTGTATTGATGTGTGGTGGGAGTCTGTACCACAAGCCTCATGAAATGCAGACTCCTACCACATTTTACTAGCTCTTTTCTGGACTATCACTGCTTTGCAAATATCCTGCTGGAGATGCAGCTTCCAGCACTGGACATATTGAGGCCTGTCTCCTCTCCTATCCCCTCCAATTTTCTCACTCAACCACATAGCTGTTTACAATGTCTCAGAAATATGCTGCATCAGTAGTACTCACTTTTCTCATGGTGCCCTGCAGTGTACCTAGGTGGCTCAGAGTTAGTAAACAAAACTGAGTGGTTAAATAAGAAACTAGGCCATAAGAGGGGAATGGGCAGGGAAGGAGAATGACTGCTGAAATAAGGTTAAAAAGGCAGGGAAGAAAAGACTGGAGATTCACAGGCAGGGAGAAGAAAGGAAGGGACCAGGCAGGAAGAAGAAAAGATAGGTGGAGGTTTGGGATAGAAACTGAGGAAATGGGAGACAACTTTGTGGAAACTAGTTTGCGATACAGAAGAGACAGAGGATGCGAGTAAACAAGGGGAAGTTTTGGGGGAGAAAGGGAAGAGAGGAGAAGAAATAGGCTTGATTTTCTAGAAAGGGGAAAGATAGGCTAGGATGGGGATGGGAGGAGAGTCTGATTGATAAACAACCTTCAGGAAAAGGAAAAGAAAATGATTATGCTATTAAGGTGAGAGAAAATAGAACACTTGAGAAAAGTAAGGAGAGAAGGTTTGCTAGATCTCTTCTTTTAATGAAGACTTAAATTAGAGGATTTTCAAATGCATAAAATGTACGATATGCCAGCAAAATGCAATAGAAGTAAAAGACATGATAGAAAACTAGGGGGAAGAGAGGACGATAAAGAAAGCAGAGTTGCTTACCTGTAACAGGTGTTCTCCCAGGACAGCAGGATGTAGTCCTCACATATGGGTGACATCATCAGATGGAGCCCTGTCACGGAACACTTTTGTCAAAGTTTCTAGAACTTTGACAGGCACACTGAGCATGCCCAGCATGCCACTAACCCTGCAGCCACCAGGGATCCCCCCTCAGTCTTGTTTGTAGAAAAAAGTACGAGCGAAAAATAAAATAATAAAACTTAATAGAACCCAACTCTGCGGGGTGGCGGGCTGGTTTCGTGAGGACTACATCCTGTAGTCCTGGGAGAACACCTATTACAGGTAAGCAACTCTGCTTTCTCCCAGGACAAGTAGAATGGTAGTCCTCACATATGGGTGAATAGCGAGCTATAAGCTGAGTCGTACATATAGGGCCAAGCAGCACCGAAAATGTGCAACAGGCACAACAATTAGGTGCTGCTGGCAACTATGAGTCAGCCTGAAATTCATAATGGGTCGTGGTAGGATGAGTTGGGTTGTACAGATGAAAGAATTTCTTAGTACATACATGGTAAAGCCAGAATGGTGTCATTCGGTTTTGTCTAGGCACTAGTGGACTGCAAAGGAGTGGAGATATGTCCATGTCGCAGACTCATAGGAATTGGCAGTCAGTTTTAGACTGTTGTATGTTACTGATGTTGCTATGGTCTATTTGAAATGCCTTCACTTATCCTAGAAATGGAAGGGTCACTTGCTGATGGCAGAATGCAATGCATTCATTGAAGCAGGCAAAGAAGGGAGTTATATCCATTGTAAGTCGAGGTTAGTTTAGTAAAGAAAACTGAGTCAGGTGGATGTCATGTTGGAGTGCAGATCTTGCAGATAACATGCAAGCTGTATGCTACAGTCCAAGATGTGTAAAGGTCGAGCCCTTGAGTGAGTGTAAGATCCTTGAAGAGTATGGACTGAGTTTGCGGAAATCAGTAATCACCTGAAGAAGATATGGAGGTGAGTGCGGAGAATGATCAGATCATGGCTAGTATGCCATGAGGGGCGCGAGTTACCAGCAGTGCAAGTAGATGTTATGATTACTAGGAAAGAATTTCATTGGAAGATATCTATACTCGCAGAGTCATAGTGCAAAGGACTACAGTATTGTGGTATGCCATGACTGATGGTTGTAGAGAGCTTAAGGTGAAAATAAGCTTGTCCTGAAGCAACTCACCAGGGATTGAGCCAATACGGAACATCCCTCATACCTGTATGAGGTACAGCAATGGCACTGAAGCAACTTTGGGTAGAGGAAGTCTGGAGACCAGAGTTGAAGAATTGCCATATAAAGTGTACAAAGTGGAATGTGGATAAAGCTCGTCCATGTACACTACCAGGCAGACCCCTGCCATATAGAGCGATAAGGATTCCACATGGAAGTGTCTGTGAAACTACAAGGACTGAAGGAATGGCACCAGAAAGATGGAAGTAGACGTGGTACCGTCTGAAGGGGCCATGAGTATCATGGAGCCTGTGTTATGTTGCAGATTCACGAGAGTCTTGTTATAAGTGGCATCTGATAGGACATTTATAGCAGACCTATATTTTGAGGAAAGGCTAAGGCATCCCTAGATGGTGCTCTTCTGTTCGTGTGTTGGGAGCAGAAGCACCCATCTTGCAGTTCAGATGCGATGCAAGAATGGATGGTTGAGGAAGTCTGCTAGTGGATGGTTCCACTCAAAACAGGGGATCCAAGCACCACCCAAGGGGCTGGAATTGTCGGCTGAGTCGAGACGTTAATACATTCCAGATGCGTACCAAGATTGGTGTGTAGCACAACGGAGTACCGTATGGACTAGGGTAAAATCTCTGTCTTTTCTGGCAGAGGTGGTAAGAGATTGAACTGCCAAATTTGTTCGAGTATTAACGTGCAACCTGGTGGTCTACAAATGAAGACCACCTGGTTGGAAAGGCAGTTCTTGAAAGCCTAGAGAACGTACTGACTCTTCTGAAAACTGCAGGAAATAACCTTTATAGGGCACTGAGGGCTATATGTAAGTATGGAGTTTGAAAACTTGCGATCGAGGCACTCCAACATAGGGGGGAGATGTCCATAGTGTAGGTCACTTTAGTGCTATATGCCTGAATGGTAGATTTGCAATCAGTTTCGTCTTGTGTCCACAGATGATGACACTGAGACTGAAAGTTCAACATGTCAAGCTGCTGGCCACTTATGCCAGTGTGACATGAATTGTTGAGATTATACATTCTAGCTAGAACAATAGTTGAATCGAGGGTGTCGTTCGATTGCGAGTAGCTGGTGAGGATGGATAGCGTGACTGCACAATTATTTGAGAGAATCCTTTGGCTAATGTAAGGTGTAATTCAGCTCCAAAGAGGAGATGAGAAGATGGTGCAGAGAGGGATTTCGGATAAATAAGTAGGAACTCCTCTGAGCACAATGAGTCAAGGGTACACATCTGGACTAGCTTTGTGAAGATAGCTGTCCAAATACGGAGAAGGACGTGACACTTCGGAGTACTTGTGCAGTCACTACTACTGGTCAGTTTCTTAAAACTACTCGGGTGCCGAGGAGGCAGCAACGAGCAGTAGTGTGTATATGAAAGAAACATATGTTTATGAATGTCCAAAGAACAGATCCAGTCTCACTGATACATAAAGGAAGCCTGGTGCCCAGTGACACCATCATAAGCCTCACCTGGCAAGGAAATGTATATAGGGCATACCGGTGGAAAAGAAGTCAGATCCGACTGTTTTGTTTTTTTTTGTTGTTGTTTAGCAGAACTAACTCCCCTGGTAGGGAAATGGATTATGGTTCTGGGATACTGTAGGTACAGTACTCATGGCTTCACAATGAAAAGGTGAGTCCGGGATGTAGGTATTAATCTTTGTCGGTTTCCTACTGAATTCAAGTGAGAAAAGGATCTGTTTGCTGAAATAATTTAAAATATAGCTGGAGGAGCAGCCTGTGAAGCTGGCTGCGCTCTAGGTGTTCTTGCTTGTCATATAATTCCCCCTTCCTCGAGTTGGGACGCAGACCTGTGTGATCTGTAAAATTGTTTCCTGATGTCCCTTCGTGTTCCCCTGCGGGCATCAGAGGGTACATCTGGGGAAACAGAGGACAATTGACACAGGGTGTCATGATAGTCTTTTAATTGAGCCACTGCGTCTTGGATCTTGTCCCCGAACAGGTTGTCTCCTGTACAGGGAAGATCTGTTAATTTATCTTGTACGTCTGGGCGTAGGTCTGAAGCTTTAAGCCAGGCCCAGCATCTAGCACTTATGCCTGCTGCTGAGACTCTAGAAGCTGTTTCAAATGAGTCATAAGCAGCCCTGACTTCGTGCTTGCCTGCTTCTAGTCCTCTCGGTAGGATGGAAGTCAGTGAGTCTTGTTGCTGCTGTGGTAAAGTGTCGGCAATTTCCTGCACTTTTTTCCACAGATTTCTGTTGTATTGGGTCACATACAATTCATATGCCGCTATTCAGGCTATCAACATTGACCCTTGAAAGACTCTGCGTCCCAATGCATCCAATGCTTTTTGGTCCTTTCCAGGAGGAGCAGGGGAATGTGGATGCAACCTTTTGGCTTTTTTCTGTGTTGACTCTACCACTACAGAGTAGTGGGGCAGTTGACTCTTCTGAAAGCTTGGGGCTTGTTGCACCAGGTACGTCGCATCAGTCTTCCTATTGACTGGTGGTACAGTACCAGGGTGGTCCCAGAGTCGGTGTAGAAGATCGAGTAGTACTTCGTGTACTGCTATCGCCATTATTTCTTTTGGAGGATCCACAAATTGTAGAACCTCCAACATCTGGTGGCGAGCATCTGCCTCCATAACCAGTAGAAAAAGAATTGTTCAGACATCTCCTTTACAAAACTGGCAAAGAAGCGTCTTTTGGAGGAGAACGCTGCCTCTTCTGGGGGTGAGAGCTCTGAGAGCAATTCCTCGGAAGTATGCGAAGAGTCCTCGGAGTATTCATCTTCCCAAGGATTGTAGGGGGCTTCCCCTTCTCCCTATGGACCTCCCGAGGGAGGAAGCATATCAAATCCAAGAGGTCGAGAAGGCCTCAATGGATGGCGAAATGACTTCGATGGAGGCTGAACTGGCATCGATGGAACTGGTGGCGGCATCGATGGTGGCATCAATGGCATGGAAGCGAATGAAGTACACTTAGGCCTCGATATCCCTGATAGTCCCGGTGTAGGTTCTGGCATCGGTGGATCCCATGAAGGGATCTGGCCGGAAACCACTTCATCTTCCTCCGAGGAACCTGGTATGGGGATTGGGACCTGTGGAGGCCTCGAAAAATAACCTGCCTGCATATCAGGCATCATAGGACGAGTCGATACAGCACCAATGAGTGTATCTAGGCACTCGAAAAGCGGAGCGAACATTGAGGGCGCCAATTGCGGTGCTGGTATGAGGGCTGGCACCGGTGGCGAATGGATGCCCTGAAGGGTTTTTAGCATTGCTTCTTGGACCATTTCGTCCAATCCCCCTTTTGAAGCTGGCATAGTTAGCTCTGTGCCTGGGATAGGAGGCAGGCTAGGCATTACTGACTCCTCCACAGGGATCTGTGGAGGCTCAGTACCCAGCACCGATATCGGTGGGGAACGCCTCGGGGACCCGGGTCCAGAGGAGGATGGGGGCTCTTCTCCCCGGGTTTTCATCATAGGGGGCTCGATAGCCGTCGATGCTGCTGTGGAATTGGTGCACCGGTCAGGGACTCATGTCGGTGCCGATGTTAGTGTTTCCCTCGACGCTCGGCCCGGTCTTTCTCCGGCGCAGAGGATGATAACGATGATGTCCTTGAGGGGGTTGGTGACGGACAGTCACCTGCCAGCTATGCTGCTGGCTAGGCGACCCCGAGATCGATGGACCCTTTTTGGACTGCAGGGCCCAAATTGGAGACAATGGAGCCGTGCACTTTGAACCAAAGAGCTGCCCCATTTTCTCCAATCGAGCAAGCGTCCCTTCGGGGTCATCAGTGCACAACTCTGGCACCAATGAACATCGTGCGAGGGTCCTAAGCACAAAACACAAGTTTCGTGCAGGACCATTATGGACATGGTCCTCGGAAAATCAGGGCATTTTCTAAATCCGGTCACCATTATTTCTTAGCTATTGACTAATTTTTGTATATTTTAACTTATTTTTAATTTGACTTTCTTTGATTAATTTTATTTCCATTATGTAAACCGTGTTGACAAAAATCTCTTTTATAAAACGGTATATAAAATTTTTTAAATAAATAAATAAATAAATTTGGCACACATGCGTGATCGATGACCATCGGGCACCGAAGAAAATGCCGGCGGGAATCGACTGCAAAACAAGGGGATTTCACTTACCGGGCATCTGAGGGAACGGATGTCGATGGGTGACCCCGGTGAGGGTAATTGTATGAAGAATAAACTTTGAAAGTTCCGTGAGGAAAAGTTGTGAGAATTTCTCACAGAACTCCTAATCGCGAGGCAACTTGCTGCACGGAAAAAAAAGAGACTGAGGGGGGGGACCCCTGGTGGCTGCAGGATTAGTGGCATGCTGGGCATGCTCAGTACAAAAGTATTCTGTGACAGGGCTCCATCTGATGATGTTACTCATATGTGAGGACTACCATCCTGCTTGTTCTGGGAGAAAAAAGTAAAAGAAATCAGAAAAAGGATAACATTGAAAGAGAGGGGAAAAAGATGAAGAAAGCAGAAACCTCCGATATTCAGATATGTATAAAAATGACTGAAAAGTTATTTATTGAAGGAAATAGTGAAGTTTAAAATTTTAACAAAATTATTTTTGTGCATATCAATTTAAAACTATATTCAAATTAAAAGTAATGAATTACAGAATCTAAAATTTTATAATGGAATTTTCTAAATCTTTGTCACAAAAAAATCAAGGGCCTTGCAAACATTGGATCCAAACTTCAGCTGGGCATTACATATGGTTGTACTTAAAATGCTCTCTATTTGTAAGTGGTGGTGAACTATGTCCAGTCATGGGCAGATTCAATGAAAATCAATACAATTATCCACAGAAATGCCCAGAAATCATCATGTTTCAGTGAATGGCATATTAAGAAACATGGCTCTAATCATACGTCTCATTGCCTTACCATTAGTTAATGCTTAATTGACTGGTAATACAGTATAGTGGTTAAAACAAGATCCCAGTGATAAAGTCACTTTGTATAGGTGAGACCTTAAGGGAGCCTACATGAAGCTGTTCAATGACTTCTAAGTTATATATACACTCAGTTTATTATTTGAAAATATTCACATGCCTAGTGATACATAGCAAAAATGAACTGCGCCTTAAATGATTCATTCAGCTGCATACGTTATGCGTTGTGACGGCTCCTAGCTTAACAATGGTATAGAAAAGAGTTTAAATAAATAAATACATCTTTATCAGTGTCTTCCTTTATATACTGTCAGATTCTGAGAATTGCATTTTGTGTTCCATTGCAACTACTATTACCTAGAATGCCTCACACAGAGCACATATTCTCCTATCCCTACTCACTTTGTAATCTTGAGCAAGTTACTTAACCTATCTGCAACCTGATTGAGATTTTTGGATAAGGACATTTGAAAACATCTGACCTGTCTCATACAATACTGTACACACTGATGACAAGGACATCAGCGTTATCTTCCTCGGTGCTGGAGAAAGACCGAGCTGAGCGTCGAGGGAAACACCGACATCAGCACCGACATGAGTCCCTGACCGGTGCCAGCACCGATTCTGCAGCAGCATCGACGGCTATCGAGCCACCTATGATGAAAACCCGGGGAGAGGAGCCCCCATCCTCCTCTGGACCTGGGTCCCGAGGCGTTCCCCACCGATATCGGTGCTGGGTACTGAGCCTCCACAGATCTCTGTGGATGAGTCTGTAACGCCTAGCCTGCCGCCTAGCCTGCCGCTTACCCCAGGCACAGAGCTAACTATGCCAGCCTCAAAAGGGGAATTGGACAAAATGGTCCAAGAGGCAGTGCGAAAAGCCCTTCAGGGCATCCATTCGCCACCGGTGCCAGCCCTCATACCAGCACTGCAATTGGCGCCCTCAATGTTCGCTCCGCTTTTCGAGCGCCTAGATACACTCATTGGTGCTGTATCGACTCGTTCTATGGTGCCTGATACGCAGGCAGGTTATCCATCGAGGTTTCCGCAGGTCCCAATCCCCATACCAGGTTCCTCGGAGGAAGATGAAGCAGTTTCCGGCCAGATCCCTCCATGGGATCCACCGATGCCGGAACCTACAATAGGACCATTGGGGATATCTAGGCCTAAGTGTACTTCATCCACTTCTATGCCATTGATGCCACCATCGATTCCATCAATGCCGCCACCAGTTCCATCGATGCCAGTTCAGCCTCAATCGAAGTCATTTCGCCATCCATTGAGGCCTTCTCAACCTCTTGGATTTGATGTGCTTCCTCCCTCGGGAGGTCCACAGGGAGAAGGGGAAGCCCCCTACAATACTGTACACACTGATGACAATACAAAAATAACTTATGATTATCAATACAGACTTCAACATTCCTGTGTATAAGTATACCACCATGAAACTGCAGAAAAAACCCAAAAGCAATTTCAACAATACAAATGCATTTTGTGGCAGGTTAGAGTTCATCAGGATTTGCATTGTCATCCTGTAGTTATACTTCTCAGTTGGTTGAAGTCACTTGGTCTTTCAGGCTCATGGCTCACAACCTAACTGAGCCAAGTAACTGTAGGCAAAAAATACACGACCAGTTGTGTTTTATTCCATGTTATAATGTTAAATAGTTAATATACCATGTTATAATGTAAAATAGGGCGGACCAACCCCCCCTATTTCTCAGTTCCCTGTAAACCGATGTGATATTTCGATCGAATGTCGGTATATAAAAGAAAATAAATAAATAAATAAATAAATAAATACATATTACCAATCTTTAAGACCCCTCTATCTTTTTTTCCATCTCAGAATATTTTAGTGTTCAAGGTATTTCATTTTTCATTACATGTTTACTTTGAAAACTTCATTGTTTTAATTTAGTATATACATTTATGTCATAATCAGACAGTAGGCACCATATAGATTCTCACCTCTCTCTTTCATATAAATTCATTTAGATAATTCTGACTTCTTAATGATACAACAAGATCTCAAATAGAAGATGACAGAATGCTTTCCTGTTTATTCTTTGCAGTTGAACCAAATGATAGCCTTGTAGCCATACCACCTTAGGTTCTGATGCTGTCAGATCTTGGAAGTTAAATATGATTGGGTCTAGCAAGTGCTGGGAAAGAAGATGTCCAAGAATCACTGGATCTTTCGGGAAATGAAATTTGTGATTTTTCTCAGTCAGTATAGAACCCAGCAGTTTAAAGGGGCACTTGGCTTTAGATAATATGTTAAATTGAGGCAATGATGTGAATTTTGTGAACAGGCAAGATCCCACCGTGTTCTTTGCAGGAGTTGAAAATCTTAGAGTCATTATTCCGCTCTATGCAACCCTTGTTAAACATCAAAAGCATAAATAACTAAGAGAATAGGAAATTCTTGAGAAAGCAAAAACTATTTTGGAATACTCTGTTGGGCAGGTTGACACACAAATCAAATTATTATACAAAGCATTCTTGAAACAAATCCACAAATACTTTACAATTCCACTAATGTACTCTAGCCAATACCAAGCTAGATGAATTTCACTATTTTTAATAATCTAATATTTCTGATTTTATAATATCATATACATTTCATATAGCTAGAAGACTTGAAATGCTACCAAAAACAATAAAAGAATGATTATACTATGACCAGTTTATCCCCAAGCCCTTGGATTTCATGTAATCTAAACCATTTATATGTTTAATATTAAGGGCTCCATTGTTTATCTTCCATCTGAGTTTTACATGCCCAAAACAACATACTTCCAGCAATCTGAATCTTGTGCATTTGTATTTATGACAACAATCCATGCTAGAATTTACTGTTCTGATGCTAATATTGATCATAATTCTGGATTGTAGTTGAGTTATTTGGCAAATCTACAGCATAAAAACATACTCCTTTCATCTTTCTTACTGTAATTTGACACATAACTTCCTTTTTCTTCATTCCACTAGCATATAAACCCCTTTCCTAGCAATTAGAGGGCCAGATTTACTAAGACTTTTTTTCCCAGTCTTCTCTATAGGAAAAAGTTTTAGTATACTGGGTCTACAAGTTTGTGGGCTCAATTCATTCAATTTGAAACCAGGAAGGAGGTCAAGACGAATAGTTATTGAGGAAGATCAATGATTAAAAAATAAAATGTAATTCAAAGCTGGATAGAGGCTGTGTGGGAGGCCAAATGATGACAAACTGGGTGACAGCATGCAAAAGGATGATTATTTTCAAAGCCATTTTTATAGATAAAACAGTGCTTTACCCATTGCCTGCACAGATTTAAAGGTGTAAATGTGTGCAATAGGATACATGTGTTCATGGGATAATTTTCAAAGTATGAGAGTACTTTCAACTTTGAAAATTAATGCGAAGCCCACAGATAAAAAAAAAAATACCGGCAGACTGCACATATGCAACCAGTCTTAATATTACCCCTCTAATGAAGTATTTTGGACTTTTGCTCCAAGGCACAAAATGCAATAGCTACCTCATTTCACTATGTATGAGTTCAATTATTCCTTTTTAAATATCTAAAAGTGCTTCATTTACATCAGTAAAGCATACTGAGCATATTTTGGCTGTGATATCAGAGCAAATTAAAGGTAAGGAGCCAAAAAATACACACCTAGACTTGTAGCTCTATACCACCTCCTTTATATAATCTCTGAAACACTTATTCTGCCCGGCTCCATAGAATTTAATGAGGAAATCTTTAGCACACACAGGAAAAAATGCTTTATTACAGTTACTAAACAATGCCTTAGTAAGCCATAATGTATGAGGAACTGCTAACATGCAAGCCTAACATGCATCTAAATATTAAAAAAAAAATTCTGATCTACACAAACTTTATTCTGTCCTCTATCACTCACAGCTATCCTTTCCATAAAGAGGAAAAATGTTTAACAATTTATTTTGAAAGTATAATATTTAAAACAGAACCTTATTTTCTGTTTACAACTGGTATACTTTGTGATGTTCCCCAATAGCAAGGGTACACATGAATGAGGGATCTGAGTGTAGGAATGTGAATGCATGAATAAAGAGCGGGTCCAGATAGTGTATACTTGTGAATGAGTGTGAAAACGATATATAAACAGGGGCCAGGGGGATAGGGGAGAGAACGTGTGGAAAGTATGTTGAAATGTTTGTGTAGTAGGCAGGGTCATGCAAAGATGAAATTCAACAGATAAGCACTATGATGTGCAGCAGCGATCACAGTATTGTCTCTTTAAAAGCTGCAAAAGATGGCATGGAAATGGGACTTTTTTATAACTCTTTCCTTAATCGTTTCACAATTCCATTCCAATGGAATCAGAAAGAATAAAAGGAAACAAGAGGGTGGCATGTTCTGATTTTTATGATTTTCTATGGTAATTAAAGAAAATAAAAATATTATTCCTTCCACAGAAAAGAATAAGAGCTACATCTGCAAAAGGGAAGCCAACTGGCGTTTCTAGTTCTGAGAAAGAGTAAATATATTAGGAATAAAGGCCTCGGGGAAAGTAAAAAAAAAAAAAAAAAGTCACATATCTATGTGGGTGACTGACAATCTGGGCGTGGGAGCAAAGATGGAGAACAGCCTGATAAAGCAAAACTGCTTATCTATAATAGATGTTTCTCCATAGGCAGCAGGACAAGTCAGTTACACACATGGGTGATGTCATCTGATGGCACCAAGACAGAAAAAAGATCTTAGAAAACCAAGGTGGCTTTATAAGCATGCATGGATTTTCTTGCACAACCACCACTACATGAGTCTCTTCAGTCCTTGAAGTAAGCTAATGCTAAGCAGAGAAAGGTGGGATTGTGTAGTCGATTTGTTCTTCTGTCTATGGGGTACACCTGTTATAGGTAAGCAATTTTGCTTCCTCCATGAACAAGCAAGCCTGTAATCAGCCACACAAGTGGAGACTCCAAAGCTTGAAGAAGTTGGAGGGAGAGGAAAGAGTTAATTAAATAAGCTTTGGATAAATGCTTCATAAAACACCTATCTTGACATGAAGCATTTTCTAGGCAGTCATGAGCAGTAAATGTGTGGATAAAAGACAGAGTGGCAGGTTTGCAAATATCTTCTATGGAAGCGAAATGATATGGGTTTAGGAAGCTACTGTAGTCCTGACTTGATGGGCTTTCACCAAGGATTGAAGCTATGTCCTAATTGAGTACAACAAGAGATAAAATCAGAAATCCATGCAGAAAGAGTATTTTTTGTAACTAAGAACCCCTGTTTGTTTGGGTTGAAGGAAATGAATAGCTGTGAAGACTTTAAGACTTTATTCTCTCTAAACAGTACAATAAGGCTTTTCTGCATTCTAATGTACGAAGAGCCTGTTTGTCCTTATTGGTATGTTGACACAGAAAAAATGTTGGCAATATAATGGACTGATTTAAGTGAAACTGAGAGACCAGTTTAGGAAGAAATTTATGATTAGATTTTAAAACAACTCTGTTGTAAAAATTTGGGTATATAGCAAGTATGAGACTACAGCTTGCAATTCATTTATTCTTTGTGCAGAAGTTACAGCTATCATAAACTAAGAGGCCAATATTCATTAGGCCGGGTAGTGAACAAGTTATATGGCTAAGGTTAACCAGAAAAATTGTCCCATATATTCAGTGGGATAAACGTCCTGCTGAATATATAATTATAAAGTTATCTGGCTACATATAGCAAAATTGCTTACCTTGTAATAGGTGTTATCCCAGGACAGCAGGATGTAGTCCTCACATATGGGTGACATCACTGACTGAGCCCTATTCCGGAAAACTTTCTGTCAAAGTTTCTAGAAACTTTTGACTGGCATCCTGAGCCTACTGAGCATGCCCAGCATGCCATGATCCCTCGAACCACAGGGGTCTCCCTTCAGTCTCGTTTGTAGCAATGAGCGTTAGCCAAAAATAAAATAATAAAATATATCGGACCCAACTCCGTGGGGTGGCGGGTGGGTTTCGTGAGGACTACATCCTGCTGTCCTGGGATAACACCTATTACAAGTTAAGCAATTTTGCTTTATCCCAGGACAAGCAGGATGCTAGTCCTCACATATGGGTGATTAGCAAGCTATAGGCTGAGTCATCTTTGTATTGGAGCAACAGTGTACAACTTGTGCAATAGGCACAACAACTGGTGTACTGTTGGGAAAAATGAGGCAGCCTGAAATCACGAAAGGTTGGATGTGGAAGGAGTTGGATCATGCTGGAAACAAGTTCTTTAAGACAGATTGTTCATAGGCTGAATCTTGTCGTCCTTCCTTGTCGAGACAGTAGTGAGCCGCAAAGGTGTGAAGAGAACTCCATGTTGCGGCTCTACATATGTCAGCTATTGGCACTGAACGATAGTGTGATACTGAGGTTGACATTGCTCTTACTGAGTGAGCCTTTACTCGCCCCTGGAGAGGAAGGCCTGCTTTTTCATAACAAAATTGTATACAATCTGCAAGCCAATTAGATAGAGTTTGCTTGCCCACTGCTTTTCCAGATTTGTTTTGATCAAAAGAAACAAAGAGCTGGGTGGATTTCCTATGGGCTGTAGTGCGATCTAAGTAGTATGCAAGCACACGTTTACAGTCCAAGGTGTGTAAAGCCCTCTCTCCTTGGTGAGAGTGTGGTTTTGGGAAGAAAGTAGGCAAGATGATGGATTGATTCAAGTGGAATTCCGTAACTACCTTGGGGAGAAATTTTGGGTGTGTAAGGAGTACCACTCGGTCATGGAAGAATTTTGTGTAGGGTGAATATGTAACAAATGCTTGTAACTCGCTAATCCTTCTCGCAGATCCTTCTCGCAGATGTGATGGTTATTAAGAAAATAGTCTTCCAAGTGAGAAATTTAACATCACAGGAAGCCATGGGTTCAAAAGGAGAATGCATGAGCCTCGTTAAGACTACATTAAGGTCCCATTCCGTGACCGGTGTTTGGTGTGGAGGTTTAAGTTGAATTAAACCTCTCATAAATCTACTAACGAGGGGTTGCACCGATATTGGTGCATCTTCGACGGTATTATGATAAGCTGAGATTGCACTTAAATGTACTCTTACAGATGAGGTTTGGAGACCAGAGTCTGAGAGATGCCATAGATAGTCTAATAAAGATGATGTAGTGCAGGCAAAAGGGTGAACACTGTTTTGTGTGCACCATGTGGTAAACCGTTTCCATTTAGCACAATAGTTCTTTCGTGTGGAGGGTTTACGTGAATCTACAAGCACTTGAGAGACATTAGTTGAAAGATTGAGAGGTTGTAGAATCAAGCTTTCAACATCCATGCTGTGAGGGATAGGGATTGAAGGTTGGGTTGATGCAATCTGCCCTGATCCTGAGTTATGAGAGTGGGTGCTGTGCCCAGGCAAATTGGGTCTCGGATCGAGAGATTGAGGAGTATTTGAAACCATACTTGTCGAGGCCAATATGGGGCTATGAGTATCATGGACCCTTTGTCCTGTTGTAGCTTCACTAGGGTTTTGGTTATTAGCGGTATCGGAGGTTACGCATATAGAAGACCTGAATTCCAGTGGCGAGCAAAGGCGTCCTTGGGTAAGTGGTTTCTCTGCTTGTGCAGGGAGCACAAATTTGTAATTCAGTTGAGATGCAAAGAGGTCTACTGTTGGTTGGCCCCAACGTTGAAAGATCTTGGTCGCTACTACTGGATCTAGAGACCACTCGTTAGGTTGGAACTGATGACTGAGGCGATCCGCCACTACGTTGTGAATGCCTGCCAGATAAGTGGCCCAGAGAAACATTGAGTGCATTAGGGCCCAGCCCCAAATCTGTGTGGCTTCTTGACAAAGGAGATACGAGCCCGTACCTCCCTGCTTGTTTATGTACCACATGGCTACTGTGTTGTCTGTTTGTATCAGAACAGTCTTGTGGGAAAGGCAGTCCTTGAACGCATGCAGCGCATAACGTATAGCTCGAAGCTCTAGGAAATTTATCTGAAATGTAGCTTCGAGTTTTGTCCAAGTACCTTGAGTCTGCAGATGACCAATGTGTGCTCCCCACCCGAAGGTGGATGCATCTGTAGTTAACGTCACTTGCATAATCGGTTGTTGGAAAGGTAGGCCTGTGAGCAAGTTGTCCATGTTTGTCCACCATAGGAGCGAGGACTGTAGTTGCTGAGTTATTTGAATTGGATATGACAGTGGTTGAATGGCTTGTATCCATTGGTTTCTGAGTGTCCATTGAGTAACTCTCATGGCTAATCTGGCCATAGGAGTGACGTGAACTGTGGAGGCCAAGTGACCCAAAAGAGTGAGACATTGATGAGCTGTTATTTGCGTGCGTGCTCGGAGAGAGCTTGCTAATGAGGCAGGTGTCTGTGCATAGTCTTTTGGACGTTATGGTGTTTAATTCTGCTCCGATGAATTGTAACAGGTGAGATGGTAGAAGTGGGATTTCTGGTAATTGATGAGGAATCCCAACGAATGGAGTACAGTTATTGTGAGCTTGAGAGAGTTGAGAGCTCCTTGTCTTGTTTGGCTTCTGATGAGCCAATCGTCCAGGTAAGGAAACACGTGTACTCCTTCCTTGTGCAAGTGGGCAGCTGCGACTGCCAGGCACTTTGTGAACACTTGAGGTGCTGAGGCAAGACCGAATGGTAGCACCTTGTATTGGAAATGTTCACTTCCTACTAGGAATCGCAGATACTTGCGATGAGGAGGGAATATTGGAATGTGAGCATAAGTGTCTTGAAGATCCAGACAAAAGAGCCAATCTCCTTTTTGAAGTAGAGGTAGCATGGTGCCCAATGATACCATCCTGAATTTTTCTTTTTTCAGGTATTTGTTGAGCTTCCGGAGGTCCAATATAGGACGTAGGCCTCCTGTTTTCTTTGGAATGAGGAAATAACGGGAGTAGAATCCTCTGCCCTGCTGAGGTTGGGGAACTGGTTCCACGGCCCTGGCTCTCAGAAGAGTGGATAATTCTTTTTGTAAGAGTGTGGATTGATTGTTTACTGTCCAAGACGAGGTGGGTGGAGTATCGTTTGGTACAGTGAGAAAGTCCAGATGGTACCCTTGAGATGTTATCGAGAGTACCCATTGGTCTGTAGTGATATGCGACCAATTGTGATGGAAGAAAGTGATCTGACCTCCTATTGGCAAATTTGGGGTCAGATTGGGAGGTAGGCTTCTGTTCCCCGGTGAGATTTCAAAATCCCGAAGTCGGGCCTGTTTGCGGAGGGGGTTGAGCTCTATGTGCTCTTGGTTGTCGGGTCTGCGGTCTTTGTGCTAGCCTAGATGTCCTTCCATGGGTAGGAGGTGGATAGTACCTCCGTGGTCTATAATATGGGCGTTTTGAATCCTTCCTTGGGACTCTTTGTGAGGATGTCTAGGACTCCTGAGGAGCAGAGGAGAGCTGTTGCAAGGTTTCTGAATGTTCCTTCAGTTGGGAAACTGCCTCCCGTACTTTATCTCCAAAGAGATTGTCCCCTGTACAAGGAAGATCAGCAAGTTTGTCTTGTACTTCTGGTCTCAAGTCAGAGGCCTTGAGCCAGACCCGTCTGCGAGCACTTATGCCAGTGGCAGACATTCTAGATGAAGTCTCGAAACTATCATAAGCTGCATGAACTTCATGTTTCCCAGCCTCCAGGCCTTTATGGATGATAGTATTGAAGGAATCTTGAAATTGTTGGGGAAGAGATTCTGAGAGTTCCTGAATTTGTTTCCACAAATTACACTGATATTGTGTCATACAGAGTTGGTAGGACGCAATTCTGGATACTAGCATGGACCCCTGAAACATTTTCCTGCCGATGGTGTCCAAAAACCTGTTGTCTTTCCCAGGAGGATTTGATAAATGAGGTTTAATTCTTTTTGACCTCTTCTGAGCTGACTCTACTACTACCGATTGATGGGGTAGTTGAGTCTTTTGGAAGCCTGGGATATGTGGACTAGGTACGTAGCATCAGTTCTTTTACTCACCGGTGGTATGGTGCAGGGATGCTCCAATAGCCTGTGTTGTAAGTCGACTAGGACTTCGTGAACTGGTATCGCCAGGACTTCTTTAGGTGGGTCCACGAACTGTAATACCTCCAGAGTCTTCTGTCTAGTATCCTCTTCAGATTCCAGCTGGAAGGGGATGGTATCAGCCATGTCTTTGATGACATTTGAAAAAGAAAGGTCCTCTGGAGGGGATTTCCTTCTTTCCTCTGGAGGAGAAGGTTGTGAGAGGACTTCCTCTGAGGAAGAATCAGTATTTGGATTCTCCCAAGTGTCCAATGAATGTGGACGAGGAGGAGTTGATGGAATAGAAAGAGATGGCATCGACAGCATCGATGGTTTCTCCAATGGTTTCGATGGGAATAGTGGAGAAAACGATGGCCGTGGACGTGAAATTCCCAATGGACCTGGGATAGGTTCAGGCATTGGTACTTCCTTCACTATTTCTTCTTCCATCGGTGTTGGCGCCGGGACATTGGGTGGTTGTACCGGGATAGCACAGATGATTGTGTCCAATTTCGCTAAAATTGGCACGAAAAAAAGACATATCCGGCATCGGTATCGGCATCAGTGTTGGCTGAATTGGAACCAGCGATGGAGTCAGCAATGGCATCGGAATGGGCACCGGTGATGGTGCTGGCATCGATGGCGGAACCATGATCGGTGCTGGCATCGGAGGCATGTCACGGAGTGTGTCTCGAACTGCCTGGCGGATGTAACCATCCAGTTCCGCCCTCATAGCTGGTGAAACCAGAGCAGCTATGGGAGGAGACAGCGAAGGCGATACCGGTACCTCCGCAGAGCCCTGTGGAGGTACGGTTCCCAGCACCGGTATCTGTGGGGATCGCCTAGGATTTGAAGGCCTCGGTGGACATGGAGAGTCCTCTCTCAGAGGCTTCTTTGGAGTTGATTTTAGACTTGTCGATGGAACTCCGATTATCGGACCCACTTCAGGATCGTGAGGCCTCTGGTGTCGATGACGATGTTTCTGCCGATGTTCGACGCCTTTTTCGATGATAGATGTAGACTTTATCGATGATTTTGAAGGGGTCGGTGAACGCTTATCGCCTGCTTCATCCGGTCTACGTTTTGTTTTGAGGACGACCTTCTGAATCGCTCCAGCCGGAGACGACTGAGTGGAAGTTGAGGTCGATGGCATTCGTTGAAGATGGAATAAATGTTCCATTTTCTCCATGCGCAGTCTTCTGCCTTTCAGCGTCATCTCGGCGCATCTTGGGCACGTCGAAACATCATGTCCCTCGCCAAGGCAAAGTACACACTCGATGTGTGGGTCTGTTATGGACAAAGTGCGGGAACAATTTGGGCACTTTTTGAAACCCGTCGCCATAGCGAAGGCTGGACAACCGTCAATGACCTTCTGACACGGTTTAGCGGTTATGAAACCGACCAGAAAAATTTAAAGACTTACCGATGGTGGAAAAAAGGGAGACCCCCTTCGGCGCTTTAAAGATTTTCCGAGTTTTTAAAACTTTTTTGTGTAGTGAAAATTCACCACACAGGACTCTTATAACCGCGGAAAAAAGAAGACTGAAGGGAGACCCCTGTGGCTCGAGGGATCATGGCATGCTGGGCATGCTCAGTAGGCTCAGGATTCCAGTCAAAAGTTTCTAGAAACTTTGACAGAAAGTTTTCCGGAATAGGGCTCCGTCAGTGATGTCACCCATATGTGAGGACTAGCATCCTGCTTGTCCTGGGATAAAGCTGGGTAACTTTAGGCCTAACCAGCCAGTGTTTAAATATGGCTGATTAGGTCTAAAGTTGGCCGGCTTTGTGTGGCCAGTTAACTGGCTACTTAACTGGATATCTTCAAAAGATATATGTTTCCAGCATTATCAGCAGTGTAACGTTGGAAGTGGCCAGGATCACATTGCTCTGAGATCCCGGCAGAATAATGACCCAGTTAAGGTGGGAGGGAGGGTGTAAGATGCCCGGGAGGGGGGGGGGGGTGTTAGGGGGCAGTAGATGGGGTTTAAGTTTTGTATTTAGCAGGGATGTAGAAAGGGGGAGGGCCAAGCCTGGTGTCGCGGCTTATTTTTTACTTGTACCTAATGAAGGGGTTGGCAAAGGAGCTGGGTTAGTTGTTGACTGATACTTGGGAGGGGGGTTCAAGCCGGGAGGCCCATGATTTTAATATATTTATTTTAGTAATGAGCGCTAGTTACCTGGCTAGAATTTAGCCAAATAAGGGCTGAATATAGCCATCTATGCTATGTAGATGGATAACTGTTAGGTTATCCGTTTAAATGGCTTTTAAATATAGACCCCTACATTTTCCAAGAAAGAAATTTTAGATCTGCTTTTGCTAGAAGCTTGAATGGTGATTTCATGAGCCTCTAAAAAAAAAGAGGTGTTTAGATTTCAAGGAATAGATGGATCTGTAATTGGGAGTTTAAGAAGAATTAGGCCTTTCTTAAATCTGATTGCAGTAGGTTCCTGGGAGATAGGAATTCCTCCCAAGACAGCGTAGTTTGGCACATCACAGCGGTTGATTTGATCAGACAAAGACATCTTCTCAGAGCTGCAAGGGTATCTTTTAAAGCCTGGCTTGCTATTCACCATCATAAAGAGGGCTGAGGCAAGGTCAAACAATACTGAGAAGAGAATGTAATACCAATAATAATTTTTAAAAAATTGGGTTTTTTTGGAAACAAAAAAAACCAAAGAAAAAATAAAAGAACAAAAATACTTAAAGATAGATAGAGAGAAAATATGCCCTTTCGCACAAATGAAAAAAAAAAAAAAAGACTGAGCAGACTCACAAGACAGTGGCTGCGTGGGAATATCTCCTTGGATTTTCTGCAGAGAGCTTTTCCATCTTGGTACCATTGGATGATGTCACCCATTTCTATGAAAAAAAATCACTGTCCTGCTTGACCATAGAGAATAGAAAATACAGGCAGAGACTACTTCATGCGCACTCAATCAGTTTTGAGTTTCAAAACACACTGAACAGTGGCTTGAATATCCCCTTTCATGGAAAGAGAGATTCAGAAAATCGTGATATTCAGTTGCTAATCACTTCCAGGGATAAATGAACCCCTACGATTTTTCTGTAAGAATACTAGTTCCTTATTTGGACTGATTCTCTTAACTCATGTAACCTAGGCACATATACTGGATTCTGTGCCATCTCTGCATACATTATTATTAGATAAGCACAAAAGTAAATTTGCATTAAAAATTTTCAAATTTGAATATTCTTCCATCACCTTGTATGCTCTTTTGGCAGTAAATGTGAGTAATCCTTGCATCTCAATGTAATACTGAATCAACAGAATGTGCACTTGGACAAAGTAATTACATATTTTATAGGTCATAATTATTAAAAATTAACTAAACACTTTCCTTTTTCACATAGAAGTTTATCATTCTATTATGATGTTAAAGAGGTATTCAGAAGGCAAGAAACATTTCTTTCACATGCAAAAGCAGCCACCAATAGGCCAATCTGTATGATCATCAGAATTCCCCACGCCTGGCAACAAATACACAGACCATAAAATGTTTGGACACAATGGAACAAAGAGCATAAACTGCAGAATTATTTTATACTGCATATTACACCAAATAATGCCTGGACCCATTTGAAAATGCTGCAGGCAGACACAGGGCAGTTATGTGTATGCTGTTCATAGAAACCAACAAGTAGCACAGCTTATTAGCTTCTGAAATGTTTTAAATTAATATTAACGTATGATGTCCTAGTTAGTAATTCAAACTTGTATTTAAATGAGCATTGCCAGATACAGCATATGAATTTAGCCACTACCTAAACAATCTACATACATGAGGATATTGGCATGGAGCACATTTTAGGATGCTCATATATAAACACACAAACATATATATATATGTGTGTGTGTATATATATATATAGCTATATATATGTGTAAAACAGACACCAGCTGTTGCGATGGCTGTCTAAACTAATGGTATTTGTTCTGAGTAAAATTGTAGTCATTTTGTTGATTGCTGTTGCTTCAGAAAAAAGACAAAAGGAAGTTCTCTGAACTAAAATTATATCTTTGTTTAGGGGGGTGGAGTAGTGTGCCATGAGTGAGAATAAGGCTTACGATGCTTTGTAAAGGCCTGTTGGACTACAAAACTGTGTTTTAAGCTAGCAAAAATAGCAGAAAGGGTGAACTTGGACTGCAGCTCTTCTGGTAATGAATATTGGTGTGGAGTAGCAGCCTAGTGGTTAGAGCAGCGGGCTACAAACCAGGGTTCAATCCCACTGCGGCTCCTTATGACCTTCCCCAAATCACTTTACCCTCTATTGGGTCGGTAACTTTCAAGCCAGTGCGCATGCGCACATTTGTTAATGGCCTCAGCCATTTTATAACATATGCGCATGTTATAAAATATCCTGGCCGAGCACATGTGCACCAAATTTTAAGTGGGTGCGCATGAAACCCGTTTCTACCGCGCAAATTGGGTTATTTTAAAAGGGGCGTGTGCTGACGCCATTCCCACTTTTACCAGTTTATCCTCAGTTCGCCTAGTTCAGAGATAGGTCCTCCAAACCTCCCTAATTTAATAGCCTTCCCGCCCCCCCCAGTTAGTCCAGACTCTTAAAACCCTGCAGATCTCCCAAGTTTTCTTTAATTTTTAACTTGCAGATCATCCATAGCAGAAGAAAGTTACATGGCAGAAGATCTCAATGCATGCTGGGGCGCTTAAGTATTTACACGTATATCCCAGGTTCACATCCTGAAACGCCTATCCCCCCCCCAAAGCTCCTTTTAGAAAACTTTCAAGATGTGCATGCTATGGAGATAAGCAGGTATCTCCACGGCTTTTAAAATCTGCTCAACATGCGCGAACCAAACTTATTAGAGCATCCCTAACTAATGTGCCGTGTGGACAGAAATAATTGGGCAGACTGGATGGGCCAATTGATCTTTTTCTGCTATCATCTATTTCTATGATGTCATTTAACTGCTATATAGACTGTAACTGCTCCATAGTGCTCTTTCCTTCTGCCTGCAGTGATCTTGCTCCAAAACCAAAATTCATGAAAGAAAATATTACAAAAGCCTACATTTTTCTCTTTGTTTGTAAGAAACGGCGAGAGCCCTTCATGCTGTGGCACAGGTGACGCTACATCACTGGTGGGCCCATGAGGCCTGCTCCGACAGCTGGAGAACACACTTTGACATGAGGCTGGCTATGGCTTTACCTGAACCAGCCGCCTCCCGTGCGGGTTGGGCCCTTGGGTTCCAGCAGCTGGCAGGAGATTCAAGGGCAAGACAGGGTCCAGATTTAGTCCACGAATTGAGACTGGCGGCAGACAAAGAGTGGTCCAGGTTTGAGGCGCAGGTCAGGTCCAGGTGGCAAGCAAAGGGTAGGTCTACGTTCAAGGCTGAGGTTAGAAGTGGGGAGACTGGCCAAGACAAATAAGAAATATCAAAAGCAGTATAAACCACAAATGGCAGGATGAAAGACACCATCCATTCACGGGCACGCAAGAAAATAACGGAAACATCTAGACATCGATTCTCCAATACCCACTGAAGAAGGACTGCGAGTTTGAAACATGGGCATGTTGGGAGGAACGTATCTTGCTTCTTTGTCAGGTTGATCTAACGTGCCGCACCAGCTGCATAGATTAATGAGAGTTGGACATAGACTGTTCTTATTAGTTTTTCATTTTTGATTTATAAAAAATATTTAGCACTTAGAGCACTTTAATGACAAAAATCATCATGCGGAAGGAGGGAGGGGGGTTAATGATTACAAGCGCACATTGTACATTACCGTGGGGTAGTGTACATGTATGAAACCAATGCCTCCTTCCTTAATAATTTTGAATTGCAGTTATTGAATTGCTCTAATAAAATTACGTTTCACGTTTAAAAAAAAGGAAGTGTGAGTTGGTATCTTCAATCACTTCAGAAAAGAGGTTTATGTTTTTGAAACAGTTTTATTGAATTAGTGAGTCAGGTGATTATACAATTTTTGGTACCAAGACAAACAAGAGACATAGAGGGACAGACAGGACAGGGCAGATAAGATAAGGCACATCAAGACTCTGAAGACAAGAATAAGAAAGACAGACAAGACAAGAAAACACAGGTAAGGCAAGGCTAGAAGGCAGGCTGGACAAGGCAAAGCTGGAAGGCAGGCTGGACGAGGCAAAGCTGGAAGGCAAGCTGGATGAGGCAAGATGGAAGGCAGGCTGGACGAGGCAAGATGAGAGGCAAGCTGGATGAGGCAAGATGAGAGACAAGCTAGACGAGGCAAGATGAGATACAAGCAGGATGAGGCAAGATGAAAGGCAGGCTGGACGAGGCAAAGCTGGAAGGCAGGCTGGACGAGGCAAGATGGAAGGCAGGCTGGACGAGGCAAAGCTGGAAGGCAGGCTGGACGAGGCAAAGCTGGAAGGCAGGCTGGACGAGGCAAGGCTGGAAGGCAGGCTGGACGAGGCAAGATGAGAGACAAGATGGATGAGGCAAGATGGAAGGCAAGCTGGATGAGGCAATGCTGGAAAGCATGCTGGACGAGGCAAAGCTGGAAGGCAGGCTGGATGAGGCAAGGCTGGAAGCAGGCAAGGGACCTGTTGCAGAGGTACTGAAGAGTACCTCTGCAATAGGTAACAGGGCCAGCTGACATCATTTGAGGATGCTGTGAGGATTTTCCCACTGCAGCCCCTTTAAGAGCAAATCCTGAATGCGCGTGTGCATGCCTTAGAAAGGCCCGGGAGGCACGATGGCTGGTGGTGGTCAACGTTGGCAGCAGATGAGCCACTAAAAGCCACTGGCATGACAGGGTCGGCCTGGTCAGTGTGGCATCAGTGTAAGTGAAACTGCTTGTAGGACCGTCCCGCGAGCAGCAAAATTTAACAATGTGCATATAAAAAAATGTTTATTCTTGAGAAATTCCGCAACTACTTTTTTTTTTTTTTTTTTTTAAAAGCTATCACGTAAAAATATGATGGGTACTAATCTCTTATATGTGCATATCTATGCTGTAAGAATGGGTAAAAAACTACTATTTAAAATCCTTGGAGTAAATATGTAAACTTTCAAAAATTATTATATGAAAGTCTATTTCGTTTTAAAACACATTGTTTAGGGTACAACATACAGGAGAGGAAAGAAAAGGCAAATTTTGTTATCAAGTGTCAATATCAACTATAGAATGAAAATAACATTTTTATTTTGATTTGCCCTTTTCTGGGCACTTCCTATACTTTGCTTTGTTTTATGTTTTTGAGCTCATGGCTGTTTAGGTGGTGCTGAGGGAACAATTTAAAGAAATTTTAACATTAAGCTCTCTAATATCAGTTAAAAATTTCACGTTATTAAGAATGAAATTGTATGTTATGCTTTTAAAGCAAGAATCCTTCCCTATAATTTCTATTTTGGTCATTAAAGAAGTATTCACTACTGTAAAATGGATGTGATATTGTACAGCCGAGAAACTTCTATCCGTGCATAGCTAAAAGTTATCTGTTTAACCCCTTGCAAGAACTAGTGTAGATAAAGAAGAAACTATGCAGCAGTGAAGAACTAGAAGGCAGTCATTAGCTGAGAAGTAAAATGAAGATCCACAAGTTTCCTGGAGGAGGAAAGAATGACGGGCACCATTGAAGAGTCCTTTGCATAGAAGACAGCATGAAATGCCAGCTATCCAGCCATTTTCCTTTGAAATCTGGAGTTAATATGCCCTAGTTGTCCAAATCTCAACATAACATGCTAATTAATCTTTCACAAGAGAGCGTGACCATGGCCAAGAATGACAGAAGAATTTATTTAAAAAAAAAAAAAAAAAAGGTTCACTAACTTTTTGTTTCTGACCCACATGTGATATCTTAATCTTACATCATTTTTTTTAAATGCCAATAAAAATGAGTATTTCAAGTATTTTATTTTGCAAATCTAATGTCTAGTGGAACCCACTAATCACACTAGGAAAATGTGGTACTTGCTTATTTGAGGCATTATTCAAGTATTATCATGGGCTGCTTTCTTAGCTTTAGTACATAATACTCGTAAAATAGATCAGAAAAAAATATGGTGTTTTGTTGTACACTTCATTAGTCTAAACATCATTTGATTTCCAGAATTAATATTCCATCCATAACATGAAGAATTCTTTCCAGTAACAACTACCTTTACTGTGGTACTATCCAAAGTTAATAAGAGAGTGTGGAATAACTGTTCTATAGTTTAAGTGAGCAGCTAGAAGATGTGATTCAACAAGCCCAGGCTGTGATTTCAGAGTATATTCAGAAACTAGGGTAAAAACCACTTCTAAATTCTCAAGTGTGGGAGCAGCCAGCAATTAGATCTTGAGCTGAAGACAGCCATCTAACAAGTGCAGTCTAATTCAATAACTAATGCTGTCAGAGCCTTGCTGTTGAGAAACCAGAATTGACTACACAGTATTGATGTTGCTTTTAGGTGGTGGTATTGTTAGACAAAAACAGGTGAGGTAGATTTTTTTTTTTTTTTTTTAAATAAAAGAGCCATCAGTGATGGTTTTAACTAATGGCATGCAGCTGTACTACCCAGTAAGAAAAAGATGCAACACTGCCAAGAAAGTCAATGTTGATTGTTCTGGCAGAAAGAGGAAGAGTGTTTCCACTAAATATAAGCACAGTATTTCTTAGGGATTCAGCTCTCCATATTTTTCAAATGAAGATTTGCAAATTAAGGAGTCCTATATAGCTATCATTATTTACTATTATTATTCTTTACTATAATTAAAAATGCAAAAATACAAAAAAGATAATTTCAATTTTTAACTTAATGCTTTAGACATATAGGCCTGTTAATCTAAGCTTATTTTCCCATAAACACAGAATGGGAAAAAAGCCTTTGTAAAACAGACCGTTGTAAACTTTCAGTTAAACTGAACTTATACATAGAAATCAAGATGGCAGTAAGGTGTGAAGTGCCCTCAAATACACCCTCAATTATAGCAAAAATATTTTTATTAAAAAGCAATTTTCTCCTTTTGTGGCATAGTGTTACGTTAATGGTATATATATCGCCACCACCCCATGAACTTACAACTTAATTAACTTTTTCAATAATCTAAATAAAAGTGATTGATATACTAAACAATAACAAATCACCAGAACTGGATGACATCCACCCCAGCCTTCTAAAAGAATTAAATCATTAAATTGCTAACCTGTTACAAGTAATCTGTAACCTATTGTTGCACGTCACGGCTGCATTGGCACCGCGGCTGGGCCTGCTCACCTTGCGCTTCCTTCGACCAGCTCCGGGCACCCCTCCCTCGCGGCCACAGGCAGTTCACGACGTCCTCTAGCTCTCCGCTCACCATCCTCCTCGCAGGCCTCACGGCGGAGCTCCCATTGGGGCTCGCGTCGTTGGCGTCCTCGGCCACGCCCCTAGGCGCACGTGCGGCCAACATGCAGCCTTTTAAAGGGCCCAAGGTGGGAAAACCCGTGGAGGCGCCTCCCAATGACATTGCCTAGTCTCCCTACTTAAGGCGAGGCCCTGTCCCCAGGACCTCGCCTTGGCATTTGGGTCGACACAGTTGGTGTACTAATTTGTCTTCGTGTTCCAAGTGTCTTCTGTTTCAGGGTCTCCTGTTCCAGCGTCTCCGTGTTCCTGTATCCTTCCCAGGTAGTACTTCTCCGGACTGACCTTTGGTACTGACCTCTGCCTGCCTGACCATTCTCTGCCTGCCTGACCATTCTCTTGCTTGCCGCCTGGAACCGACCACTGCCTGCCTGACCATTCTCTTGCCTGCCGCCTGGAATTGACCACTGCATGCCTGACCATTCTCTTGCCTGCCACCTGGAACTGACCACTGCCTGCCTGACCATTCTCTTGTCTGCCGCCTGGAACCGACCCTCACTTGCCTTGACTACGCCCGGATTGGTTCTGGTATTCACCACTGCTTTGGCTGACCTCTCCTGGACCCTTGCTCTGGCTCTGACCCTTGCACTTCATTCGGACACTCTCTTCTGGCCTCCTGTGACCATTGGGCCAACCTGCTTGGAAACCAACCGCGGCTTCCACTTGGCTAGATCTACAGGTGCTGCCTATCTCGCCCGGAGGACCTGCGTCAGACCAAGGGTCCACCTCCAGCGCAACACCTATCACTTAAAACAGCCATGATTCCTAAAGACTGGAAGGTAGCCAGTGAGATGACGATTTTTAAAAAGGGTTCTGATTTGATCTATAGACTGGTAAGCCTGACGTCGGTGTTAGGTAAAATGGAGAAGCCATACTTAAAAACAATCCAAAGGGACTGCTGACAGCAGAATCTTCATCTGCTGGTGATAAGTTGGACTTGCTTGGAAAGTGTGCTTAAATCTTTAAACAATTTCTTAATGGTTAAGCTATTACTGACTGTGTATAATTTATGTTAATTTTTAAGGCTAGAAGTATAAAGAATTGTGTTTGTTTAGGGAAAATAGACTTTAGATTAATTTTGTGAGCTAGCAAAAGTTAGCATTTGTTTGGAAGTGTAAAGAATTGTGTTTAGAGATAATAGATTTTGGATTAAATTTGTGAGTAAAGATGAGTATTTTTAAGTATTAGAATACTTACTTGATCTGAAAAGGTGAGGGTATTGGTTCCTGGGTACCTTGATCTGAAAAGATAAGGGTACTGTTACACGTGCCGTCCGCGGCAGACCCCCGGCACGGCCCCTCACCTTTCTACAGTGACTCCAGCTTCTGGTTCCTCCTCGCTGGTGGCAATGGGCCGTCAGCTCCGTCCTTGGGCCTCCCCCGGTGCCTCCGGCTCTGCCACAGTCCCCGGCATTCCTGGTCCTGCTACCACTTCTCATCGGGTCTCTCCGCGTGGCCTGCGGAGAGATGTTGCTACTCGCGCCGCGCCCCTCCCTAGGCGCACAGGTGCGCACCATTGATCCTTATGTAGGGACCGTGGCGGGAACCTAGCCACGGCTCCGGATGATGACGAAGGATGAGTAGTATGAAATTGCTTGATAACAGCCTTGTCAAGAATATTGGTGGCAGGTTCCCAACTATTCTCTTCAGGTCCAAAGCCCTCCCAAGAGAGGAGGTATTCCCATATTTTCCTGCGTTTTCGTACATCAAGGACATCTCGCACTTGGTACACTACATCAGTTTCAGAAGATAGTGGTTGTGGTTCAGGCGGCTTCTTCGAGAAACTGGATAGTACCAAGGGCTTCAACAACGATACATGAAAGGCATTGTGGATCTTGAGAGAAGGTGGCAGACGGAGCTTGTAAGTAACCAAGCCCAATCGGTGGAGCACCGGAAAAGGGCCGATGTATCTGTGTGTGAAACATGAAGAAGGAAGCTTGAGGTATATTGGTACTTGAGGTAGTTGTGGGTGGATCCTTGGGCCTGTGGCAGATGACCACATCCTTGGGCCTGTGGCAGATGACCACATCCCACCGGTCAGGCTGAGAGTATGGAGACAGACACACACTAGTTCTTTTATTAAACAGTATATTGAACCACCAGAGGTAGCAGTAGTGAGCTGGAAGTGCCCGGCAGGGCTGTAGTCCCTCAGGTACTGGAACAGCGATCCTGGATACTGAGCTGTAGAGAAACTGAATATAGTGATTAGGCAGAGTATGCAGAGTTCAGGAACCGAACCTTGATGGTAACACTCACACAATAGTCTCTAGAGGTAGTCCAGGTGTTGGAATGAGTTAGGCCCTCAAGGAGCGAGTACCTGGTTCCAGGGAAAGCTCTGAGAGAGAGAGAGTAACTCACTGGTGTAGTAGGCAGCGATGACTTCCAGGCAGAATTAAGTATTCAGCAACCAGTCCGGGAACATGGGCCCTCGAGGAGCGAGTACCGGTTCCAGACTGTGACCTGAAAAACAAAGAGAGAGCGAGGCCCCCGAGGAGCGGGTACCCCTGGTAAGTCTGAGGAGGCAGAGTAGCTTAGAACGAATCCTTTCCTTGCTAACTCGATTAGTTAGCGATTTCTAAGACCTTATATATCCGGTACTGCTGACGTCATCTCAGGGGGATGCCCCTGAGGTTCACGCCATTGCTGGTACATCAGTTGGGGCTGCGCTGTGCGCGCGCCCTAGGCCCTTGTGAACATGACGGATCCAGCGTCGAGCCGCTCCAGAGACGCTGGAAGAAGACGGCAGAATGATGCCGCGGCAGCCAACCTTCCACTTGAGCAAGAGGGAGTCGCCAAGGAGGTGAGGAGGGCAGAATGGAGACGTCGAGCAGCGACGGTCGCAACAAGGTGGATAAATCGGGCACTCAGCTACACCTTATCGCCTGGTTTAACTGAGGCCCTGCACGATGACGGGCATCAAAGAATTTCTTGGCCCTTTGAGCGGCCCCTTGGAGTAGTTGTTGAGTGCTCTTCCAGAGTTGGTGTAACTCTTGGGTGGAAGCCTGGGCCGCAGGAGAAGGGACGGATAATGGTACTGGTAGCAGAGGAAGAGGTTATCGTCTGTAGACTACCCGAAAAGGTGAGGAACCCGTGGAAGAAGTGGCACGCAAATTCAATGCAAACTCCACCCAGGGAAGGAGGTCTGCCCAATTGTTTTGCCGGAGGTTCACATAGGCTCGCAGGAACTGTTTGAGCGTTCTATTAGTCCTTTCCGCCTGTCCATTGGCCTGAGGATGGTAAGCGGATGTGAAGTCCAGAAAGACATCGAATTTATTACAAAGGGACCTCCAAAAACAGGCTGTAAACTGAACTCCGTGGTCAGACAGGATGTGCTTAGGAAGACCATGTGGCCGGAACACATGGCGGATGAAAAGCTGAGCAAGTTGTGGAGCTGATGGAAGGCCAGGCAGAGCCACAAAGTGGTCCATTTTTGAAAAGCAGTCCACAATGACTCAGGGAAAGGTTCAAGCTACCTTATACAGTCTTATAGGATGCTGTGGTTGGCAAGCCAGATCTGCAAGTGACAATGTTATGATTGATGGCTTAAATCTGTATTTGCTGCAGGAGATTCTGGGTACAGTTGCAGGACCTGGCTTTTCACTCCCTTTGCCATTCCCAACACACCGACAGAGACGAGGTACAATGAGTCCTTATATGCTACTCGCTGTGTCATCGAACACATCTTCAGAGTTCTCAAAAGTCTATTTCGCTGTTTCGACAAGACGGGTGGAGCTTCAATATATGCCCCACCAAATGTTGGAGATATAGTGCTGCTCTGCTGTGTCTTCCATAATCTTACTCTATGCCAAAGAATATGAATGGAGATAGCTCCAGATCTCCCCCCGGATCCCCCATGTGTCCCCGCACGAGCCGAGGACACCATGATGAGAGGCAGCCAGCTTCACAAAAACCTTACACAACGCTACTTTGCCTGATAGGCCTCACCTAACACATCTCCTTCCAGGGAAGGGAGGCCAGTAGACTGTTAGCTGCTGCTCTCCTTGCTATCATCTTTCTTTCTCTCACTGCTTCTCTGTCTGGGTCACTGTGTAACAGAAAACACATATGCCTACTCAGCATTCGTCTTGACAATGGAGCCATACAGTGTACTGGAAAAACAGTTGTGAAAGTAAAGATGACATAAAATGTATGTGGCTGCCTTTATGTGTTTTGCCTCATAGTGACACTAAAAGAGGCATGAGTGGCACGTGAGTTTGTGGTGGACTGCCAATACAGTTGGCCTAGCTAGTGCCATGTGGCTTACCGGAACCTCCCCTGCAGACCCCATCCTAGCTCTCACATGTGGATGAGATAGTGCCACAAGTGTGATGCCACCCCAGCTGGTCCTTGAGCATGGAGAGCTACAGCTCTAGAAATGCTGTAAATATCAAATAGCTCTGAAGCTTAAAGATACAGCCTAAGGGTACAGGTAGACAATTAAAGGCATCAATGACAAAGTTGCCATTTTACTGCCTCATTCCATAGCTGACAAACGTGTGCATGTGAAGTTATACACCTGCACTGGGTCGGCTTACTGCCACATGGGTGTGCCAAGTTAGAGCTGACACCACTGCATCACAAGTTTTAGAGCCACTGCTGTCTTGGTTTTCCACTGGATCCAGATTTCCTGGATATGTTCATCCAGTCCTGGTCTTACTCCCATATGTGCAGGTATTGATAGTCTTGGTTATGCTTGGAAAAGCTATAGGGAAATCTGATGAAATCCCTGCATGTAATGTGTTCCAAACGAGGACAGAATTTACCTGTCCTGAAAATTGGAGCCAATTGGCAAACCTTTTGCTGACATCAGAGTGCTCTAGTAGCACACCTTCCTTTACAGCCTTGAGTAAAGGGCCTGTGCTACCTGGTGCCATTCCCACAAGGCACACAGGCCTTCCAAGGTAGCATACCTCTTGGTGGTTGCATGCACCCTGACACACATGTACCGTACTACTCCCACCTATGCAATTTGTAAATAATGTGCAGAAGGTGAGGGCCTTGACCATTGTGATGTCATGTAGGTTCCGATACCTTCTCAGCAAGCCTACACCAGGATGCACATCCGACTCTGTGAATGCAGGATTGGGAATCAGATGGTATCCTGCCTTCACTTGTATTTTCCTATGAGCTTGGAGACGTCACTGTCACTGTATGGTTTCTAATGATTCTAAGAGCACAGACATCTCTCCTGAGCAAAGGTTGACATCATAGAAGCCAACAGTTAGGTGTGTTTGAACCTCCTGCCTTCAAATCACCTGTCCTGAGGCACACTAGCTCTGCCCATATGTGTTGGAGGTGTAGCCCACGATTCCTTTCCAGCTGGTCCAGCTGCTCATGCATGGACTCCTCTGTTGGAGGCGGGGATGTTGTTGGTGCTGTGATGGTGGTATGGAGTGCAGGAATTTGGGCCTCCAAATGTCACATGACAGGGCTTCTGGGCTGCTCTTGCTGAGGGCGTGGTGCTTCAGGCTGGCGATATGGTGTGCTGGCTCGAAGTTGTGACTAATCTATTGGCTCCCACTGAAGGCTCTATTCTTCCATGAAGCCAGAGAGGCTGAGAGACACATTGAGTGGGCTGGGTAAACCCAGGGGTTGCAGCATCTGCAATAGCTCCTGACCCTGTGGCTGGTGCTGCTCCTCTTCCTCCTCACTCACCTGGTCTGGGCATCCATCAGGAAGAGTCTGTGCAAAATGATGCTGCTCGCTTGGTGTCCAGCCGCTTAGCCATGCCCTCGAAGATATCCGGTTCCAGCCTTTGCATGAGGCACTCCTCCATGGGGTTGAGGATGATGACACAAGGGACTCCTCCTCCGGTCTACTCAATATATTTATTTCTGGCTGCCATCTTGGTTTTCAGCTGCGCCTTGATGTCACGGTTCCTGCGGGCCACCTCCTCCCCGCTTTGTTGGACTCCGCTGCACCTGAAGATGCCCTGGGCTATGCTGCGCCAGATCTGGTCCTTGGATGCCTTTGAGGTCTTGGCCACCCAGTTGCCAAACAGCATGGCATAATGCTTCAAGACCCCTGCAGTGACCATCTCATTATTCTGAACACTGAACATGATAGACCAGAGATGAGGGCTCCTGCTGCCTGGCTGCCAGAAGGGGGTGCCACTTCCGCAGAGGTGTCCTTCCTTTCCTCACTCTCCCTCCCTTCCTCTCCCACCAACTCCCTTCCCTTCTGCCCTCTCTATCTCTAGCCTGCTGTCCTCTTCCATCCATCCATCCATCCTTGCCTGCCTATCCCCTTCCCCCTCCCCCATCCCTTCCCTTTTGCCTATCTCTATTCCTGTCCCTGTCCCTATTCCTACTCCTCCTTCCCCTAGCACTCCTGCCCTCATTCTCCCACATCCTCTCCTCCCTCTCCTCTCTCCATGCCTCTCATGCTCCATCCTAGTGGTTAGAGCCCGCTACTCTAACCACTAGGCTACTCCAACATGTTGCTTTCATGGACAATAAGTTGAAATCCTCAGCACTGTGTGGCAAAGGTAAAAAAAAAGCAAATAATGTTATGAATGATCCAAAAAGGAATTGACAATAAAACAGAAAATATCATATTGCCTCTATACCGAGCCATGCTGTGACTGCATCTGGAGTACAGTGTGGTTGTCCCATCTCAAAAAAGACATAGTGGAACTAGGAAAGTTGCAGAGGAGGGTGTCAAGAATGCTAAAGGGGATGGAACATCTCTCTTATGATGAGAGTCTTTACAGGTTAGGGATCTTTAGCTTAAAAAGAGATAGCTGAGAGGCGACATGACAGAAGTTTATAAAATCATAAGTAGGGTGGGGAGGAACTTATTTACCCTTTCAAATAAACATGAAACTAATAACCAGCAGATTAAAAAAAAATCGTATAAAATATTTTTTTCACTCAGTGCATAATCAAGCTGTGGAATCTATTGCCAGAGGATGTGATCAAGGAGACTAGCATAGTGGGGTGTAAAAGAGGTTTGTCAGTTACTGGAGGAAAACTCCATAACAAATTATTAGCCAGGTAGACTAAAGCAGCGGTTCTCATTCAGTGTGTCATCAAGCACTGAGAGGTATGACACCAAACTTTGAAATAACAATCACAAGTACCTGATGGATGAGGAGAGTGCAGAAGAGGGAGCCAGCTACTTGAAATATCAATTGCTGCTTTTCACCCCCCCCCCCTCCCCCAGCAATCAGAGCCACTGTGCCAGCCAAGCTTGAAATGTGGTTACGTTGTCTCGCCTCTACACCGATCACTGTCGGCACATCCTGTGCTGCCACCAAAATCACTGCCACCACCAGTCCAGGCTGGAAATGCTGCATCCTGCTCTCACCCCAACGAGCTCCTGTTCCCTGCCCCATGGCTGCAATCACTATCACTGCTAGCTGGCACTCCCCCATTTTCTTCCTCCTGATGGCTCTGATTGTTATGTGGGCAGTAGGCAGTATATTCAAAGGTGTGTTAGATGTGCTGCAGTGTATGTGACAGAGTACATAAAGGTGAGATGGGATGAAGAGATGGTGTGAAACTGAAGTACCTAGAGAGGCTGGGAAGGGGGTGAGACAAGGTGAAAATGGGGCTTGTGTGTGGCTTTTTGCGGGTTTTTGTGTTACTTCACAAAGATGGTAACTTTCAAACAGGCGCGCAGGCATACATAGAGATGTGTGCGACAGCGTGCACCCAGAGACACTGCAATTTTATAACAGGTGGGACAATAGGCTCACCTGTTATAAAATAGCCTAGGAGTGAGTTTTGTGTGCCTAACTTTAAGCTTGTACGTGCCCGGCAGCGTAGATTGGCTTACAGACACGCAACTGAGGGTATTTTACAAGAGACACGTGTCCTGCCGATGACCACTTTCATCAATTCGTCCACCAGTTTGCCCACTGGTCAGCTAGTCCTTTCAACCCACCTGGTTCTTTAGCCTGCCCGCCCCCCACTTACCCCAGACTCCTGAAATGCCTGTAATATGTACATATATTTTCTAGACTTATACCTCCTCCATTGCAGAAGTAAACTTTCATGGCACTGGACCTAGGTGGACACCCAGGTGCATATGCACTTGCATGCACATCTCTTGGCCCCGCCCCGGAATGCCTATGCCCTGCCCACAGTCGCCCCTTTTTTCTCCAATGTGAGATATTCGTGCACTGGGGCTTGTGTAGGCATGCGGGCGGCTTTTAAAACTGGGTAGACTTGCACATGCCCTACACATACCACCTTTCTCCGGATTTTGGCACGTGCCCGGCTTTTAAAATTCACTTTAAAGTTGAGTTGCTGTCATGCAGAACGTGATATCAGAATTTGAATATATATTTTTGTACAGTGAGTTAAAAAGGGCAAACATCCAAATTGTGTTCCTTGCACACACTAGAATATTTTCAGGTTGACAGTGAGATGCATGGGAGATTTTTCTGTCCTACAACCCCATATCAAGAAACTGTGTGCATATCACTCCCTCATTTCTCCCTGATGAAGTAAGCATAGGTTAAAACTTCTGAAAAAATAAAATTTAATAACTTTAAAGAACAGCTTGTAAAAAATATTTTATCTTTTGTGCCATTTTTAACAGTAAAATAATAATTATGATTTGTTTTTTGTTTTAGTTTAACTGCTGCGTGTAGTGTGCAAAATGTCACATATGTAAGCATCATCTACTAGGTGTGTCACAATGGAAAAAAGGTTGAGAACCACTGGGATAGTGAGTAGAGCCCAATTATTTTTTTAGCAACTTATTGATTATACATTTTTGCTGGCAAACTGTTTCACCAACACACATTAGTAACATTAATACCCTGCAAAAATCATTTTACACAATATATACATTTTTGTATTATATTAATGATTTTTTTCCAAATATCTTTATTAGATTTTTAAAAACAATTAAATAATTAACATTAACTGCAGCAAAACTGTAGGTTATCACGCAAATGTATATTCAGCATTACAGGTACACATTTGATAGCCATTAGATACAAATTTCCCCACTCCCCCATCTTCCCTCCCCACTATTATAACTTTTGTTGCACATGACTAAGGAATCACTAAGGTCTAGATTCAACATTTTCTATAAATTTTGCAAGATATGCAAAAATTTTCCAGATATGGCTAGATATGTGAGAGAGAGAGAGAGAGAGACTGACTCTTTATAGGCTCTCATATAAGTAAACTATTTATACCACTGTAAGAGGGGCAACTAGTAACTCGGGGTGAGGTTTTGGTGGTGGGCTAGATTTTGGGGGCAGTTTTATATGCACAGAGTACAAACAGCACAGTAGACATCAGTGAAGATTTTGTGTGATTTGGAGTGATGAAAGGTACACAAAGATGAGATTTGTACATTGTATTCTCAACCTAGCTTGATAGCAGCTAGGTAGAGAGTGCATCAAGCTAGGGTCAAGAGTACATTGTACAAATCTCATCTTTGTGTACCTGTCATCACTCCAAATCACATAAAGCATCACTGATGTCTGCTGTTCTGTTTGTACTCTGTGCATGTAAAACTGCCCCCAAAATCTAGGCCACCACCAAACCTCACCCCGAGTTCAGAATGGCCCCTCTTACAGTGGTATAAAAAGTTGACTAATATGTGTGCCTCCCCAGATGCTCTCTTTCTTGCCTCCCCTCCTCTTCCCTCTCCCTGCTTGAAACAGGTTTTACAATAAATATCACAAATCGTGTTACAGCCATAACGCACAGCTATCGCAGGCACAAAACGAAGAAAAAAGGTGTAGTTATTTCCGGTGATAAATCCCGCGATAGCATATATTACGCTATTGCGTATATTACGCTATTGCGTCCAACGTTAACCTCATTTTCATAAACTCCGCCCAAACTCCTCCCTTTTGACTACATTTTTAGAATTTGCATTCACATCTCGCAACGAGTTATTTATCGCATGCATTATGGCATTATTGCGGGCGTTAGGGCTCTAAACGCCCATCATAACGGCCTAATGCAATCTGATGAATGACCCCCTAAGATTGTGTCCTGACAGAGTCAATGTTAGGACAACAAAAAATAATTCAGCCATACAAAGTCTGCCTCATACTCATTTTATCTTATTTCTTATCTCTCCAGGAAGCAAGGTAAAGAACAGAGACAATACTCCTGAAATCGTGGGTTTGTTTTAAAAGACACTGGATCTACTGACTCGTATTCCAACATCTCAAGCAGTGGGTCTTCTTTTGCTAGCCATTTTGCTAGTATATATTTCTTTGCTATTAAATAACTTTTAGTAAACTGTGGGGTAGATTTTTAAAAACTGCGCGATCGCGTACTTTTGTTTGCGCAGCAGGCGCAAACAAAAGTACGCTAGATTTTATAAGATATGGGCATAGCCGCGCGTATCCTTTAAATTCCTGGATCAGTGTGCGCAAGGCTGCCGATTTTGGGCAGCCGGCGTGCGCCGAGCCGAGCGGCCTCGGAGGGAACTCTTTTTCGCCCTCCCCTCACCTTCCCCTCCCTTCCTCTACCTAACCCACCCCCCCGGCCCTATCTAAACCCCCCCCTACCTTTATCCATGGATTTACGCCTCCCGGAGGGAGATGTAAATCCACGCGCGCCGAGACCCGACCCGGGGGCGGTTCCGGAGGGCGTGGCCACGCTCCTGGGCCCGCCCCCGAAACGCCGCATCCCGCCCCCAAAACGCCGCGTCATTTGGCCCCGCCCCCGACACGCCCCCGTCCAAAAACCCCGGGACCTACGCGCGTCTCGGGGTTCTGCGCGCGCCGGCGCGCAAGGCCCTGCTCGCATAAATCTGGGCAGATTTAAGCGAGCAGGGCTTTTAAAATCCGCCCGAATAGCTTTTGAGTTCCTCTCATATAGGTAGACTTATCTGCATGACTCAGAATGCAGTAGGCTGCTGACTAAGAAACTTCATTTTTTGTAAGTGTCTTCATGGAATGCAAAACATTGTGCTAAAATGACTGAATTACAGGGCAATCCCAAAGACAGTGCAGTAGCATGGCTCCTGTGCTAGAATCATATATTTTAATACTACACCACTGATTGCAGTCTTCATTATCAAAATGTAAACACCACTGATGAAACAAGAATTTTGCAACAAATATATATTGGATTGATGTTTATGTATGCTACTGTATGAATTTTGTAAACAGGTTACAGTTTTATTCATGATTTTCTTCCATTGTTCCTCTCTCTAGCTTCATGGATTAGTGGTCTGAATCCCTAAAATACCAACTTTAGCAACATTTGTCCTTCGTTAAGATCCTTGAGATATGTGCACTAATAAACTAATCATTCTAGAACTACATACTATACATGCTGTATATACAATAAGCAAAACTACATACTATACATGCTGTATATACAATAAGCAAAACTATTGTAAAAATGAATATCAGAAATATGGCGGTTGAAAGAATTATTATTCAAATGTCCCTTTCTATAACCACATTAAAACAATCTATACCATACATATACATTATATCATACTTACCACAGTAATATTAGTCTTTGTACACAGAGAGGATATTTTTCAAAGTCATTTCAGCAGGCAATAGACTTTGAAAAAAACAAAACAAAACCTGAACTCCCTTTGTGTAGGTAAATTTAGTGTGTAGTAACACAATACACATAATTGTACCTGCAGTGAGCTGTAGTTTTCCCAGGGAGTAGGGATGGGGAGGGGTTTGCACTTACGTGCATAGTTTTGAATTTTGAAAACTGTGTGCATAATTTTTCTTGGAAAAACTACTCTCACAAATTAGCAGATGTAAATGTGTGTAGGATAATTTTCAAAGTGAAAGAACATACATACTTTCGTTTAGAAAACGAGTGCAAAGTCCACGGCTAAAAAGTACCTGCAGCTTTTGCAGATATTGGATCAGTCATAAAATGTCCCCTTAAATGCAAAACATGGGCTTCTGGACATTTCAAAATGATTGACATGGATAATCTACAGATGTGTGCACATATGAATCCATGTAAAGTGCCTGTACCTGCAGAGACCCGTGGGCAGTCTGGCAACATTGACTCCACTGAAGTATCTAATGGTTCGGAACTCGAAACCCAGTTACAACAGTTCTACAATAAAAGAAAAAGAAAATGTTTTTGTGAACTAACTACTATACTGAGAGCAAGTCTTGGAACTTTAAATATGAATTCAAAACCATTTTCATATATGAGACGTAACCTGCTTAATTCACATCAACTTATCTATCATGTAATTTGTCCAACTTGCCCATGTGAAGGTTCAACAACCATTAAAGGCAAATATGAATTAAACTAAAGAGCTCTCTTCTAAAACACATAGGAAGTTATAAACTTTTGCATTTGATGACTCAATCTACTGATATTGCATGAACCTCTGTGAAGCTTTAAAATGAGGATAATGAACAAGAAAGAGAAAAACATCATAGGCAATGAAAGGAAAACATTTTCTTTTCTTTTTTCCCTGTTCATATCTTGGTAACTAGCAGGCTCTAAAGGCAATTGGAAATAGAAATTGATATTGTAAGCCATTTTATCTTGGCTACAAAATGGAGATCACTAGTCAGTGCTAGAACTTAATATTTCATCTGAATATATAATTGCCCAAAGAAATGTTAGCTAAATGTTATTAAACAAATGTTTTACTGTGCAGTTAGTTTGAGCTCTCAAAGTAGTTGCATTTTAGGTTCAAGAAAAAGGCAGATTTTTACAGTCTTTTCATACATAGAAACTAAGTATTTGAGGATTGCTTTTTTTTTTTTTTTCAAACTGATTTGCTTTACTTTTTCTCACTTTCGTGGAAAGTCAATCAATTGCCAGACAGATTAAAAAAAAAAATCATCCCATCAATCACGCTAGTAAAAAATGGTTGATTGCTATTCTGGTAAACAAGCATGTATTGTGTATTTTTAGATGTTTGCTGCCCTAGTTGTGCACCATGGAATCCAGCCTCACTGTGGAAAGATCCTTGACTGGTAGATCAAGTGTCTTATTGTATTTTCTTAATTCATTCTGTCTGGAAGAAGATGTCAGCTGTGCTGCAGTGAGGGGAGAATTTCAAAGGCTCCAGTCCCCACCAATAAAGGCTGAGGAATGGCTTTTGAATAGATTTGTCAAGGCAACCCCACTGTTATGGGACCAAGGAGAACAGGAACAACATAAAGGAAGGGTTGCTGTATAAGATTAGAAAGTGAAGTTCACAAAGCATGGCAGATTTTCATATAAAAAAAACAGTAGATCAATGAAACTAACTGTGTGAAAAAAAATAGGAAAACAAACACATCATCAAGTAATGTTCTTTAATGTTACCTTAAATTTAAAAATGTTTATGATAAAAGAAAAATATATACGTTCAGAGCTACTTTAAGATTTTAAATGTTCAGAATTTGGAAATATGTAGTGTTAATTTTAATAAACAGATCAATATGAAATGTAATTTAAAACTGCAGAAATTATGAGACAAAGAGATTGCTTTATTGATTATCACATCTATTTTAAATAAGTAAAATCAGTACTAGGACAGTCTCTATTCTGAGTCCTAGAAAATGAAGCAGATTAGCACACAATTAACACATCTTTTATATGCAATGTGACAACTGTCTGTAATAAGTAAGTATTCTCAAAAGCAGTGTCAAGATATGTAAATGACTGACTTGCTTTATCATTCAGCATGGCTCCTAATAAATTAAAAAACCATGACTTCTATGGTTACTAAAAATAGGTTTCCAAAGATACAAGTGAGATAGGCATCAATGAAGATCCACATTTTTTTTTTTAACAATTCAGTCTTTCAATAATGACAGCAATTAGTAGTGCAGACAAGCAATGATTAATTATATATTTGAAATATTCAATCTGTCAACACTGAAAAGTTGCAAAATCTTAGATATAACTGAATTGTTAGGTCATTTTCATTGCCACCCATCTGCACCAACATTTAAATCTGTTGATCATTATTCATATACTATAATGATTTGCTTTTAAATGCAGAAGAGGCATATAGCAAGTCTGCATACCTGTAGCCAGCAGGATGAATTCACTATTTTGCGTGGGTGACGTCATCCAATGGTACAAACAGAGACTTAGCTCTCAGGAGCTCAGTAAAGATTTTACTGAGCATGCGTGGGAGTTCCCACACACGCACACTGCCTTGTGAGCTTGTAAGGGAGCAAACAGAAAGCCTTCCCAAAATACCTTAAAAGACTAGCCACAGCTATCTGGCCTGGTCATTCTTAAGAAGCAGCCTAGGCAAGGGATTCTGGTCAGAGGGAATCTCCTTTCACCAAGAGATAAAAAGACACGGATCAGAAGGATAAAGTCAGAGGTTGACCTTATTCCAAAATTTTTATGTTTAATTGCTGCTTGGACTGCTGAGGTAAGCAGTTTTTCATTTATTTTTGTGTATTTTGTGAAGAACTGGCCAGAGTGCCACCTTTCTGTCCTCCAGCCTGTTTTCCAAATTGTGGCCACTCCCAAGCTACCATATATGGTGGTAGCCATGGGATTTTCTGGACTAAGCATGAAGCACAGGCAGGAACCCACACCCACAAGAAAAAAAATAATCAGAGCAATTTATTTTCTTTCCTCTTTCATTTTTTTCCTGGGGCCTGGCTGATCCGGAAGCTGTTAGTCCAGTTACAGCAGGTAAACAGTAGTCCCATCTTGAGCACCTAGGGACCATTAAGTTAGTAAGTGCCAAACAGGCTGAGTTTTTTTTTTTCTTTTCCTTTCCCTTCCAGAGAACATGAAATTTCTATTGTCTGCCTGAATAGCGAAGTATCTTTAAAGGGAAAATGGAACAAATACTGCAGGCCCTTGCAGCAGCAACTACAGATGGTGATACAAAGTCAGAGGACCTAGCAGCAGGCACTGCAAGAACAAGTTTCCCAACAGCAAATGCTTGTAACTCAGATAGCACAGTCGGTTCAAACTGCCGTGACTAGGCCATCTCCTTTGCCACTGGTAAAATTCAAGATGACTGCAGAAAACTACCTCAATTGCTTTCTAAGAATTTTTAAAAGAACAGCTCAACTGATAAGCTGGCTAGAAGTTACAAAGACTGACTATTTGAGCAACCTATTTACAAGCAGCAGTCAGGCTGCCTTTCAGGCCGTCAACCCAGATGGCACGGCCATGTATGTGGAAGTCAAAGCAGCTGTCTAACATAAAATAAGATATGCCATACTGGGTCAGACCAAGGGTCCATCAAGCCCAGTATCCTGTCTCCAACAGTGGCCAATCCAAGTCACAAGTACCCAGACATTAAATAGATCCCAAGTTACTAATGCCGGCAAGAAGCAGTCGCTATTCCCTATTGATTAATAGCAGTTTATGGACTTCTCCTCCAGGAACTTATCCAAACTTTTTTTAAAACCAGCAACACTAACTGCCTTAACCACATCCTCTAGCAATGAATTCCAGAGCTTAATTATGCATTGAGTGAAAACAAATGTCCTGATTGTTTTAAATGTGCTACCTGCTAACTTCATGGAGTGCCCCCTAGTCCTTATATTATCTGAAAGAGTAAGTGACAGTTTCACATTTACCCATTCAAGCCCTTTCATGATTTTGTAGACCTCTATCATACCCCCACTCAGTCATTTCTTCTCCAAGCTGAACAGCCCTAACATCTTTAGCCTTTCTTCATAGAGGAGCCTTTCCATGCCCTTTACCATTTTGATCGCCCTTCTCTGTACTTTCTCCAGTGCAACGATCTCTTTTATGAGATGAAGTGACCAGAACGCAAACAGTTTTCAAGGTGCAGTCTAACCATTGAGCGATTCAGAGGCATTATGACATCCTCCATTTTATTTGCCTTTCCCTTTCTAATAAATCCTAACATTATTTGCTTTTTTGACTGCCATAGCATACTGAGTTGATGATTTCAATGTAATATCAACTATGATGCCCCAATCTTTTTCCTGGGTGGTTATTCCTAAAATGGAGCCTAATATCATGTAGCTACAGCATGAGTTATTTTTTCCAATATGCATCACCTTACACTTGTCCACATTATATTTCATTTGACATATGGATGCCCAATCTTCCAGCCTTGCAAGCTCCTCCTGCAATTTATTACAATCTGCTTGTGATGGATCTACTCTAAATAATTTTGTGTCATCTGCAAATCTGATCACCTCATGCATCGTACCTCTTTCCAGATCATATATATATATATATATTAAAAAGCATGGGTCCAAGTACAGATCCCTGAGGCACTCCACTGTTTACCTTTTTCCACTGTGAAAACAGACCATTTAATCATATTCTCCATTTCCTATCTTTTAACCAGTTTGCAATCCAGAAAAGAAAATTGCCTTCTATGCCATGACTTTTAAAAATTCTTAAAAGCCTCTCCTGAGGGACTTTGCCAAACACTTTCAGAAAATCCAAATACACCACATCTACTGGTTCACTTTTATCCACTTGCTTATTCACCCCTTCAAAAAATGTAGCAGATTTGTGAGGCTAGGCTTCCTTTGGATAAATCCATGCTGGCTGTGTCCTATTAAATCATGTCCATATATATGTTCTGCGATTTTATTCTTTTTAATAGTTTCCATGATTTTTCCCGGCACTGAAGTCAGGCTCACCAGTCTAGTTTCCTGGATCACCTCTGGAGTGCTTTTTATATATCAGGGTTACATTGGCATCCTTCCAGTCTTCGAGTACAACAGATGATTTTAATGATAAATTACTTGTAATGGGTCTAAAATTTCGCTTTTAGTTCTTTTAGAACCCTGGGATATATACCATCCAGTCCAGTGATTTGCTACTTTTTTGTTTGTCAATCTGGTCTACTACAACTTCCAGGTTTACTGTGATTTGGGTCAGTTCATCTGAATCATCACCCGTGAAACAGTCTCTGGAACAGGTATCTCCCCAACGTCCTCCTCAGTAAACATGAAAGCAAAGAATTAATTTAGTCTTTCCAAGATGGCCTTGTCATCTAATGGTGCAACCGACTCCTTTGCAGGCTTCCTGCTTCTGATATGTTTAAAAAAGTTTTTATTAATAGTTTTTGTCTCTATGGCCAACTTCTTTTCAATTTCTCTTCTAGCTTATCTTATCAATGTTTTACATTTAACTTGTCAATGCTTATGCTTTTTCCTATTTTCTTCAGATGGATCCTTCTTATAATTTTTGAAGGAAGATCTTTTGGTTACAAATCTCTTTCACTTCACCTTTTAACTATGCCGGCAGTTATTTGGCCTTCCTTTCATCTTTCTTAATGCGTGGAATACATCTGGACTGCGCTTCTAAGATTTTTTTTTTTTTTTAACAATGTCTACGCCTGTTGTACACTCTTAACTTTTGTAGCTACACCTTTCAGTTTTTTTCTATTTTTCTCATTTTATCAAAGTTTCTATAGAGCCTTGGATTTACTTATTGTTCCCCTTCCAGTCATTAATTCAGATTTCATCTTGTTATGATCACTATTGCCAAGCAATCACACTATCATTACCTCTCTCACCAAATTTATTTATTTGTTTAGTTTTATAAACTGTCATTCGGTTCAGCCATCATAACAGTTTACAAAAATCAAACAGAGAATAAACCATTAAAAAATCCTGCGCTCCACTAAAAATTAGATCTAAAATAGCTCCCTCTTTCGTCAGTTCTGAACCAATTGCTCGAGAAAACTGTCAATTATTCAATCCAGGAACTTTATCTCTCTAGTGTGCCCGATGTTACATTTAGCCAGACAATATTGGGGTAACTGAAATCTCCCATTATTACTGCACAACCAATTTAGTTAGCTTCCCTAATTTCTCTTAGCATTTCATCATCCATGTCATCATTTTTGCCAGGTGTAAGTTGGTATACTCCTACCACTATACTCTTGAGAGAACAGGGTTTACCCCAGAAGTCTATCAGCAACAATTTCAACTAGGAAGCCTCCAACCTGGGGAAAGCCCCCATAGCTTCTTTTACAGGCTTAAGTATATTACTTGGAAGTGGCTATAAGCCAAACTGAAGACCAGAGTCATAATAGCCAAAGCAGTTCTTCTAATGCAATTCCTAGATGGGCTTGATTGGTCTGAGATGCAATGGGGTGTCAGCAACCAAATCTTACCCTAGAGATGGCGCTAGAAGTAGGTGATAACTTTTATGAGGCCCAGATAATGGCTGAGTCCCTGTGACCCCCAGAGAAGCCACTCACCCAGAGTATGGTATGCTGAAATTCTAAGGGCAGAGACCCATGGTGAACCTTAGATCAAGATGGACCCGAGTTTTTCCCTCAGCCATAAGCCTCTAACACACTGCCGTGTTACAATTGTGGTGAGAGGAGCCACTTTGCCTGGCACTGCCCGTGAGCATTATCCTTATGACCCCATATTTCTGTGATTTTGTGGACATTCCCAGTTGGGAGTTCTCAGTTTTTGTGATTCCCATACAACTAAAGGGCTCTGAAACCCAGGCAATAGTGAACTACTGAAATATAAAGACAATCATTCGTAGATCACTGGTTACATGGATACAAATTGATTAGAAGAGACCTATGACCCCTGTGTGTAGCCACGGGGACGAAAAACAGTATCCAACCAGCCAAGTTCAACTGAAACCCAGTGGGACAGACCAGGACAGAAGTTGGAATCCTTCCCTAGCTCTCACATCTGGTGGTGATAGGGTGAGACTACTTGGACTTTGGAGCCTCCTTAAATCTGGTTTCCCTAATCCTGACAGTGGTGAACTGGCATTTTCAGAGATCTTCCCCTTAGAAGATCCAGATCTATGTGTTATAGACTAAGGTACCTAAGTCTCTTAAGCAACGGTGACAGGAAAAATACAACTATTCCACAAACTTAGATGCAGCCATGGAGGGAGGGGGAAGAGTCAGGGAAAGGGCATTGATCCTGTCATGGCACCATAAAAGTTCCCCCTGGCTAAGCGAAGTGTGTGTGGGGGTAGGATGGGGTGAAGAACCTTGGCAACTTTAAGTGAGCCCAAAGGAAGGATGACTCCTTTAAATTTGCACATGAACATATTCAAATGGTGAATGAAAAAGTAGCTCCTGGGGTGAATGATAAAAACCCCGATACCCCTTATTTTATAATGAAAAGGGACCTACTGTATCGTGTAACATAGGGAAGTTTAAAGGGTGAAGTGGTATAGCAGTTCCTGGTTCCCCAAGCTTATCACCATCAGGTGCTAAAACTAGCCCACAGATACCTCCTAGGGGCCACCATGGGGAGGAAAAACCCAAGAAAAAATATTGACCCAATTGTATTGGCCTGGACTGTACCGACAGGTCCAGCTCTATTGCCAGTCCTGCCTCACCAATTAAACAAATCTGTGGGAGCATGGGCACTTCCCATGGTACCAATGCCTATCATTGAGACTCTTTTTAAAAGAGTGCCCATGGCCCTAGTAGGGCCTCTGGAAAGGTTTACCTGAGGGAATAAGTATATCTTAGTGCTCCTTGATCATTCTATGAGATACCCAGTGGCCATACCCTTGCAAAATATGAAGAGTCAATCGGTAGTGACCGACTTGATGGACGTTTTTTCCTTGCTTGGCCTATCCAAGGAAATATTAACTGACCAAGGAACTCTCTGGTGAAATATGAAACAATTCTGCACGTTACTTAGGGTGTGTGACAGCATGTGAAGAAAAATCATGTGTGTGGTATAACAGAGTTTGAGAGTGTATGTGTTCATGATAGCATATGGGAAAGAGAGACAGCATATATGAGAGACAGATTGCACGTGGCAGATAGAGCATGTGTATGTGTGAGCCTGTGTAAGTAAGGGAGTATGTGTGCTTGTTTTGGAGAATGTGTGTGTGAATGTGAGAGGAGAAAATGTGTGCACCCATCTCTCTTTCACAACTGCCAGCACTCAAACAGTTAGTGCTGTTTTGGTATGGAAGGTTTACCACAATTTTATTTATAATTATATTCCACCTTTCAGACACTACAAAGCGGATTACATTCAGGTACTGTGGTTATTTCTCTATCCCCAAAGGGCTTACAATCTAAGAGGTCTATTTACTAAGCTGCAATAAACTCTGTTTATCATGCAATATTTGCATTATATCGCACTATTTAAAAAACTAAATCTACAATTAGCTAGTATGCATGCATCTGCATGCATAAAATTGCATAATGCATACAAAGCAGCTAATGCACACTTAATTTTATGTAAATAAAATAACACAGCTGACTTAGACATTTTTCACCAAATATACAAGTGGTAAACCCAAAAAAACTCCTAAAAAACCCCTTATAACACTTGTTTATAAATTTACTTATTATTCTTTAAATTTTGTAATGTATCTGTTTTGGAGTAGAAGTACTCATATCATAACACTGCAATTGTGCAGATTGAATACACACACCACTTGCATTTTAGTGTATTATTATTAGTGGTATAGTATGGGGCCCTTGATTTATTTACTGTTTAGAAAATTTCAGCCACATTATTTTAGCTACACCTTTTCAGAAATCATTATTCTGGCACGAGAGCATCAGGTCCTTAATGCGAGTCCCAATACTCCATTGTTAGAATTAAAGGGCCAAGCGATCCAATTCAAACCCCCCCCCTCCCCAAAAGTGTAAAAAAAGCAACTGGGGGTCTTACTACACCACCTCATTCATCCCAGAGACCACTAATTGACTGGAGGAGGAGCCTAGTGGTTGGAGCAGTGGGCTATAAACCAGGAGACCAGGGTTCAAGTCCCACTGTCACTCCTTGTGACCTTGTCCAAGTCACTTTACCCTCCATTGCCTCAGGTACAAACTTACAGGTCAATACAGTAAAATGTGGCCGCAGTTACCCTGCTCCTAACCCGCTTTCTACTCACTTTTCTGCCGTGTTAGTCCAACCCGCGATACACTATCCCCTTTACCCCATTCTTACCGCCTCTTTAAATCACCGGGTAACCCCTTCCGCCTGCAGCATGTATATTAGATGTAAATGATCGAATTAGCTATTCCCTCCCATACAGTAATGCGCGCCCCGACTATCGCTTTTTTACCCTGCCGTTTTGCCGCACGTTTAACCTGTTAACTTACCCCAAAAGTGTAAAAAAAGCAACTGGGGGTCTTACTACACCACCTCATTCATCCCAGAGACCACTAATTGACTGGAGGAGTAGCCTAGTGGTTAGAGCAGTGGGCTATAAACCAGGAGACCAGGGTTCAAGTCCCACTGACACTCCTTGTGACCTTGTCCAAGTCACTTTACCCCAGCCCCCGCTCATCTTGTGACCTTGTCCAAGTCACTTTATTCCAGCCCCCGCTCATCTACCCTGGCCGCGTCCATGGGTGCTGGTCTCCGGGGCAGCCCCAGTCCTCTCTCTCCTCCTCCCGAAGCAACGAAAGCGGCAAAAAGCAAAAAAAAAAAAAAGTAGCAACAAAGCGACTTTTTTCTTGCAGCCCTCCTCCGGAGACGGACATCGGCGGAGACAGAGCGCGGCTCCCCTGCCTCCTGGAGGCAGCTGCCGGCGGAGATGGATGCCTGCACGGGCGAAAGCGGCCCCTGTGCGTGCAATTGGGCCGCTCAAGGCGTGACGTCACGACGTTTGGCGTCACGGTATGTGACGTCACGTCTTGAGTGGCTAATTGCATGCACAGGGGCTGCTTTTGCCCGTGCAGGCATCTATCTTCGCCGGCGAGGCTGCTTTCGCCACCGGCGGCCCCCCGGGAGGCAGGGTAGCCGCAGTCCGTCTCCGCCGATGTCCGTCTCCGGAGGAGGGCTGCAAGAAAAGTAAGTCGCTTCGTTGCTTTACACTTTACATGTCGTTTCACCAGTCCTCTCTCCCCCCCTCCCTGCGCCTTGCTTCGGAAGGAGGGGAGAGAGGACTGGCAATCCCGAGCGTAGGAGAACCGTCCACTTCCTGGTACCTGTCATTTCAAATGTCATTTGAAATGACATTTGAAATGACAGATACCAGCGTGTCCATGAAGCGTTAGGCCAGCGCACCCAGGATACTGTATAGCGCTCTATACAGTAAAATGGGTTGCGCGGGCCTAACGCTTCACGGACGCTTCTTGGACGAGGCTTGCATTTGCAAGCTATTTAAATACAGTATCGAGCGGTAGGTGAGCCGGACTGTGCGTGCGGCAACCGCGGGTGCGCCGGGCACTAACGCAGCTCTTCCTACCTCTCCTTACTGTATCGGCCTGTTAGATTGTAAGCTCTCTGGGGATAGGGAAATACCTGCAGTACCTGAATGTAATCTGCTTTGAAGTGCTACAAAAAGTGTATTATTAAAAAAAAATTTTTTTTTCAACTATAAAGTACACTGCATGGCAACATCCTACCCACTCCCCATTATATCAATTCCCCCTCCAGTCCAATATAAGACCCCCGTTAATTGAACCCCCACAGCCCCAGCCGCCCTTTTTCCATTAAAGTGAAAACCAGGTAGGATCTCCCTCACCCAAAAATTACCCTGGTGGGCTAGTGCCCTCACATCTGGCCCTGATGACCTCCCTTTCGGGTAATAGGGGCAAAGGTCAATCAGCACCATTTTGGAAAATGGCGCCAACTGGGCCCAAGGCTAGGAGGCACCCCTCCACTGATCAATGATGCTTTTAAAGATGGGAGTGGTCTGGAATGGGGGACACTAGCCCACCAGGATAATTTTTTTGGGAGAGGGGGAAGGGGGTCACAACCTGGATTTTGCTTTAATAAAAAATGGGGGCAGCTCTTCAGGGGGGGTTAATTAAATGGCTGTCTTGAATTGGACTCAGGGTTTGTTTGATGTAATGGAGAGGGCATGGCATTGCCATGCAGTTTACTTTATATTTTTTTAAACTTTTTTTTTTTCAGGGTTGCCTCAAAAGGTGGCCCTGGGGTAGGTGGGAGGTCTTGCAAGAGCCCTGGTGGCTTTTTTAAAATGTATTTTACATTTTTGGGGTGGGGGAGAGTTGGTGTCATGCTGCATGGTCCTTTAAAGCAATAGCAGCTCCATGTGTAGGGAGCCACCACTGCATGGTTAGAAGGCCCCCAGCTGTGTTCTTTTGTATCATGGGCTTTTTCCATGAGACAAAAGTAAATGGTGATAATGCTATAATATTTTGTTGGAGAGGAGCAAATTATCATGGGAGTGTCCCTCGCCATGATATTTTGGCCCTTCTGCGATTAAATCATGGCTTACTAAACAGATCACTAAATTTGTACAATTCTGGTCGCTGCATCTCAAAAAAGATATAACTGCAATGGAGAAGGTATAGAGAAGGGCGACCAAAATGATAAGGGGAATGGAATAACTCCCCTATGAGGAAAGACTAAAGAGGTTAGGACTTTTCAGCTTGGAGAAGAGACGGCTGAGGGGGGATATGATAGAGGTGTTTAAAATCATGAGAGGTCTAGAACAGGTTGAAGTGAATCGGTTATTTACTCTTTCAAATAATCGAAATACTAGGGGGCACTCCATGAAGTTGGCATGTGGCACATTTAAAACTAATCGGAGAAGGTTCTTTTTTACTCAACGCACAATTAAACTCTGGAATTTGTTGCCAGAGGATGTGGTTAGTGCAGTTAGTATAACTGTGTTTAAAAAAGGATTGGATAAGTTCTTGGAGGAGAAGTCCATTACCTGCTATTAATTTAGTTGACTTAGAAAATAGCCACTGCTATTACTAGCAATAGTAACATGGAATAGACTTAGTTTTCGGGTACTTGCCAGGTTCTTATGGCCTGGATTGGCCACTGTTGGAAACAGGATGCTGGGCTTGATGGACCCTTTGTCTGACCCAGTATGGCATTTTCTTATGTTAAGCAGTACAGGGTGAAGTGACTTGCCCAACGTCACAAGGAGCAACAGCAGGATTTGAACCTTGGCTTTTCTGATTTGCAGCCAAGTTACTCCTCCTCTCCAATTGTAATAGTAATTCAATTTATTCATGGCTTTCTGACGGCCAAGTCGACACCCAAAACATGTGACAATAAGCTTAATAACATTTGGGTACCAAGTGTCCTTATTTTATAGGCTTTTCTGTTTGGCACCACAGAAGGGCATGCAAATATAATATGAATTTCCTTTTTCATGTAAAATCTGTTATTATAAATGTATAATTTTTAACTGTGTGTTGGAAGGTTGGCATGGGGAGGAGTGTCAGGCTCTAAGGTACATCTAGGGCGCCTAATATCCTTGTACCAGCTGTAGCAGTTGATCCAAGCCCTAGCAGCAATAGCAGACAAGAGTGTGCATCCATGATGAAGATCTGTCCTTGAACCCACTTAGTGTAGGCTTCTTGGTTTTTAGCTTCGCCATGGTCTTCAAAATCTTCTGATTTTCTATTTTATTTTATGTTTTCTAGATTTAGAAATTCTGTTTGAGGAGCTGTCAAGGCAGTAGCAGAAAAATTAAAAAGCAACAAGCAAGAACCCTGCTGCAGCAAGGAAATCTTAATGGAATAGTCTTTTATCCTCAGATTATATTTATTCCTTTCTCATTGTTTTTGTTTCTTTTCTTATACAGGGAACTTTGTTTATAATCTTGTTTGGTTAATGTCTCAGGTACAACATATGACTGCTTAGTTCTGTTTATTCTGCTGTTAATTTTTTTATGTGGTAATATCTGTTTTATTTATTTAAAATCTTTTCTATACCGTCGTTAAATTATTTTACCATCACAACGGTTTACAAAAAGGCACCAAGTTGATTAGTATAGCTAACATATACTGATTTATGAAACACAGAAACAGAAGCATGATGGCAGAAAACAACTGTATGGCCTATCTAGTCTGGCCATCCACCCAATTAATTCAGCTTTACAATTCCCATCATTCCCTCAGAGATCCCCTATGTTTATCTCATACTTTCCTGAATTTAGATACTGTTCTTGTCTCCATCGGGAGGCTGTTCTATGCATCCACTACCCTCTCTGTAAAGAGGTATTTCCTAAGATTACTCCTGAGTTTACTCCCTTTCATCTTCATCCTATGATCCCTCATTCTAGAGTCCTTTTTCTATTAAAAGAGGCTTGGCTCCTATGCATGGAAACCTTGGAGTTATTTAAATGTCTCTATCATATCTTCCCTACCTTGCCTTTCCTCTAGGGTATACACATTTAGATCCTTAAATCTGTTTCCATGTGCTTTAGAACGAAGATGACTGACCATTTTGGTAGCTACCCTCTGGACTGCCTTCAACCACTTTATATCCTTTTGAAAGTGGGGCCTCCAAAATTGTACAGGGTATTCCAAATAAGGTCTGACCAGGGACCTATACAGGGGCAACGTTACCTCCCTTTTTCTGCTGACATTCCTCTCCCTATGCAAAGAAGCATCTTCCTGGCTTTTCTCCTCATTTTATCCACATGTTTGTGGATAAAATGTACTTGCCATAAACTGGTGGGGTATAAAATATTTAAATAAGTAAACTGATAGGAGCACTGGGCCCCAGAAAGCAGAAAGAAACCTAAGAGAGACTGGGAAAAGTTTGAGTGATAGCTCAGACAAAAAGAATGAAGGCTTTACGAGGTAGTGGGCACAAGTGAGAACTCCTGCGCATGCTCAATAAACTTTTTACTGAGCTTTGAAGGGTTGAACACATGATTCATATACGTGTAATGACTAATTCAAACCTGCTTGTCAATGAAGAACTGATTGAATTATCATCCTGGGGAATAGGAGTTTGTAGTTTTAAATTAAATGCTTTTCTAAGATTTTATAAAAATAATTTAATTAAAAAAGATGGGATTTATCTAACTGATCCCAAGACAACACATTTTTTTTATATTGCTAGCATTTATTTCAGAGTTGGCAGATTGTGTCATAGGCAATTCCTGTGCCCTTAAGTCATAGTCTATAAAATTCTAAAATTAAAGCAGAAATTGTTAGTCCATAAAACAGGGGGTCTCTCCAAACTACAGCCCACAGGCCACAGCCCATAAAGCTTGTCTTTCTGACCTGCCATGCTTTACATCAACATGGCTGGATATGGCCCTGGAGGAATTTGTTTTTTGTTTTTGTGTGTGTAGCAATGGAAGAAAGGTTGGCAGTTTTTTCAGGCCGAGCCAGCAGGGAAGGACTTGCAGATCTGCACCAGAGAAGTGAAATTCTGCAGGGAGACCAGGCCCCACAAGTGGAAGAAGGACCCATAAAGTAAGCCGCTGGTATAGAGGTCAGGCTCAGCCACAAGTAAGAAGCTACAGACCCGTTCCCTCCCCAACTGAGCCACTGGTGGGGAAGCAGGCCCCATCATCAGGATAAAGGCCACTTGTGAAGAGTCCACTGGCAGGGATGCAAGGCCCCGATAGCATAAGATATTAGGAGGTGGTGTAGGAGAGTGAACAGGGGTGGGGTGAGAGGAGAGTGAACAACAAAAATTAGGTGAATTGAGAGGGATGAGGAGGCAATGTATGAGAGTAAGTGAGAGGATAGGAGATGGGTAAGAGGCGAGAAGGGGGATGCAAGGAGTCGGAGTGAGAAGGGGAGAGGGGAGAGGGGAGAGGCGAGGAGGATAAGGGAGGGGAGGGTGTGAGAGGAAATTGGGGTGAAGGGAAGTAGAGAGAAGACAAGAGTGGAGAGATACGAGTGGTAGAAAGTGTGTCAGAAACACACCATCCTTTGATTTACCAACTCTCCTCCCCAACACTCCCTCAAGGGATAGATGTAGATCCTGAGGAAAGGGAGAAGTGGATGATAGGGTTCCTAAAGGTGTGGCAGGGCTGCCAACTTCCTAGAAATATTTTTACTGGCACCCTACCTGCCATACCTCTGTGGAAACCTTGCCTTCTCCATTCCACTGCATTTCAAATCAATGAAGGGGCCTGACTCTAAGGAAGACCTCTTTCTTCACTCCCCCCATGCTCTTCAAATCTCCAAGGGGACTTCCCTTTCTCAGTATTGTCAAATTTCACATGCAGGCCTATGCTTAAAAAGTTTGGAGACCCCTGAAATAAAAGATAATAATATAAAATAATTGTTTTCGGCACACAAACTTAATTGGATTAAACAAAAAGAAAAAAGGAAAAGACTAGAAAAATGTGATGTATGATTCCTGGGCAGACTGGCTGGGCCACTTTGATCTTTATCCGATCTATGTCAAGCATGCTAATCCCTTTGAAAAGTGATCATGGGGATCAATCTAGAAAAACATTTTGAATGCAGAAAGTTCCATCTTTACACATGGAACCTAGAGTCAAACTAGAATTCTTATAAGCACATATTACAACATTACATTCTTTTCTCTTTATAATCAACTCTCTTGGGTTCAAAATGAATTCTCTCTTACTTCAGTCAGAAAAGAAAATGTTTTATGAAACTAAACTACTAAAGGCTTAGGTCACTTCTGCTATCACCCCATTTGCCCTTATGTATAGACAAGAACTATAGGCCACACCAAACTTTGTGCAGTAAATTAGAAAGTTATAAATTGCCACTTCTGTTAGCAGAGACATTTTTCTTTTTAAAAAGTTGTTCCTTAACCCCAAAATCATTTCTAAGGATGTGCTCTGCTGTACATCTTGCATAAATGAATGAGATTGCTATGCAAAGGACACAGAAAATACATTTTGAAAATTCAAATGCCATCTATCAAATTTTATCAAAAAGGAAACCTCACCTCTCGCATCCACTCACGAATAGTTTTACAAGCTTCTTGGTGCCACACATTGTGAACAGAGTCTGTAAGCGCCACAGCAGTGACCTTATTTTTTATATCAGTCTCGCGTTGAATCATCTGTTAAAAATGGCAGTAATTAATGTTTTTTAAGCTGAAAGTATATGCACTATCAAAAATCAAATTGAAAAGTGAATGACTAATTATTGCCTGGTACAAATAAAAGCATTAACAAATAAAAGTAACCTTCATTCTTTTCTGGAAATGGTTTTAAACTACAGAAGACCTATTATTTTCCATGTGGCTTGGCAATTCTGGGATTAAGTGTATCATAGTGAAAAAATGGAAGAGTCCCTGAAGGCACCTTTTAAAAGTTTCTTTAAGTTCTTATTTCTGTGCTGCAGGGAAGCTGGTACCTCTGGTGCCCTGCAAGCTACTGCCCCTGTGACTATAAGATTGGCCACTATTCAAAAGAAAAACATATTATTACATGCATGACTTGTAAAAACAATTTAATTCAGCTATCAGGCGCACTACCACCAGTGTGTTGAAATTTTGAAAACTCTTGCTGGCATAAGTACATAAAAAAATAATCCCTTTCATTAAAGTCCATCAATTCCTTGTTGCTTTGCAGTAAGTTTTAGAAAAAAAAAAACATTGTGCAAGAAAAATATGCCTATTCTGGCACAATTGTGATCCTACTAAAATCCATAATAGTGTTGCATATATTTTAAGATAAAAAAACAACAAAAAAACTGGAAAGAACAATTATATTTCAACGATTTAAATCCATGATCTGAATGTGTGGAAGATTACAAGGCAATTATAGCAGCCACTAACAAGTTTTCTTTTTTTACAGCAATGTCTTCATTCACAGTTTATAAATGGTATTAAACATTTTTTAATTGATTTTATTAAAATGTTCATGTATATTGTAATTATCTGTTATTGACCACAACTGTTTTCTACACACTGTAAATGTACAATAACATTTATTTCTCAAAAAATGGTGAATTCTTTCCAGATTGTTATGCCTTTAATTAGGCCAAGATCATTATATATATTAGACACATAGTTCCCTTTCTTCAGCTGTGACCCATATAAGACATAAGGAAAGGTGGGCAGTCATAATCAATTCAGACTCTCCCTAGCCCCTTCTCCAATCAGCTGATTGATGCAGCCTCTGCCTTCTGAGTTGGTGTAGACATCCCTTGTGCTTCTTCGCTTGGGTCCAGTGCAACCAAATTCTGTACAAATTCAGCATTCCACAATTGCACAGAATCCCCCCCCAGGAGTAATTGGAACTCGAGAACTGCCATGGGTATGCAAAGCATCAGGCTTCTTAAGGAGTCTATGTCTGGGCAACACTGTGCAGCCTGCCATGCACAAAACAAGGATGCAACAGGCCACAACCATACCAAGTATCAACTGGGCTGCTGCCTCATTGGGGCTGAGTAAACCCTGATGAAAGTCAAATTGCTAGCCATTCTTAGTCAGTAGCCCTGACAGAGGTCAAAGCCCCTCTCCTGCAAACCACTTAGTTTCTCCCTCCTAATTTAACACCATTAGATTTGTGTACTCCTGTTAGAGGACCCTGGTTAGCCCATTAATGGGTTGCTTGTGGCCCCCACCCCCTCCCTAAATAAATGTGGGTTCATGGCAGCCAAGTTGTGAGGAAGACGTTGTTCCTGATGGTATTCTTCAGTTGCCAGCCCAACGAGTCATTGAGTTCATTGCCTTGAAGGTGCATTACCACTATGTGTCTGTGTAGGCCGACACAGACAGCAGCCAGCACAAGGTGGGAATGAGCTGAGCCCAATGTGTGACTCTTCTGCCAGATGCACCATACTTGAACTTCCCTGACTACCATGTACAAGTCAGTGTTTAACTTGTAGGACCTGGCTTGTTTCTCAGCCCTAAACAAGAACAAATATCCCATGAAACACATCATCCATCATTGCTGGCCCTAATCAAGAAGAGCACACAAGGGAGAAGTGGTGGGGTTTAACCAAAAACACTACTAGGGGTGCCATTTGCCTGCTTAACATAGGATGTACTGGAGGCTCTGTGTCACCTATCAATAAGCAGTATGGCACTGGCTGGTATTATGAATGTAGCCACCTCAATTCTAAATTAATGCATGCCAAATAAAGAAAAATCATCCTGCAACCTTTATCACTTTCAGGAACAGCTTAAAACTGAGGTAAATTCAAATTTGCTCAAAGGGAAATGATCCTGGTGGAACAAGAAATGGCATCCACCCTCAGGTTTCACTGTTATATAGTTCCTGCATTTCTGACTTTGACAAATAATTAACCCAACCACTACCAAAAAGACCAATTCACTCTGACCCATCTGAATAACCTTGGACAACTGGAAGCGAAGGGACAGCTTGTCACCAGAAAGGGGAAAAGCATGCTGGATTCCGCACCAGCATTACTCACTGCCACTATTAGCTTGCTAATCTACAGAGCCATAAAGAAGATGAGGAAGAAGATTGTTTTGAAGGCAGCTACCCCAAATGGCACCACTGCAACTACTCCAATATTGACTGGGCAAATGTCACATCAGGAAATGCAGTGATAACATTTCTAGATTAAATAAATGACTACTTCAAGGAGCAGCTGGTCTTGGAACTGATGAGAAAGGGAGAACCTTTAGACCTAATCCTTACTGGAACACAGGATTTAGTGTAAGAAGTAACAGTAATGGGCCACTTGACAACAGTGATCATACTGCAATCAAATTTGACTTAATAACTAGAGGAAGGACATTAGGGAAAACTGCTGCTCTAGCATTTTACTTTCAACAATGGGCGCAGAGCAGAACTAGGGTATTACCCATACAACTCGCCATATAAAAAAAGATATTCTGGTTCTGATGACATCTCAGTAAAAGCAAAACAAACTCTCTTTACTGGCAGGCACAATACCCCTCCTTATGAAAAGACAGCAATTTACCACTAATGCATGTCCTATTGAGGAAACACAACAAATATGATCAATACAAATGCCTACACGCTAGTAAAATACCTCACCTCGGTCACACACCCAGAACTGACCTTCACCAAGTACAGAAAGACCACAAATTATAAATATGGAGACAAACTGGAATGGAAAACCAAAACAGCCACACTGCATGCAGTGTAAACCTGGAGAAATGGAAAAAGAAATATAGCACCTAACATAGTCCCAGGATCTGCAATAATGCACACAAACTAACCCACTCAAAGTTACACCTGCATTATGGAACACACTCAAACAGTAACAACCCTATCTAAGAAAAGGCAACACTACAAATATTTAACCAGGCCCTAAACACTAAATCACCTCCTATTAGGAAAACAGAATAAGCCAAGCTGCTATAGATCCCCACACAGAAATAATTGTAAAACTATACTAATAAGTGTTACAAAACAGAATAACATCCAACAATTAAAAACTCATAAAAATTATTAAAAATTGTCCAAATATCAATAAAATATTTCAAAACACCAGACATATCACATAATACCCAATAATTAAAATGGCAGTCAATCAAGAACAATAAACTTAAAAAGCCACCTTTACTTACCCTCTCCAGCAACTCTCCTAACTCCTTTCCCTTGCAGGCCAATAGCACACACCAGAAGCAACAGTGGCTGCTGAAGCTCTGTCCTCACGGCCCAGTCACTCACACACAGTCTCTGTCTCACACTGACCAGTAAGCTCCCTAACCAGTCTCTCTTCCTCACACACACACACACAAGTCACTTCCCTGACCAGTCTGTCTCTCTCTCTCACACACACACCAGTCACCTACCTGACCAGTCTCTGTCTCACATACACACACACACACCAGTCACCTCCCTGACCAGTCTCTGTCTCACACACCCCAGTCACTTCTCTGACCAGTCTGTCTCTCATACCACACACCAGTCATCTTCCTGACCAGTCTGTCTCTCTCTCACAGAAACACATCACCTCCGACCAGTCTCTCTCACAATCACACACATGCTGCTCTCAATCACACAAATGCTCTTGATCCCATTCTACCACACACCCATAAAGCTGCCTCTCATGCACCCAAGCACTCATTCTACCACACCCATAAAGCTGCCACTCATGCACCCAAGCACCCATTCTACCACACACACACACAAAGCTGCCGCTCATGCATCCAGGCACCCATTCTACCACACATACACACACACACAAAGCTGCCGCTCATGCATCCAGGCACCCATTCTACCACACACACACACAAAGCTGCCACTCATGCACCCATTCTACCCCCCCCCACACACACACAAAGCTGCCACTCACGCACCCCGGCACCCATTCTACCACACACACATACAATGCTGCCACTCACACACGTACACACACAAAAAGCTGCCACTCTCACACACACACACACACAAAGCTGCCGCTCATGCATCCAGGCACCCATTCTACCACACACACACACACACACACACACACACACACACAAAGCTGCCGCTCATGCATCCAGGCACCCATTCTACCACACACACACACAAAGCTGCCACTCATGCACACATTCTACCCCCACATACACACACAAAGCTGCCACTCACGCACCCCGGCACCCATTCTACCACACACACATACAATGCTGCCACTCACACACGTACACACACAAATAGCTGCCACTCTCACACACACACACACACACAAGTTCATGTGGAGCCTCTTCTCCACATGAACTTGGCTTCCAGTGGCGGCATGCAGGGTCTCTCCGCTCTTCAGTCCTGCCGGCCAGCCCGGCGGTGGCACTCCCCTACCAACTGCATCAACCAGTGCACCCCTGGGTAGAACGGAAGCACAAGTGGGGCAGTACGACACCGGGAACCGCTACACATCTGCCGGTACTTGGCAACACACTGGTATGTCACGACATACCTGCTGAGAATCGCTGCACTAGAAAACCAGATATCAGTGTTGGGAAAAATCATAGAAACTATTCTACAGAACAAAATTACAGGACTAATAGACAGGCATGGTTTAATGGGAAACAGCTGTATTAGATTAGAGACTTGATGGAAGACTGCAATAACTATGTAAACGGGCAATCATAGGTGATACTCAGACTGAGTTTGACTAAGTATTAGGAATATGGGAAATGTAAATAAAGCAGTAACAGTGATAAGCTGCAGCTAGGAGTTAGATACAGGACATTGTCGCAGATCTATATGTAGCAGTTAAAGTTAGCCAAGTTAACAAGACTTAAGAACATAAGAAATTGCCATGCTGGGTCAGACTAAGGGTCCATCAAGCCCATCATCCTGTTTCCAACAGAGGCCAAACCAGGCCACAAGAACCTGGTAATTACCCAAACACTAAGAAGATCCCATGCTACTGATGCAATTAATAGCAGTGGTTATTCCCTAAGTCAACTTCATTAATAGCAGTTAATAGACTTCTCCTCCAAGAACTTATCCAAACCTTTTTTGAACCCAGCTACACTAATTGCACTAACCACATCCTCTGGCAACAAACTCCAGAGCTTTATTGTGCGTTGAGTGCAAAAGAATTTTCTCCGATTAGTCTTAAATGTGCTACTTGCTAACTTCATGGAATGCCCCCTAGTCCTTCTATTATTCGAAAGTTTAAATAACCGAGTCACATCTACTCGTTCAAGACCTCTCATGATCTTAAAGACCTCTATCATATCCCCCCTCAGCCGTCTCTTCTGCAAGCTGAACAGCCCTAACCTCTTCAGCCTTTCCTCAAAGGGAAGCTTTATCATTTTGGTTGCCCTTTTCTGTACCTTCTCCATCGCAACTATATCTTTTTTGAGATGCAGCGACCAGAATTGTACACAGTATTCAAGGTGTGGTCTCACCATGGAGCGATATAGAAGCATTATGACATTTTCTGTTTTATTAACCATTCCCTTTCTAATAATTCCTAACATTCTGTTTGCTTTTTTGACTGCTGCAGCACACTGAGCCAATGATTTTAAAATATTATCCACTATGATGCTTAGATCTTTTTCCTGGGTGGAAGCTCCTAATATGGAACCTAACACCGTGTAACTACAGCATGCTTATTTTTCCCTATATGCAACACCTTGCACTTGTCCACATTAAATTTCATCTGCCATTTGGATGCCCAATCTTCCAGTCTTGCAAGGTCTTCCTGTAATGTATCACAGTCCGCTTGTGATTTAACTACTCTGAATAATTTTGTATCATCCGCAAACTTGATAACCTCACTCGTCGTATTCCTTTCCAGATCATTTATATATATATTGAAAAGCACCAGTCCAAGTACAGATTCCTGAGGCACGCCACTGTTTACCCTTTTCCACTGAGAAAATTGACCATTTAATCCTACTCTCTGTTTCCTGTTTTTTAACCAGTTTGTAATCCACAAAAGGACATCGCCTCCTATCCCATGACTTTTTAGTTTTCGTAGAAGCCTCTCATGAGGGACTTTGTCAAATGCCTTCTGAAAATCGAAATACACTACATCTACCGGTTCACCTTTATCCACATGTTTATTAACCCCTTCAAAAAAAATGAAGCAGATTTGTTAGGCAAGACTTCCCTTGGGTAAATCCATGTTGACTGTGTTCCATTAAACCATGTCTTTCTATATGCTCTACAATTTTGATCTTGAGAATAGTTTCCACTATTTTTCCCGGCACTGAAGTCAGGCTCACTGGTCTATAGTTACCCGGATCGCCCCTGGAGCCTTTTTTAAATATTGAGGTTACATTGGCCACCCTCCAGTCTTCAGGTACAATAGATGATTTTAATGATAGGTTACAAATTTTAACTAATAGATCAGAAATTTCATTTTTTAGTTCCTTCAGTACCCTAGGATGCATACCATCTGGTCCAGGTGATTTGCTACTCTTTAGTTTATCATGCTTTTGCATGCACACTTGTTCATACTGGAATATAAGCACAAGGAGAAAAGGCCATTTCACTGAGCTTCATATAGGAAGGATGATTTGCGAATAGTGCCTAGATCCAAGGTTGCAGCAATTAATATACTGAAAAAGAGCTACCAGTTGTTGAACAGACACAAATGAATGTGAGTTCTTCAACATGGATTTACCCAAAGGAAGTCTTACCTCAGCAATCTGCTACTTTTTATTTGAAGGGGTTAATAAACATGTGAATAATAGTGAGCCAGTGGATATAGTATATCTTAATTTTCATAAGCCATTTGACAAAGTCCCTCATGAGAGATTCCTGAGAACAAGAAGTTTTGGAAAGGAGGCAATGTCTTTTTGTGGATTCAAACTGGTTAAAAGATAGAAAACAAAGAGTAAGAGAAAATGGTCAGGTTTTCCAATGGAGTAAGGTAAACAGTGGAGTGTCCCAGGGATATGTACTGGGACTGTGCTTTTTAACATATTTATAAATGATCTAAAAAAGTAAATGGCAAGTGAGGCGATCAGATTTGTAGATACAAAATTATTCCAAGTTGTTAAATCACAAGTAAATTGTGAGAAATTGCAGGATGATCTTGTGAGACTTTTCATGAAATTGGCAGATGAAATGTAATGTGGACAAGTGCAAAGTGATGCACATAGGGATAAATAATCCAAATTGTAATTATATGTTAGGGTCCATTTTATGCGTTATCACGCAGGTAAAGATGGCCAATACACTGAAATCCTCAGCTTAGTGTATAGTGGCAGTCAAAAAAGCAAAAAGAATATCAGGAATTATTAGGAAAGGAGTGGAGAATAAAATGGAAAATATATCTCTGTATCACTTGATGGTGCAATTGCAGCTAAAGTGCTGTGAGCAATTTTGATCATCACATCTCATAAGATATAGCGAAATCTGATAAGGCATAGAAAAGGGTGAGAACAATGAAAAAGGGATAGAAGGCTCTATTATGAGCAAAAGCTGAAGAAATTATGGCTCTTCAGTTTGGAGAAGAAATGGCTAAGGGGATATATGACAAAAGTCTATAAAATCATGAGTGGAATGGATAAATGTAAATAGACGGTTTATTCTTTCAAAAAATAAAGACTAAGAGACAATCCATGAAGTCACTAAGTATCATATTTATAACAATTTGAAGAAAATATTTTCAATCAACGCTGAATTAAGTTTTGAATTCATTACCAGAGGATGTGGTATAGGCAGTTAATACAGCTGAGTTTAAAAAACATTTGAATAATTCCTGGAGGAAAAGTCCATAAACCATTATTAATATGGTAGACTTTGGGGAAAGCCACTGCTTATCCATGGGCATAAGCAGTATAGAATCTACTATTTGGGATCCTGCCAGCTACTTATGACCTAGACTGGAAACAGGTTACTGCGTTTGAGGGACCCTTGGTCTGACCAAGCATAGCAGTGTGTATTTTCTTATGTACTGACAAGTAAACCACAAGTAAACTAGGACCTCATGAGTAAAATGTCTTTAGATATCACAAGTGCATAGGAGGGTCAAGGGAATGCATTTGTAAAGAGCTCTACCAACTCTCTATTAAAGGAGCATACCAGAGAAAAAAGTCATGTTTAGTTGGGTATCTAGCCCCCCCATATGGGAGACTTTAGTCGTGGAGTCCTGACCTTTAAAAACCCAAAGCACCATTTTGTAGGTGTTGATTTTGAGTTGTCTTTCTCAAGAGCAGTATGCCATCATGCTTGCTCCAGGTTTTTATTTTGATTTTGGAAAAAGGACCTTTGGTATTTTTGGACAAAGTCCTGGGGTATAGAGTAGAGGAAAATGTTACTTTGTCCTCTCAATAATTCCATCTTTTCACTCCTTTTTTTGTTGTAGGGGAAGACATTTATCTACTCGTCTTTTTGTATTTATCTTTCATCTGAGTTCCTTTTATATCCAGGAACTTAGAGAAAGTCATCTGGAGAGAGAGCAGGAGTTTCTTATTCGAAGAGACTCAATAACTGTTCAAAGGCTATTATTGGATTAAATTCTCATTCATTCCGGGGAGCTGTGGACTTTAGGAGAAAACCAGTGGCACCATTTGGGTGTGAACCACTTTACTTCACCTGGATACTGAAGAAAGGAGATTGACTTGGGAAGTAAAAAGTTCATTCTATTCATCTGGAGAAAGGCATGCCTTAAGGGACTTTAAAGAATATCAAATGAATTGGATTAGAGAAACTTGAATCCTAAAATTTGGGAGGGAGCTTATAAATTACCTTTACAATTGGCCAAGGATCAAGAATACATTAAAAGTTGCATTAAGAGTTACATCACAGATTTATTGAAGAGCCAAATATGTAAATGGTTTGGATTGCACGAGGAGTTGTAAATAGTCATTTTTACTATTCCATCATCAATTGTCAGTAAACAGTAAAATTAAGTTGAAAACCATAATGAGCTTCCAGCATGAATATTACTGCTGTATACAAAGACAGACTTAACACTGCTTAGGGCCTTAGAGAGAATTCTCTGCCTGACCCAGGGAATCTTGGAAACTCAGAGAGAGAGAGAAAGGCACTTAAAAGTTTTATGGGAAGTGTGACTACTTTAAGCCTTCGGAATTGAGGGTGGCCCATGGACTCCTCAGTGAGAACCTCAGCACAGGGTTTAAATGCTCTTTTAGAAACCATGGCCTGTCAAGAGTAAGCAAGGCCTTTGCCCTCTTAAATAGGCTGTCCCTGTCTGAGTGTCACTAGACAGCTCGCTCAAAGCAAGGCTGCCAGTCCATACCTGAAAACCATGAGCACATCAGGGTCAACCGGGTTGTTGCCTTACTGAGACTGAGTGAAGCCTTGTAACAGCCAAACCCCTGGTTGTGCTCATCCTGCCATAATTCTCTTTTACACAAAACCCGAGACTCAGCTGGGCAAGCCTTGAACCTTCATGAAAAAGGCCAAACTAATTGGGTGAGTGTGCACTACTGCACTGGAGAAATCTGATAACTTGGCAGACAGAATGTGACTGGGACTTCTAGTGTACCAAATCCTGCTGCCACTTTTTGCTAAAGAGGAAGCTCCTCACATGTTCTTAGCTTCGTATGTAAGATTTCCATGTAGGAGTGGCCACAGACAACAGCAGGATGTCACACGCTGACAGGTTTAAAAAAAACAAAAAACCTCCACAGTTATGTTTGGATCAGGTAGCCCACTTCATCCTTTCCTGTTACCAACTTCCTAGACTTGAAACACCTCCTTTGCTTTTGCTTCCAGGGATGCCAGTGTGCTACATTGTTGGAAGGGTTCCTCTGAGCTTATGGCTGCTCTGGATGCTGTGCTGCCTGACCATCTTTTGGTAGGTTTGGGGATCAGGAGCCATCTCAGGTGCAGAGAAAATCCTCAAAGCTTTTAAAAATGTGACTTTATGCTGGCCAAATAGCTGAATCAATAAAAATGGTCTAAGTCCATACGGACTAGCTCCAATACTTTCTAGCTCAATGGGTATCATTGTTTGCTGCTGGTTGACTCCAGGTGTTCATTATCTGAAAACAGACCTCCTTGGAATGGGAAAGACTACTGTAATTCCATTTTCTTGGGTCTGCCCGCTGCTATTCTAAGACTTCTTCAACTACTGATGAATGCAGCTGCGTGTCTCATCGCCGGCACCAAGAGACATGAACATAATCACTCCCATGCTCTTTGATTTACACTGGCTCCCGATTGCAGAACGAATCAAATACAAAGCCGCAATCATCACTTTCAAACTGATTTCTTCCACCGTTCCACTATGATATAATGCTTTGCTTCGGATTTACTGCCCGACTCGTCAGCTACGCTCATCACAAAGGGGCCTTCTAGATGTGCCCTCTCCTCTGCATCCCTGGCTTACTGTTACTAGAGACTGTGCTTTCTCAGTGGCTGCTCCAATGTTCTGGAATTCCCTTCCTGATGCACTGTACCTTGCAGACAGCGTGAAGTCTTATTAAGACTCTGTTAAAAACATGTTTATTCGGGCCCATGTTCATTTTGGTTGTCTGGTACTTTCTCTATTGTTGCAAGTATTTTATTGATTTTATGCTCGTTTGCTTCCTGTACACTGCCTAGGGCATAGCCAATTATCAAATGTAAATAAAGATAAAGAATATAAGAAATGCCATACTGGGTCAGACCAAAGGTCCATTAAGCTCGGTATTCTGTCTCAGACAATGGCCAATCCAGGTCACAAGTACCCAGCGGGATCCCAAAGAGCAGATCCAAACATTTTTGCTCCTATTAAGGGAAAAGTATTGGCTTTTCCAATTTATACATAGTTAATAATGGATTACAGACTTTTCAAACAAAACAAATCAGGGGGCACTGATTTTGATGGGATGAAATTTATCTCTTATGGACTTTTCTTCCAAGAACCTGTCAAAACCCTTTTTAAACCTGGCTGCACTATTAACATTACATCCTCACAATGGACTGCACCTCAAAAGATTTTGATGCCAAGATACAAAGGTAGCAATTTTCAAAAGGTTTTATGAGCATAAATGGGCTTCTGAAAAACAGCTACTTTTATGCATGTAACTCTTTTGAAATTCACTCCATAGGGCTAAATTTTCAAACGGTTTTACGCGCATAAATGCAAAATTGCTGCAATATAGGCTATTTTTACGTGTGAACCTCCTTTGAAAATTCACTCCTCTATGTCTAGAAAACAAATCCACAATTTTTTATTTTAATCAAATATTTTATAATATAAAATAACTTAGCTGTGATGCTGCTGGGTACTACAGACAGATTTTTATCAATTACTTAAAATAACACATTTCCATAGCTGATAACATGCATTCTTAGTCTATAAAGGGAGAAAAAAATAATAAAGTTCCAATATATTGGATATTAACTTGCTCAGCAGTAGGCAAATAGAACAGCTCACAATACCATTTAGCATTCAGATTGCCTTCTTTTTCAAGCTGTTTTTAAATGCAATATAATGTAAGCAACAAGAGGATAGTGTAACAATCTACAGTGAAAAAACAAATGACGGATGAAGTGAAGAGTAAGACTGAGTGCCAGGATGTGCATCTCATTGATCGACATGAAGTCTAACACTCTGCTTATTTAAACAGTGCCAGCTGGATTTCCACAGCAACAACAGGAAAAGACAACATTCACTTTCCTGTACTTTGAAGCTTCTTCAACAGTTCATCCAACCTTTGTCTAAACTTCAGGAAGGAAAAGCATCTCGACAGGCACTACTAAAGAACCATCTATGTAAACGGAACCTTTTTGGGTCACATACATTTATGAAGGTAAGTCTCTAATCACCAGTTAGGGAATGGCAAGTTTAAGATTTATTATTTCAAGCAGTCAAGGATGAGCAATAATATCCATTTTGCTTCCTGCTTAACTATACTGCCATGTGAATATGCACTGCTCTATCCCTCTTCCAAAATCTACATATAAATACTTTGTCAAATAAGACAACCTGGCAATATGGAACCATTTACACTGGGTTTTATGCAACTTTACTCGCATAAATGGTCTTTTGAAAATTACTATGATGTATACTATTTTTACACGCATAAATCCTTTTGAAAATCACTTCCAGTAAATATAAATAAATATATATATACATATACACATACATATATATCTATAAATTAAAAAGATATTGGGCAATGACAAAGTTTTAAGTGCTCACTATAAAGAATCTCACAAAATGTGGCAGTAAGTCAGAACACTAGTGTTGTGAATTTGCTAAAAATGCTTGCTTCCTTTATTAACAAATGAACATAAAATACACAAACACTTTTCTATTACAGCATCTGATTGTATATCAACGTCAATACTGCACAATTAACATAAGACTTACATACATAATAAAATGAATGTGTCTTGCCAATTGTACAGTATTGACGTTGATACACAATCAGATGCTGTAACAGAAAACTGTTCATGTATTCTATATTCATTTGCTAACCATGGAAGCAAGCATTTTTAACAATTCACAACACTAGTGCTCTGACTTACTGTCTCATTTGTATGAGATTCTTTTTCTCTCTATCTATATGACCTAGAATATGAATGCTGACTCAGAATATGAATGCTGATTTTGTAAACCATTGTGATTTTCTTTTGGAATGATGATATATAAAATGCCTAAATAAATAAAATAAAACATAAATAAATAAATATATATGTGATGTGCCAACAGGACACAAAACTTCACTTTAAAACATCGATTATTTTTCAAACCGTATTTTCAATGTCATTTAAGATCAAGGTACTAAACAACAATGAAGAAACTTCAAGAAAAAGATCTGTAGGAAAAGTTCAACTAACAGGTATAAGATGTGGAAATAGAGGTCAATGTATAAAATCGTATTTACCAGGGGTTAGAGGTTGTTTTGCTTGCAATTTTGCTACAGATGCTCAGAAGCATGTGAGAAACATGGGTGCCCAGGTTGGGGGGCCACTAAGGCCACCAGGGACTTTCGCTGACAGTTGGGTTGAGGTGGTAGGAACTCTCACGCAGGCCGTGAGGCTCCTTTAAATCCTCATGGCAGTTTCTGGGAGCTGACAAGTCCTGGGCCCAACCAGGAAAATAACCTCTTGAGGTGGTATATTTTTTTTTCTTTTTCAAAAAATAGCCTGCAAAGTTTTTTTCACATACTCATTTATGCAACATGCTGTATTAATGAGCAGCTTTACATGATTTTGCATCGCAATAGCTTATTAAGGTGACAACATTTGAATAAACATTTGTGAATGAGCTATATATGAAAGCTTACTACTGCAAGTAGAGTTTCGTGAAATTTCTTCATAAAAGTTTTCGTGAAAAATGTCCTGCAAGATACCCACATTTTAGCATTTTTGCCTATCAGTAGGCATTTTGCAAAACTTTTCGCAGCATTGTGTACTCGGAAAGGGTTTTCAACCCTTGGTGAAGGTGGAGAAGGTTATAGCTGGTTACTGCTTGTTGGCCCGGGTCTCAGAAGATTAGGTTGAATACAGTGACGGACTGTGACAGCTGGGAGAGCATGGGGTCAGAGCGTTCCCATAACGGAGAAGCCCATGCTAGAGCCTTTCCCTCTAAGCGAGAAAGGATGAAAGTCACTTTCGTGGTTTCCTTCAGGAACAAGGAGGGTTGCAGTGCAAATTGCATGAAGCACTGGTTGAGGAAGCCTCGACAGAGGCGTGGATCCTGTTGAATCAAGGAGGCGCTGGGAGAGCCAGAGACGCTCTGGGTAGCAGGGTAGCTGATAGGCCCACTAGATTGGCCATTGCTGTATCTCGCAACTGGGAACGGAGCTCTTCAACTGAAGAAGCCAATGTTTACAAGGGTCGTCGATGCTCTTGGACAGTTGCGGCCAGACCCAGTAGGGCCCGGGAGGCTCCGCCGAGTCCATGGCCTTGGCAACCTGTTACACCTGGAGGTGGACCCTTGTTCTGGAGCAGGGTTGGTAGGCTCCCTGGTCGGGCCCAGGAAGCGCCTGCCACCAGGAGCACAGGAGGAAACAGAGGATAGCTGGAGCTTCACCACTGGAAGCCCGAGGTCCCCCCGGGTTGAGCCCTTGGGGATCCGGGCCGCTTGGACTTAGGTGGACCTTGCAGGGTCTCCCAGAAAGGAAGTTCAGTGGTGTGCCCACCAGGATCAAGGGTGCGCAGTCGACGTTAAGGCTAGGGGTCCGAGGAACCAGAGAAGGCCAGAACAGTGTCTTAGATGACAAGGCCAGGATCAAGGCCAGAATCAAGGAAGCAAGGTCAGTAGTAGCAGAGGTCAAGTTCCAAAGGTCAGTCCAAGAGTAGTCAGCCAAAGCAGAGGTCAGGTTTGAGGTAGACATGGTCAAGTAGACAGGCAGGGGTCAGTATCCAGGCAGCGGTCAGCGTGGTCACAAGCAGGCAGAGGTTGGTATCCGGGCAGCGATCAACATAGTCAAGAACAGGCAGAGGTCAGTACCAGAGAGTCAGTCCATAAGGTACTAACTGGGGGGACGCTGGAACAGGACTTGGAACAAGACAGGACCAAGACGTGGAGGCAAACTAGCACACACTCGGTGTTGACCCGATTGCCAAGGCAAGGAAGTGCAGGCAGGCACTTCCTCTTGTACTGTGTTCATTCAGGGCGCGCCGCGGAGCTAGGACCCACCCCTGGCCATTTAAGGGACGCGCCTAGGGGTGGGGCCGAAGCCATGGAGGACGCCAAGCCCCGCCGTGAGGCCTGATGCGCTGAGGAAGGCCCAGCAACTGCCGCCGCAGGACGCCGAGGCCTGGAGGAGCTTGCGCTGCTGCTGGGGAGGCTGACCCGGGATCTGCGGAAGAGTTGGAGAGGCGAGCAGGCCCATGCGCGGGCCGAGCGCAGATGGGGCGCGCAACACTTTGTTTTTTAAAATAGTTTCTACAATTCTTCCTGGTACTGAAATCAGATTGTCAGTCTATAGTTTCCAAGATCATCCCTGGAGCTCTTTTTAAAGATTGGATTACTCACAAGTTATCCATCTAAATGGCAAGGTTTTGAATACTGAGCCATTTATCTGTGATACAAACCAAACATAGACTGTCTCCCCTGAACAGTACTGCCATGATGGCTTCCTCAATCCATCCCCTTGTCCCTTCCCTACCCCAGCGCTCCCACCGTAGCTCCTCCCCAACTACCTTCCCTTTTCCACCTTTTACTTCCTATATATTTATGCAATTGATAGCAGCCTTGACGGATAAGATGTCTACAGATGTACATAGTGATATATAAGATGTATATAGTTCCTAGTGCATTCACTTCTATCTGGTATGCAGTTCCTTTGTACCCAGTTTATTATTGATTTCCAACTCCTTCCTTTATTTCCACCTCATCTCTTTCCCCTTCCCTCTTCTCCCTTTCTTGCCTGCCCAATCTCCCCTCCCTTGTTTATTGTAATTTTCCTCCTTTCAGTTCATTGTAAACCGGCATGATGTGTATTACGAATGTCGGTAAAGAAAAGCTCATAAATAAATAAATAAAATAAAATCTGGCCAGATTAAAAAAAGGCATATCAGGACAGTTTTGAGGTAGCTTTGCCGAATTTCAGTTCTATCTGGCTAAGTTAGATGGCTAACTTTAGGCCTACTTCAGAGCAGGTTTAAAGTTATTTGCCCTTGTGTGGCTGGATAACTTTCTACTTAACCAGAATTCTTAAAAAGATAACTGGTTAAGTGGCACTGTTTAAAAAAAAAAAAAAAAAAAAAAAAGATGTAGAAGGACTGTGGCCCAATCCCCTCTTTCCCCCACTAATATTCATATATAGTTCCATTAGGCTGTGTATCCTCCTCTTCCCATCCCCCGCAAATGTGCAAAACATATTCTAAGGCTCACAGTTCAAGGGCCCCCCTTACCTTGTTCTTATCAAATATGTGCTGCGCCACTCCCCTGGACATCCCCTGATACCTCATAATCCCCTACTGTGAGCAAGGTACATACTATCCTGAATCTGGCATTTCCAGTGCTGCTCTGACAGAGGTAGCGCTGGAAGCCTAAACTATACCCATAGATTACACTTCCAGCGCTATCTCTATCAGAATAGCACTATGTGTACCTTGCTCTCGGCAGGGAATAATGAGGTGTCGAGAGGTGCAGGGGCAGCAGAGCACATAGGGACTACAGGTGGGTGGTTGTTTGGGGGAGGGTGGGGGCAAGGAAAAGAAACGGGACACCGAACTGCTAACTCTGGGACATTTTTTGCAAATTTAGGAGGTGGTGGGGGGTGGGGATGCATTGAATATAGGGCCATATATGAATTTATATGGAGTAAAGAGGGGATGGAGCTTCTTTTACATTTTTTTATATTGTGCCACTTAACTGGATATCTGTTGAAGATATCTGGTTAAGTAGTTCAAGGCCCCCCTTCCCTTGTTCTTATCAAATATGTGCTGCGCCACTCCCCCGGACATCCCCTGATACCTCATAATCCCCTGCTGTGAGCAAGGTACATACTATCCTGAATCTGGTAGTAAATTATCTAGTCACACAAGACTGGATAGCTCAAAACCTAACCGGTTATATTTAAACTTAGCCGGTTAGGTTTTTTGTTATCTGGCTATATGCAGCCAGATAACTTCAGGTGATTTAATTCAGTGATATGTTTATATTCAGTGGTATGTTTTTCCTGCTGAATATTTGGGACAAGGTATCCAGCTAACTTTAGCTGGATAACTTGTTCACTTGTCAGCTTACTAAATATGATCTTCCTTAAGTTTAGTTAGCTCCTCATGAACACTTTTCTGAAGACTGATTGACTTCCAATCCTATTTATATTTGTTTTATGCAGTCCTGACTTTAGCCCTTCCATAGTGAACACTGAACATAAATATCTGTTAAGCAATTTTGCTCTTCCTTATCAGCCTCTACATTTTCGTCCCCTTTACCTCTGAGATTCACAATTCCACTTTTGCACTTCCTCCTATCATTAACATATCTTAAAAAATGACATCACAATTTACCATATTTACTAATTTTTCTTCAATTTGTAACTTTGCATTCCACACTACTTTTCCAACTTCTCTTAACTTTTCCAGATATTGTCACCTATCTTCAGGCAAAATGGTAGAAGCTATTCTTAAAAACAAAATTACTAACCACATATAGACATGGTTTAATGGAGAGGAGACAGCATAAATTTTGTAGAGGGAAGTCTTGCTTTACCAAGTTACTAGAGTTTTTGAGGTTGTAAATAAAAATGTGATAAAGGTAAACTAGTTGATATAGTGTATTTGGTTTTTTAGAACAAATTAGACAAAGTTCCTCATGAGGCACTCTCAAATTTGGGAAGTCATGCGATCGGAGGCAATGTCCTGTTATGGACTGGTAGCTAGATAAAAGACAGGAAACAGAGGATAGGAATAAATGGTTAGTTTTCTAAATGGATAATGGTATTTAGTGGAGTGCCCCAAGGGTCTGTATTTGGACCTGTGCTACTTAGCATATTCATAAATGATCTGGAGAAAAGAATGAGTGAGGTGACCAAATTTGCAGAAAACACAAAATTGTTTTGAGTCATTAAAATGCCAACAGATTTTGCAGAAGGATCTTGTGAGACTAGGAGCCTTGGCTTTTAAATTAAAGCAAGTTAATGTTGACACATGCAAGTTAATGTTAAAGCAAGTTAATGTTGACACATGCAAAGTAATGTATATAGGGAAAGACAATCCCAACTACAGATGCACAATGCTGGGTTTCATTGTAGGAGTCACCACTCAGGAAAAGGACTTCAAAGTCCTTGTAGACAATACCTTGAAATCTTTGGCTCGGTGTGCAGTGGTAGTCACAACTGCAAATAAAACGTTAGGAATTACTTGGAAAGGATTAAAACTGAGGATATTATAATTCCCTGTTATAGATCTATGGGGCAACCGCACCTTGAGTGTTGTGTGCAGATCTGATTGTTCCATCTCAGCAAAGACTGTGATATCATGGAGAGCAACCTAGGCTTAGGTAGTTGCCGGAGGACAGATCAGTCTAAACTTTGGCCTTGCTTTACTGAATCTTATTATTTACAAGAATGCAAAAGTAGAAAGAGACCTGCTTATCTCAGCAGGGCTTAAATCTAGAACAGTAGCAGTCAGTCATAGACGTATTCGCTCCTTTATTTCCTCCTGGGCCTTCTTGCTTATCATTTTCCTAAGGGAAATACCCTGCGCCCAGCATTCTATCCTAGGTTGTTGCTTAAGGTGGACCTAGCTAAATGCCAGTTCCAGGTTTAATGAGGTCTTAATATAGACTCATTTGCAAAGATATACCAAACATAGAAAAAGTACAGAGAATGGTGACAAAATTGATAAAGGGGATGGAAAAGCTCTCTTATGGAGAAATTCTAAACAGATTAGGGCTCTTTAGCTGGGAAGAGAGTCAAAACAGTGGATATGATTGAAATTTATGAAATCATGAGTGGGGTGGAACAGGTAAATAGAGAATGGCTATTTACTCTTTCAAACAATACTAGGACACTAGGACAAGGGGACACCCCATGAAACTAGCAACTGGCAGATTTAAAACAAATCCTAGGAAGTATTTTTTTTTACTCAGCATACAATCAAGCTATGGAATCTGTTGCTAAAGCACGTGGTCAAAGCATCTAATATAGTGGGGTTCAAAAGAAGATTGGACAAGTTCCTGAAGGAATAGTCCATAAACAGTTATTAGCCACATAGTCTTGGGAAAGCAAGAGTTTATCCCTGGGTGTGAATACAAGAAATATTAACTATTGGGGATCTTCAGAATACTCGTGACCCGGACTGGCCACTCTCAGAGACAGAATGTTGAGCTTGGAGGTCCTTGGTCTGACCGAGCATGGAATTCTTATGTTCTGCAATCTCTTGTTCTTTATGGAAATTAACCTTTTTCTCCTTACCTTTTCAGCTACTTCTTCAGGAAACTATACTGGACTCTATTTCCTCTTTATTTTATTTACTTTCCTAACAAAAAGGCTAATTGCCCTAATACCATCTACTTTCATCTCTTCCCACTGCTCTTCTGCTTCCCCTAGATTTTCCCATCCAGATGACTCCTTAAGGTACTCCCCTATTTTAACAAAGTTTGTTTTCTTGAAGTCTAGGACCCTTTATCTTCTGTCCTCTAATACTGAGCCACACCATCCAGTGATTACTGGATCCCAGATGATCATACAGTACATCAGAAACTCTGTCACCACTGGTAAGTACCAGGTCCAGAAATGCCTCCTCCCATGTAGGTTCTTTTGCTAGTTGATGGAACAGTTCTCCCTGCATAGAATCATGGATCTCCTTGCTTCTAAAAGATATCACAGCTTCAATGTCCCAGTCAACATGTGGAAGATTGGAATCCTTTAGCAAAAGTACTTCCCCTTTTATAGCACATCTGTGAATATCATCCATTAAATTTATATTTCTTCTGCCTATGATGGATGTCTCTAAATTACATCAAAATAAATAACACATTCCCTCTTCCCAGATTAACCCACAGTGACTTCTATTTACCTTGTAAACCCTGAATCTGTTGCTTTACTATTTTTTTTTATATAGTGCCACTCCTCCTCTCTTTCTTCTTATCTAGTGGAGACGGTACATACTGTGTCAATGCACTAAAAAACCATCAGAAACATTTTGTTATGAGACTGAACTCACATACATTATAAGATTCACTACATACAGCCCCTGAGGCAGCCCCAATGTGGGGGCGAAATTTGGCCTGAGTTGGGCTCACCTTAAAAATAATACGTCTCCATAAATAAAGTTTCTAATCAGACATTTCTTGGTTTCTAATCCACTTTGTTGTCCTCACGGCTTTTTTAGATAGCCTGCCCTCCTGCTTTGGTGGTACATGGAAAGCCATTACTGGGATATAGTTATACCAGGCTACAATGTATGCAGGAAGGACTAGATAGGAAGAAAGAGAGAAGGAGTGGCACTATATATAAAAAAAATAGTAAAGCAACAGATTTTCGGCCCGAGTTGGGCTCACCTTAAATAGAATATGTCTCCATAAATAAAAGTTTCTAATCAGACATTCCTTGGCTTCTAATCCACTTTGTTTCCATGTACCACGTCTCTGTGATAGCCATTACATCCAAATTAGCTTCTTCCATGACTGTCTCTAGATTTGGGAATATATTTCCCACAATATGAGCATTAGTGTGAGAAATAAAGTCCCAGATCTAGGGACATGTGAGCAAGCTTTCTCCATGGCTGGGCTCCTGTTATGGAACTCCTTGCCTGTGACATTATGTAGCATGCTGGATCCCAAGATATTGAAAAGAGCGTTGAAAACTTTCCTCTTTAAACAGGCATTTGAGATCTCTGACTATGACAGCAACATATCCATATAATTCCATCGTGGGAGATGATTTTTTCTGCATTGTACCAGCTGTTTGTCCCCCATTAATTTACCCTTTTTCTTATCGCTGTTTAAGTTTTTAGTTGTTTGTTACATTGTGTTTTTTATGAATGTGAAATTGTTACACCGCCCTGAACCTTTGGAGGGCATAGGATATAAATACCTTTTAAATAAAATAAATAGTGTAGATAACTTTCCAGGGGTTGCCACTTTTTCTTATTTCTATGCAAGTGTTTAATGTTTTACTTACCTATGGAGTTTTGCTTTCCTTAGAGGTTTGTTCACCCATCCCCAATAATACTAGTTTAAAGCTCTTCTCAGTAGCTTTGCAAGTCTATTCTGGTAGATGCTGAACCCCTTTTTCTACAGCTCGATCCCATCTCTGCTCTGCACTTTGAATCCTTATCTCATAATCCAAGAAGCTGAAATGCTCTCATCAACACCATCCATGTTCCAGGAAGCTTTTGGAGGTTTTTAACAAGGGGTAGTATTGCAATTTCAGGCAGGGATATATTTTAAATTATATATGAAATGTATATTTTTTGTGTTTTATTTTATATGATATATATATTTTTTTATTGTAACCCACTAAGAGGGTTATTTTCTAACCCTATCGCACGCGAAAAGTCCCTTTTCGCGTGTGATATGTAGATCGTGGAGGAGTCGGGGCGGTGTCGGGGCAGACGCTGCGGAAATTTCACTGGCGGCGATAAGGTAAGACCCCCTTATCGCTGCCAATAGCGTGCCCAATAGCACCACCTTTCACGATGGTGCTACTGGGTGTGAAAGTCGGCAGCAATAACAAAGCGGTGGTGCGATCACTGCCAGCTTTCGCAGGCCCGCCCCCCGCTTCGCCCCCCATTACCGCGCAATTCACAAAGCCCTGCAATTTTAGAAAATCCAGGCCTAAGTATGGCTGGTTCGCTATAAGCGGGCTATAATTTTTTAAAAATAAATTCATAAACTCCATGCACCTATTTAATCATCTCCAGAATGTGAGTTTCCTTGCCCAGGTTTTCATCCTTGACTGGGAGGATGGAGGAAAGTACCACCTTTGCCCCTATCTGCTTTACCCTCTTCTCCAGAGCCATAAAGTCATTTTTGAAATGATCTGTGCAGTACCTAGCAATATCATTCATGCCAAATGGATGAACAGCATCAAATGTTAATCAGTAGGCTTGAGGATTTTCAGAAATCTTTCCATAATGTCTTGGATTTTGGCACCTGGCAGACAGCATGCCTCCCAGGACAACATGTCTGATTGGCAGATGGATTCCTCCATGCCCCTTAGATGCGATTACCCTCCACCTCCTAGGTGCAGTGGTTGTTAAACTGTAGCTTTAAGTTTTGCAAGTTTTGGTTCCTCCTCATCCTGGGATGGTTTCTCCTCCTCCATTTCCAGGGCTGCATATCAGTCCTTCTACTTGAGAGAAATTGGAGTTGGTAAGTAGGGTCTAATGACTGTACTAATTCCAAGTCCAACTGTCATCTTTTGGTCCAGTTGTATCCTCCCCTCTGCTAAAGTTTTCCATCTTTGATACTTTAATAAACATTTCATCAACGTAATCCTCATTCTTTCGGATGCTTCTCCATCTTCCCATCTCCTCTGAGTTCTGTCATTTGTTTCCTAAGGGAGCTGATCTGCAGACATCTTTCATAGTGAACTAGTTCCTCCCTGTGGATCAGCACAACTGTCTGGACAGCAGTAGAAGTATTTAACATGGTGACAGTTTTGGCATCACATTGTTTCCCGGCCATCCTTCAGTTGTTGGGAGTTTCTGGTACCTATTGAAAGAAATGAGAAAGACCTGCTAAAGTCCCTACCATTTTGTCAACTGTTCCGTAAGTAAAATTAGCTAGCTTGAAGAATCTAACTTTTACCTCCATATTCAGAATCCCTGTTTGTATTCCTGTATGCTTGCTTATTTGTTGCTTGGAAGTATTAAGTTTCTTATCTTATTTTTTCAGACAGCAATATGTATTTACAAATCTATGAGATGTGTAGTTTCATGTAGCTCCCTTTGCACACTCATGTTGCTTAGGGTATAAAAGTAAATCAGAGCAATTCAAAATAATTACCACAAAGATCAAATATGATACCACCAATCAAGCTTCTCCAGAAATGTACTTAATTTGTTCTATTTGCAGTTGAAAAAAAAATGTAACCTAAATCACTTGCTATCTTTCCACCTACCAGTAAAAAGCAGTACTTTCTCCAGCTGATGACTAGTAATTTATCCTAATCGTAATCTGTTTACCTATGATCTCTAAAAGACCTATTTCTTTAAATTTTGGTCAGGGTTAATTTTGCACTTGTCTAAGGTCACTAATAGAGACTATTATACAAAAATATTATCCCAAACCCCCTTTTCATTTATAAAAAGTTTTTGTATCTGATATGAATTCTATAAAGAATCCTGTTGCCTTGGCTATTAAAGCTCAGACTAATAGTAATTACTTTATGGATTTACTATGATATTACTAATAAAGTGCCCCCTTAACTTTACTTAAGTATTCTATTTTCATAAATAACATTTACCTAAATTATTTCCTTTAGTTTCTCTGCTAACCAATGTCAAATTATTCTGTGAAGTCCAACCCCCCTAACTAGTGGGTTAGTCTATATAATTAGAATAGAAGGTAAAAGTGGGTGGGAGTTGGGAGAGGGGGAATGAATTGAAGACAGAAGAAAAATATAACCTAACAGCAAAGCAACCCTTTTCATTCTAAAATTCCTCTCTATAAACCTAAGCAGTAATAATACCAGAAAACAGAAAAGCAATGTAAACAATATCCCTTTTTCAAAAGTAGAAAAAAACAAAATAAAAGCAATGAAGAAATAAAATATGCCCCCTTCAAAATGAGGTCACCACAGTTCAATCAAGCCAGAAAATAATCTGTAATTGAGCTCCTTCAAGAATCTTGGGGGTTTCACCCTCAAGCAATAACCATGACTTCTTCCCCCTTAGAGCTGGGGAATGGTGCTTCCGCAGTATGCCCAGCCTCAACTGACAAAGGGATCTAACTAGAGACCTTCCATCCTCTCTCATTTTTATACTGCATAGTGTTTTCTTAAAACCTTTTTCATCATTCTATATTTTATGTCTGTAATGTTTGCAAACTGCTGTGAAAATCTCCTTGAAATACGAGGGTTAAAAATCTTTTAAAATAAATACGCCACGTGTTTGGCCAGATAACTTGTCAGCTTACTGAATGTGGACTTCCCACTAATACATAGTTTCAAATGTTTCAGTGGTTCTTTTAAATGGCGTTGCAAATACTCTATGACAATACAGAACAATTGTTTCTCCTTTTTCCCAATTAGTTCCCATTTAAGGGCCTCAGGAAGAAATCTCTAAGACCTTTTCTGTTGTTTCCTATTTTCCTACAGACAGCGTGGCCTTCACATTAACACTGTTTCCCATTGGTTTAAGGTAATAAATGATTACTACACCATAGAGGTCTGGTGTTCATGTATCCATCGCCATATGACACACATCAAAATATCTCCAAAAAAATTAATGCAAGTACACAAGGATCTGAAATTAACTTTTTATAGCCAAAAGCAAAATCCTTCTGGAAAGGGAAAAACCTATTATAACAATGCTGGCATCTAATTATTTGCAGAAAGTTAGCATCAGCAAAATAACATTTTAAATTATAAAATATTGAATAGAGTACCCCGCACAGATCAGTGCTTTACTTATGAAGTGATAAGGCATAACTAGGTGATGCCCATTTTCCTTAAATGACTGATATATGTCAGAAGGTCAGGTAGGAGATCAAAACTGTCTGATATGATTAAAAAATAAATGCATACTAAAAATAGGTCTTCTCTATATAATGTAACTTTTAGTAGCATTTTCTATTCAATAGCAATTATCTACAATGCATAATAATATACAATAAATAGATTCCCAAGTAAAGCTTTATTTTGCTGGAACACCAATCCTTTGTGAAGAATGATTTTTGGAGTGAAAGACTGTTTTATACCTAAGAGCGCTGAAGTTAAGCTTCCCTCCCTGTCGGACTGGACCAGATACCGTTTCCATTATGCAATGTCTCAGCCAACCCCACAGTATACCCCCTGTTTAGAATGGACACGGGAGAGGGGGGCTGCATCACTAAGCTTTGTATAACCTATTCAGTACCAAAACTAGCAAGGATGTTGCCTTAAAATCTGGTCACCTACATTCACATGGCTTTGCTGGTAGGTACCTAACTAGCACCAACCTGCTGGTATTGATGAAGATGGGGAGCTGTAGTCTGCTAGTTCTCAGCTGGCTAACCCTTTGGCCTACAGCACCGCTAACTTGTGCTATTCTTTATCTGCATTGTTTTCTCCTTATCACCATTCCCTCTGCATCTGCTCTCAAGGGAGTGAAGGGTCAGTTGTTGCAACAGTTCAGCATCCTAACCTTGTTCCTATCACTTTCCTCTCTATTTCTCCCAAGCATGCTTGAATTCTTCGCGGTTTTGGGTGCTTCTGCTTTTGCTGGTAGGCTATTCCAGGCATCTACTGCCCTGTTATAAATAAATATTTTTCAACTTTCTTCTGAACCTTATTCTCTCCAACTTCAATAACCCCTTGTCCTTGAAATCCCATTTCTATAGAAAATATTTTCCTTACTTACTGAAGGACATCAAAGATTTGAATGTTACAAGAACTGATGCATTGGAAAACTAGTGAATTTTATCCTTAAGAACTTTTCCTGGGATCTATCACATGAATATGTCAAAAAATAGACAGATTTATAGGGCAGCATGCTAACATACATATCAACAAAATAAAAAAACAGAACCAATGCAATTCATTTTAAAGATACTCATGTCTTTTAAACTCAAAGAACATCTACTTGTATAAAGAAGGACATCATATCTATGTTGGAAATGTGGGTCATATTCAGAATCAAATCATTGAACCCTCTATAAGAATATTTAATAATGAAGCTCCACTTCATTGAAATAAAAGTTGCCAAAAAAAGAATCACAATGGATTTCTTCTTCACCCTATTTAGATGCTATTCTACTGTTGGACATTCTCTCCTTAAAGACATGCTATGTTGAAAAGTGGCAGTGTTGGGGGTCCACTGAATCAGAAAATTAGTGATGCCGCAGACAGTTTGCTTTTACAAACGTTTTGTTACAAATACATAAAGAAAGAAAAGTTAAAAAAAATTCCAAGATTAGGATTATAAGGATTAATTAATTAAACAAGCCTTCCATTAACCCCCCTTTCAATTCACCTTCCATACTTCCCTCCTTTAATCCCCCTCTTTTGCCCCCCCCTTATAAGATTCCCTCTTCACCGCTCTTACCACCCTTCTTGGGCTTTCTACCTCGCAATCTTTCCTCCCTATGCTAGATGGCCCCCAATGCCATGTGATCATATTGTTATTGTGTTCTTTCTTCATGTATATTGATATGCCTTAGCGTTATTCTTTGCGTTTACCTTATAGTTTGAAATGACTCTATTTTCCATTACTCCCCTGCTGCCCCACCCCTGTTTTATGTAACTCTCGTTTCCCTGTTAATAACGTTCGATGTAAATCGGCATGATGTGCCTACGAATGTCGGTAGATAAAAGTCTTAAAATAAATTAATTAATTATGATCCATAATTCCAATGCAGATATGATGGCCCTCTTTATAACTAATAGATATATTCAGGATTAGAAGACATCCAATTATGCTGAAATCCTGTTTATTCTGATCCTGTAAATACATATATTACTCATGAATAAAAAGTTTTAAGAGTATCATTTTCAAAGCCATTTCCACAGAAACGGGCTTTTAGAAAATTCCCCATCCAGCATGCGGATAAAAGCATATGCGTGAGGCCTCTATGTGAGTACTTTTATCCGCAGTAAGGGGAAATTTCCATGGGGTAGGGTTAGAGAAGCACTGCACTTACCTGCATACTTTTGAATTTTCAAAAATATGCACGTAATTTTTCTCTGAAAAACTATTCTGTACAAATTAAAGGATGTAAATGTGTACAAGTAGTTTTTATGGGATAATTGTAAAAGGGAAAAAATATGCAGGCATGTTCCCATTAAAAATTAGTGTAAGATTTATGGGTAAAAATACTTGCAGACTTTGCACTAAAACGGGCAATTTTAAAATTTTCTGCAGGTCCAATTTTCTTATGTCTATTACTTCTTTGCAAAACCAGTGATCACTTATGCGATTATGCAAAATATGCCATTAAGCAACATGCATATTATTACTGGGTAGGTGTTTTTCAGTGCTGAAAATCCAATATATGTCTATCAAATCTCAATAAATGTAAGCACTGACAGAAAAATCTTAATACATTTAAAACAAATTTTTTATAATACTCCCTGTTCTTGTCCTTTGCTTATCATTCTCTTGACCTTTGTTAAATGAATCTCATTCACTCTTCAATGCTTTCTCTCACTTGCTTTCTAAAGCTGTTCATCACACTTGCCGGCTAGAAGCACTGCTGGCAAGGGAACTAAGCTTCATCACACGACAAACTTAGCCTTCTGGCTTTGACAAGAATGACATTTCAAACACAAAAAGTATGTTACTGTACGGGTCCTTAGATACTGTTTTTGTATGCAATTGCAATTGGCTCCACCCAGTAAATTAAGTCACTGTGTGCAGACATTAGACTGAAAACAAATAGCAATGAATTAAAAGATCTCAACTTTGTTAATAAAAATTCTATTGTTAATTAAAGAAAGATTACAGGAACCAGTTGAATTTTATTCATTGACCCTGAAGAAAGCTGCAATTGAGGATAAGCAGTGCCCCCTAGTGTCAAGGAAAACTGAAAAAACAGGGAAGAAGGCAGCAAGCACAAGGGACCTAATATCAAGCAAATGCATACAGTATTATAGCTATACACTGTCTACAGCTTCAAATATGATTAGATTATATAAATATACACGCACACACATATGCATGCACATTCATATACATATATTTATACATACATATAAAGCATTGTAGATATGCCAAGATGTCTAAATGCTCCAGGCAGCTCAGAAAATTTTTTGTTTGCACAAAACAGCAGCCCAAGCATGAAAGCGAGTGTCAGAAAGTCCAGCAGAATCACTCACTGTGAAGATGTCTAATAGGAACTGCTGAATACACAATATAGGCAGCATGGCCTGAATGACTAAATTAGAATGACTAGGGCACAGTCAGGTGGTTTCAAATCAATAAAAAATAATTAAACCTGTTCTAAATGTTTTGACTACTTTTTACTGCATTACAGCATATTTTATTTAAATCTTAGGATGGCAGTTAGGTTATCATTCTTTTAAAATATTTGAAGTCAGAAACGCCATTTATCTACACACGTATATATAACTCCCTCCCCCCACCCAAGCTTTAAAAATCATGCTTAAAAAAACATTCTGAGAGAAAACCAGAATTTTGAAAGATGAATTTTATCATAAATAAATTTTGCTTGGAACAAGTTAATCTTTAAATAATTTCTAATTTTATTAATAATCAGATTCATACAAAACCAAAACACTTCGCCCAGAGTTCGATATAAAATTTAAAATGGCTAACCTGTTTAGTGGGTTTTATTCAAAATGAGGAAAGGGATAAAAAAGTAAATTAAACAAATGATATAAGAAAAACTGAAAATTATTCATGATTTTTTATGTTAAAGAGTATTCCCTACCACATAAAAAATAAATAATTGGTCAAACATATTTCAATTACAAATATTTGCTTTCAGTATTTTTCCATGTAAAGAACACATATTTACTCCTGCCCTTGACTTTTGAAGTATAATATACATTTACCCTGAACTCTATTCAACCAAATTTAGAACTTAAAATATTTATTGCAGAAGAAAATGTTCTAAAATAAAGCATCCTATGTTAAAGCCCCACATTGTTCAGGCTAAGATGGTGGTCAGGAAGTAGCTTCTGTGACAATGATTTTCTATCATTTTCTTCTTGGCTAATTTTGTTTCATTCTTATCTTTTGCAATGACTAAAAGGAAAATTAAATTAAGGATCTTTCCTGCAGACCCAGAGAGTTATGCTGTTGGGCCAATCAATATTTTTGTCACTCAGGTGACCTAAACCATATTGTCCTCTTTGGCATCCTTAGAAGGTGTAAGTTGCCAGCTCTGCTGGACTTGGAAACACAGCCCATAGGATTGTGGGCCACCAGAGCTGCTGGCTGTGAGGTTATCTGAGAGGGACACTAATGTTCTGCTCATCTCTCTGGCTCAGGTCCAGATGCAACCCAGTGCCTATTACAGGTTCATTAACAATCCGAAAAATTCAGCTATTTCATTTTAAGATACATTTAAAAGATACCTCTCAGAGATATTTATTTATTTAAAATGATTATAACTTGCCAATGCAAAGTTCTAAGCAGCTAACAAAAATATATCCATAAAATAATTTTAAAAAATCCGGAAACATCAAAACAAAGAGAGTGGGGTACCCACCTAATGATTAGAGCAGTGGGTTGTGAATTGGAAAACTAGAATTCAATACCTGCTGCTGCTCCTTGTGACCTTGGGCAAGTCACTGCATCTTCCATTGACTCAGGTACAAACGTAGGGGGTCATTTTCCAAGGAGTTACCGCAGGAGATAAGTTCGCAAATCATGCTAACAGCCGTTAACGCGATTTGCGAATGCTTAATTTTGTATTCGGGGGCGGAGCATATTTAAAGTTATCGTGTGCGGGGAAACAGCCGCAGTGTTAGCACGGCTCCTAACGTGGCCAATAGCTACAACCCTTTCATTTGCGATATGTTGTGCGCTAGAGGCCGGTAAAGGTTTATCGCAGTTCAGCAGGTGAGAGAGAGAGAGAGAGAGAGAGAGAGAGAGAGAGAGAGAGAGAGAGAGAGAGAGAGAGAGAGAGAGAGAGAGAGAGACTTGCTATAATGTCTACTCCCTAGACAGGTATTTGTATCCCTATGGGAGGCCCACCTAGACACTCGAGGTGGGGATTAGGTATGAGTGTAGGGGGTTGGGGCCACTTTCACATTCAACATGAGACGTACGAACAGAACAGTGGTCTCTTGTGAAGATTTGATGGCCTTCGGAGTGAGGAAACTGACTCCAAGATGAGATTTGGGCAATGTTCTCTGAGAGAACATTGCCCACCTCTGAGAGAACATTGCCCACCTCGAGTTACTAGGTGGGCCTCCCATAGGGATACAAATACCTGTCTAGGGAGTAGACATTATAGCAAGTGTCTCTCTCTCTCTCTCTCTCTCTCTCTCTCAGCCTGCTGAAACAGGCTGTCCGGAAATGTCGTGAACCGTGATAAACCTTTCATGAAACAGGCTGTTCGCGCAGTGCGATAATTCTTTGGTTGTTTATCGTGCACCGCGAAGATGTATTCGCGAATACATTTGCGCAAATCGCGAAAACATCGCAGCACGCGAAGTTTCCCCGCTGCACGAAAAAAGCCTCATTTGCATGGGAAACGCCCCTTAATGCGTTACCAATGCGATATTGGAAAATGAGGCCCTTAGGGCCTGATTCATCAAGGCATTTTCCCATAGTCACAGAATGGGAGAAAGGCCTTCGTGAATCAGGCAGTTAAATTGTAACCCACTGGGGAAGGGAAATACCTACAGTACCTAAATGCAATCCACTTTGAAGTATCTGAAAAAGTGGAATATAAATCAAATACATAATAAAAAAAAGTAAACAAAATAAAGACATAAAAAAACAATGGGACCATTAAAAATCCTGAGCAGAGATAACTGGACAGAGATAAGATCTAAAGTTACACAACCATGTGCCTAACACTGAACTGCAAGAAAACCCATCAGAAAAGATCATACAACTGTAATAACAATGTGCAATGTACCATCCAGTCTCATTACCCTTAGTTTAGTTAGAGCAGTGTAGGTTGTGGCGTGGGGGAGGTTACCATTTGGTGCAGCCCCTCCCTTTGAGGGTGCTGGAATGGCTGTCGACCTGGAAAGGTTTTTTTAAGCAGCTCTCTGCTAAGAATCTGTGGGCAGTCCCTTTAGGTTTGCTGAGAGTTAGGAGGCCGTAGGAGCATTGTTTGTGTTAGTTTTGCAGAGGAGCCAGGCACGCGTCGTTTGGGGATCCTGAGCAGAGTCAGAAGGGGATTCCTTCCAGTCCACTCACTGGCTGGCGGGGATTTCTCTATGGGTTGATTTTCAGATTTTTTACACTTTTTTCATGGTAGGAGCCTTGTGAGACCCCCTGGGTATCACCTGGGCCCAGGGCGTCTTGAGTACTGAAGACCTGCCCCTCCACATCCTCAATGAGGAAGGAGGTATGGTGGTGACCTGCTGGAAGGAACTCTGGTGTTAACTTTAGTTGAAGGGACAAGGATTTTGGTTTGTGAGCTCCAGGAGGAAGAGTTTTGGCTGCCCCTCCTTCCTGCACTGGAGTAGTGAGAGCTGCTTAGGCTAAGTGGATCCCCTCTATCAGGGATTCAAAAGAGAAAGAGAGAAAGAGGTATCTGCTAAATGTAGAACTAATTACGTACATCTGAGGGCACCCATCAGGAGTCTTTACCCTTGGGGAAAAAGAGGATTTGGACACTGTGCAGAGATTGTATTTGTTTTTACCTTTTATCAGTTTTGGAGGAGATTATCCTGCCCAAACAAGGATGCCCTGACCACCTGGGAACTCCACTTAGCCAAGCCCTGGAGGGTCCTGGTAACAGACCCTTGCACAGATAGAAGGAAAAGAACTATAACAAAAGAGAAATTCTGTGGTGCTGGGGACTAATTTGATTGTACCATATTTCACCTGATTTTCCATCAGTAAAGACTTTAATTTTGGACACTAAACCAGTAGCACCAGTGTTTTATTTTGCACTTATAGCACACACAGTGAAGGAAAAGTACCCCTCTACCAGGGACGAGGAAATAATAAAAGATTTACTCCTGTCACTCTAGGCCCTGAAAGTTAAGTCTTTCCTCTCACTGACATAGATATAGGCTTTGGGAAAGAGAGTTTGCATGTATCAGCTAGCCAGGAGTGGTTCCAGCCCCAAAAAGACAATCAATTCTTTTATGACCCCATCGGAGGTTAGTAGCCACCCAAAGATGGATTTCGACATATAACAATCATAACTCAGACCAGACAATCGGCAAATGCTCATGTAAAGAGATAGACTTTCAATTGTTTCCTAAAGAACAACACTTTAAGAACGTCAGGCATTGTGTTCCAGATCAGTGGACCAGCCACTGAAAATAGGCATTCCTGGGACTCAGTAAGACGGACCAGCTTTATAGAAGGAACATCCAGAAGAAAACAAGAGGAAGATTGTATAATGTGACTTGGTCAATAAGTTTTAAAAACTGAATTAAAACATCAGGGTGCTAGGCCATGGATAGTTTTGTATAAAAGCACAAGTACCTTAACATGAGCATGTGAAATAATCAGCATCCAATGCAGTGCAAATGTTTGTCCCATCAAACAATAAACCCACTGGGATATCATCCTTAGGGAAATGCATCAGATATAAAATTTCAGTTTTGTTAAAATTTAAAGCAAAACAATTTGTCATCCATTTCTTAATTACATCAAGATAATATACAAACTTAGCCAATGCATCAAGAATTAAAGTCTCAATGGGGAAAAGAAAAACTGAATATCATCAGTGTAAATTAAAAAAAACAGCTTCCAAGTTCGCAAGGATTTGGCAAATGGAGAAAATGTAAAGCAAAATTGCTTACCTTGTAATAGGTGTTATCCCAGGATAGCAGGATGTAGTCCTCACAAGGGTGACGTCACTGACGGAGCCCTATTGCGGGAAAAACTTCTGTCAAAGTTTCTAGAAACTTTGACTGGCACTGTGAGGCCACTGAGCATGCCCAGCATGCCATGATATTCCCTGCCACAGGGGTCTCACTCTAGTCTCGTATGTAGCAATAAGCTTTAGCAAAAATAAAATAATAAAAAGAAATGTGACCCAACTCCATGGGGCGGCGGTAGGGTTCTGTGAGGACTACATCCTGCTGTCCTGGGATAACACTTATTACAAGGTAAGCAATTTTGCTTTATCCCAGGACAAGCAGGATGCTAATCCTCACATATGGGTGATTAGCAAGCTAGAGGCTGAGTCATTTCGTAGAGAAGCAACAGTGAAGTATTGTTGTTGAAATTGAGTCAGCCGAAGATCACAGCAGGATGGATGTAGAAGGAGTTGGGATTGAACTGGAAGCAAGTTCTTTAAGACAGATTGTCCATAGGCTGAATCTTGTCGTCCTTGTTTGTCCAAACAGTAATGAGCTGCAAAGGTGTGGAGAGAACTCCATGTTGCTGATTTACATATGTCAAGGATTGGCACTGAACGATAGTGTGCTACTGAGGTTGACATTGCTCTTACTGAATGTGCCTTTACCCGCCCTTGGAGAGGAAGGCCTGCCTTTTCATAGCAAAACTGTATGCAATCTGCTAGCCAATTGGATAGTGTATGTTTACCCACTGCTTTACCCGGTTTGTTTGGATCATAGGAAACAAAAAGTTGATTGGATTTCCTGTGGACTGCAGTGCGGTTTAAATAAAAAGATTGTGCATGTTTGCTTGCAGTCCAAGCTTTGTAAAGCCTGTTCTCCTTGGTGAGAGTGAGGCTTTGGGAAGAATGTGGGTAAAACTATCGATTGGTTCGAGTGGAACTCCGTAACAACCTTGGGAAGGAATTTTGGATGTGTATGGAGAACCACTCTGTCATGTAGGAATTTTGTATAGGATGAGTACGTGACTAGTGCTTGTAGCTCACTAACCCTTCTAGCTGATGTAATAGCTATGAGGAAGACGGTCTTCCATGTGAGAAATTTAAGATCACAGGAATCTATGGGTTCGAAAGGAGAATGCATTAGTCTTGTTAAAACCAGATTGAGGTCCCATTCTGTGACTGGAGGCCGAATAGATGGTCTAATTTGAGTTAAACCTCTCATAAACCTACTGACAAAAGGTTGTGTGGATATAAGTGCATCTCCCATCTTGTTATGGTAAGCTGAGATTGCACTTAAGTGTACTCTTACAGATGAAGTCTGGAGGCCAGATTCTGAAAGATGGTATAAGTAGTCTAGAAGAGAAGTAGTGGGGCAAGTGAAAGGATCAATTTTGTTTTGCTTGCACCACAAGGTGAATCACTTCCATTTGGAAGAATAATTCTTTCGTGTGGAAGGTTTACGTGAAGCTATAAGCACTTGAGAGACATTGGATGAAAGATTGAGTGGCTGTAAGATCAAGCTTTCAACATCCATGCTGTCAGGGATAGGGATTGAAGGTTGGGATGGCGCAATCGACCCTGATCCTGAGTTATGAGAGTGGGAGCTACTCCCAGGCGAATAGGATCCCTGACTGAGAGGTCTAAGAGTGTGGGAAACCATACTTGTCGAGGCCAATATGGGGCTATGAGTATCATGGTCCCCTTGTCCTGTTGTAGCTTCACTAGAGTTTTGGTTATGAGCGGTATTGGAGGATACGCGTATAGAAGGCCTGAGTTCCAAGGGTGAGCAAAGGCGTCCTTGGTTGGCTGGTTTTTCTATTTATGTAGAGAACAGAATTTGTCCACTTTGTGATTCAGATTTGACGCAAAGAGGTCTATTGTAGGTAGACCCCACCGTTGAAAAATCCTGGTCACTACTGAGGGATCCAGGGACCATTCGTGTGGCTGGAACTGACGACTGAGTCGATCCGCCACTACATTGTGAATGCCAGCCAGATAAGTTGCCCGTAGAAACATTGAGTGGTTCAGGGTCCAACCCCAAATCTGTGCAGCTTCTTGACAAAGGAGATACGATCCTGTACCTCCCTGTTTGTTGATGTACCACATGGCTACTGTGTTGTCTGTTTGAATCAGAACAGTTTTGTGTGAAAGGCAGTCCTTGAACGCATGCAGCGCATAGCGTAGAGCTCGAAGTTCCAAGAAATTGATTTGAAAAGTAGCTTCGAGTTTTGTCCAAGTACCCTGGGTTTGGAGATTGTCTATGTGAGCTCCCCTACCCAAGGTGGATGCATCTGTAGTTAAAGTTATTTGTGGGACTGGTTGTTGGAAGGGTAGGCCCTTGCGCAAATTGTCCTTGTTCGCCCACCAAAGTAGAGAGGAACGTAGCTGGTGGGTTACTTGAATTGAAGAATGCAGTGGTTGAATGGCTTGGATCTATTGTGATCTTAAAGTCCATTGAGATACTCGCATGGCTAGTCTTGCCCTAGGAGTGACATGAACTGTGGAGGCCATGTGGACTAGTAAGGTTAGAAACTGATGAGCTGTTGCTTGTTTGATTGAATGAATCGAGTTTGCCAATAGGGACAGTGTTTCTGCTCGATCCTCGGGTAGAAAGGCCTTTGCAAGGATGGTGTTCAGTTCTGCTCCTATGAATTGCAGCACATGAGACGGTGTAAGATGGGACTTCTGGTAATTGATGAGAAAGCCCATGGAATGGAGTATCGTAATTGTGTGAGTGAGAGAAGACAGAACTCCTTCTTGAGATGGACTTCTGATGAGCCAGTCGTCTAGATATGGGAAGACATGAACACCTTGCTTGTGCAAGTGTGCTGCTATTACTGCCATACATTTTGTGAACACTCTGGGAGCAGAGGCAAGTCTGAATGGCAGGACTCTGTATTGGAAATGTTGATGACCCACCATGAAACCCAGATATTTGCGATGAGGAGGGAATATTGGAATGTGAGCATAAGCATCTTGAAGATCCAAGGAACAAAGCCAATCCCCTTTTTGAAGAAGTGGAAGTATGGTGCCCAGAGATACCATCCTGAACTTTTCTTTCTTGAGAAATTTGTTGAGATTTCTGAGATCGAGGATGGGACGTAGTTTTCTTTGGGATGAGGAAATACCGGGAATAGAAACCTCTGTCCTGCTGAGACCGGGGCACCGGTTCTACAGCCCTGGATTTCAGAAGGGTGGACAATTCTACCTGTAACTGAAACATGTGATTTTTGTTGACATGAACTTGAGTCGGTGGAAATTCTATGGGAATTGAGAGAAAATTGAGTTGGTATCTTCGAGATATTATGGACAGAACGCATTGATCCGTTGTTATTGTAATCCAATTGTTGTAAAATTTGGATAACCTTCCCCCTACTGGGAGTTCTGGTCGAGGATTTATGGAAAGGCTGAGTTCCCTGGATGCATTTTCAAAAGCCCGCTGCAGGCCCTGTCTGTGTAGCAGATTGGGGCCTAGTTGCTCTTTGCTGACGTGACTGTGTTCTTTGCTGGGTTCTGGACTGCCTGGGCCTAGATGCAGGAGGATAATATCTTTTTTGATGGTAGAAGGGTCGTCTCATGTCTTTTCCTGGAGGTCTACGGTTGGCATGTGAAGTGGGGTCCTGGGGATGGGAGGAAAGTTGTCTTAATGTTTCATTATGTTCCTTCAACTGAGACACCGCCTCTTGTACCTTGGCTCCGAATAAATTGTCCACTGTACAGGGGAGGTCCACTAATTTATCCTGGACCTCTGGCCTAAGGTCTGAAGTCTTGAGCCAGGTCCACCTTCTGGCACTAATGCCTGAGGCAACCACCCTTGAAGCTGTCTCGAAGCCATCGTATGCAGCTCTCACTTCGTGTTTACCAGCTTCGAAGGCTTTATTGATGATGTTTTGTGCAGCCTCCCTGTATTCTTGTGGAAGAGATAGAACAAACTCTTCCATTTGCTTCCAGAGGTTTCTCTGGTATTGGGTGATGTACAATTGATAGGATGAAATCCTTGAATTGAGCATTGCACCTTGAAAAACCTTGCGGCCCAGAGAATCTAAAAATCTGTTGTCCTTTCCAGGAGGATTGGATGAGTGAACTCTTGTTCTTTTAGCCCTTTTCTGTGCAGATTCCACAACTACTGAATTGTGGGGTAGTTGTGATTTTTGATATCCAGGCATGGATTGAACCAAGTACATGGTGTCCATCCTTTTATTTACTGAGGGAACAGAACAGGGATGTTCCCAAAGTCGATGCTGTAGCTGTAGGAGAACATCATGTATGGGTATTGCCATTACTTGTTTAGAAGGGTCAACAAATTGTAAGACCTCTAGGGTCTGTTGGCGGAGGTCCTGCTCTGATTCCAACTTAAAGGGGATAGAGTCAGCCATCCCTTGCACAAAGATGGAAAAAGTAAGATCCTCTGGAGGAGATTGTTTTCTAGGGTGTGGTGGTGAAGGATCAGACATAAAAGTTTCAGAAAAAGTGTCTGATGCAGTGTCACTCCATGTGTCATATTCTGGAGTTTGCTGTGGTTTTATCACAGGTTTTGGTGGAGGAATCAAACCAGAGGGCCCTGGTAAAGGGTCTTGAGGAGAAGAGTCCTCTTCTTGTGGATTTGATGGCAAAGAGTCTAATAAACCCTGGTATTTCTTCTGCAAAATGGAATATAATGCTGCTTCTGATGATCATGGGGCCCCAGGAGGAAGCGGCACCGTCGATGAAGTATGCGGCATTGAGGGTATCGAAGACTTCGATGTGTGTTTCGAGGGCATCGTTGTTGTTCCAGTCTTCTTGTGTGACGGTGCAGAAGTGACAATAGGCACCGATATTTGAACAAAAGATGTAGTTCGCATCGATGTGATCTCCGAAAATAGAGGAGGCATCGACATCGGCAACGATGGAGTAGGTGTACTCGATGTCCGCGGCATCGGGGATTCCCCCGGCATCGGGAAGGTACCCGGCATCGGCACTGTCGCCGGAACTAAAGCTGTCATCGGTATCGGCTGTACTGGCATCGGTGACGTCAGAGGCAAAGAAGACGTCACCAGCATCGGCGGTATCGCCGGCATTGGTATAGTCACCGGTATATGTTCCTTTATGGCCTGCAGTACCGCTTCTTTAATGAATGATGTCAAATCTTGTGGTACTGGGGGAACGCTCGACACCGGTGGAGGCGGAGAGAGTATTACCTGCGGTGGAGCCGGTTCTACTGAGGGAGGACTAGGTGACGGCGAAGTATCTTTGTGTTTAGGCCGTTTTTCGCTCAGTTCCTCATTGGAGGAAACTGACGGTGATGTCGAGGCATGTCGATGACGATGTTTATGTCTAGGCCTTACCTCTGTGTCCGAGCGTATCGATACCGTCGACAGTGTTGGTGAGGGTCTGTCTCCCGAACCATCCGGTCGGCGCTTTTTCAGCAAAAGTTTCTTGGGAGCTCTTGCTAGTGATGATTTTGATGAAGTCGATGGTGAAGGAATCAATTGCAGGTGAAAAAGTTGTTCTATTTTTTCCTGCAGAAATTTTCGTCCTTTTGGAGTAATTTCCTGACATTGCTGACAGGAGGAAATGTCGTGTTTTTCACCTAAACAGACGACGCATTCTAGATGCGGGTCTGTGATCAACATTGTGCGATTACAGGTTGGGCATTTTTTGAAACCCGACGCCATGGTGACATCGACGGCCGTCGATGACTGAGAGAAAATTTGAATTAGCGTTATCAAAATATAAACGCTGAAATACCTCACCAGCCGGTGAAGAAGAGAAAAGAGTGAGATCCCGTGAGGGAGAGATTTTCAAATAATGACTTTTCCAGTCAGAAACTGAGAGTAAGTCTCAGAGGGCTCCGATAACCGTGATGCTTGCAGCAGCGCGGAAAAAAGAAGACTAGAGTGAGACCCCTGTGGCAGAGAATATCATGGCATGCTGGGCATGCTCAGTGGCCTCACAGTGCCAGTCAAAAGTTTCTAGAAACTTTGACAGACGTTTTTCCCGCACTAGGGCTCCGTCAGTGATGTCACCCTTATGTGAGGACTAGCATCCTGCTTGTCCTGGGATAAATGTTAAATAAAATAGCAGACAAGACCTTGGGGAACACCAGTCTTTAAATTAAACAAAGAAGATACATCATTCTCCAAGGATATCTATTGATGGCGACCCTACAGAAAGGACAGAAACCACAAAAGAATGGTAGAACTAATTTGCAAAGATTTCAAACTATATAGTAGAATATTATGACACAGAGTGTAGAAAGCATCCAAAATATGTAGCACCACCAAAGAAAAAAACTTGTCTCACAATTGAAATCCCTCCTAAACGCATCCACACTAGAGATGAGTATGACCTCAGTGCTGTAAACTGGATGAAAATCCAACTGAAAGTTGATGAGAAAACTCAAGCAAAGTTTGAAACACATTTGACATAAAAGGAAGATTAGAGATTGGGCGGTAATTCACATAATTCTACAAGATCTAAATTCACCTTTTATAAAAATAGATCACACTGAAGCAGCTTTCAGTGATATAGGTAAATGATCCTCCCCAAAGAGAGGCATTCATAAATTTTGTAACAAAAGGTGCAATGTCATCTCGAACAACATTCATCAAAACATTAGTGCTGGTGTTAAGTGCACAATGGGGTAGATTTTCAAAGGGGTACGCGCGTACAATATGCGCGTACCCCCTGAAAACCTACCCCAAACCCCCCCTGCGTGCGCCGAGCCTATTTATCATAGGCTCGGCGGCGCGCGCAAGCCCCGGGACGTGCGTAAGTCCCGGGGCTTGCATGGAGGGGCGTGTCGGGGGCATGTCGGGGGCATGCCGCGAGTGACGCGGCGTTTTGGGGGCGGGCCGCGAGTGACGTCGCGTTTTGGGGGCGGGCCCGGGGGCGTGGTTGAGGCCTCCGGACCAGCCCCCGGGTCGGGTGATGGCGCACCAGCAGCCCGCAGGCGTAAATCTGCCAACAAAGGTAGGGGGGTTCAGATAGGGCCAAGGGGGTGGGTTAGGTAAGGGAAGGGAGGGGAAGGTGAGGGGATGCGGAAGGAAAGTTCCCTCCAAGGCCGCTCTGATTTCGGAGCGGCCTCGGAGGGAACAGGCAGCGCGCGCTGGGCTCGGCGCGCGCAGGTTGCACAAATGCGCACCCCCTTGTGCGCGCCGACCCCGGATTTTATAAGATACGCGCGGCTACACGCATATCTTATAAAATCCAGCGTACTTTTGTTCGCGCCTGGTGCACGAACAAAAGTACGCCCGTGCGTACATTTATAAAATCTACCCCAATGTGTGTCATTCATATTCCCAATGATTTTAGTAATTTCACGACAACTAACAGAATAAAATTACCCCAATCTGCCTCAACATCAGAGGGTACTGGGCCAACACAGGGAGGTGCATTGGAAAAGGTGGAAGAGATCTGAACCATTTTATCACTAAAGAACTTCACAAAATGTTCATAGTTCTCATCAGTGAATAATTTTTCAGCATGCCCTTTTTGTGTAAGTAGAGAATTGACTACAAAAAAAAATAATTCACAAGAGTGATTAGGTCTTGCCTGTTTATGTTGAAAGAAACAATCCTTCTTTTCCTTGTTAATAGTGGACTTAATATTGGATAGATATTTCATAAAGCTCTAAATGGGTAATACTTCCTCCCCTACTTCTATCTATTCTAGCTAAGAGAATATTTAGAGACATGGAGAATGAGGGAGTTACTGTTGAGCCAAAAGCTGCTGAGAATAGGATCTGGCACTGGATAAAAACTTGCTTAACTAAACTACTGCTTGCTGAGGGAAGACAGAAGATAATAGACTTCAAAATGAACTCAATTTAGGAGTTCTGCTTGATTGTGCTTTGAAATCTATTTTCTCTTTGAGAGTATGATAGAGCTGTTCCCTTGTTTTGTTTTTCCCCATCCATGTCTCAAATGTACACTTACAGAGACTATTGCCCGATTTAGAGGAAGAGAGAAAATTCACATCTTAGGAACCAGTACTTTGGACAAATAAGTGCAAAATAAACCCTTACTCAATTTTGGTATATAGAGTACTATGCAATTAGGGGGTTCAGAATAAAAATAAATTAGTGGCCTCTCACAAGTAAATGCAAAATTAACCCTAACAAACTGAAACAAATAGGTGGCCTATTAAAGACCATAGGGAAACAAGTTAGGAAGAATTACTTGTCATCAGTTGGGGAAAATACCACTTTGTATAAGAAGAGAAAAGTAAGCGATACAGGTCAAAAATTTGTCATATTAAGTACATTTCAGCAGGAGCTTGATTGGTAGCATCTAATTAGATCTTTGTGGTAATTATTTCTAGTTAGTCTGATTTACTGTTATATCCTCCGGAGTAAGATTCTACAAAGGTAGCCACATAAAACTATACACCTCATACATACTGGACCAGATTTTCTAATCTATGCCCGATTTTATAACATGCACGTGCAGCCACGCGCATGTTATAAAGTCCTGGGTCAGCACGCGCAAGGGGGTGCACACTTGTGCACCTTCTGCGCGCCAAGCCCTAGGGGAGCCCCGATGGCTTTCCCCGTTCCCTCCAAGGCCGCTCTGAAATCAAAGTGGCCTCGGAGGTAACTTTCCTTTCGCCCCCCCGGCACCTTCCCCTCCCCAGCCCTACCTAAATCCCCCTCCCTACCTTTAATGTTTAAGTTGCGCCTGTCGGAAGAGTGCCGGCTCGCGATTCCCTGGCCTAGCAGGCCTTCGGAGGCCTCTGGCCATGCCCCCACCCCGGACCGCCCCGCCCATCTTTTCAAGCCCCGGGACATACACGCGTCCCAGGGCTTGCGCGCGTCGCCGAGCCTATGCTCTGCTCTCTTGTTCCCGTTCCTGGAACCACTGGTCCAACTAGAAGGCCAGGGCAATGAGACCTTCCAGCTTAGATGAGCTGAGCATCCCACATTGACCAGTCTGACTGGCCCCCTTGGCTCCAACGCCCCCTGGCGCCCTCATCCGATCCAGAATTAACACTTCCCGTGGAGGAATCCATGCAGCTGTGGCGGTCTTATATTACGGAGAAAGAGAAACAGAGGTGAATACAACTAAACCTATGTCTCTACTGCACTGGCCAAGGGCATTTTGCCACTCACTGCCCCGAGAAGTTGGGAAACTCTCGAATCAAGGGTAGGTTGGAAAGCCAACCCTAGGTCAGATTTCTCCCTCTCCACAACTGTTGGTGCCTTTCTTCCTCAACAATGGGTCACATAGAAGCATTTCCGGACTCTGGGGCAGGTGGTAATTTTATTGAGGAGTCACTGATTTGCCAGTATAACCTGCTCACAACCACTCTGGATAGTGCTCTCACCATCTCCTCCATCTATGGCAAGCCTCTTCCCAGTCATCTGACCATGATCATCTCACCTCTAACCATATAGACGAGCTTACTCCATAAGGAAACCATGGACTTCTATATACTATCCAAGACAGTCAACCCCTGTCATCCTCGGACTGCCCTGGCTCCAACTTCACCAACCTTCAATTGACTGAAGATGCTGCAGATTGCTCTTTGGGGTCCTTCTTGCACAGAGAAGTGCCTGCTTCCAGTCCTGCCACCTGTCCCAGTGACTCTGGATACCACCTCTGACTTGCCGGGCTTACCGCCCTAGTATGCAGCCTTCTCAGATGTTTTTAACGAACAGGCTGAGACCCTACTACTGCAACAATCTTATGATTGCCTGATAGACCGCTTACCTAGGAAGATGCCCCCCTAGAGGTTGGGTCTACCAGTAATCGGCACCGGAGAAGGCGGCCATGTCAAAGTACATCCAAGAAAAACTGAAGAGGGGGTTCATCAGGCCCTCTTCTTCCCTTGCAGGGGCAAGCTTTTTCTTTGTAGTTAAAAAGGTTGGTTCACTCAGATCCTTCATAGATTACAGGGGTCTTAATGCAATCACCCGGAAGAATCGGTACCATCTGCCTCTCATCCCAGAATTATTTGATTGTCTCCAAGGAGTACAAATTTTCACAAAACTCTGTCTCTGTGAGGGCCTATAATCTTATACGTATTCAAAAGAGTGACGAATGGAAGATGTCCTTCAACACCAGGGATGGCCATTATGAAGACTTGGTCATGTCATTTGGCCTTTTTAATGCCCCCACTGTCTTTCAACATATGGTCAACAACATTTTCCAGGACCTTCTGCACTCACACCTGGTGGAGTCTGGATGATATTCTTATCTTTTCAAAGTCCCTTGCACAGTACTGTGAGCACGCAAAGTAAGTCTTACAGTGACTTTGGGAGCAGCACTGTTAGGAATTGTGGACCCTTGGCCTGAGGTGGGGTTGTTGCTACCTGAGGGCCCCATAGGTCCTCACCGTTGGGAGGTGAGGCTGGCCAGGAACAGAGGCAAGCTGGGACTTTGCCTGTACCGACCCTTGTTCCCCGCAGGTTGAGCCCTTGGGTGCCGGGGCCGCCAGGACTTACGAGCACCTCTGTGTGGCTGGTCCCGGAGAGGGTATGTGAGTGGGTGTAGAGAGTGTCTGAGAGGTTAAGCACAGATCGAGATAGGAGCACTCTCAGAGGGAGGAGGAGAAAGAGTCCCAAGGAGTGCAAGGACCCTGCAGCTTTGAAGGAAGTAGAGCAGGAGTGGGAGTGGCCTCGAGATGAGGAGGTGCAGGTGCAGATGAGGAGGTGCAGGTGCAGGGACACGAACTGTAGAATGTTGGAAGGAAGAAAGCAAGGAACCTGCTGTAACTGGCGTCAGGATAGTAGCAGCGCAGGAGGGTGCCCGGAGGAGCGGGAGTACCGAGACACAGTCAGGAGGAGCACTGCGCTGAGAGTGTCCGAGTGAGGTGGTGCTGAACCTGGCCCCGAGGAGCGGGAAGCGCTGCGAGAGAGTCCAGGTGAAGTAGCACTGAGCAAGAACCCGTGGAGCAGGAAGTGCTGAAGAGAGTCCGGGAGAAGTGGCACTGAGCCTGGCCCTGAGGTATGGGAAGCGCTGAGAGAAAGTCCAGGTGAAGTAGTGCTGAGCCAGGGCCCGTGGAGTGGGAAGTGCTGAAGCAGGAACCCGGAAGGAGAAGCGCAAAGATCTGAAGGCAGGAACAACTGGTCCGTGGAAAAGGAACTGGCACCAAAAGGAACCAAGGAACTCGTAAACAAGTCGGTTAGTGGTGGCTAGAGGTGAAGCTTAAATATCCCGGACCAGTGATGTCATCAGCCGGGGACGAGCTTGGAGTTCCCGCCATTGTCCCTTTAAAGGGAGGACAGATGGCGCGTGTGTCTAGAGAGGCCCAGGAACTGAACGCTGGTCGGTGGCGACCAGCAGCCACGTGGAGTGCAGGGAGCCAGGCGGAACGCGGCGGTAGTGACTGGCCACCGCCACGAGAGTACTGGGGGTAGAGAACCAAGAATGACATGACGTGAGTTGAGCCTGCCACGGGCGGCCATTGTTGGCGGTCATAACACTTATATGCCAAATTTGAAAAGGGCACATTGAACAGTAAGAATTGCATTACTGGATTACATCATTTCCCAGCAAGAGCCAGATGGACCCATTAAAGTTAAAGGCTATTTTGGATTGGTTCCAATCTGTTGGACTCAAGACCTTACAATTCTTTCTAGGTTTTGTGAATTACTAAAGATGATTCATGCTCCTTGGCAGCTCCTTTCACCGCTCTTATTAAAAAGGGTGCCAATTCAGGCTTGAAGAAAGCAGGGGTAGCTATTTTATTACATAAAATGCTCCCTTATACATTAAAGCAGTCTGTAGTTGACCCTGATGGGCGATATATTTTTTTTAGAGATCAACCTATATGGGAAAACTGTCTTTTTGGGGAATATATATGCTCCTAACACATACTCTCAAGTTTTTTACAATCAGATTTTCAATATTCTTCACGCTAATTCTCACCTTCCCCCTTCTCGTTGGGGGAGATTTCAATACAGTATTAGATTCTGCAGTAGATAGACAACCACCCAGACCGATGTCTCACTTGGATTCCACGAGGGGCCTGCCCTTTCTTTGCCATCAATTGAGATTAATAGACACTTGGCGGGCCCTTCACTCGCTGGATGTGAATTATACACATATATCTCGTGCTCATGGGTCTCAATCACGGTTGGACTACCTTTTGGTCAGTCAAAAGTGCTTCTCCCAGGTTTCCAGCACGGAGATAGGGCCCCTTATTATCTCTGACCATGCACCCGTATGGTAGGGATGTGCGTTAGTTTCATTCGTTTAATTTGTTTCAGGAGCACAGGACAACTGTCACCAGCAGGCTAGTCCACTCAGGAGTACTGCATCTGAGGGACCCCCGGCCTACCGGACCAGAAGGCTCGAGAGCGTTGAAGGTGAGGAGAAGGAAGGAACATCACGAAAGGCAGGAACAGCAGGACGTAGAAGAACGAGACACCTGGACGAGGACCTCAGGCACGTAGACATGACATGGTAGACCAAGAAGACATCATGATGAGGAGCTCCACAAGACTAGAAGACCTTACATGGACTCTGGCAGGCCGGGGCCTCCAGGGCGAAGACTCCACGAGGATGCAAGGCCAGGAACAACAAACGGAGCAGCCCTTTATAGGGCTGATACAGGAAATAGTCACCAAGGTGAGGCCCTTTAAATAAAGCAGGAAGACGCGGCCGCGCGCCTAAGAGAAGCAGGAAGCTGTGCAGGACCGCGGACAGTGGCCTGCACCAACGTAGTGCGTCAAACGAGGCAGGGCTGGCCTGGGACGCAGGCCCAATGTCGGCAGCGGCTCCAGCCGCTGCAGGAGGCCCCAGGGGCGGATCCAGCCGCCACTCCAGCCCAGGGTTGCGGCCTTAGCGCTGCAAAGAGGAAATCAGCGTCGGGGGCGGTCCCAGCCCCGAAGAAGGCCGCGGCTCTGGCCGCGGAAGACAGAGGAAGCACAGGCGGCCTCCGGGCCGCGTGGGCAGGCCGACAGCGGCATCCTGCCACGTCGGTGAAGACAGCAGCGTGGGGTGAGTGGCCTGCTCGCGGGGGGGACCCGCGGGCAGCGCGAATCATGACAACTTTTTCTCGACCTCACTCCATTATAAGCAAAACTGCAATTCAAGGTGTCAGTTACCGCCACAAACACATCTAAGCATTTCAAAACCATGAAGCATCATTCTTCATTGAATCCATCCTAGGGTAAAATGTATTGATAACTAGATGTAATACAACATTGAACAACCAGGTAGAAGAAAGAAAAAGGAACAGGAAAACATATGGCCATCCAGGACTACATACATGTACATGAGCATTTAATTATGCTTAAGTCAGTCTTAAATCAACAGTCCTTTCTTTCATCAATACACCTGTGAATTATTGTACATTTTGGAAGACCACAATTAATGACTCATTTCTGCCAACTTTGTAGTTGATTATCGAACTATAATTAGTATTACATTAACAAGTGCTACTTCCTACTGTTAGACTAACAATTGTGGGAACTGCAGCACTTACATCATAAGATCTTCTTTGTTTTCTTTAGCCTGTCCACCTAGGGTAGTTTTGCAGTATGGAATGGGTTTCCTAGTCTTACCCACACCAATAAGTAGGATATATCTATTACTTTTATGAGCACAGAGCATTTCACAAAATAGTAATAGCCTGCTGATAAATAATTTGTCCTAATCTTAATGAATGCACAATTAATAGGTAGTTCAAGGACTATTATGTAGTTATGTAATAAATATGGTGATATAATATTTTTCTCTCTTTTCACAATTTTTAGATGCACACATGCAAAGCCAACACTCTAATGGCATTGGGTATTAATGAAGACTCCTTCCCTTTCCAGTATGACATAGAGTTTAAGCAGATTCTTTGATGGCTGCAGAAGTGGCCAAGGAGATACCATACATACACATATATTCTAACTCCCTCCCCATGAATGCTCTCACAGAGTCCTTTCTCGACTGCTTCCATGGTATGCTAATGCCATTTTGCTTTCATACTATAAATCTTTTCTGATTGGACTGAGTGAAGGATGAGTTCAGTGAGCAGTTTCTGTGCTGGAGTCGTGGATACTTTTGCGGCATCACCCAGGCTGCGGTCAAAAGATCTTTTGTGTATTTACTTGAGTTATTTATAATCATAGTATTTCATGTACTGGTCCTCTTTCAATGTTATCTGCAGTGCACTAACATTTTGTAAAGAAAGTAGCTAGATACTTGGCTTTAATGGCAGGCTGTGAGTTTGATATTACAATGCTAATATTTAGTATGCTGCTGTATTCAACTTATGACATTACATTATCACATGCTATTCTCTGTATTTTATTCTATCCTTATCTTATTACATGAACACAGAAACAGATGATACTGGCAAGTAAGAACACTTGCTTCATCCAAACAGTTCATTTAACTATCGATCATGATGTAATTGGCCATATTTGAATCTGTTTCATGAAGGATTACAATTCTTTTGTAGTAAATTATTTTTCCCTTTTTCACTTACAGAATAACATCCTTATCTCTAGCAGAGAGAGGAGAAATGAGAACAGCAGAGCTCAACAAAAACTAAAGCAGGTAGAGAGGCAAAATGTTGGAGTCTTCCTACTGCGGAGTCAAAGGAATGAATATCTTTGTGAGACATGCTTGTATCAGGTGCTTTCTGTTTCATTCTATAACAACCAAAATCATATATCTGTAAATGAATCAATGAGTGTTACAATGTGATAACTGATGGCATGCAAGATGGTGGAGGGGGATGTGTTTGAAAATAAAACTGCTGCTAAACTTAGTATATATGTTATTACACATACCTATGAATATACAGTATGTATCTGGCAAAGCCTTTAGTGAAATCTGTAGATTAACAATGCAATATCAACACAAGTGAGTTGAGTTGTGGACTGGTTACAAAAGAGGCATCTGACAAGTTTGTTCAAACATGACTAGTTACAATACAGTATAATTAGGCAGTTGAGACCCACTTTGGGTCCCCCCACCTTTTGCTTTCAGTAAACATGTAAAAATATGATACCAATACAAACCGAATTGGATGTAATAGTTGCAGCTATTTATTAGATATCCTAACAAGAAAACTTAATTGGGTGCTGAGTCCATTTCATCGCCAAAGGTCTCGCTTCATTCGCAAGCCTTGATATGTGGTATCATCCCTTAGGGGCCACAGCAGTAAGCTGCCATAGAGCAGACCTACAAGTGCCCCTTGCACTGTCTGCATTCTAACCAGCATGCACAGTCAAGGCTCAGTCTCCAGGCCTAAATCTCTCTCATTCACATCACTGATCTTTATTGAGAAGGTGGCCCTAGCCACCTTTCCTTATCTTTGTGTTATGACCGGCAGTCGCAGCCATCTGCGACCGCGCTTACTCATGTCCTGCACCATCCTGCTTCCCTCTCTAGGCCTGCTCGTGGTGCTGGCCAGCCTCTGCCGCCACATTTCTTATGGCTCCTCATGGCGGTCGAGACGCCGCCGCTGCCGCCACCCACACCGACTCCGGGCCTTCCTAGGCGTGCACACGCGCACCATCAGACTCTTTTAAAGCCTTCTTGGCGGGAACCTCGGGGGCGTCCCTGATTGATGACATCATTGGATCAGACTATTTAAGCTCCACCTTCGCCCTCTGCTAGCCGACTTGGCAACGAGTTCCATTCTTACTCTACGAGCTCCTGTTCTCTTCGTTCCTGTGGTGACGCTACCAGACCTCCTTGGACTCTGGACCAGCCTGGTACCCGCTCCTCGGCAGCCAGTGTGCATGTTCTACGGGGACCTTATTTCCTGGCTTCCCCTGCTCCTCGGGCTAACCCTGCACTCTCCAGAAGTCCTATCTACCTCCTCGGAGCCGCCTCTGGGAACACCTTCACCACTTGGGAGTTCTACCTCTGTGCTTCCCCGCTCTTCGGAGCAGCACCTACGTTCTATATTGAGACTGTCAGTCCTTCCCCGCTCCTCAGGGCATTGCCTACATTCATAGAGACTGTCAACGCTTCCCCGCTCCTCGGGGTAGTGTCTACGTGCTTCACTTGGGACTGCTGGTGCTTCCCCGCTCCTCGGGGCAGTACCCTTGATGCACCTCCCGCTCTTCAGGCTGAACTACATCATCATCTGGAGACCTGCCTTGGGCTTCCCCACTCTGCGGGTCGGCCTACGTCATTGCATCAGTACCTCCTTCACTGCGCAAGCTCCGCCCTTCAGGGTTGCCTCTCTGGATTACCTCCTGCATGTCCTGTCTCGCGCTCCACGGGCCTGCCTAGCGCTATCCCCTTCGGGGGTCTCTGCCCAGGTACTGATCTCCAGCCTGTCGAACTTACTGTGGGGATCCCTCCTGGCTGTGTTCTCTTACCCCGCTCCTCAGGACCCCTCTACAGTTTCACCTAGTGCTCTCCATTGTGCCTGACCTCGCCTCCCGATGGTGTGGTCCTGTGGGGCTCCTCCCCACAGGTAGTAACAACTCGCACCTTGGGCCAAGGGCCCACAAACCAGCAGACCGTTACACTTTGGTACCTTATCTACTATCTGACTCTGCCCTTTTGTCTTTCCCCTCTATCATCAGACTTGGTCACCCTGCCACAGAAAGTTCACTGTGTGCATTCCCAAGATGTGCAGAAAGATGAAAAGCACATGGCAAATCCCCTCAAAACAGGCTGCAGTCTATACATCCATGGAGTAAACTTCCGGATCCTTCATAAATCTCTCACAATCATTCATAAAAATATCCACCATCAGACCCCTCTTGATCTGCTTCATCCTCTCAGACTGCACTCCACAGCCAGGCCTTTAAGGGATGCCTACAAGGGATCCTTACACGTTCCTCCAATCAAATTAGTGCACCACTCAAATATCAGAGACCGATCATTCTCTACCGCAGGCCCTTCCATTTGGAACGCCATGCCTCCGGACCTCAGACTGGAGACCTGTCTAATAACTTTTAAAAAGAAACTAAAGACATGGCTGTTCAGCCGAGCCTTCCCCACTACAAACCCCATCGCCTGATCAAGAATTGTTCCATCACCCACTCATGTAAACAAATTTTTCCATATTTCTCATGCATAGTATCTATTAACGAGGTTGGCTCCTTGCCCCCCTCTTTTGTATATAGTATTTATTTATTTATGTTTTCGTTCACCCCCTCTTTATTTCTTACTCCAGGTTAAGGCATCCTTGTTATAATGTAACTTTTATGCTCCTTTATCTCTTGTTGATTGGTTAATTATATTTTCTGCTTAGTTCATTGTAAACCGAGTTGATTTGATTTGTATCAAGAAATTCGGTATATAAAAGCCTTTAATAATAAAATAAAAAATAAATATTCTCTTCAAAACTAGCAGAAACAAATAATTGCTCATTTCAGACAAGCAAACCCCATCCTGCATGTCAAGCTCCTGACATATGCATTCCATGCGGATGGAGTGAGTGATTGGCACAACAGTTTGTATGCTGCCGGATTCCAAAGGACTATTGCTGAGCTAGCACTAGTTGTCACACAGCATCTGTCTGAGGAGCCAATCATCTGAACAGGGACCACTTGCAATGACAAAGTCTGCTATCCATTGCCTACTCCAGGAACATGTTTCATATGCACCATAATATTTCTGTGCACACAGCAAAGTACAAACAACCATAGAAGCTCTGACACCAGGGCGCATTCAGATGTCTGCTTATTAATCAACTGAATCACTTCTTCATTGTCGCGCCACAAAACCATTTTTTTGCAATGAAGCGTGCACCCCCAAATGTGAATTGCAACAAATGGAAACAACAAGGAATGTAATGGTCTTCATTACTCCCTGCTCTATCCATTACGTCAGCCATTGCACTGCACATCATTCCCCCGTGAAATAAATTCCAAATCAGGTACCTCCAGACAAGTCAGACTGCAACTACAGGTCGTTACTGCTAACAGATGGGGAAAGTCATACAGAAACACCACTGAAATCATTAAGGAAGGCTTTAAAAAGAGACAAGTCCTCCCTTTAATGGTTTGTTGATTCACAGTGATAGTCTTGGGAGAGACCCACTGGCGCCCTAATCATTAGGTGCAAGAACGCGCTACAGATTGGAATGACAAGTACTGCAAAGGCTAAACTGCCAATCCAAGATTTCATGCGTTTCAGTGAGATTTTATTACTCGCCACAGTTAGGGAAACTAAGTCCAACAGCTTAACTGGCTTATCCACAGGGAGCCTGGACTCAATGCATTATAGAGTCCAACTCAGTTCTGAGGAAAGTAAGGACAGTAGCCAGAATCTGCAATTTGTTGTCTGCCAATGGGATGCCAAAGTGGTACAAAAGTCAACAGAAGATGTAATATAGCAGCTCTCAGTCAGTTATGCCCCTCTTGCCAATGAAGAGGAAGTCATCCAAGAAATGGACTATGGGCTTCAAGTTGGCTTCCTCACAGGTAACCCAGTCTATGAAGGAGATGAACATCTCGAAATATGTGCAGGATATGGATCATCCCATTAGTAGATACCTGTCCTAGAAGTAAGCCTCTTCGAAATAAAACCCCAATAATAAAAAGCTGTTAGGATATATGGGCAGAAGCTGAAAGGCTGACTCCGTGTCCGCCTTTGTCATCAATGCACCCTACATGTTAACTATGAGTAATGCCAAAGCACTGATAAAAGATACATAAGAACTGAACAGCATTCCACAGGAATGAAGCCATTTACTTAAGCACTCTCTGGGAAGGTCAGGTTGTTTATTAATCTGTACTTTCCAGAGTCTTTCTTGAGGACCACAGCCAAAGGAGATAAAACAAGGGGTGTGAGGGAAAGCTCTGGGAATGGACCTGGCACTTGAACTAGCTGTATCTTCTTTGCCTGCTTTTCCCCGAATATTGGTTATCTGATGCACAGAGAGTGTATTAGAAACCATTGTGAAACGCCAATGAACCATATATGGAATGATGAAACCATTACAGAAATTGCTCAGTATCACATAATGCACTGCCACTGGACAGGGGAGAGTGCAATGGGAATCAAGTGCATCTCTCTTATGGTTATGTTGGGATCCTTTCCAGGTACATTTGTGGCTGGATGAGAAGCAGCACATCGATTGCAGACGTGCTTATATTGGCTGTCCGTTGCTGAGCAAGCTTTCTGATTACGCCACCAGCATACGTTGCTCAGTATCAAGCTTCATTTGACATTTCCCCCACATGTGTTTGTGGACAGAAAAGGACAGGGGTTCACCTTGCCATCACAGGCCTTGGTTGTCATCTTAGTGAGCCACAGATTAATGTCAGATCTTCCCAAGATATAGAGTTCTTGCCTGCCATCCTCTCATGAAAGACCTCATCATAATGTAACACAAACCCACTGTATTCTTAAAAGCACCCAAAATTGAATCTGGTTAACGCAATAGGGACTTTATTACAACCGGATCTGTGCAGATAGGCATAGAGGCCATCCAGGCGAAGGCACGCACCCAATTAATTTCTCTTTGTGGTGGTTTGCTTGCTTCTGTCTCTCTCTTCCTTTCCCTGTAGGTTTGACCACTCTTCCAATGCCCCTCTAGCAACTTCAAGATATCGATATAATGGTGATGCCAAATGCAGTGGCACATTGACTTCGGCACTCTCTCCCAGAGTTCATTCTCCCCTCTGGCCAGCCCAATGGGCCCCAGTATGGCCATGTTACCAGGTCTGGCAGGAACAGAAGACTACTGTGATGCGCTGGAGGTGGAAGACAAAGTCTGTGATGAGTTGTTGCAGGCTGAAAGAGAAGATCACCTACAAACTGTACACTTGGTGCTTTTCTCTTGGGTTGTGACCTGCTAAAGTTGGAGCACATGCATCAATTGAAGCAGTCTCACCCAGTGCTGTAGACATCAATGGAACTGATGCGGGTGCTGTCAATGACAAAATGGTATTGCTATTTAGAGACAGGTCCTGAGAGGGGGCATTGCTACCAGACACTGGTGGCAGAGCATCGCATGGCTGGGGAAGGGAGATCTGTGCCAGTGGCAATGATCCTGGTGATGGCAACATGGGTAATGCCTCCCATGATCTGGAGATCTGTTACGATGTCCATAAGAGGAGGAATCACAAGGAGGAGGGTACTGCGATGGGGAATAACAACAGGACCTCTGACATGGGGAGAAGGAATGAGGGCTGTATTTAGAAGATCACACCCTTATCAATAGGCATAATATTCATCGGGGGAGTATCTACAGTATGCATAACTCCTGTAAAGCCTGAGCGGTGAACCAGTGCCCCTCCAAAATACTTTTTGTAAGATAGTCTGGAACCAGTGGGGATGGAGACCTATTCCAAAACTGTCTTTAGTATTCTGCTGGATGTAAGTGTACAGTTCTTTTAAGGTATTCAGACTTGGTTAGACCATTGCTTGCACGAGTAGGCTGTTCAATGGTGGGGCCAGGACATCACTGCTCATCTGTTCCCCCTGAAGGATGGGGATACTAGAGGGTTGATCTAGCACACCTTCCTTAGTGGAGCCCTTTGTACTGGTCCTACCCCCAACCCTGTCCTTTACCGCCATGGCCCAGGGCTTCAATGCTGGGATAACAGGAACTTGGTCAGTAGGTGGTTGTGCAACAGAATCGCAGCCCCTTCCTCACTACTTGTGCAACAGAATCGCAGCCCCTTCCTCACTACTTGTGCATACCCAAAAGCTCAAATGGTGGAACGCATGGCCCTACCTCATCCCTGTTGGTCAGATACCTCAACAGGTGAGTGGGCCTTAAAGGTGGGACATGCTTGCTCTGTCCCGACAGGCACCGTGGGAGCAGGGATCACTAATGTCCCTGCTGCTCACTTTGTTGGGTCCTGCTGAGTAACCATGAATGACTGACAGGGCATTCATAGCAAGACGCTGTTACCATCTAAGATGCAGCTGAGTCAATCCAGACTCAGCCCAACTGATGGGACGTTCGCACTAGTCCCAGTTCTCTTCATATGTATTTTTACTTCTAGTTAATTTTTGTCTTTCTACTTCCTGGCTACTCTAGCCCCCAAGTTCAATCTCCTTTTTATATGTAACTTTGCTTCAGCTCTCTTGTTTGGTTAATTAGTTAATCCCCTAAGTTCCATGTAAACCGGTTTGATATGAATCCCTTCATGAAGACCGGTATAGAAATATGTTAAATAAATAAATAAATAAATTAATTAATGCATGAAGCCTCTATCTTCCCTTTTATTGCCCTAGCATTGTCAAGAGGTTTTCTTTGTGTCAGTTGGTGGCTAGAGTAATGAGGGGGTGTTCACCAAACTATGGTCACACTGTCTGGGGTCTGCGGTCTAAAGAAGCTCTCAGTCTCACTTGAGCAGGATGCCTGATCCCTATGGACTGCAGCCGCACTCCTCCTGTCTGGGTTCTCCCACCGGCATTTGTTTTTTTTTTTTTTTGATAGGATGTGCATTACAAGGAAGTTGCCAGCCTTCCTTGCTTCTAATCTAGTGACTCACTTGCTGAGCATTGGGCAAGGAGCGAGTTCTACATAGGCCCCCAACCCAGCTGGTCAGAAGGAGAAGTGGCCGATGCCGAAGTGAGAGCAGCATGAAGAAAAGAAATGGCCCTGGAGCTGGTGACAGAAAGAAGGAGCTGCAGAGTCTTTAAATCTCCCACCGGCCCCACCCTCTCTTCTGCGTCATCACATCAATCTCCCGGGCCATTAAGAAGGTCTGGCATCAGCATTGTGGTTTGATGATGTCATCGCACCAGGCACTGGACCAACCCAAAAGCACCATTTCACTCTCCTGAGCTGCTGAAGGGGGAAAGGAAAGAGGACTCCTACCCTCACCACATGGCCGGTGCTATGACATCCCCAGATTGCCACTTCCCTACATTGCCACCCCACCCACTACCCCAGAAGGCACCGGAGGTAGGTCCAGGAAGGTATGCCATTCAGCCAGGTGTCTTAGGTACCCATTATTAGTGGCATATCCATGCTGTGGGGCCACCCATTAATCACCATAGGCAAGAACAGAATACATAGTTTTTCTTCACATGCAACAAGATATGACAGTATTTAATTCAATTTGATATTCTGCAATTTCCCAAAAAACCCAAAGCAGATTCCCTAAAACAAGTGCAATCGTACAAAAATATAGCACACTAGCAATAAAATATTAATTGGATAATCCCAAAAAACCCAAAGTACAACATATTTTCCCCCTTCCCCCAACCTGGTTACCTAACCATAAACCTGTTCAAATAGCCAAGTTTTAGTTTTTCTACTTAAAGCTAAATAGCATGTTGTTAAGCAAGGTTATCTAAATATTTCATACTAGAAACACTTCAGGAGAAAGCGCAGTTGCTTACCTGTAACAGGTGTTCTCCTAGGACAGCAGGATGTTAGACCTCACATGTGGGTGACATTGTCCGATGGAACCCGACACGGAAAACGTATGTCAAAGTTTCTAGAAGTTTTGACCAGCACACTGAGCATGCCCAGCATGCCGCTATCCGTGCATCCACACGAGGTCCCCCTTCAGTCTTGAAACATAGAAAAAATATAAGTGAAAAAAATAACAACAACAAACCGGAAGAAGAACCCAACTCCGTGGGGAGGCGAGCGGGATTCCTGAGTACTAACATCCTGCTGTCCTAGGAGAACACCTGTTACAGGTAAGCAACTGCGTGTTCTCCTAGGACAAGCAGGATGGTAGTCCTCACAAGTGGGTGAATATCAAGCTCCAGACTGTCCCCATAGCAGGTGAGACCAACAGTGACCGAACAAAGTGCCAACGGGCACAACAACTGCGGCGCTGTAGGTCAGCAGGGGATTGTCTGGTCCCCACCAGAAGCACGAAACAGTAAGAGTTGGATTCAAGTCTGGAACAGACTGCACAGGACGGATTGACCAAAGGCACTGCCCTGATGCCCATCCTTGTCTAGGCAGTAATGGGCCGCAAACGTGTGAAGAGAACTCCAGGTTGCAGCCCGAAAAATTTCGACAATGGGGACTGCTCACAAATGAGCCACCGATGTCGCCATGACCCACACAGAGTGATCCTTCACTCTGCCGACTAGCGGAAAGCCTGCTTGGTCATAGCAGAAAGCGATGCAATCCGCCAGCCAGTTGGATAAGATCTGTTTACCCACCACCATTCCCAGCCTAATGGTATGAAAGGACACAAAGAGCTGAGTGGATTGCCTGTGGCTGGCAGTGCAATCTAAATAGAAAGCCAAGGCCCTCTTGCAGTCCAAGGTATGAAGAGCCTGTTCTCCTGGGTGGGAATGAGGCCTTGGAAAGAAGGTGGGTAAAACGATGGACTGATTAAGGTGGAAATCAGTCACAACCTTAGGCAGAAACTTAGGGTGCGTTCGCAAGTGTTACGGTTGGGCGATAGCCAGGTTTGGTGAACACCACCTGTAGGGGTGACTCAGGACAGGAGAGTAGGAGCCACAGCAGAATCTCTGGTAAGGATGGTTAGAGTCTCTGGATCCGAGTGCAAGATGATAGGAGTCTCTGGTGCTGGGTGCTGGCTGAGAGGAGTCTCTGGTGCTGACTGGAAAGAGTCTATGGTGCTGGCTGGGAAGAGTCTCTAGTGCTGGATGCTGGCTGAAAGAAGTCTCTGGTGCTGGCTGGAGTCTCTGGTGCTGGCTGGAAAGAGTCTCTGGTGCTGGATGCTGGCTGAGAAGGAGTCTCTGGAACAAGGTGCGTGGGGGTAAGGGTGAACTTCAGGAAACCCTGGAACAGCATGGGGGTACACGTGTATGTGGGTGCAGGTAAGCGTGGTCTGTACACAGGAACTGAGTGCAGGTATGGATAGAATCAGGATAATGTACAGGTAAGCGTGAGACTGAATGTAGGTAAGTGTGAGCTGGATGAGAGAACCAGGGTGTGCAGGACAGATAATGACTGGACTAGACAAACCATGACAAGACTTACACTGAACAGGAAACATAAAAGCCCGAAGGCAGCGAGGCAAGGAAGCAGGAGGAGGTAGGACAGGAACAAGGAACAACAAAGCAGGCAAGGCGGAAGGCTACAGGACAAGAAGAGCAGAGGCCCAAGGCCACAGAGCAAGACAAGGAAGCGAGAAGCCCGGAGGCACACAAGAAGTAACAGGAGGCTAAAGCAAGGAGCCCAAGGGAACTCGATGCCGAAGCACTGAGGCATGGGCTAGGCGGGGTTAAGTAGGGAGTTCGGGACATGGAGCAGATAGGTAGGACAGACTGGGCCAGCCAAGACAGCGTGCTCATGAGGGGCCTCTGGTGGTGAGGAGGCTGCACAGCAGTCATAATTGTAACAGCAAGACCACACGATCATGAAAAAAACCTTGTGTATGGCGGGTATGTAACCAAGGCCTGAAGCTCATTGACTCTAAGAGGCGAAGTAATCGTCACCAGGAAAATAACTTTCCAGGTAAGGAACTCCAGGTCACAGGAACGCAGCAGCTCAAAGGGAGGATGCATGAGCTGCGCTAGGACAATGCTGAAGTCCCAGGATGCAACAGGAGGCCGAAGAGGGGGCTGCACCGATACGGTCATGCCAGCAATTCCCTGATGGTACGCACTGACAGCGCTAAGGTGAACCCTGACCGAGCTGGTTTGAAGCCCAGATTTGGAAAGGTCCAACAGCTGGGGGAGGGGGCATGTGAAGAGATCCAAGTCATGCCCCACACACCAGACAGAGAATCTTTTCTACTTCAAGCTGTATAACGTCCTGGTAGAAGGTTTCCTAGAAGCCACCAGCACCTGGGAGACACTGTCCGAAAGAGCCAAGTGCTGAAGGACTACGTGCTCAACATCTAGGTTGTCAGCACCAACGCCCAGAGGTTCGGATGTGCAGAGTGCCCTGATGCTGTGTGATCAGATTGGGTGCACTCCCCAGCCGGATGGGGGCCCTGCCCGAAAGGGTCTGCAGGAGCGGGAGCCAGACCTGTCAGGGCCAAAAGGGTGCCATGAGGATAATGGTCCCTCTGTCCTGTTGAAGCTTCAGCAGCGTTTTCAAGAGAAGCGGTAGAGGGGGGTACGCATACAGCAAGCCTCTTCCCCAGTGTAGTGGGAAGGCATCGTAGGCCAGACATCTGCCTCTGGACGACAGGGAGCAGAACCTGCTCACCTTGTGATTGTGCGGGGAGGCGAAAAGGTCCACATCTGGTATACCTTACCGACAAAACAGCTTGGCCGCTACCTCCAGGTTTAAGGACTACTCGTGCGGCTGGAAGGAGCGACGTAGGCAGTCCGCCAGCATATTCAGATGTCCAAGCAGGTATGTTGCTCACAGCGACATTCCCTGTGACAGGGCCCAGGTCCACACCTGCACCACTTTGTGACAGCGAAGGAACGAGCCCATGCCTCCCTGTCTATTGATATACCACATCGGTACTTGGATGCCTGTCTGGATCAGGACTTCCTTGTGCGACAACCGATCTCTGAATATCCTCAAGGCGTAACAGATCGCCCGAAGCTCCAGAAAGTTTATTTGACAATGGGCTTTGGGAGCTGTCCAGAGGCCCTGCATGTAGATGTCCTCTACATGGGCTCCCCAGCCTTGAGGAGAGGTGTCGGTGATGAGGATCACCTGAGGCGGAGCAGTTTTGAAGAGAATTCCCTTCTCCAAGTTGAAGAGGTCTTCCCACCAGGAACGAGATGCCTGCAGAGGTTCCGTGACTGCAATGCGAGTCTTGAGATCCTGGGAGATCTTTCGCCATTGTGACTGCAAGGTCCATTGAGTTCTCCACATGCACAGACCGGCGAGAGGGGTGACATGGACAGAAGCCACCATGTGGCCCAGCAAATGGAGCAGAAGGCGGGCAGTCACCTGCCAGCTGGTGCAGACAAAGGCCGCTAGCGAGGCAAGGCTGAGAGCTCGATCAATGCGTTTGCCTGGACCGTGTCTAGTCTGACCCTTATGAAGTCCAGCTGAATAGACAGGCAGATGTGAGACTTGGGGTAGTTGATGACAAACCCCAAGACTTGTAACATTTGCACTGTCAGGGCTAGGGCACTCAAGGCCCCTGAATGGGAATCGTTCTTGACTAACCAGTCATCTAGGTACAGGAAGACATGCAGTGCCTGATGCCTGATATAGGCCAGCACCACCGCCAGGAGAAAATGCGGGGGGCTGAGGCCAGCCCGAAAGGCAGAAACCTGTACGGGTAATGAATCTTCCCCACCATTAAAGTGGAGGTACTTTCTGTGGCCGGGAAAACTGGCTATGTGAACAGATGCCTCATTGAGATCGAGGGAGCAGAGCCAGTCTCCTCTTTTGAGGAGGAGAATCAGCGTACCCAGAGAGACCATCTTGAATTTTTCTCTTGAGAGAAACTTGTTCAACGCCCTGAGGTCAAGGATGGGGTGCAAGCCGCTGTTCCTTTTCGGGTTGAGGAAATACCTCTACGGCGCCTGCTGTTAGAAAGGCGGAGAGTTCCATTTGAAGTATGACTTGCTGGGTGGATGAACCCCAAGATGGACATGGGAGAGAGGTCCCTGGGAGCCAGCTGAAGTTGAGACAGTACCCCTGACGGATAATAATAAGGACCCATCGGTCTGATGTGAAATCTTCCCAGTGATGGGCGAAGCCGAGGAGCCTGCCTCCCACCGGGGGATCTGGTGTCAGGGGTGCACTCAACTGACTCACTTTCCATTGCTGCCAGTTAAAAGCGTGTGGCCAGAACTTGCTGGGGCACTGGCTGGGGCCTAGGTGCTCACTCCTGGCGAAGGCGGCCCCTGGAGCTAGTGCGTGGCATGTGAGCCTGGGAGGCCGGAGGATAATACTTCCTCTGCCTTTAGAAGGGCTTCCGGGATCCCGGCCTGGAGAATTTCCTGGCCAAGAACGAGGCGTCAGAGGCACTTGCGGAGAAGCTATTGAAGGGTGTCATGATGATCCTTCAACTGCGCTACCACATCCTGGACCTTGTCCCCCAAAGAGGTTGTCACCTGTGCAGTGGAAGTCAGCTAGCTTTCCTTGTATCTCTGGACGGAGGTCAGAAGCTCTGAGCCAGGCCATTCTGTGGCGCCGATGCCGACCGCGGATACGTGGGCTGCCATCTCAAAGACATCGTAGGTGGATTGCACATCATGCTTGCCAGCTTCTAAACCCAGCAGGACGATGGCTGAGAGTGCCTTCTGTTGCTGTTCAGGCAAACCCTCTGTGAGGTCCTGAACCTGTTTCCAGAGGTTCCGGTTGTACTGGGTCCTGTACAGCTGGCAGGCAGCAATACAGGCGACCAACATAGTGCCCTGGAAGAACTTCCATCCCAGGGCATCAAGCTCCCTATGCTCTCACTCTGGGGGGGGGGGGGGGGGGCAGAGGTGTGTATGTGGGAGCGCCGGGCCTTCTTTAAAGTGGACTCCACAACCACCGACTGGTGGGGGAGGTGCTGCTTCTCAAACCCCATGGTGTGATGCACCAAGTAGACGGCATCAGCCTTTCTATTGACAGAAGAAACAGATATTGGGTGCTCCCACATCCGGAGGAGGAGGTCCTTGAAGATGTTGTGGATGGGAACCGCCATGCTCTCCTTAGGAGAGTTGACAAACTGGAGTACTTCCAGCATCTTGTGTCGCGCATCCTCCTCCAAGAGCAACTGAAAGAGGATGGCTTCAGCAATGGCCCTGACAAACCTCGTGAAGGAGAGATCCTCAGGGGGTGACCGGCGCCATTCCTCTGGCGGGGAGGGCCAGTGGAATCCTCTCCCCAAGGGTCATAAGGCCCTTCTTCCTCACTGGGGCCAGTGTGGCGCAGGCGAGGCCCATGAGAGGTATCGGTCCTGGGCTCTGATGGTTTCGAAGGCTTTGAGGGCCCCACGGGAATCGACAGTTCCCCTGGTATCAAGGGGATCAGAGGCCGTGGGAGGCCAGAAGGACCCAGCAAGGGCTCGGGGAACCGTGGCCTTGGGAACACGGTGCCGGCTGTATCTTCCTCCTCGGAGGACCTGAGGATCGGGATTGCTCCAGTGGAGGGCCTCGGTGGCCGTTAGTGGATCGAAGGCCCCTCGGGCACCGGTTATGTTGGTAGGGCACCTAAAAGAACATCCAGATGCTCCAGCAAGGGTTAGGATTGACGGCGGAGGCTCGGGGACCAGTATGGGGGTCGGTAGTACGGGCGGCTCAATGCTTTGAAGCGCCTTGAGCACCGCAGACTGCACCCTGAAGTCCAGCTCCTCCTGAAAGTCCAGTAAGGCCATGATTGAGGGAGGGGGACGAGGCAACACCGGCTCTTCCTCGGGTCTCCGAGGTGGCACGGTTTCCAGCACCAATATCAGTGGAGAATGCCTGGGACTCTCGGGGGCATTGGAGGATGGGGCCTCCGATGGCTGGTGTCACTTCGGTGGTGGTATGGCAGTCACTGGTACTGCACCAGAATTGGAGCCTTGCATTGATGGCAACCAATGGCCATGGTTGCGAGATATCCCACGGTGCTCGGCCCGGTCTTTCCCCCATGCCGAGGAGTCAGAGGACCCCGATGTCTGGGAGAGCGGTGAAAGCACCACGGTTCTGTCACTGTCCCAGTGATCCTTTGAAGAGCTGGCAAGAGGAATAGCGAGAGGCAGAGTATCGAGGGGCTCCCTGCGAGCTCTTGGCGTCGAGGGCTCTGACACAGGAGTGGAAGGAGCTGACTTGAAAGAACTGAAAAGTTTCTCCATCTTATCGAGGTGTACTCGACGGCCTTTGGGGGTCAACTGGTCGCACAGACGACATCCACGGACATCGTGCGAGGCCCCCAGGCTGAAGATGCAAACCTCATGCGGATCCGTGATGGACATAGTCTGTGGGCACTGGGGGCAATGATGAAAACTGGTCGATGCCATGAAAAAATACCTAGCGTGCGGTCGAAGACCAGTGGTCACCACGAAGTGAGAAGTCTGGAATTGACAACAGAAAACGACAAAAAAAGGCAGTAAAAACCTACCACACCGAGAAGCATCAAGTGTGAAGGGGGACCCTATGAGGAAAAACGGTATCCTCAAGAAAACAAGAAAATGGAAGAGCTACACGAACTGCGAGGCAACTGCACCGTGGAAAAGAAGAGACTGAAGGGGGACCTTGCGTGGACACGCAGCTAGCAGAATGCTGGGGATACTTAGTGTGTTGGTCAAAGCATTTAGTAACTTTGACAAAAGTTTTCCGTGCTGGGCTCCATCGGATGATGACACTCACATGTGAGGACTATCATCCTGCTTGTTCTAGGAGAATAGCAAAAACACAACAAGAAAACAAAATATTATTATGTACTATTGTGTCCCATCCCCGGACCTTGCCCCTATCACATGATTGGGGCAAGGTCAGATTACAGCCATTTTGAAAAAAGGCATCAACCAAGTGGGGTATTAGGACGTACCCTGGCCCCATCGCAGGAACTGTTTCTTAATTTTAAGGTTCGGGGTGGGTGGGAGGATGTTCGGGAGGATCCCCTGAACCTTCTTTATTTCAGTTCATATCTTTAGGAAGGAGGGGGTGCCGTAAGTCCTATACCCCAATGCCTTTACGTGACTATTGGGGTGGGGGAATACCCTTGAACCCCCTCCAATGACTTATTTTAAACTTCATTTAAATCCATTTTTTTAAACTTTGGGGAGTCGAGACTGCCCCAAATGGCAGCCCTGAGATGACCCCTCTCCCATCCCCCGATAGAGGGACGCCTCATATCAAAACAATTCACAGCTAAGTGGCTCTAGGCCTAAGTTTGTACCTGAGACAATGGTTTCCCTATTGTGAAACATATCAGTTCAGTTAAGGGAGGTGAGAACACATCATGATGCTATCAAGCATTTTGTATTGGTTCACATAAAACATTTTGAAACTTGCCATTGGTAAGTAGTCATAACCATATGCAAATTTCTGTATCAAATGTAGCCTTGGCTTAAATTTGGAAATTCTGCGTACACTTTTGAACTTTTTCTTTACCGCTAAACCCCCATATATCCAAGTTCTGATTCATTCTGTATGTCTGCCAATGTAATACATCCTATAATTTGAATGCTGTCCAGTTTACATTCTTGTATGTCTAACTTTGTAACACATAGTATAATTATGAATGTTTAACCTGTAAACCGTTGTGATCTAGTGATTCTCACATGTAACGACGGTATATAAAACATCTAAATAAATAAACTTCTACTATTATTCTTTATGGGTGGAAACTCTGAATTTAGGTCTGCTGTAGAGTGTCTGGCCTTTATGGAGATGACCTTTGAAATGATTCAAGAGTTTGAAGGTAATCTTATATAAACCAATAGCTTCATCGCTTTCAAAATGCTTGCTAACAGCACAAAGTGTTCTCATCTCCCTGAACTGTACTGGAATGTTTCCTAACAGGAAACCATTGCCTGAGGTAAAACTTAGGGTCTGATTTACTAAAAGCTTTCTCCCATTCTGTCATTATGGGAAAAACGCTTAGTAAATGATCCTTTTAGACTGCAAGCCCTCAGGGAAAAGGAATAATACCTACTGTATTGGAATGTAACTTGTCTTGAGCTACCAATGAAAAGGTATGAACAAAATATAAATGTAAAAAACAAACAAACAAACAAAAAAAAAAAAACGAAACAAGGATTTTAAGAGTAGGGTGTGTCAAAGTCACATTAAAAGTGTGACAGTCAGAATTGTCACTGGGCAAAACAGCATCCTGGGTGGTCCAAACAGGAATGGGGGGGGGCTCATAGAATGAAGCAACTAGTTACGGGAGGGGCCCTCCGATAACAGTACTACTGTCACTGGCATCTACCTCTACCACTAATGATGGCAGAAAAGCGCACTAGCATTCCAGTTCTGAGAAGGTGCCTGTCTTACCCGATCTTTCCAAGTAGCTGCTGTACTATCTGTGGCAGAAACTTGAATGAAACTGAATGGTTTAAACATTAATGAGGAAGGAGACAGACTGATACACTTGCATGAATATCTTATATGGTCAGTTTCCCTGTAGAAAACTAGAATTAAAAAATCATGAAAAAAACAATAGAACAGTGGGTGCTATGACACAAAGGCGCACAGACCTTTTTCATTCCCAAAAGTTTTGAACAAAAACTAAAAGTCATAAAAAAGGTCCACCCAGAACTAAATAAACCTACTTTCCACAACTGCACATATGCATGGATCCAAAAATCACCCCCTCCCCTGTCAGAGTCCCTTTGTCTCCCCTGGCATGTCCTGAAAATTTGGTGTAGACAGGATACCAAACAAAAAGATTATTAGGCAGAGACATATACACACACACACACACACACACACACACACACACACACACACACACACACGCGCACACAGCAATCTCATTAGCCTTCTCTTCCTTTGGAAAGTAGGCTAAAAAATGTAAACAAGAAACAAATATTGGCTCATTTTTGAGAAAACATTTAGTAGCACTAATATTTTAACAAGCATAAAGTTCCTTGTTTTGTGTGTATTAAAGTGGCTGGAATAAGAAGATGTCATAAAATAAGATAGTTGTGGAATATCTATACCGATGCCGAAGAATATTTTGGAGGCGATTATGGAGAATTTTCCTGGCTACAACCAGCATTTCAAAGGGAAAAGAAATGTAGGACATACAAGATGCATAAATTATGACTTGGGATGAAACTATATGGAAATGGAATCGGAGAAAGAGTTGAATATGTCATAATGCCTTAGCCACTGAACTGGAAAAAAATGAGGACACTCAAAAAGGATCACCAAATAGCTTCCACAATATCATCACCAGCAGACTTTTGAAAAACCAAAATGGCTTTTCTGAAAGTCTGAAAGAATTCTGTTTATGCACAAGCATCACCCGGCAGATATTGCATCACCTCAGGACCCTCAAGCTCGCCGCTGGCAAGCAAAGCCCCATCCTTCCTCACTGCGGGCACCCAGGTCTACCCGCCATGCACAAGTAGGGTGACTGCCCAAATGGTCGGGGACATCTGGTCTTGTGCTGCACCGGAGTTGTATGGCCCTGACAGCAGACAGTCCCTAGCGGGAATAGTTAACGGCGTACTGTCATACCGTGCACTGCCTCCGATAGGAAATCCTCTCCTGGCTCAGGTAGCCTGCCCCCAGCTGTGACAAAACAAGAAGTGCAGAATGACAGAAGTGACTTCATAACATTGAATACTTACTGCTCGCTGTTGGGGCTGGGTGGGAGGGACGAAGCAGCAGCAGCGTGGAGGAGCAGGAGCAAAAGGGACAGCTTAGCATCCGAATCCCGGGCTCAGCCCCTCCATTCTGCAGGACCCACCTCTCCACCTGCCCCATGGGTTCAAACAGCCCAATGGGCTGCCTGGTGCCGCTCTTCAAGCTGCTCTAACCTCAACCAGCTCCTCCTTGAACCTACCTTCAGCCTGGCTCCTCCCTGAATGCCCTGGGTAATCTAGGGACCCCCCCCTGTATGCCCAGGATGAGGTAGGTTCTAGGCGACACTGCAATAATGTTATGGCGAAGCAATGGCACCAGGCATCAATGTGCTGCCATCGCACCAGTGATGTCACCATGCGCACTAATGCTGCGAGGACTAGGCTGTCGCCATCCTGCAGGACAAAGCCATTTGTGACACCCTCCCTCAGACCTGGTGAGTGCGCAATCCGACCATCCCCTCTGGGCGTGGTGCCATTTTATTGGCGGTGTCTGTGCACTGGCCTAGTGCCGCACATGTAGGCTGGGAAATTCTGTAAGGGTTAGGGTTCCATTTGTTTTTCCTCTGAAGAAGAAAGAGAGAGAGTGTAGGGACTTAAAAATCCACTACAAAACCTTATAATGGCAAAAAGGAAATTCACCAGAAAGTGGTTTTAGACATTATAAAAAAAAGCAAGAAAAATAATATTCTTCTTACATATTTAAAACATACTGTGCAGCATTCTTTACAAGACACAAATTCATTACAAGTGGTTTTAATAACAGAAAATCTTTAATGCATTTTGATCTTTCAGTCTGACTTTTCTTTATAACTGCCACACTTTTCAAGTTTTGAAATATGCATTTGATATTCAGTACATTAAAACACTAGTCTATTAATTATGCTTGAGAATGTTATCAAATTTTGTGTACATGAATTTTCAAAACTTTTGTAAGAAAAATGATAAACTTTATGAATTTAACTTTTAACTAACAATACATTCAAAACAAATTGTGCATTTGAGTTTATTTCACTATGAATTAATTTACATGTGTTTTATTTAAAAAAAAATCTTTTAAACACAGCCTCCCCCAATGTTTTAACAGTTTGCATCCAAAAACTAAACCATAAATCAATGTTCAAAAGAACCAACTCACTTGTCTGAGATACCCCAACTTATTCCAGACAGACTTAAAACAGATGTTCTAATTGTCCTCCTTCCTAAGTATAAATGTAGTAAATCTAGGAAACCACAAACATGCTAAAGAAATAAAGGAATGCTGAAATCACAGCCAGAAAACATTTTCAAAATGATTTACGCACATAAAACTGGGTTTTATGTGTGTAAATGGGCTTTTGAAAATTGCTACTTTTATGCATGTAACTTTTGAAAATTCACTCCATTGCGCTGAATTCTCAAAAGTTTTACACGCATAAATGGGCTGCTGAAAACTGCTATGATATATACTAATTTTATTCGCATAACTCCTTTGAAAATTTACTCCACTATACACAGTTACAACTGCTTCTAACAAAATTTCACATTTAAGGGAATCCTATTTTATAGTAGTGGTACAAAGCCTTTGTCAATCACTAGCCAGAAGTCAAGATTCAAAGAGACTGCCATTTTTCTTGTTATAATTTACAATGGTTGATATGGCATATCACTGTATACAGCACTACACAATATAGCTCATCTTATTGCTATGTCTCTTCCTCAAGAGTTTCCAAATTCTGTCCTCGAGCACTCCCAAAAGGTTTTCAGGATATTCACCAGGAATATTCATAAGATATTTGCATACATTTGAAACTGAACCAATGACTTTCAGAGGAAATGAAACAAATCTCAGTGAACCTGGAAGATATAATAAGGCAAATTGACAAACTAGAGTAGAAAATCACCTGGACTAGATGGTATACATCCCAGAGTACTGAAAGAAATGAATAATGAAAATGCAGACCTATTATTAATCCGTAATCTAACATTCAAATTAGCCACAATACTTGAAGACTGGAGGGTGGCCAATGTAATGCCAGTTTTTAAAAAAGGTTCCAGAGGTGATCCAGGAAACTCCAGACTGGTCAGCCTGATATAAGTGCTGGGAAAAATGATCAGAACAATTATAAAGAAAAAAATAAAATTAAACCTATTATTGGCATAAACCCAACATGGATTTAGCCAAGAGAAATCTTGCCTCATTAATTTGCTACTATTTTTGAAGGCATGAATAAACATGTGGCTAAAGATGAGCTAGTTGATTATAGTCTATCTGGACTTTCAGAAAACATTAACAAAATACCTCTTGAGGAAATTAAAAAGTCATAGGATAGGAGGCAAAGTTCTATTGTGGATTGCCAACTGGTTAAAAGACAGAAAACAGAGAGTAGGGCTAAATGGTCACTTTTCTCATTGGAAAAAAGTGACTAGTAGAGTGCCTCAGGGATCTGTAGTAGGACCGCTGCAGTTTTTTTAAACCTATTTATAAATGATCCAGAGATAGGAATAAGGAGCGAGATGGTCAGATTTGCTGATGATACAAAATTATTCAAATTTGTTAAATTATAAGAGGACTGTGAGAAATGTCAAAAGGACCTTGCAAGAGTAGGAGACTGGGCATCCAAATGGCAAATGGCATTTAATGTCGACAAATATAAAGTGATGCACATAGGGAAGAGTAACCCAAATTACACCAACACAATGCAAGGTTCCACATTGGAATCACCACCCAGGAAAAAGATCTAGGCATCATCATGGATAAAATATTTTAATCTTCTAGAAAAAGTACAGAGAAAGATGACCAAAATGATAAAGGGGATGAAATGATTCCCCTATTAGGAAAAGCTAAAGAGGTTAGGGTTCTTCAGCTTGGAGAAGAGACAGCTGAGAAGAGGTATGATAGAGGTCTATAAAAGAATGAGTCAATTGGAATGGGTTAATGCAAATTGGTTGTTTACACTTTCAAAAAGTACAAAGACTAGGGGACATGCAAGGAAGTTACTATGTGATACATTTAAGACAAATACAAGAACATACTTTACTACTCAATGCATAATTAAACTCTGGACTTCATTGTCAGAAGATGTAGTAAAATCTGTTAGTGAAGATGGGTTAAAAAAAATGTTTGGACAAGTTCTTGGAAGAAATTATTATTAAGGTGAACTTGGGGAAATCCACTGCTTGTCCCTAGGATAAGAAATATGGAATCTATGAACTTAGGAATCCTGCTAGGTACTTGTGACCTGGATTGGCCACTGTTGGAAACAGGGCACTGGGCTTGATGGACTTTTGATCTGACCAGGCATGGCATCTTATGTTTCTGGCATAACACTATAACTGAACTACAGCACTGGCTCCTTTTATATTCATTTTTAAATTCAGAAACCACTATTTTATTAAGTTTATAATTGTCTGTTCAGATCTCCTTCCATTAATTAAGTGGGGAAAAAAAATTCCAACAAAACTAACTCGACTCTTATTCAAGCACCTCACCTCACCCTTTAGGAATGCTTGGCTCAAACTGCTAAGAGGTCACTAAAAGGCACTGCTCTACAGATTAAGCAGAGTTGCTTACCTGTAACAGGTGATCTCCGAGGGCAGCATGTTCTAATGAGCATGTGCAGCTGTAGTCACCTCCCTGCTCCCTATGCAGAACCCCTCACTCCATGATATAGCTAATACATGGAGTAACCAACCTCCTGGAGAGGCAGAAGGGAATTCTGAGGACTGAGATCCTGCTGACCATGTTACAGGTAAGCATCTGTGCATTCTCTGAGGACAAACAAGATAGCAGTCCTCACATATGAGTGAATCTCAAGCTACAGGCTGCCCAAAACAAGAAAAAGCGGGGAAACCCCATAGTGTGGAAGGCACTACCTTTTTTCCCTCTTGTTTGTGAAGCAGCCAACTCATAATGGGCTCTAGGAGGGAAAAGAGTTGGGTTCTACCCTCCAAAGAGACATCTAGAACAGAGGTGCATCATAAATAGGGGCATGATGCAAATTCAGGGTGAGAAGTCCACTTCGTTGCACAAAAGTAAATGACTCTCTCATATGGAGTTTCCCCACAGCTAACACTTACAAGCCCCAGTAGACTTAGGTCCTCCTGGGTATAGAAAAGGGCACAAATCACCAAACAAGAGAAATAGCTCTTGGATAAAGACTGCACAGGTTTTCTTTGTTGTGTCAAGATTACCGAAAGACAATCTGGGGCTAGAGAGCTCACCAGAAAGAAAAATGCGATTCTCTAGCATCTGAAGAGGAAGAACAGATTGCATTTGCATAGTTACGTCTGATATTTGGCTGATAGGAACAACGGGCATAGAACCCAAGCAATTATTTGGAAGAAGTGGCAAAGGTATCAGGTTCTGTGGCAGACCCCCACCTGTTGGACTACAAGAAAAGATCTGGCCTCCCAGGGTAGATGGGGTGGAAACAAGAGAGCAAAGGCATAAAAGGGCTACTCCTCCAATGGGTGCGGCATGCCAAGACCACAAGCATAGGTGGGGGAGCTGCAACTGAAGCTCACTCAATCTCTGCATTTCCATGACAGGCATATCCTTCCACCCGACAGATTAAACCCAGGCGAAAGAGAAGTACCTTGGCTAAACAAAGCATGAAAAGCACCATGGCTTCTCCCTTTGACATGTCAACTGAAAGTCAGAAGAAGTGAAGAATATAAGAAGGAAGGCCACAGGGCTGCAAATAAAGAAATATGCTCCAGGCTACAGAAATCAATGTTGGATAACACCCCAACTATATTAGCCCCCTGCTGATCCTATTAGGGAGTTGCCACCAAGGCTGTCTCAACTCATAGGGCCCATCTTCTCTCAGTAGACAGGGGCAACGCATATTGAGAGAATGGTAAGAATATCCTGAGAAAAAAGTCTGGAAACCTCTTTGCTGAGAGATGAAAACAGAAATGATGCAAGAGCCAGCCACTGTAGAAACAAGTCTGCTTCACCGACCTAGGAACCCTGAGGGTACTAGATCAAGTTCAGTTTGACTAGAAGAACAGACTACTTACCAAGATAACTCGTTCTTCCATCTAACAACCCTGTGGCACACAAAGTGAAAATAATATCTGCCTTGTCAGCCTACAAACACTCCCACTGAAAGAGGAAATGTCAACCCTTAAGTGACTGCAACAAGGGAGCGAGGCCTCTTTTGCAAGATCCTCTACTATTACTTAACATTTCTATAGTGCTACACAACATATGCAGCATTCTGTCCTCTGAGATATCCAGTCATGTAAATGGTGAGTTGTCTAAAGCTTCATATACCATTCAGGATGCAGAAGGGATAGAACCCTTCTCTCAGAGGAAAAGTACCACCCAAACGCAACACTGAATGGCAAGAGCAGTCACAATATGTACATTGTGTCCATCAGGTATCATCAGGAGAAATTCTTATCTGTTGCTGGGGAATGGATTCCCACGAGAGGGACTCCCTAACACTGCAGGAAGCCCGAGTCTAGGATAACTTCCTGCCTGCCACAAGGTATCCTTGCTGTCTAGTAGTACAATGATGGAGTAGTACAATGATGGAGTGAGCCAACAGGGAACAGAAAGCAGCCACCACTCAGAGGCAAAGTTCATTCAGAGAATAGGGAGTGAAAACAACCCCTTCCCAGAGTGGAAAACAAGTTGCCGAGAGGGAACCTACTAAGGTTACTTCTCTGAAGCTAGTAGCCAAATATCCCATCCCTGAATGGGAGTGAGAGCACAACATAAACCGGGTCATCCCCGATCCTGGAAATCCTTCACTTTCCGAACAAAAGTGGGGCACAGTTGCAGACCTATGAGGTTCCATTGGCAGCACAACCAGTCACTGGTGGTCGCCTAGTTGGATACTATGGTCACCATGGCAACCAGGAGTAGGGGCACCAGCAAAAGATGAACCACACTGTTTTTCCCTCTCCTCAGCTCCCCCTAGGGGACCTACAAGGAGTTGCACTGATTCATGCACATGAAGTCCCGGATGGAGCAATGAAACTGTGATGGACTGTGCCCTGGAGGTTTCCCCATGAAGGGGATCCAAAGTGTAGGCCAATAAGGGAGGGGGCCCATAAAGGCCTGGCCCCTCCCCATAGGGGGAAGTATCCAAACATTACCACCCTAGTATCCACCCCATACGCATTCCCGGCAGCTACATCCCAATGCATCGGCAATTGCAGTGCACAAGCTTGTGATGTCTTCCAAAAGAAAACCGAAAACAGCTGTGCTTTTGCGCTTAATTTCTGCCCTGTCCATGGTGCTGACAGTGTTTATGGTGTGGGACAGCCCCCATGGTATTCAGAGGTTTAGACAACTTCTGCCAGTGATAACTGCACTTGCAGCTCTCCACTGTCTCCATGACATCTCATGGAGTCAGCAGCATTCACAGTGCTCAGCGATGGCAATGGGGCCCATGGTGCACCAGTGGCTCACAGTGGTCAATGGCACTCCAGTGCTTGACAGCATCCATGGTGTTCGATGGTGCCCACAGCACTTGACGGCATTAACAGCACTTGATGGCATCCCTGGCACTCTACGGCATCCATAGCACTTGACAGCATCGAGGGCATCCGCAGCGCTCAACGTCGTTGACGGCACCCATAGTCTGACCACTGGTGCTCTGGCACAGAAATTCACGTACAATCAATTATGGGCATGGCACCAATGGTTCAGCAACAAAGCTGAATTCCCAGGCTCACGCTAACCTTTTCTCCCATGGAAATGCATTTCCAGAGCAAGCTGACAAGCAGGAGGAGAGGCTGCATCATCCAGGGCACCAGAGATGAATATTAAATTGGGCCCATGTAGAGAAGTTCCCAAGAGTGTGGGGAGGATGAGCTCTCTTCGTCATGGCAATGGTGCAGTCCTAGACCTCTTCACTGTCTGAGTCTCCATCAATGTCCAGACTTTCAGGAACTCCTGCCTGGATGGGAATTCAGCAAGTCCCCAGGCCAGAAGCCTATATGGACCACACACATACTGCTAGACCCAAGGGGCACCTGACAAAGATACAAAACAGATAAATTAAAGGAGATGGCAACACCCAAACAAGCTGCAGATGTAGCATTATTTATCAAGGAGAAGAAAAAGGAAAATTGGTTCTTACCTGCTAATTTTCGTTCCTGTAATACCACAGATTAGTCCAGACCAATGTGTTATGCACTCCCACCTGCAGATGGAGTCAGAGAGCAAAGCTTCGAGGCGCTGGTATCCCAAGTGTGCCACCTGCAGCTCATCAGTATTTATCGATACCCAAGCAAAGTATAATTGGCAAAAAAACCATCTAATTCCCGAAACAAGGGCGAACAGGAAATAACTCCCTCAAGGGTCCGAAACAAACGTCCCCAATACCTGAAAATCAGGTTTGAACCACGGTTCATAACAAAAACCAAAATATTATAGAATCATTCTGATAGATTCCCTATGTACAGCAGCTAACCGTTAGGTAAATCAGTCTTTCGGCAGTAGCACCCGGGCAGGATCCTGGACTGATCTGTGGTATTACAGGAACGAAAATTAGCAGGTAAGAACCAATTTTCCTTTCCTGTACATACCCAGCTCAGTGGGATTTACCAAAGCCACATTACACTGGGCGGGAACCCGAAAGACCAGCTCGCAAGATGCTCTCCCTAAAAAGCGCTTGGTCCAGATCCCTGACATCCAGACGATAATGCCTTGTGAAGGAATGCAGGTAAGACCAGCCTGCGGCTCTACAAAGCTTCTCAGTTGACAACTGACACTCCGCCCAAGAAGCCACTTGCGCTCTCGTCGAGTGAGTTTTCAAACTAGTCGGGACGGGGTGACTCTTCCTGATGTAGGCCAAGCAAATTGTTTCCTTCAGTCAGCGAGCCAAGGATGCCTTAGATGCCTTTTCACCCTTTTTCAGACCTCCAAAGAGCACAAAAAGGTGATCCGATTTTCAAAAAGAGTTAGTGACCTTCAAATACCGAAAGAGAACCTGGCGGACATCTAACAGATGAAGATCTCTTCCCATAGCAGGGTCACGAGCCCAATCAGGGAATCTGGGTAACTGATTAACATGAAAGGCAGACACCACTTTCGGCAAAAAGGAAAGGGCTGTGCGCAGGGACACTCTATCAGTCGAGATACGAAGGAAGGGATCCCTACAGGAAAGAGCGTGCAATTCTGAAATACACCTCGTGGAACAGATGGCCACCAAGATCACTGTCTTCAAGGTGAGGTTCTTTTAGGAAGCGTGTCCCAGAGGCTCAAAAGGGGGATCACGAAGCACCCTCAATACCAGATTGAGATTCCACTCCGGGCATAAATTACAAAGAGGAGGACGAAGGTGCTTCACCCCTTTCAGGAAACAGACAATGTCCAAGTGGCTGGCTAGAGGCCTGCCACCTACCCGCCCTAGGAGACATCCCAGGGCCGAAACCTGAACACGCAGGGAACTATAAGCCAAACCTTTAGATAATCCCTGCTGCAAAAACCCCAAGACCTGAGGAATGGTCACTGACAACGGCACTACACCTTGCTGGTCACACCAGACTTCAAACACCTTCCACGCTTGAGCATATGCCATAGATGTCGAGGGCCGCCTGGACTGAAGCAGGGTGGAAATCACCTGTTCCAAATAACCTTTCATCCGTAACCACCGCCTCTCAAACACCAGGCTGTGAGAGAGAAGTGATCCTCCCGATCCAAAAAAATGGGCCCTTGTCGCAGGAGGTTCGGCAGATGAGCTAGGTGTAGCGGGCTGTCTGTCGCCAACCGTACCAGGTCCACAAACCACGGCTGCCAAGGCCACTCCAGTACCACCAGAATTACCGAACCAGGATGGTCCTCTTTGCGCCGGAGAACGCGCCCAATCAGGGGCCATGGAGGAAAGGCATACAGGAGGATTCCGGTTGGCCACTTGCAGACTAGGGCGTCTACTCCTACCACCCCGCTTGCCTTCCTCTTCCGTCTTGGCTCGAATCAGTCAATCATCGAGGTAAGGATGGACTATTATCCCTTCCTTCCGAAGGTTTGCCACCACCACGACCATCACCTTGGTAAAGGTGCGCGGGGCAGTCACCAGTCCGAACGGCAGCACCCGGAACTGAAAATGCTGACCCAGGATCTTGAATCGTAGGAATCTCTGGTGAGTGCTGCAAATCAGGATGTGTAGATAAGCCTCGGTGAGATCCAAGGAGTCAAGGAACTCTCCCTTTCCAACCGCTGCGATGACTGAAGTGTTTCCATTCGAAAATGGGGCACCTTCAAGCAGCGATTCACCTTCTGTAGGACCAGGGTGGGTCGGAAAGTGCCCTCCTTTTTGGGAACTATGAAATAAATGGAGTACCGTCCCCTCCCCTGTTCCTCGGATGGCACGGGGATGATCGCCTTCAGGGCCAGGAATCTTTGCAGAGTGTCTTCTACTGCAGCTCGCTTGTTGCAGGAAATGCATCACGATTCCATAAAGGCTGGCTGAGAGGCCGAGAAAATTCTAAGGCGTAACCTTCTTTTACCATCTCCAACACCCAGCGATCGGAGGTGATCCTGGCCCACTCCTCGTAAAATTGGGACAATCTGCCCCCGATCATCCCTTCCGAGGAGTGGGCGGGCCTGATTTCATTGGGCAGGCTTCCCAGTTTTGGTTCCCTGACCGAAACCACCTCTGGCAGGATGACTGGAGCCACAAAAGGACTGTGTACGGGAAGAGGTCTGTCTGGAACCAGAGGGGGAACACTCCTCCCTGACCTGCTTTTTCGGAAATCCTGAAAACGGGATCGAGGACTGAATGATTTTCTGTAGGGCTTTCTATCTTCCAGTAGTTTATTGCCCTTGGAATCCCCCAGAGATTTCATCAGCTGATCCAAATCCTCGCCAAACAGCAACTTCCCTCGAAAAGGCAGACTGCACAGTTGCGACTTGGAGGAAGCATCCGCTGCTCAATTGCAGAGCCATAGGCGTCGCCGAGCTGCCACCGAGGAGACCATAGTCTGGCCCACCGAATGCACCAAGTCATATAAGGCATCCGCCACATATGCTATCCCCGCCTCCAGACGAGCCGCCTGAAAAGCTGATAAAGTCTCAGAAGATGATGGGTCCTGCGGTTTTTGAATCCAACATAAACACGCTCTTTGCATCATGCTGGCACACACCGCCGCCCGAAGTCTTAAGGAGGAGACCTTGAACACCCGCTTCAGATGCAGCTTCAGCTTGCAGTCCTGCACATCTCTGAGAGCAGCTGCTCCCGCCACTGGAATGCTCATCTTCTTGGTCACCGCTGATACAGCCGCATCCACCTTAGGTACCCTGAGATGTTCTAAATGTTCCTCCATTAGCGGGTAGAGTTTTTGCATCGCCTGGCCGACCTTAAGCCCTGCCTCTGTGGATTCCCACTCCCTGCTGATGAGCTTTTGAATCTTCTTTGGGATGGGAAAAGCACTAGGTGGACCCTGGAGACCGTCCAAGACTGGGTTTACTCCCTCACTGTCGGAATCTTCCAGAGAGGGTCTCACCCCCAATTCCTCAAGCACCTGGGGAATAAGGGGCACAATTCCTTCCTCTTAAACAGCCGGACTAAGCAGGGTTTGTCCCCCTCCACACTAGGTTCTACCGGATCCTGATCGTCATCGCCTGTATCTACGTCTGGAGAGACCTCACCCTGATCTGCAGCGGTGTCCCTCGGGGTGGAGTGGAGTCATTCCCCTGCTGGTTGACTGCACCCGTTAGATCCTCCCAAGCCAAAGTTGCCGGGATGGACTACCATCAGTTTGCAGATGGGGATGCTTGGGAACTCCCACGCTCCCATCCTGGGTTCTGCGCTTCACGAGCTTCCGAGTCAGAAATGCTTCATGCATGAGCAGCACAAATTCTGGTGAAAATCCCCCCGGTCCCGTCTCGTCACTGCTAGAATCAATGTCCATGTCTCTCGATTCCTCTAGTCTTGGAGTCCGCGCAGTGGGGGAGGGTCATCCTGGGAGACCTTTTCCACAGGGTGCGCAGTGGGGGTTGGGCTCCTTCTGTTAGACCCAGCCGCCGAGCCTGACCTGCATGCAGACTTTTTAGGTTTGTCCTCTTGTCTGAGGCCCCTACCCCACCTAGTGCACAGTCCGTGCACAGTGACAGGGGGTCCAAATAGGCTGACTATACCCCGCAAGCCTTACAGGGTTCCACCAGAGGAGTTTCTGCCATGTTCCTCCTGCAAAAAGAGGCATATAACTCCCCCCCAAAAGAAAAGAGGTGCTGCCACCCAGCCCTGGTGATTCTCAGCAAAAACACCGTGAAAATCGTCCCCAGGAATGCTGCGTGGGAGGTCGAAAAAGAAAAAATAAAATGGCCACCGCGGTAAAAATAGCTCCGGAGCCGGTGATAAAAATGAGGCTGGGAGCCTAAAAATGTCCTCAGAGGTTCTTACCAGGGCTGAAATCACTCTCCCCTCCTCTTCAGGGGTCTGCCTAGCTCTGCACCACCAGGCAGACTGATTTACCCCGGGAGCCGCGGTGAACAGGGAACTGGGAGCTGGTTTTTTTTTTTAATTGTTTGTTTGTTTTACACAAAAACTTTAACTTCTAGTAACAGAAAAAAATAAAGCCTAAGCTAAGAATAATAGAAAAAAATCTCCAAAGGGCTACTTCCCTGCACCGCAGACACTGAGGGGGAAGCCTTCGGGTCTCTGAGGGAGCCAGTCCCCTGGCTATCAGGGGACCCGGAACCACACGGGCTAGCACTGCCAGGGGTAACCTGAGGGATGGCCCAGACACTGAACCTAGCACTTCAAGAAGCAAGAAATATCCGTCTCACACAGAGCTGCAGCTTTATACCATCTGCTGGAGTCAGAGAAATACTGATGAGCTGCAGGTGGCACACTTGGGATACCAGTTCTTCGAAGCTTTGCTCTCTGACTCCATCTGTTGGGGGGAGTGTATAACCCACTGGTCTGGACTGATCTGGGTATGTACAGGAACAACCTCTGCCAAGCTAACAAAAAAAAAAAAAAAAAAAAGAGAAAAACAAAATAAATACCATAAGGTAGAAAAGGAAAAAGAAAACAAAGGCTCTGTTAGAGGGAAAGAGCAAAGCTGATACCACAATCACATGGTTCCATGGAAAAGGAAAGACTAAGGGTCTCTTCTTAGGGGGGGCAGGGAGGTGACCTCAGCTGCACATGCTCAGTAGAGCATGCTGAAATTTCTAGAATCTTTGAAACCAATGTCCTATGCTGGGCTCTATCGGATGATGTCACTCATATGTGAGGACTGCCATTCTGCTTGTTCTTGGAGAATAAGTGTTGCTTCTGCAGTGCTCACAGGAATAGGTACCTGGCAGTATGGTCACCCATAAATGCACACACTTTTTGATTCTGAGGAAAAAGTACACAATAACTACTGACAATATGTTGGAATGGCATGGTTATCTTATTACTATAAAGACCACCAATTTGCACTAAGGTCTCTCAATATTTATAAACAATATAACTACAACTGGTATGTTTTATGCAATCAGATGTGTAGGCACATTTCTAACCTAACAATCAATATAAATGTCAAGATGATAACTAATCAGCCAAGTGCGCAAAGGGGAAACATATACTGAATATTGGGCTCCATTCAACAAAGGCTCATGCCACTAATTCTTTCCTTCACCCAGAGCAGGGGTGGCCAACTCCGGTCCTCAAGAGCCACAAACAGGCCTGTTTTTCAGGATATCCACAATGAATATGCATGAGATTGATTTGCATGCACTCCTTCTATTATATGCAAATCAATCTCATGCATATTCATTGTGGATATCCTGAAAACCAAGCCTGTTTGTGGCCTTGAGGTCCAGAGCTGGCCACCCTTGACCCAGAGTAAAGTGTTGTCACTGTAGAAGTTAAGAATCAATAGAATTGTTATTTTTACACGATCAACCCAGAGCTAGTCAAGCAACCTGACATTTGATAAGCTAACACTTTCCACAGTCCATAGTATATTAATGATGCTTCCAGGTAAGATTCAGGATGCTTGTCTATTGGGTTCCAAAAACAGCCACATTCTGTGTCTCCATGCTGAAGAAAATTTCTGTGATAACTCGGTGAGGGAATAAAAATGGAAGAAACCATGGAGGCAGCTGGGAATGAAGGATCATAGTGCCATGTCCTCAGTGGCATGCAGTAACATTTATAGCAGGGGATTCAGTCTCACCTCCCCCCACCCGAGTCACCAGAAGTCTTGCTCGTTCAGTTCCCTCTCTCCCTCCTCCCCCACACCCCCTTTCCCTAGGTCTCCTGCAGTCTTACTTCCTCAACCCCTTCTTCCCAAGACACAGAAGATATTTGTAACCCATATTGCATTAGGTCCATTTTAACATGTATTGGGTGTGGGCTTAGCCCTCAGAAAGGCATGAATAAGGAATTACAATAAGCAAACCTCCCATATTTAAACAGCGCTCAAGCAACAACAACCCTATCTATGAAAGGCAACATGGCAAATATTACACCAGGCCCCACATACCAATACACCTCCTATTAGGAAAATAGAACTTGTCAGGCTGCCTAAAAATACCTGTAAAATAAAAATACTTGTATCTAAAAATATTGTACAAAAGCTTTTAAAACTACATAGATCCCGTCTTAGATGTCAGATCAGAGACATTCATTCACAAGACAGGTCCTACATTGTCTCAATAGCTCACATACAGTATTTTGGTATAATACTTAAATACAGTCCAAAAAAAGTAATCACAGCCTGCCAAGACTATATTTTACCCCAAGAAACAAATCTGCCATATCAAAACAAAACTAACTCCCAGGACTCAAACAGTTACCATCACACCCAGGAAAGAGCAGCACTGAAAATATTACAACAGGTCTTAGAAAACCAATACACCTCCTACTGAAAACAGAACAAGCCAGACTGCTAGAGATCCCTACTCAGAAATTACTCACTAGCAGAATCCTTCCCCTTGTTCACACTGGAAGACCAACAATAAAATCAAGAAATATAAAACATCAGTCATAGTAGTAAAACAATACTAATAAACAGAATAAATATTTCAAGACAGCTGATGAATAGAAGAACAAATAATTTAAACCTCATAAAATGTTTATACATTTTCCAAAGCACCAATATAATATTTCAAAAGAGCAGTTGCATCAAACAACATCCAATAATGAAATCCATACATAGGATTTTTTGATTCCCAGTCACCCTGAAATTATCATGGACTGGGGGAAGGGGTCACACAAACTTTATCCTCCCCCACACACACACACACACGTACGCTCACATGATTTCACTTACGCTCCCTGTCTTTCTATCACACACACAAAAATGCTCACACAATGCACCCCCGACCCCACACCACGGCTCTTATACAAATGCTCCCAAGCTCCTCTTCCCACCCAGCCCCCTCTCTTCACCTAGACCCCACAGTCCCTAGCAGTCACGATGGCCAGTCCCTCTCCCCACCTAGACCCCCCCCCCCCAAGTCCCCAGCAGTCTTGCTTCCCAGCCCCATCCAAAACCCCCAGTACATAGCAGTCTTCCTCTTCAGCCCCCTCTCTTCACCTAGACCCCACAGTCCCTGGCAGTCATGCTGCTCAGTCTCCGCTCCTCACCAAGGACACCAGCCGTCTTGTTCTACAGCCCCATCCCCTCCCCCCAAGACCCTCAGTAATGCTCCCCACTTCCCTCTCCCCATTCCCCAGCAATCATGCTCCCCCCTTTGCCCTCTCACCATCCAGACCCCCAGTAGTCATGTTGCCTAGCCCTCTCTCTCCACCTAGACCCCCCCAGTTCCCAGCCCAATCCCCCTTCAGCCCCAGCAGTCATGCTCCCCAGCTGCCTCTACCCCACAGCAGTTATGCTCATCAGTCCCTTTCCCCACCCAGACCCTACAGTCCCCAGCAGTCATGATCCCCGGTCCCCTTTCCTTACCCAGCCCCCCTCTTGTTCCACAGCCCCTCTCTTCCCTGAATCCCCACAGTCATGCTCCCCAGTCCCATCTCCCCAGCCAGACCCCCCAGTAGTCATGTTCCCTAGCTTCTTCTCCTCACCTAGACCCCTCCCTAGTTGTCAGCAGTCTTTTCCTCCAGCCCCCTCTCCCCCAGTCCCTAACAGTCTTGCTTCCCAGCTCCCCCTATTCTCCAGACATCTTATTCTCCAGGCTTGTCTCCCCTCCCCTCCTTTCCTCTTCCCTCTCACTGTCACTCATAGCTCACTGAACTTATTCTCAGCTCAGCTCCAACACGGGCACAGAGATTCTAGAAGAAATAGCCACACAGCATTTACTTATCCTCCCACTGCCTGCCCTTGGTTCAACATGGGCATAGAACAGGGGTGGGCAAGTCCGGTCCTCGAGGGCTGCAAACCAGTCGGGTTTTCAGGATACCCCTAATGAATATGCATGAAATAGATTTGCATACAACTGAGGCAGTGTGTATGCAGGTCTCTCTCATGCATATTCATTAAGGATATCCTGAAAACCCGACTGGTTTGCAGCCCTCGAGGACCGGAATTGCCCACCTCTGGCATAGAAGCTAGCTCCAAGTTTGTAGTCACCCTGTCCCACATTCCCTGCCGGCCTGTTTTTCACTTGAGGTAAAAGGTGGGACCTTCTTCAAGCCAAAGCAAGGCCCCGCCTTTTTACCTCATGCTGTGCTGCTGCTTCAATCAGTGCCTGAGCGCAGCTGCCCCTTGCCTCCATCTAGTCTCTGCAATTGGTCCCACCCATGAACCCCCTAATCTGTTTTGCCCAAACCTTTTTATTGGCTCCCTCTGAAGTGCAGGCTGCTGTTTCTATTGGCCGCACAGATGTGCAGGTGCAAAAATAAATTTAAAAAAAAAAAAAGTCCATGGATGGGGGATTCACTGAATCCCTTGAAGGCCCTGACTGCATGCCACTGCATGCCCTAGTTGAAGCAAGTTCAAATAGTGCTAGAAGCAAAAGGAAGTTGCCATGCCAAAAAAACCTAATACCCTCCACACTGATCTAATATGTAGCCTTGGAGAACAAAATGCAGTTGTATGCTGAAGTAGATATTTCATTGTTTTGTACGCACATACATTCAGTGGACACAAGAAACCTAGTAGCTACAAAGGAAAAGTGATAGCCTAAGCTTAGACACTAGCACAGAATGTCCTAAGATATTTTTAGGCTTGGAGTCCCTCAATCATTAAAGAGATCAATTTTGACTTTTAACATGTTTGAGGCAAAAATGGCATGAAGTGTTTTTACATAATAAAAATTCCTATATTATCTATCTTGCTGATATAGACTACAGCATACTGCATTGTGAAGTAATACATCAAAATTCAAAATAAAAGAATATTTATCCTGGAAAAAAACCCTCTACTCAAAGGAAGATCTGAATAAAATTAAGACCTCTACAGTAAAATTTTACCCTTCTCCCTAGAATGTTTGAGGTGAACTTGTGTTACACAGTTTTCCAAGAAAAGGCAACATAATCAATGCAAGAACATATCAGCCTCCCTTGGACAGGCCAATCAATGCAAAAAAGAACCTTGCCCAGGGCCTTGTGAAAAAAACAGAAGCACATCCTGCAACCTAGGGAGGGAACATGCGCAATAGATCAATGGTATCTGATAAAACCTTACAGCTATATCAGCCTCAGACAGTAAATATATACAGATGAATCCCTCATGTTTTCAGTGAACTCTTAATCTAGGTTATTTTCAACAGCTAGATGAAAAACATTTCGTTCTATGCTCAGCAAGAGTGAAGATAAAGTGTGGGAGAAAAACTTAAGAGTTAATTCAGCAATACTTTTAAGTCTGTGACATTAAAATTTAAGTGTTCTGTAATCTCCTAGCAACAGTGCACCTCTGTTGAAATGTTAAAACCATAAGTTTCAACCATGTTAATTTGACAGAAAAGAAATCAAACTACTCATATTCCTACTCCATGGATTGCTCACTGACGTAGAAAAATAAAAGGCTTATCATTTAAAGCCAACGCAAAAAGATGATGACTGGAGAAACAAATTAATTGGTTCAGGTTGCAAAGAAAAAGAATGCTCAATCACTATTGCTCGTAAAACTGAACATTTTGGCAGTATACTGACAGTCTGTATTTTCAATTTACCTTATATGCCTAAGACTCTTTGGCTAATTTACAAAAGACTCTGTATTAACAATTGAAAATGAAAATATTGACAACTTAGGGTATAAAGATACAGAAATTCATTTAACATATACATGTATGCATTGCTGAGACAATGCATGCATAAACTTTCTACCACTATGGTACTCAAATGTCTGCCAATCAAGTCAAAGAGTCAAGTTCAGAGCCAGCTCTGTAGCTCAGATTGAGGCTGAATTTAGCTATGTCGCAAAAGACTTGAGTTCCAGTCTCCAGCCTCTAGAGGCTAGCAGGGTTCAAAGCAAGCTACTGAGGTGATGTGCTTGAGACCAAGGAGGAATGAAAAACAATCACAGCTACTGCTGAAACCAAAAGGAGGTACAGAGAATGAGTCTGAAGTGAGACCTTCCTGCAGTCTTCAAGGCCAGGGAAATTCTAGTGGGTTGCCTGGATATTTGAGCAGGAGAGATGATTCATAAAGAGGTAGCACATTCAAATGTTAACTACTGTAGCAATTTTCAAAAGCCTACTTACACAGGTAAAGTGCATTTACATGTGTAAAACCCAATTTTAGGCATGTAAATCGTTTTGAAAATCAGGCCCTAACTATATAGTAGCACATAAAAAGAATGTAATACAAGCCTTCCCCCCAAAATATAAACAAATTAATGAAGTAGATCTTATATAGAACAACAGGATTCAAACTGGTATTCTAAATAGGGAAGTAAATATACATGCAAAATCTACTACTGGGTTTTTGTAATCATTTCCTTAATAAAGACATGTAATCACTAAAAAACTTCAACTATGTACTTTCTTGGAAATGTATACCCATCTATTGCCAAAAACATTCAAAATCCAAAGGTCACATAAACAAATTTTCCTGTTTTGTGCATCACTGCATTTCAAGCATTAGCAGCTGATAAAAATCATACAACAAAAGCATGATTCTGCTGATAGAACAGCAAGAACCACATCAGAACAAAACCTAATCCAGGTATTGACAGTAAATAAGATGACAATCAAACTTGTAAAAACCTCAAATGTCATTTTCCTTGCAATGGTGCAGTTATAGCTTGAAACAATTTAATTTCCATAAGATCTTAAGACAGAGATAATACTTAAGCAAAACAATGCTTATATTTCTTTAACATTAATAAACACTTATTCCAAAAGGCTTTTTCTCATTAGAAGAATGGAAACAGCTCTTTTGAAAACAGGGCCCTTTATCTACAGAGAGAGAGAGAAATATTTTAATGAATTTGAAATTTATGAAATAGCAATACATTTCTAAATCACTTATTATTATCGAATATCCAAAAAAAAAAGGTCCAAGATAAATATTTATATAACCAGGTTGACATCTTCGACTACTGCCATATAAAGATGAAGAAAAGACTCTTCATGCTGTTTACAGAATTATTGTAAGAGTCATTGCTTTTTCAATAAGTTGTTGTATGAGGTTGTGAAAGAGTATAAAGGAGAAAACCCCAAAACACCTTTATGGACTGGATCTAGAGATTTGGTCTAGTCCACCTTAAGGCTAAGACAGTAGTGCATCCTGGTCTGGGTGGAGGTCCCTGGGAAAGTATATAACTAAAAAGGTGCAGGAGGAACAGCAAGCCCAGGGGAGAGAAGGAAACCTAGAGAAAGAGTATGGCTGAACTATAAAGTTGTGATATTAGATTTGTGGTACTGAACCGCAAAGAACAGCAGAGCTGCTTTTCTTTATTTTCTTGTTAAGAACATAAGAACATAAGAAAATGCCATACTGGGTCAGACCAAGGGTCCATCAAGCCCAGCATCCTGTTTCCAACAGTGGCCAATCCAGGCCATAAGAACCTGGCAAGTACCCAAAAACTAAGCCTATTCCATGTAACCATTGCTAATGGCAGTGGCTATTCTCTAAGTGAACTTAATAGCAGGTAATGGACTTCTCCTCCAAGAACTTATCCAATCCTTTTTTAAACACAGCTATACTAACTGCACTAACCACATCCTCCGGCAACAAATCTAGTGGGAACACTGAGAGGAAAGGATCACCTTGCCGGTGACTGAAAAGAATAAGTAAGCACAGCTTGGGGAAATTTTAGAACTTAAACATTTTGGGGGAGAAGTAAACTATTGCGGTATATTCTTTAGTGTGTTTGTGTGTCTGTATTAAATAGCTAGTCAGAAGGCAGGTGAAAACCAGAAGTTTGTGTGTTTGTCTTTCCCTCCCTCCCTCTCACCCCTAGCTCATCTTTTGGTTTATAGGCAAATGACACTTTCACACCAAAAAAAAAAAAATCAGCCTTTTTTTTAATGTAATCTTTATTAAAGTTTTATAATTATTACAAGACAGTAACAACATGTCTTAAATTTCCCAGGAAGGGCTTTACAATGTCAATCTCCATTTAGGAGGAAACAAAACCAACATTAAAACAAAGGAAAAAAAGTATATTTGCCCTAACCCTATATTTACTATGCAAAAAGGGAGAACAAAACCAAAACTGGAGCAAACAATCTTAAGCAATTACATATCATTGTACATTAAGAAAGAGAAAAATAACGGGTAATATTTCTACACCCTGGCATTCCCAACAGATTCCTCCCTATTGTCCCCACGTGAATTCAAAATCAGCCTTTTAACTTAAATTCAGAAATTCCCCATGCCTTATTAAGAGTTTAATCATTCCCTTGTAGGTCACTATCAGATAAATAGCAAATACACTAATACATTTAAAGGATGCTAATTTTATGCACTCTTACTCCCATAGCAACCTAAACTAGGAACTGAACAAATTTAAGATGAAGGCAGCAGTCCAGTAGCAAGAAGGGGGCCTCCCAGTCTTTTGCATCGAGTGCCACAAGTATGATTTTTTACCCGCCAGTGAATTCTATGTATGCACCCGATGTAAAAAGCTCGTCTCTCAGAGAATGTGTCCGATCTCTGGAGGCTAGAGTGCAGACCTGGAAGAGCTTCAGGGACATAGTAGCCAAGTTCCAACTCAAGTCTGGCAGCCCTGGCTCAACCTTGGAGGAGTAAGGTCTCCTGATCAGACAGCATCAACCTGGTGCTGCAGGAAATAATCCTGTAGCAAGGACCTGCTCTCCAGGTGGTGCATTGTCCTCCCACACCGAGGATGTGTCTCCCAGAGCAACTACCCAGGAGAGAAGGGTTAGGTCGGCCGTCATAATTGGTGATTCAATTATTAGAAATGCAGACAGCTGGGCGGCTGGTGGGCATGAGGATCGCCTGGTAACATGCCTACCTGGTGTGAAGATGGCAGACCTCACGCGTCACCTAGATAGTATTTTAGACAGTGTAGGGGAGGAGCTGGCTGTCGTGGTACATGTGGGCACTGACATAGGAAAATGTGGGAGGGAGGTTCTGGAAGCCAAATTTAGGCTCTTAGGTAGAAAGCTTAAATCCACAACTTCCAGGATAATGTTCTCTGAAATGCTCCCTGTTCCATGTGCAGGTCACCAGAGACAGGCAGAGCTTTGGAGTCTTAATGCATGGATGAGACGATGGTGCAAGGAAGAGGGATTCAGTTTTGTAAGGAACTGGGAAACTTTTGGGAGGCGGGGGGTGAGTCTTTTCGAAAGGGATGGGCTCCACCTTAACCAGGCTGCTGGCGTTAAACCTTTAAAAAGGAAATAGAGCACCTTTAAAACTAAACCAATGGGGAAAGCTGACAGTCGCTCAGCAGTGCACAGTTAGGAGGGAGGTATCTTTGAAAGATACTAATGAAGCATTAGAGTTAGGGCATCCCAACAGAGAAGTTCCAATAATAAGAAAAGTAATCCAAGAGCCTGTAATTAAAGACTTACCTGAGCTAAAAGATTCCAATGTATCCCTGTCAACTGAAAAGCAGAATGTTTATACAAACAAAAAACATATTTTGAAATGTTTGTAATCTAATGCCAGATGTCTAAGAAGTAAGATGAGAGAGTCAGAGTGCATAGCAGTGAATGATGATAAACATACGGCATGATTTTAAAAGGCCCGCCTTGCGCGCACCATGTACATTTTAGAACGGGCCTGGCAATGCACATAACCCCCATTACGCACAGAAGTGCCAGGGCAACAAAAAGGGGCAGTCTGGGGGGCAGGGTCTAGGCAGAGAGGGGCTAGCCAGGACAGCGACTATTAGCCCCTGTGCCGGAAAAGCACATGCCGGCAGCTGGCTGATGCATGGAAGATACTTCTGTCTGAGAGAAGCAGTATTAAAATAAAAAAAATGTTGAAAGCTAGGGTAGGTTTACGAGTTGGGCAGGTGAGGAAGGATAGGGTTAGGGGTTAAGAAAGTTCGCTCCCAGTCCACTCCTTAACTGAAGTGGACTGGGAGGGAACTGAGCAAAGGCCCGATCACGTCAACACACTTCCTTTTGAAATTTCTCCCCCCCTGCACATGCGCCTGCTGATATTAAAATCCAGTGCAGATATCGCATTTTATAATATGCGCGTGCATATTATAAAATGATCACATCCATGTGCGTGTGCCGGGAACCGTGTGCACATGGACGCATGCACGGGTCTTTTAAAACCGACCCTTTAATTGGCATCTCAGAAATATGGTTGAAAGAGGATAACCAATGGGATAGTTCTATACCAGGGTACAAATTATATCACAATGATAAAGAGGAACAACTTGGTGGCTGGGTGGTGCTTTATGTCTGGGATGGCATAGAGTCCAACAGGATAAAGATCCTGCAAGAGACAAAATGCACTATCGAATCTTTATGCGTAGAAATCCCTTGTGTGTTGGGGAATAGTATAGCGATAGGAGTATACTACCGTCTATCTGGCCAAAATGATGAGACAGACAGTGAAATGCTAAGAGAAATTAGGGAAGCTAACCAAATTGGTAGTGGAGTAATAATGGGAGATTTCAATTACCCAAAAACGGAACGTGCAAGGATAAAACTTAAAGTTTCACCAAAAATCAGATTTCAATTACCCCAATATTGACTGGGTAAGTGAAAATGAAAATTATTCCTTACCTGCTAATTTTTGTTCCTGTAGTACCATGGATCATTCCAGACGGTGGGTTATGTCCCCCGTCCAGCAGATGGAGTCAGAACAAAAAACTCTCAGGGGAGGTCCCATATAACCACGCCTCCCCTGGCTCAAACCTCAGTAAAAGACTATCAAAGCCAATAGAGAAGAGATTATAAGAACAGAGGGATCAAGTTAACGAACAGAAAGCCATCTGGCCAATAACTAGGAACTAGTTTTGGAACTAAAAAGCCTTAACTGTGAACCTTGCAAACAGTATTGTGCTGAAAAAAACAGTCTGCAGTACCAGAAGTACAGAGAGAAAACGGAATCTAGAGACAGGTAAGCAGGGATGTCCCAAAAACAACTACCCCCAGAACAAGGGAGGGTGTCTGGAATGATCCATGGTACTACAGGAACGAAAATTAGCAGGTAAGGAATAATTTTCATTTCCCTGTACGTACCAGGATCATTCCAGATGGTGGGATGTACCAAAGCTTTCCCATCATGGGTGGGCCGTGGACAGCCCTGCCCGAAGGACCCTGTCCCCCAGCTGTCCGTCAGACGGAGCCCGGACGTCCAGGCGATAATGTCTGGTAAAAGTGTGAATCGACTTCCAAGTGGCCGCCCTACATATTTTCTGGATGGGCACGGAGGAACTCTCAGCCCAGGAGGTTGCCTGGGCGCGGAGAGAGTGAGCCTTAATCATCAACGGCGGACACTTACCTACTCCCAGATATGCCGCTATGATCGCTCCCTTTAACCAGCAAGCAATGGACTGCTTCGAGGCTATGCATCCTCTCCTAGGACCAGACCAAAGAACAAATAAATGATCGGAGAGCCGGAACTCATTGGTTATCTCCAGATAGTGCATTAGGACACGCCTTACATCTAACTTGTGGAGATCACCCGACTCCGAGGAAGAAAAGGACGGAAGGTCCACCGACTGATTGAGATTGAACCCGGAAACCACCTTAGGCAAGAAAGATGGAACGGTACGCAAAGAAACTCCACCGGGCGAAAATCGAAGATATGGCTCTCGGCAGGAGAGAGCCTGCAACTCCGAGATCCGGCGTGCTGAACTAATTGCTACCAGGAAGACTGTCTTGAGTGTAACATCTTTGATGGTAGCGGCACGCAAGGGTTCAAAGGGTGAGGTGCAGAGGGACCGGAGCACCAGGTTTAAGTTCCACGATGGACAAGGTGGTCGGATTGGAGGCTTCAGATGTTTGACCCCCCCTAAGGAAGCGCAGAATATCCGGATGGGAGGACAGAAGGCTGCCGTCCGTCCCCTGCAGAAAAGCCCCCAGAGCCGCCACCTGAACCCGGAGAGAATTGTAGGCCAGCCCTAGATCCAATCCTGCCTGTAGAAAGGAAAGAATCTGTGCCACTGAAGCCTGTGGAGCCTGAATGTCTTTCGAGACGCACCATTCTTCAAAGACCTTCCACACCCGGACATACGTGACCGATGTGGACGTCTTTCGTGCACGTAACATAGTGGAAATAACTGGCTCAGGATAACCGCGACGCCTCAGTTTGCGCCTTTCAAAAGCCAGGCCGCAAGACAGAAGCGATCTGCCGCTGGAAAAAATATTGGACCCTGACGCAGTAGCCGCGGGAGGTGACCTAGCCGAAGCGGGTTCCCCACCGCTAACTGCAGGAGATCCACGAACCACGGTCGTCGGGGCCATTCCGGTGCCACGAGTATCACCGGACCCTGATGAGCTTCTATTCTTTGAATGACCTTACCCACCAGTGGCCACGGTGGAAAGACATACAGAAGGCACCGTTGAGGCCATGGGAGTACCAGCGTGTCGACCCCTTCTGCACCGTGCTCCCTTCTTCGGCTGAAGAAGCGAGCTGCCTTTGCATTCCTGGCCATTGCCATGAGGTCTAAGTGAGGAATTCCCCAGCGTTCGATGATCAGATCCATCGCTTCCTCCGAGAGTTCCCATTCTCCCGGATCCAGGTGTTGTCGGCTGAGGAAATCCGCCTGTACGTTGTCGACGCCCGCTATGTGAGAGGCTGCCAGATGGAGGAGATGACGCTCCGCCCATTCCATTAGTCGGTCGATTTCCAGCAACACCAACCGACTCCTTGAGCCCCCCTGACGGTTGATGTATGCCACCGTGGTAGCGTTGTCCGACAGAACTCGAACCGCCCTGAGACGCACAAGGTGTAAGAAACCCTGAAGGGCGAGTCAAACGGCCCTGGCTTGATGGGCCAGGTCGATTGTTCCTTCGACCATTTCCCCTGAAGCGAACTGTCCTGACAGACCGCTCCCCAGCTGGAGAGACTGACATCGGTGGTCACTACTATCCAGTCTGGCGACTCCAGGGACACACCCTGAGCTAGCCTCAAGGGGTCCAGCCACCACCCGAGGCTGCGCCTTGCAAAGTCTGGGATTGGAAGGACCACCTGGTAATCCCGGGACACCGGCTTCCAACGGGAAAGCAATGCTCTCTGAAGGGGTCGGAGGTGGGCAAAAGCCCACGGCACCAGATCGATGGTGGAGGCCATGGTTCCCAGAACCTGAAGATAGTCCCACGCCGTCGGGAGCTCGAGAGCCAAGAACCTGAGGATCTGCTCGCGTAGAGCCTGCGCTCTCTCCTGGGTGAGGAATACCATGGCTGCTCTCGTGTCGAAATGGGCTCCCAGAAATTTCAGTGTCTGAGAGGGCTGTAGCTTGCTCTTTGTAAAGTTGACGATCCACCCCAGGGCATGAAGAAGTTGAATTACCCTGTCGACCGCCTGAATCCCCTGCACCCGCGACTTCGCCTTGATGAGCCAATCGTCCAGGTAAGGGTGTACCAGGATGCCTTCCCTTCTGAGCGCCGCTGCCACTACTACCATTATCTTTGTGAAAACCCGGGGTGCCGTGGCTAGTCCAAAAGGTAGAGCCCGGAACTGAAAGTGCTGATCCAAAACCTTGAATTGAAGATATCTTTGATGGGCGTGATGGATCGGAATATGTAGGTATGCCTCCGTCAGATCCAATGAGGCCAAAAACTCTCCCGGATATACTGCCGCCAGGACCGAACGGAGCGTCTCCATGCGGAACCAAGGAACCCGGAGGGAGTTGTTGACGGTCTTGAGATCCAAAATGGGTCGAAAAGTACCTTCCTTCTTGGGCACTACAAAGTAAACAGAATAGTGACCCCGTCCCAATTCGGAGGCCGGCACCGGCACAATTGCCCCCAAGGCAAGGAGACGACTTAGGGTCTGTCGAACTGCCTGGCGCTTGAGAAGGGACCCGCAGGGTGAGAACAGGAATCTGTCTGGTGGAGTGCGTACAAAATCCAACGCGTAGCCATGTCTTAGAATACTTAGAACCCATTGGTCTGAGGTTATTTGGACCCACGCTTTGTAGAAGAGCGCAAGTCGACCCCCCAGCCGGGGAATCGACTCGTGGGTCCGCCTGGCATCATTGAGACGACTTCGACGAGGTGCCCGCACCATGGCCGTCCTTACTGGGCCGAAGGCCTCGAAAGGACCGATTCCAAGTGTGCGAGCGAGATGAAGGGGCCCGAGGCGGTTGTTGCCTCATGGAGCGCACTCTACGCTGACTACGATATCGGCTTCTGTTGGTATTGAACGACCTGTAAGAGCATGGTCGATCCTCCGGTAACTTGTGGACTGCATTCTCATTGAGGGACTTAATAATCTGATCCAGGTCCTCACCAAACAGGTACTTGCCCTTGAAAGGGAGAGACCCCAGACGTGTCTTGGATGAAGCATCCGCCGACCAATTCCTTAACCAAAGGAGGCTGAGCGCCGACACCGCTGCTACCATGGCTCTTGCTTGCACCCTGATAAGATCATAGAGAGCATCAGCCCCATAGGCCACCACTGCCTCCAACCTGTCCGCCTGTTGGGCCTCGGAATCCGGGAGGGACTGTGAGGTGAGCAGCTGTTGCACCCACCGGAGCCCTGCCCGCTGTGCAAACGAACTGCAGATAGCAGCTCGCATGCCCAATGCTGAAACCTCGAATACCCTCTTCAGGAACACTTCCAATTTCCTATCCTGAATATCCTTCAACGCTGTCCCGCCAGTGACAGGGATGGTCGTGTGTTTTGTCACCGCAGAAACCGCCGAATCCACAGCAGGAACTTTGAGAAGCTCCAAAAAATCCACTGGCAGAGGATACAATTTGTCCATGGCCCTACCAACCCTAAGATTGGCCTCAGGGGTATCCCACTCCCGGGCAATTAGCTGTAGGATAGAATGATGAGTAGGAAAAGCCTTTGCTAGTGGACGAAGACCTGCTAAAAGTGGATCCCCCTTCTTGACATTAGGATCTGGAGCCACCGGATCCGGAGGAGGGTCAATATCCATCTCCTGTAAGATGTGTGGTATGAGCTCCTCCAATTCCCCGGCTTGAAAGATTCTGAGGACTCTGGGATCATCTCCCTCGACCTGGGCCACCAGGGAGGGGTCATCAGCGAGTGGATCCAGGAGAGGGTCTCCTCCCCCCGCTGGCTGCGGAGCTGCAAGAGTGGTCGGGGAACCTCGAGACGTTCCTGGCCGTCCCTCTGGAGGAGGGACGCCACCTTGGGGTAAAAAGCTCCCCAGGGAGGGGATCAGGCATGGTAGCTTAGCTGGAGGAGGTCCCCCTCCCCCCAGCAGGGTGTCTCTGCTACATACAAATGCTCTGTGCATTAAAACTACAAACTCAGGAGAGAAAAAAATCATCCAAATGTGCCCCAAGCCGAGTAACAGGCTGAACTCCGGCACCAGGAAAAGGCAGAGTAGTCGAGAGTTGGGCATCTGTGTCCTCCTCTGAGAGACCGCAGTTTGCAGCTGGGGACAAAATGGCCGCCGTTCCCGTGCTCGACGGAAACGGGGCCTGTCTCTTTCTGCCCCCGCGGTCCTGAAGACGCTCGACCTCCCTCGGAGGAGGGCTATCCTCCCCTCCCGAAGACATGCTGACAGGAAGTTCTTCTCGGTGCAGGGGATTTCCCTGTCCAACGCCGCCCTCACCGCGGAGGGAGGGAGGGAGGAGGAGGGGCAGCTCGCGCGTGCGAAAATAAAAGCAATCAACCGGGACGGAAGGACTGCCCGGTTCCCCACCCACCGACCTGATGAGACCGTCGGGGAATGACACCTCCCGATGGCAGGCGGCCCCGGGGAATATTACGTCGCAGGGCCGCGGGCCGGGAGACTCCTCGCACCTCAAGGGCGGGGCGGGTACACACAACCTCGGGCAAGAGGGGAGGGATCGGCCCCACCGATGTGCTCCCTCGGACCTGAGCGCCCTGAAGCAGAAAAACCTACGGCGCCCTAAAAATAAAAATAAACACTTACCTCCAGCCCTGCAACAAACGGGAGGAGGCAGGAAAGGAAAGGAGTAGAAGACAGAAACACAGCCTGTCAGCAAGTCATTGTTCCTTCAGGACAAAAAACCCCTTTCCTGGCTGAAAAGCTAAATCTCTACTAATAAAATTTGTTTAAAACAACTTGATCCCTCACAGAGAAATAAATTAAAGGAGTAAAAGGAGTAAAACCCTAAGGCTTAATGCTGGGGACCTCAGCGTCCCCTGCTCAACATCTGCTGGAGTCAGAACTATACTGAGGATTGAGCCAGGGGAGGCGTGGTTATATGGGACCTCCCCTGAGAGTTTTTTGTTCTGACTCCATCTGCTGGACGGGGGATATAACCCACCGTTTGGAATGATCCTGGTACGTACAGGGAACATCAGGACATGCTAGAGAGATAAAGTACCTGAATGGAATAAATGACAGTTTTATGGAGCAATGTCCTTTTGTGGATTGCAAACTGGTTAAAAGACAGGAAACGGAGAGTAGCATTAAATGGTCTGTTTTCACAGCGGAAAAAGATAAAGAATGGAGTGCCTCAGGGTCTACTTGAACCAGTGCTTTTTAATACACTTATGAATGATCTGGAAAGGGGTACGACAAGTGAGGTGATCAGATTTGCAGATGACACAAAATTATGCAGAGTAGTTAAATCCCAAGCGTATTGTGATAAATTGCAGGAAGACCTTTTGAGACTGGAAGATTGTGCTTTTAAATAGCAAATGAAATTTAATGTGGGCAAGTACAAGGTGATGCATTTAGGGAAAAATAACCCTTGCTATAGTTACACTATGTTAGGTTCTATCTTAGGAGTTACCACCAGCAAAGAGAGCTAGGCATCATAGTGGATAATACATTGAAACTGTCAGCTCTGTGTGCTGTAGTAGTCAAAAAAGCAAACAGAATTATTAGGAAAGGAATGGCAAAGAAAACAGTGTATATAATAATGCTTCTGTATCGCTCCATGGTGAGACCGCATCTTGAATACTGTGGGTAATTCTGGTCACCACATCTTAAAAACGTTATAGTTGCACTGGAGAAAGTGCAAAGAAGTATGACCAATATAAGGGGTTTGGAATTGCTAGCCTATGAGGAAAGGCTAAAGAGGTTAGGGCTGTTCAGTTTGGAGAAGAGACAACTGAGTGGGGATATGATAGAGGTCTACAAAATCATGAAAGGATTTAAACAGGTTAATGTAAATCGGCTATTTACTCTCTCAGATAACAGAAGGACTAGGGGGCACTCCATGAAGTTGACAAGTAGCTCATTTAAAACAAATCGAAGAAAATTATTTTTCACTCATAGGTAAGCTCTGGAATTCATTGCTAGAGGATGTGGTTACACCAGTTTGTGTACCTGGGTTTAAGAAAGGTTTGGGTAAGTTCCTAGATGAAAAATCCATAAACTTATATTAATTAATAAGTAATAGTAGCTTGAGATCTATTTAATGTTTGGGTACTTGCCAGGTTCTTATGGCCTGGATTGGCCACTGTTGGAAACAGGATGCTGAGGTTGATGGACCCTTGGTCTGAACCAGTATGGCATATAAAAAAAAAATAAAAAAAATTATGAAGATTTCTGCCAGAGTCCAGCTTAAATTTGTCCTGACTATCCTAAGTCTGCCCACGGTGCCACAGAAGCAAAATATAAAAATTAAAAAATAAACTGTGAAAATGCTTTTGAGCAAGGACAGCTCTGTTTCACTGCAATCAGAGAAGACTCTCGGTTGCAATACAAATGCCACCTGATTTTTATGTTCCCCAAGATCTAGTGCTCCCTACAACAGAAGCAGTATAGTTAGCATCAACTGAATTTGAGAGGATTTGCAGCTCTAACAGGTTATTCTATGTTAAAAGCTTTTGTACAATATTTTTAGGTACAAGTATTTTTTATTTTACAGGTAGCTTAGGTGGCCTGGCTTGTTTGGTTTTCGAAATAGGAAGTGTATTGGTGTTTTAGAGCATGATGTAATATTTATAGTGTTGCCTTTTCATAGGTAGGTTGTTACTGATTGAATGCTGGCAGTTACTGCTGTTTTGGTATGGGATGTTTATTATAATATAATTGTTTATTCATGGCTTTTGAGGGCTTGGCCCTCAAAAGCCATGAATAAATTTGTTTAGCCATGAATAAATAATTATATTATATAACAGGCCTAATGCCATAATAGGAAAAGGAGGTTGAGGTGAGGGAGACTGTTGGAGATTGGGGGGAGGTGGGCAATAGGTATTGAAGGGGAGAGGATACAGAGTGAGATTATTGGTGACTTGGAAGGGATTGAGATAAAAGTGGAGTGGAGAGGGGTCTGAGGGAGCAAGACTGAATCCCCTCCTATAAATGTCACTGCACATCCCTGATAATGATGGCAGGACCAGATGGCCCATCCAGTTTGCAAGATTCTTACAGTAGTATCTGCCGCTCCGTGCAGGATCCGTTCAAGGGTAGTGATACTTTCTATTGAACCAACACAATAACTCAAAGAAACTATAGTGTATGATCTTTTGAGACTGGGTTGATCTATTCCTGAAATCTGAATAAGGGACCTCTGTGGTTGCAAAAGATCATGCATTACTTCATCTCTGGATAATTTTCACAGTGGTCCAATAAAGGGTGTTACCACCTAATAAAGAGTCCAGTGTTCTCCAAGATCAATATCGTTACCAGAACTCTGTCTAATGGAAATGTAAAGAAAGTGTTTGTTTCAGGCGTCTAATAAAATACAGATGTTTAAGTGCTATAAACTCATGAGTTTTAAGATTCATCTGTGTTTCTATTAAATCTTATGATTTGGGTACATTTTGCTTCAAGTGCAAATGTGCAGGAACAGTGTACATATTCACATTTTAAACTTAACTGGTTTCCTGGAAGATCTTTCTCTTCAATGTTCTATATAAAAAATGTTAAACATTTTATCTTCTGATGAGTAAAACAGAAATTAAGAAGCTTCTATAAAGTAAAACATAGGACACGTTATCAGGCATATTCAGTGGGATAAACATCCCATTGAGATTCCTCAAATAAAATTATCTATAAATATCTATCCTTATTGTTTTGAAACCTAACCAGTTGTACTTGAATATCACCGGTTAGGTTTCAAAATTATCCAGGTACTCAAAAAGCCTCTCTCCCTATTCCCCCCAACCCCGGATTAGACAAATAAATTTAGGAAGGCCCAATCAAGAAGGCCACTCTCCCCAGCCAACCTCACCCCACACCCCTCAAACCCTTTACCACGTCTGAGAGCTCAGAACTACTGTCCAGCTCCCACTGCATCCAGTTTTGCTCTGTCCAGTGTTGCTCTTTTTGTTTCACTGGTTTGGGGAAATGGGAGTTCAGGCCAGTAGACCCACTGTTTTTTGTTTGGTTTTTTTTTCTTTGTCTTGGGAATTGCTACTTAACCTGCTATATTTTTTTGGAGTATAACCAATTAATGTTAAAGTTATCCAGGAATATGTTCCCAAACAACTTTAATCATCTTGTTTGCCATATCTAGCATTCTTTGAATATACATAATTATTTATTTAAAAGTTATTTATAAACTGCCTTAGCCATCCAAGGCAATGTACAACAGTAAACTAAAACAATCAATGAAATATCCAACATCTGTAATATACATAAGATAAAAATAAAATACACTACAGAATAGCTGAGCCTGGCTATCTCCAAAGACTGTTCTTTAGTTGCCACTTTTAGTCATTAGTCAAGACTTTAACTTCTTATGAAATTTTATCAGATCCTCTTCTCCCCTAAGTGCTAAGAGCAGCTCATTCCACATCTTGGGGATGACCCTATTGCAAAGCTTGGCAAGGTAACAAGCCTTAATTGGTGGTAATTGCACCTAATTTTGCTGTTGTGATCTTTGTAGCCTATTTGCTGTTTGCCAAGTCAATTGCTTACGTTAAGTGCAGTGGACCTTTACCCTTCAATATTTTGAAAGCTAAGACCAACACCTTAAATTTACATCTAGATTTTATTGGAAGCTAATGCAGCTTTTTCAATAAAGGGGCTGCAGAGTCACCTCCTGAATGGCCTGTTACCATCCTAGCTGCCATGTTCTGAATGATTTATAAATGCCTCATTAGTGATCCATTAAGACCAGAGTAGATACATTGCAGTAATCTATTGTGCTCATTACCAGCATATGTACTACTGATTTCAGTGTCTGTCCACTTAAAGGCCTCAGTTGCCAGGCTATTTTCAGACGTATAAACGCTATCCACACAACCCTTGAAATTTGTCTCTCCAAACTCTAGTCCTCATCAAGCAGTACACCCAATGTTTTAATTTTACCTTTTGCTAAAACCTTCTCTCCACAGACAATCAGATTGTATTTCTGTAGGTCTCCTCCAATTTGTAAAATTTCAATTTTTTAGAATTTAGAACTATTTGATTCAATCATTCACTGCAGAAAGACAGTCCTCACAACTTTTAAAAATTCTCATCAGATCTGACCCCAAACTTACTAAAACCCTTGGGTTTTTTTTAAACTTTGGGGGGTGCTTTTTCAGGTCAAATTGGCCCTTTTAGAAGATTGTGGCCCCAGGCAAAAGAGGCTGCCATTGTACGATTTTTCCCTTTTCCCTGCAGTATGTTTCTTGTGGAATTTTTTTGTATTTTACTGCAGAGGGGAACAATACCATGGGAACGCTTCCCCTTCCCATGGTGTTTTACTATGGCCTGTGGAATTTTCCCCCTTTCACAGTAAAATACCACAGCATAGGATATGATCCCTTAAGTTATAAAGTAGTAATGCTTCAGTATTATCAGCTGGTCTAAAACCAAATTGATACTTATCAAGAATATTATGATCCTCCAAAAACTGTTGTAGTAATTTGTGAACCATATTTTTGTTAACTTTTGTCCCAAATTACAAGTTTGAGATTGGTTGGATAATTTGTAAAATGTGTTAAATCGTACTTCTGATTTTTCAAAACAGGTCATACAGTTACAGTTTTTAGTTAACCTGGAATATATCATTAGGTATTCTGATAGAATGTATTCAAGCAGTTTTGTGTGTGACAGGAGAAAGAATCTAGGGCCTTTCCCGCACACTTTAAACAAACATCCTCCATTTAAAACCAAAGGACTTCTGATAGAAATCTTTTTGGATGCCAGAAGAATATGATATTCATCATATGACAAGTTAACAGAATTCAATATTATCCTCTCAACATCCAGGCTGTGAAAACTAAGGACATGATGTTGGGGTAAAGCATTATTCCTTCATTCTGAGAGTTGGAGAATTCCCGAACCTGACTGATTCAAAAGCAGCAGGAACCAAATCTGTTTCAGCCAATGAAGGACAAAGAATATCATAGTATCTTGGTCTTTTTACAGTTTTAGAAAGGTTTTCGCCACCAGAGGAACTGGAGGATATGTGTAAAGAAGATCTTCTCCCCAATTTATGGAGATGTCCAAAGCTAGTCTGCCCTTGAAAGAGCTGAGGAGTCTTTCTGTTCACATGGGATGCAAACAAATCCATCATTGCTGTTCCCTATTCACTAACAGAAAAAGAGTGAGATACCAATAACCACCACAAAAAATGACATCAAAATGCCAAGATATAAAAAATTAAGTACTTACAGTATATCAGAGGACTTGGTACCAGCTATTAACAGTACTCAAAGTATAATCCACAATCTCTCACCCAAAATGGGCCCCAAACTGTATCATGTGGAAGCATTGAAGTCACGTCATCTACCAAATTCAATTTACTATCCTAATACAAATTTTATTATTAATTTGAATTACTCATTTATTCAATAACATTTTTTGAAAAGTGTATTTATTTTATCCGATGTGAGAAAAATTCTTACCAGAAAGATTTATATACTTAACTGGCCACCCAGCTATAAAGCTCATTCAAAAGGCTACAGAAACCGCAAATGCTTCCACATAACAAGTACCCAACACTGACAATGATTCGGCGCTAATGCGCCTTTATCAGGGGTCCAAAATTCCTGCTGACACCTGCTCTGCAGAGCTATCATTCAAAATGGCAGCGATTGCTACTGGACAAATAACTAAGAGCTGCGGCTGTGTTTTCAAAACAGCTTTCAAAAAGAATGTTATCTTTTGACACCTTGTGTACATCATTCCCAATATATCTGCCCATTATGTCAATGCTTCCATGATTGCTTTCACTTATCGTCCAGATATCCATCCCTATCATCAAGTGAAAAGAAGACGACCAACCCCATTAAATCCATCCAGTTTATACAAACTTATGTGACTTAATTCCCAACCTCAGTCTATGAACTAGAAATGTTTATGAATATCTCTCCTCCATAGTAGAGAAAATAGCCAATGAAACTAGCAAAAGATTGGTAAAGCCTCAACAGCAGATTTATTTTACTTGCTGGGGTAATTATGGATAACAAAACAAAAACTGAAGGCGCTCTCTTTTGAGGAAGAGTTTGTTTGATGACTATGGACTTATTGTATAAATTGTTTAAGGGTATGTGTATGTATAATAATGGCATGTGTGATGGCATGGTATGTGTAAGAAAGTTTGTTTTGTTCAGCTTAGCTAGAATACTAAATTATTGTCTTACATTTGCTCTGACCAGTAATGGCCTCAAATAAGGTTATGTTTTGGACGCATATCCACTTCCCACAACCTTTATATTAATCTATCTTGAACTTTATTAACTGTTGATTATACATGCACTATAAACAAAAGACAACTGGCCTTTTTCTGCCACCTCCTCCCTAGGAGTGACCACTTTGAATTCAAAGTTTCAAGACTGCAAATGATTCTTAGTGTCAATATTTCGTAAGACCCAAGACTTGCAACTTAGTCCCAATGGACCATCTTATATTTTCATTTGAATCAAAGTCATTATATTGTCATACTAAATATGACAAAGGGAAGATTGTAGGAGAATTTTGAAAAGATTTTCCTATGAAGCTATTCTGACTGCACTGTGAAATTGCACTGCTTAGACTTGTAAAAACTATCCAAGGGTGCTGAAATGCCAGAATATGCTATATGTCAAAAGCAAAAAGATATGTTGTTTCATTCCTGCCTTCTGGGCTCAATTTACAAGAAATCACATGACTTACAAGAATTCAGTATTATTAACATATATGAGATAAAATTATGTCAGCCATTAGGAAAATGTTATGCAAACAAACAAGCTAGCTTATTGGTATGTAATTTGAAGGTGGCAACCTATTTAATCTATTGTATCAGGAAAAGCAGGGACAGGGAACACTAGCTGGAATGACTATGGAACGCAGTGGAGATCAAGTGATAGTGTCCAGAGCTCTATGAATCTTGGAGGTAGACTGTCTTTGAGGCCAGTAGGTGACAACTTAGTATATTTTTTGGAATATCCTTGGATAGATCTATCACTTCTAAGTCTTGCCCAATTACTTTGAACAACAATTACTTTTCGGTGGAAAAATCCTTAATTTCATTAACTGCCACTATTAAAAGTATTTATAGATGGATCCAGACTCAGAAAAATTAAATTTCAGCCTAATCTATCCAGATTGAAACTTTGCAGCAGACAACTGATAGACTAGCTTCAGTCTATCAGTTGTCTTCAGTCTATTTTATTCAAGAGAGGGTTGTGATTAATTGGAGACTGGAAAATTTGGAGAATTCATTGAGACTGTTAAGAGTTCTAAATATTCCTGCTGTCTTCATGGTATTAAAACTTTGATGAAGAAAGTACTTTGTATTTCTCAAAGTGTTTTACCTAATATCTTTAAGATCTATTATATTCTAGGAGGAAGATAGGCTGAAGTTAAGGCCAGCAGTCAGGGAACAGTGAATCAAAGAAATATGGATCATGGAATCTATGGTGGTAGATGAAGATCATAGGGCCATATTGTTGGTTACCTTTGTTTCTTTATAAGACTGTTACATTGGTAAACAAAGATTTTGTTTCCTTCAGGCTTTTTGGTGTTCCAAATAGATTTTTTATGCTGATCACAGATATTACTTTGAAATTTGTACATTATGGGGTAGATTTAAAAAATTTGCGCGATCGCGTACTTTCGTTCGCGCACCAGGAGCGAACAAAAGTACGCTGGATTTTATAAGATACGCGTGTAGCTGCGCATATCTTATAAAATCCGGGGGTCGGCGCGCGCAAGGGGGTGCACATTTGTGCAACCTGCGCGCACAGAGCCCAGCGCGCGCTGCCTGTTCCCTCCGAGGCCGCTCCAATTTCAGAGCGGCCTCGGAGGGAACTTTCCTTCACCCTTCCCCCACCTTCCCCTACCTAACCCACCCCCCTGGCCCTATCTAAACCCCCCCTACCTTTGTTGGCAAAGTTGCGCCTGCTGAAAGCAGGCGTAACTTTGCGAGCGCCGGCTGGCAGCCCCGCTCCGTGTTCTGGTCCTGGGGGCTGGTCCGGAGGCCGCGATCACGCCCCCGGAACACATCTGGGCTGAAACCACGCCCGCGTCGCCGCCCCTGAAACGCCGCGTCATGCCGGACACGCCCCCGACACGCCCCTTTTACAAAGCCCCGGGGCTCTGCGCGCGCCGGCGGCCTATGCAAAATAGGCGAGCCGGCGCGCGAGAGCCCTGCGCGTGTAAATCCGGCCAGCTGATCCTGACTTTGTGCCATCAACATCCAGCAATCCTCATTTAATATCTCAGTCAGAGCTGAACGATCTGGTCAGAGATTTGGCTTTATCGAAGAGTCAGGCGGAGCTGCTTGGGTCAAGGCTGCAAGGATGAAATCTTTTGTCATCTAATACGAAAATTTCAGTATTCTACAGCCGTCCTGATGATTTGACAAAATATTTCAATCAAGTAGACAGTCTGACTTTTTTCTGAGACATCAATGGACTGTTTTGTGCTCTTGAATGTGACCACGACCCAACAGAATGGTGACTGTTTATTGATTCATCAGACTTAAGTTTGAAGGCTGTTTTGCCGCACAACGGCAATATCTACCCATCAATACCTGTTGGATATGCCGTTCATATGAAAGAAACATATGAGAACATGCAGCTACTGCTGAACCACATTGAGTACTCAAGGTACAACTGGAATTTGTGTGGTGATCTCAAGGTAGTTGCAATTCTACTGGGTCTCAGCTTGGTTACACCAAGTATTGTTGTGTCCTTTGTGAGTGGGATAGTCGAGCAAGAGATTCGCATTACGTCAGAAAATTCTGGCCTCTCCACAAGAAGTTGGTTCCAGGGCAGAAGAATGTTGCACACGACCCATTGGTGGATCCAAGTAAGATATGTCTTCCACCTTTGCACATCAAACTTGGGCTGATGAAAATCTTCGTTAAGGCAATGAACAAGCAAAGTAAAGCCTTTGATTATTTGCAGCAAATGTTTTCACGCATAAATATGACACTGGTAAACACTGGTAAATAAATTTCTGGGAACATTTTGTTTCCTCCACAGCCTTCGGTGAAACAAGTAGATTTTAACAAGCTGAACACAAATATGCATGTATTATGTCTGTATCACGTGCCGTTTGCCAGAAAAGTGCAATATACATTAAGCATTGTTACTGTAGCGGCATAAGCTATAATGGCAATGCTGGCACCAGAAAACAAAATTAAAAATGTTTTGCCACAGATTTTCATTTTTAATCACTGTCTGACGCTTCATGGATGAGAGTCCAACAATAATCACCCTGCATGGAGGGGTTCCACTTGCCCTGATACCGTTTCTCCATTTTAACAGTGTCTTGATGAAACCTTTCACCATGTTCGTCACTCTCAGCGCCAAGGTTGTCTGGGAAGAAGTCCAAGTGGGAATGAAGAAAATGTATCTTCAATGACATGTTGCGCTTCATCAATCTGTATGCCTGAAGCAGATTTTAAACCTGTTCAACATAGTCTGCTGCCTTATAGTTGCCTAAAATGGGCACACAAAGCTATAATAAAAGATAAAAGAAGGTGCTTTCATTGGCACACAAATCCGAGCTGTGATGAAGGACACCCATGTTGATGGTCTTCTGCAAGGTACAGAACATGTTGCGTGGACAGCCTTCAAGAATGTCGTTTGCAACTTTTAACAAGTTACTTGTTAAATATTTTAAAATACTCTCAAGATAATTTGCCAGTATTATCGAGGATCTATTATTTGCCTCAACGAATTTCAACTGATAATAAGAGCAAACAGCAAGTAAGCCAGCAAGATTTAAATTCAGATTTAAACTTGACTGAGTTCTTGGAGAAATCTTTTGAATCTGATATAAACACTAGAGCGACACTCTTGATTCAATTTTCATGTGTAACCGATAGAGACAAAGTGTTAAGATCATATTTTAGATTTCAAAAATTGAAATTCTACGGCCACTCAGTGCAGATTTTCCCAGACATTGCTAAAAGTTCCCAGTTGAAAAGAAAAACATTTCTTGCAATGAGGGAAGAAGCTATAGAGCGTGGAGCAAAGTACTTGTTGCATTTTCCCTGTAGATGCATATTAACCTTTAGGGATTTTAAATACGTTTTCAATGAACCGGAGCAATTGCATTTATATTTAGATTTGCACTCTCAATCCTAAAGAAACTCCGTATAGTAGTTGGATATAAATGACAGTTGTCACTCACAGCACGGTTAATTTGGTGTAAACTTTGAATTAACAATTCTTAGTAGTATTGCTCTAGTTACCTGTTGGTCTCCCCCAGATTTCTTAGGGATTCATTCAATATGAGCGCAGATCAATTTATGGTATATTTCTTGTATATCTTGAAGGATGATACATAATGAATGATAATTTCTTGATCTGTAGCATACATATTGTAATTTGTTTTCTTGTAATATTGTTAAAAATTCAATAAAATATAAATTTAAAAAAAAATTGATTTTCTGCCTCATGTTATCTCAATGAACTGCCACAGCATCTTCAAAAATGTGCCACATGATTTTCTAATCCTTACTTCCAAATCTATCAATGAGCATGAGCAGAAAACTGGAGGACCAGATTAAAATTCTTATACATATATTTTTTCTACCTCTACATAAACTTTTAAATCTGGTATCTAAATACTGCAATTTTTGGAGGAAATCACCAGGGACATGGGCACAAAGTACATCTATTAGCAGGTAATTCCTGTGATTAGAATTCTCAGATATAAACAGAATTGAGAGAGGATGGAATGAAATCTGTAAGAAAGCTAGTAACAAGACATAATGGGGGAGAAAGGAAGTATATGCTTATTTTTTCAAAGGAGGGGTGGTGGCTACAGAAGTTAACAAGTCGATTTTAAAAGGCCTGCAACACCATTAGATGCTGTCCCGGGGAAGCTCGCACTGGCAGCCGGCCGGCGCATGGAGTTTTCTTCTGCTCCAGAGGAGCAGTAAGTATAAAAACAAAAAAATTGGGAATAGCTAAGGTAGGTTTAGGGGTCGGAGAGTAGAGGAAGGAAGGATAGGGTTAAGGTTAGGGAAGTTCCCCTCCAGTCCGGTCCTTTACTGGAGTGGACTGGGAGGGAATTGGGCAAAGGCCCGATTGCGTCACTGCATGATTCTTTTAAAATCCCCCCCCCCCTCCGTGTGTGGAAGAGGCCTCCCGCCTGCACATGGGCAAGCGGACATTAAAATCTGGCACATATGTGCGCATGGGAATCACATTTTATAACACACGCACCGATGCGTGCGTGTTATAAAGAGCTGCGTCCATGTGCATGCGCCGGGAACCGTGCGCACATGGACATGCACGCAGGCCTTTTAAAATCTACGCCTAAGTCTCCATAGAAAACTGATAAAAACTTAAAGTGACCCTCTGGTAAATAAAATAATTAGACCACAATGCGAAGCTCAGTATGACGTTTGTCCCTCCTCATACTTCCTAGTTTACAAATGTCCTTTCTCTTGTAGCCCATCAACTCCCCCCACCCAGACACTGTTGGTCAGTACCATTGTGCTTTCCAGGGCTGTACAGCAACACAGAGTACGCATTTCAGGTGGCAGAGAGCACCCACTGGCAGGTATTAGCAAATCCACACACACACACACACTATGCAGCTTCTAACAGACACCACCATTTCTGTTATATAAACAGAAGCTAAGCAGTTTTAAGCAGTAAACTGAGCAGCCTCCTGCAAGCAAATGTCCAGCAGCCTATTATAACCGTAAAACTCCACAGCAATGTCAATGAACAAGACAAAACTGTGGATATGATAGTGTCTGACTATTGCCAAGTATTATATACAGTTCTTCACCTTATGACATGCATATTAATTTTCAGCTGGCAAGCAATTATATATAGTACCCATTTAAAAGTCCATTCTAACCTAATTTTAGAGAGCAGGACTTCCATTACATTAGAAAGTACACAAAGAATCAAGGAATTACGACATAAGCAGTGCTAGAATACAGTATCATCAAACTAAGCATAATGCAATGCAAGCATTCTTTGCACAAAATGTTTCCATTATAATATGAATAGTGTCAGTCAGTATAATGAAAGACAGTACAACAATCTGTGCTCTTAGTAGATATGCATATTTGAGAAAATAGTGTAGCAGTGTAATAAATATCAAACTTACAAACAACTTAATTTTATGTAGATAGTAAAAGCTCAATTTCCCTGGATTTTTAAATTATTATGTACTGGCCACTCAAAATCTGTAGACAGCTGAGGGAATCCCAAGGTCAACCATAACAGCTGTACTGTGATCAGCAGAATGTTAAACACCTGAACAGAAATCCTAGGAAAACTGGCACTGTTTCAAACAAGTGTGTACTTTTGCATAAAATATAGTTACCTGTAACTGGTCTTCTAGTTCAATTAGACATCAGCACAGCGTTTTATGCAGTTAAGCATGATATTTATTTATTTGATTTATATTCAGACTTTTTGCACTTCAAAGCAGATTACATTCAGGTACAGTAGGAATTTCCCTATGCCCAGAGGATTTACAATCTAACTGGGTCATTCATCAAGCTGAGTTAGGGCATCATCGTGTGATAAACAGGGTCTAACACAAGAAAGATGCGCGATGTTTACCGTGTCGCATCTTAGTATGTAAACATGGTAAGTATGCAAAAGCAAGGAAATTATACAAATGAGAGACTCCTACTGCAGGATTTAACATGGGAAATAACATCTTTTTGATATGGGGTAGAGTGGAAAAAGGTTTTTATCATGCCATTATCATGTATCGCGGCTATTACTGCATATGATAAAATGAGGTCTTCTCACAGACACACTTACACAGGCCTGGTGGGCCAATAAAAAAGCTTTTCTTACCTGCCCTGTCTTCTGAAAGCTACAATGTTAGGGGGAAGTGTACTAATAATGGAATACTGGCTGCTTCAGGCTGCTCAACAACAACAACAACAATTACTACTACTACTTCTACAGGCACTACTACTACTACTACTACTGGCAAGGGAGGTTCCAATGCCTCCTATCGAAGTGCCTGCACCAAAGTCAGAGCTGCAAGCCCCACTGGTGGAATGTGCTGGCTCACGTCAGGGCTTACCATGCAGGAGAGCACGCAGGCAGTACAGGGAGCACATATTTCATTCTCGCTCCACATTGCTGGGGATGCCAGAGGATCACATGGCTATGAGGTATTGTCTCAACTATCAGACTATCATGGAATTATATCAAGAACTCAGAGGCCCAGCAGAAGTCTTCCATCTAGTCAGCAACAAATCTCTGTAGTCAGGACGGGCCCAGCAGGCTTCTTCCTTCTAGGTGGCACAGAAACTCTGTAGTGAGGACAGCCCCAGCAGATGTCTTCCATCTAGCTGGCACAACAGCTCTGTAGTCCAGACAGGCCGAGAAGGCTTCTTCCATCTATCTTACACAGGAAATTGGTAGTCAGGATGGGCCTAGCAGTCTTTTTCCATCTAGGCAGCACAGGAACTCTGTAGTGAGGAAGGGCCCAGAAGTCTTCTTCCATCTAGTCGACACAAGAACTCTGTAGTAAGGATGGCCCCAGCAGTCTTTTTCCATCTAGCCAGCACAGGACGGGCCCAGAAGTCATCTTCCATCTAGCTGACACAGGAAATCTATATACAGCAGATCAGCCTGGCTTGTTTGGACAAGTCATCTTTGAGTGAATTTTGAGAGCCTTTACAACGTTGGGCCTTATGGTCCTTTTTCTCCGGGGATCTTTTTGGTGGCTTGGGGTGGCATTTCTTTGGGCGGACTACCCCTGTGCTGATCTGAAAGCCAGGGACTGCTTCGCGGCAAGGACTCCTGGAAGCATGGGGCTGGCACGGGTGCAGGTTCTGGCAATCATTGAATGAGGTGGGTTAATGCTGTGGTCAAATTGTTGATTGAGGTGGAGATGGTGGTTAGGCCCTGTATAAAGCCTGCTGTTTATGCCAGCTCGGCTTGGGTGTGACTGATGTGAGTGCTCCCCAAATGCACCATCTCTGCCAGTATATAGTGCAAGTGGAGCCCATGCCTTCTCTCGATGCAATTGAGTGTGTCCTGGACTGCACGATCCAGAGCTGCTGGTGCTGTAGGTACTGTGGTTGATGGTGGCTGAGGCGCTGTCTGAGGCTCCAACACAAGTATGGGCGGGCAGGCGGGCTGAGCAGGCTGGGTATCTGGTGCATCCTGCTGGTGACGTTGTGTGCTAGAGGCAGGTGGGGGTTGACCAGCTTCCTTCTATGGCAGGAATGTCCCCTCCATAAAGGTGGAGAGGTTTAGGCTTGTGTTGAGCGTAGTGGTGAACCAATGGGTTGCAATAGCTGGTGCTGTTCTGTTGGCTGCTGCTACTCCTCCTCCTCTTCTTCGCTCCACTGGGTCTGAGCATTGAGTTGCAAGGTTGCTCTGAGAGCTGGGGCTGTGCTGCTGGTCTCTGGGGTTTCATGGCAGGGCCGGGGGTTTCCTGGGTGAGAGCTGTGGAAACAAAGAAGACATAAGTATGGCTAAGACGTGCACATGTACTGTTTGGCATAAGATGTGCATTTTGCCTCAATCAATGTCAGCACCTTATGCCAAAATATATGGACATTTGTAGCAGATTTTACATTTATAGGTGACATGAACTTACCAGCTCCAGCTCATGTCATATTCAGGGTTTCGTCCATCCCCTTGAACATATTAAGTCCCAGCCATTGAAACAGGCGCTCTTCCATGGGGGTCAGGATTATCATGCAAGGGGTTCCTTCTCCTCCCGTCTGGCACAGATATATGTTGCGGCTCACCACCTTGTTTTTCAGCTGTGTCCTGATGTCCCGGTAGCAGTGGGCCACATGCCCTTCGGTCCTCTTTATTCTGCTGTGGCCTGGGCGACGGTGCAACATATCTGGCCCTTGGCTGATCTGGATGTCTTCACTACCCGGTTTCTAAACAGCAGTTTGTAATGTTCCAGGACCCCAGCGATGAGCAGTTCGTTGTCCTCGACGCTGAACTTGTAGGAATGAAAATGAGGTCAACCTGCTGCCTGGCTGCCAGATGATCGGGTTGCAACTTCCACTTCTGGAGAGGTATCATATTCATCACTCTCACACTCCCCTTCCTTCCTCCCCACTCCTGCACCTGCCCTGACACCTTCCCCCTTTTACCTTCTCTGTCTAGCCCTACACTGCCGAAATCCTTCCACGACACTGCTCTACCTATTCCCTTCAGCCTCCCACCTCCTCCTATCCCATCCCTCCTTCCTGTACCTACTACTGTCCTTACCCCTACTCCTGAATTTCCTTCTCCTACCACTCCTGGCAACCTCCTCCCTCCTACTCTTCCTCCTCTCCTCACACTTTCCAAGGTCCATTATCTCCAGATTCTCACTCCTTCTTCACCATCACACACAGGGACAAACTGACAAACCAGACAAACACACAAAAACTTCACACAGATACAGATAAGAGACAAAAGAATAAGAAAAAAGATGAGAACACAAAACAGGACATCTCACTCAGAAATCGCTAAGACACTCCTCTTTAACCAAAAACAACTAATCAAAAAACCTCCTCTCCTTTCTCTCCAATGCCTGACACACTTTTGAAGACAGTCTATCAGAGCCAGAAGGCAGGAAGACAACAGATAGACCAGTAGCCTTAGACAGGGATACTTTATTGTACAATAGGTTAAAAGCACCCAACTCTGGCCAAGTTTCGCTAAATTTGCTGCATCAGGGCTGCAACACCTATAAAAACACTCAATCAGATAGAATAATAGAACATTGATATATAACATAATAAAAATCATAAAAATATATAAACAATAATAAACTTAAAAACATGTAAATGAACACATAATGATATAAATAAAACAAAACAATACACACATGTATATAGCCTATATAAAAAAAATCCATACTTAAGAAGCATATTAAGTATTAATGATGAATATGACTTTGTTAAAAAAAAGTTTCTAGAAGAAATAATAATAAGAAGAAAAATGATAATAAGAAGAAGGTATTTTCGATTCTTTTACCTCCTCGCCTTAGTAAATCAGGTCCTTAGATTATGAGCCTTCTGGGGATAGGGAAATACCTACAGTATCTGAATGTAATCTGCTCTGAAGTGCCTGAAAGGCGGAATATAAATCAAATAAATAAATAAATGTGTCAAGATTCAAGACCAGTTTCTTGGAGCTGGGATTATATTTACCAGCAAAGAATGCACAGATCCTGTCCCTCCTGGAACAAACTGCTATAGGGGCCGTACTGTAGTATTGTGGTCCCTCCAAAGACAAGCACACACTTTGTAATTTATTTATTTATATGTTATTTATATACCATCTTTCCGTTTCAGAACAAAACGGTTTAAAATAAAAGATACATACTATACAAACATAACAATGCAAATAATACAACATATCATATCATTGCCCCCACTGTGATGATTAATGAGAAACATCTTCAATGTGCACTTGGAATAGAATTTGAAGCCGCTAACCTACTTTGCTAACATGGGCCTGGATTCATCATTCCTTGCAGAATGATGAATCCTGCGAAAACGGGAGGGCGGGCCTGCGAAAACCTGCAGCCTTTGCACCACGGCGGTGCACCGGCTGCAGACTTTCGCACCAAATAGCGCTACCGTGAAAGGTTGTGCTATTCGCCGTGCTACTGCCGACGACAATGTTAGTAACATTATCACCGGCAGCGAAGACACCGCCGACTCCGCCCCCCAACTAATTTGCATTCTATCGCATGCGAAAAGGCCCTTTTCGCATGCGATAAGCCTTTGATAAATGACCCCCATGATGAGAAAAACCAACACAAAATTAAAAGAAAAAGCCTTCAAGCAAAGATATAATACATTCGTGACAGATGCCCATTTATTGTTGAAAAGTCTGGGATGGATGAGGAGTTAAATCAGCAGAACACCAAAAAATAAAACTTGTCCAGGGCCAAAAATCGGTCTAGGGCACTACAAGGATAAAAATAATAAACATTGCTAACCACCAGGGGTGGATTGCAGGCAAATATCAGCTGGGGGAATTTTTTTCAAAACTGGCCCACGGGGTATCTGACTCACTCGTGCACTTTCTGTGCGACATGTGCTTCAACAGCTCCCAAAATCACACCAAGCTAATCACTGAAAGGAACACTTGGAGGCTGGCAGAACTGAGACCAAAAAATCTCCAAATACAATTTCACATATTTCCTAACAAACTAAGTAGAGCACATCCTATACCAGGGATGAGCAAACTGAGCTGCAGACCCCCTTCCATCCATGTGGCGTCCCCCTGTTTGGTTACATCTCTTATAATTCCTGGATTCCTGGTCTAGTGTTAAAGTCTTTTGCCAACCAATCAGCTCTTGAACCAGTTGCCAAGAAATGAGATAACTACACTGCCAGCCAGCGACTCAGACGCGCACATTTGCTGTGGTGCTGCTTCCCTTGTGCTCAGTGACTCTCCTCCCTCCTGCCCCAGCATTGCTGCATCATTATGTAAAAGTTATTGCTTATTGTCAGCCCTTCTTCAACCTGCCCTCTTCCTTTCCCATTCTCACCCCTTCTTGGCACCCTCACTTTCCAGAAGACTCACCATTTCCACAGCCAGTTGCCCCTCAACACTCAGCCCAGCCACTTCAGATAGAAGTCTCACTAACATTGCTCATCCTCCCCCTTTCTGACAGTAGTTTGCTCCACTTCTCAGGGCCTTCACCACTCCAGCACATTCTCATTGACTGTGTGCTACAGTCTGTGGCTTATGTGGTTCTCTAGGCTCTGCTCTGCCTACCTATTCCTGGAGAAGTGAGGACTAGAAGTGATCCACACTGCCTGCTTCCTCCAGGACTTAAGTAAAAGAAATTTAAGCCATGGCCAACACTATAAGCATCACTGCTGCAGCCAAGACTGAAAAGAGCCTAGACCATGACAAAATAGCTCCAAATCAAATTCTGCTTTCCCACAACATGGAGCTAGTGCATCCAGGACTGGTGGCAGAGTATTGGGCAGCTCAGGCAAAGTTTATAGCCTTGCAACCCCCAGCATCACCATACATACATACGCACACAAATAAAAAAATATACATTTGTAATAAAATGTAACATGAAGAAAGGACAATGTACAGTTTTCTGGAGTAAAAATATCACAACATGTATACCGTATCTACATGCACTGGCTGTGGTGCCAACCAGAAAACCCTGCAAAAAATTTAAAAAAAACCACTTGGAACTCATATGGTATTAGGCTCATTTTAATGCATAGTGAGTGTGGGCCTAGCCCTCAGAAAGCCATGAGTAAACTAAATTACAATTATAATATAGTAAACCTCCCATACTAAAAACAGAGCTAACTGCCAGCACTCAAACAGTAACAATTCTACTTATGAAAAAGCAACACTGAAAGCCCTAAAATGTCAATACCCTCCATGAGAGGCTTCTAAGAAAAGTCATGGGATAGGAGACGATATACTTTTGTGGATTGCAAACTGGTTAAAAGGCAAGAAACAGAGAATAGGATTAAATGGACTCTTTTCACAGTGGAAAAAGGTAAACAGTTGAGTGCCTCAGGTATCTGTACTAGAACCAGTGCTTTTTAATATATTTGTAAACAATATGGAAAAGGACACGACGAGTAAGGTGCTTAAATTTGCGGATGAAAAAAAATTATGCAGAGTAGTTAAATCACAAGTGGATTGTGATAAATTGCAGGAGGACTTTGTGAGACTGAAAGATTGGGTGTCCAAATGGCAGATGAAATTTAATGTGGACAAGTGCAAGGTGATGCATATAGGGAAAAATAACCCTTGCTGTGGTTATACGATGTTAGGTTCCACATTAGGAGCTACCACTCAGGAAAGTGATCTAGGTATCATAATTGCTAATACATTGAAATCGTCGGCTTAGTGTGCTGTGCAGTCAAAAAAGCAAACAATGTTAGTAATTATTAGGAAGGGAATGGAAAATAAAATGGTGGATATCATAATGCCTCTGTATCGCTCCATGGTGAGACCGCACCTTGAATACTGTGTTCAGTTCTGGTCACCGCATCTCAAGAAAGATATAGTTGCAATGGAGAAGGTACAGAGAAGGGCAACCAAAATGATAAAGGGGATGGAATGGCTCCCCTATGAGGAAAGGCTTCAAAGGTTAGGGCTGTTCATCTTGGAGAAGAGACAGCTGAGGGGAGATATGATAGAGGTCTACAAAATCATGAAAGGACTTGAATGGGTAAATGTGAATTGGTTATTTACTTTTTTGGGTAATACAAGGACTAGGGAACACTCCATGACGTTAACAAGTAGCTAATTTAAAACAAATCGGAGAACATTCTTTTTCACTCAGTACATAATTAAGCTCCGGAATTCATTGCAAGAGGATGTGGTTATGGCAGTTAGTATAACTGGGTTTAAAAAGATTTGGATAAGTTCCTAGATCAGAAGTACATAAACTGCTATTAATCAATAAGGATTACTAGCTTGGGATCTATTCATTTAATGTTCAGGTACTTGCCAGGTATTTGTGACTTGGTTGGCCACAGGATACTGGGCTTGATGGACCCTTGGTCTGACCCAGTATGGTATATCTTATGTTCAATACAATTCCTATTAAGAAAACAGGACAGCCAAGCTGCTATAGATCCCTACAAGGCAACACCATAATAGAATACTTCAGACAGAACACAGACAGACCCTCACCAAATACAGAAAAGTGATGACTTTTGGAGTGAAGAAACTCACCCAAAGATGAGATTTGTGCAATGTTCTCTCAACCTAGCTTGATATTACCCAGGTAGAGTCCATCAAGCTAGGTTGAGAGAACATTGCACAAATCTCATCTTTGGGTGAGTTTCCTCACTCCGAAGTCCATCAAATCTTCACAAGAGAGCACTGTTCTGTTCGTACGTCTCACTTTGAATGTCAAATTGGCCCCTAACCCCCTACACTAATACCTAAACCTCACCTTGAGTGACTAGGTAGGCCTCATATAGGGGTATAAATACCTACCTGGTATGAGGGCATTATGGCTAGGCACTCTCTCTCTCTCCACCCCCCATGGTTGTATAGAAGGGCCCTGCCAGCTAGGCTGGCTCTCTAGGACCTTAAAACCAGTAAAAACAGCATTTGCAAAAACATTGCAAATACACATTAAAGCCATGCAATAGGGCTTCACAAATCATGAAACCTGGCCACAAAACCCACCCCAAACTCCTCTCCTTTTTCTATTTTGCATCGCACTATGCGTTATTGCGTTTTCACATCCGTTAAAGATGCTTTTTGCATGCAAAAACACCAGATAGCAGTTTGATAAATGACCCCTTTACTTCTCTTCAGAGAATGGAAACGTTTTCTCACATTTTTATTTAAAGCCCTGGGGGTTATATTCAAAACTTTTATCCAGCTAAGTACAGGACTTAGTTGGATAAATAGCAGGTTTTGAAAATCACACCGATTTCACCACCCCAGACTTATCTAAAAACTTAGCTGGATAAGTCAGGGGCAGGCCAAGGGTATTCTGGGGCAGAGCACCATTTTCCAAATAACTCACAGCTCGATACAGTATCGTCCGGTCGAAGATTGCCCGTCTGTAACGTGCTGGGAGCGCACAATATAGATGAGTAAGGCGATCCAGCGATACAGTCTCCAGTTTCACGCGTCCTTAGCGCTTCCTAAAATAAACACATAACCCTTTCCGCACCCAGCATGTAAATGAACGAAAAAGCTGTATAATGAAGGAATTAGCTATTCCCCTCCGATACTGTAACGGGCGCTGATACTATCTCCTCAGTAACCCGCTGTTTTGCCGCGGCCTTAACGTGCTACTTTACCGCCTCCCCCCTAGAAGGAGTTAGGACTGTGAGTCTAGTAACAAATCCATCGACACCGCTTAAGATACTCAAAAACAATAAAACAATAAGCCTGGCACCCTCCTTGATGTAGTACGTCCCGGATGCCCCCCCCTCCCCAGCGCACCCGCCACTACCCCTTTCATCAGCTGCATCCACCCATTATGCCCCTCACGGGCATGTCCCGCTTCACAGAGCGCTCCCACTCAAATCCGTTCATGGGTATATACCCTTTCGCCCCCCTCACAGCGCCATGCTACCACTGCGACCCGGCAGTCCCGTGAGGCCTACAAAAAAAAAATAAAATCCCCGGCTCCTGCGCCCCCGCACTGGCCCGCCGACTCTACCCCCCTCCTCCCGATCGGGCGGGTAGGCGGCGGCGAAAACCAAAGCAATTTTTTTTTTTTCAAAAAGCGACATCACACAATGCATAAAATAATTTCTCCAGCCTTAAAGCGACAATTTTGTTTTTTTCCAAAAGTGACTTACTTTTGGGATCTGTCAAGATCCCAAAAGTAAGTCGCAAAAGTAACTTACTTTTCTGAAGCCATCAGGAACACGATCTTAGCTCCTCCGGACGAAGACGAAGATGGCCACCTGCACGGGGAAAGCGTGCAATTGGCAGCTGAAGACGTGACGTCACGACGTTTGGCGTCACGAGATGTGACGTCACGTCTTCAGCGGCCAATTGCACGCTTTCCCCCGTGCAGGCAGCCATCTTCGTCTTGAGCTACGATCGTGATGGCTTCAGAAAAGTAAGTTACTTTTGCGACTTACTTGACAGATCCCAAAAGTAAGTCGCTTTAAGGCTGGAGAAATTATTTTATGCATTGTGTGATGTCGCTTTTTGAAAAAAAAAAATTTGCTTTGGTTTTCGCCGCCGCCTACCCGCCCGATCGGGAGGATGGGGGTTAAGTCGGCGGGCCAGTGCGGGGGCGCGGGAGCCGGGGATTTTTTTTTTTTTGTAGGCCTCACGGGACTGCCGGGTCGCAGTGGATGCAGCTGATGAAAGGGGTAGTGGCGGGCGCGCTGGGGAGGGGGGGCATCCGGGACGTACTACATCAAGGAGGGTGCCAGGCTTACCGAACCGCTGCTATTGCCTCTGCTCGCAGGTCTATTTCGCCGGCTTGCTGCACGCTTTCGCTTTGCTCGCACGCTTTCGCTTTGCTCGGCTCGGCTCTGCTTTTTCTCCTCTCCCGTCTGTCTTCGCCGCTGTGCCTCACCTCCTCCCGGAGCAAGGCTGCTTTCGCGCCCTGCTCCGGGAGGAGGAGAGACACAGCGACGAAGCAACAAAGACTTTTCGTATTTTTTACACTTCCTGGTGCCTGTCATTCCAAATGCCATTTGAAATGACAGGTACCAGCGCACCCAGGTTACTGTATAGGCGCTGTATTAAGCGCCTATACAGTAAAATGGGTTACGCGGGCATAACCTTTCCCTAACGCTTTAAAGCCGCGGCATGCATTTGCATGCGATTAGAAGAGAGTATCGGGGAGTTAGTGAAGAGAACTGTGCGTGCGGGGAGGAAGGGTGCGCCTGACACTGCCGCACTGTTTTTACCGCGGCCTTACTGTATCGACCTGTAAGCTGGATAACACTGATATTCCAAGTTATTCTGTTAAGTTAGCTGGATAACTCTAGGACTACACCTCAGGTATATTCAGAATATAGCTGAAATATTAGGTGTAGGGTGAGATTTTGAGAATTTTTAAGTCATGCTATTACATCCAAAGGTATGGGGATAGGTAGTTTGAATTTCATCCAAAGTTAGGAGTTTGGGAGTGATTTTGGATGTGGCTTTCGCTTTGTGAATCAGACCTGTAAGAAGGCCCACTTGCAGTTTAAGGGAATTCAATCGAAACCTTTTCTGGATAATACTGCAATAAAGATTTTGGGTATTAGTTATTGTTATGGTGGTGTTTGATTACTATAATGGGCTGCTAGTGGGATTACCGGGTTACTTGATAAAAAAAATTACAACTGATTCAGAAATTTGCTGTATGGCTGGTTTGTGGGAAATTCAGGAAGGATATGGGGTCTCCTTTACTGGCCTTGCTGCACTGGCTTCCGGTTGCTGAAAGGGTGAGTTTTAAGTTATTAGCAATGACCTTTTGATGTGTTCGTTTTAATAGTTCATGATACCTTTCATCAAAGTTGTCATGGCATTTACCAGGTCGAGCCTTTAGAGCGTCCCCAGGGGTGCATTTGGATTTCTCATATGAATGGAAATTTAGATCTAGTAGGTGCTCTAAACATGCATTTACAGAAGCAGCCCTTCTGACCTGGAATAGTTTACCAGTGTTGGCTGGAAATGAATTGAGTTATACAAAATTTCGTAAACTACTTAAGGCCCATTTGAGTTCTTCTCAGTTTTCAGAGGAGGGAGCCAGTTAAGTTAATTTAGAGTTGGCTTTTTATGTTGTGGAGAATTGGGATTATGATTTGTGGAGTGGTGAAGTCTTGCAGGAGGTAGGGGGAGAACAGTGGCAGTTGGCAGTGTGTATACATAATGATGTATTGTAAGTTATTAGTTTTATGCTACAGAACACTGTAGCCAGAACCCTCTCCAACGCTCACAAATACGACCATATTTCCCCTATACTAAAAGACCTACACTGGCTCCCTATTCCCTCCCGCATCCTCTTTAAATCCCTGACCATTATACATAAAGCCTTATATTCCCATCACTCCAACTGGCTGGCAGATCCCCTCCAATTTACCTGCTCGAATCAACCGACAAGGACCACTAACAAAGGGTCCCTCCATGTGCCATCCCTAAAGAAAGCACACCTCACAGCTACAAGGGATCGGGCACTCTCCATTGCTGGACCTATGCACTGGAACTCACTCCCAACCCACCTCAGACTTGAACCTTGCATCACCAAATTCAGAGCCCAGCTCAAAACCTGGCTATTCAAACAAGCCTTTCCCCAACACCCTTGATGAATATTGAATTGTGATGGATCATGACCTGAATTTGACTATGACCTTGTTCTTATGACATTATAGTTTACTTGTTGTTTGTTCCTATGCTTCTCTGCTCTCCTTATGGTTATTTGTACCCCTTACCCTTCCCCTGTTACTTGTAATTTCCGTTGCTTTTGTTCCATGTAAACCGAGGTGATGTTTCGACTAACATCGGTATAGAAGACTTTTTAAATAAATAAATAAATAAATAAATAAATACATTCATACTTTTTATGATGATTGTTAAATTTGTAACCTGCTTCTATTGTAAATGTTTACTGGTTATATGGTATATACATTTATAAATAAATAAATAAATAAATAGCCGGTTAAAAAAGTCAAAAAGTCCAAATTTTCAGGCCAGATCCCTCAGTCCTGCCACAAAATACTTTAAAGTATGTGCAGACTATCACCTGATTCCTCCCCAATCCACCCTAGCACCCAAAATGAAAAAAATAAAGACACAGGCCATATCGACTTAAGACCACAGCCCCTTTCCACAATATTTAAGCAAAAGGCACTGAGCCTCTTTCTGGCCCCCCATCTTACTCTTTACCAGGATCCCTCCAAACCTGAGGGGGAAGCCAGTGCAGTCTTGCCTGCTCCCAGCATTGCTTTGAAAGCAATGCTGGAATCATACACTGCTGACTGCAACATTGCTAGCACATACTTCCCGCGCTGCTCTCAGAGCAACACTGGAAGCAGCTTGAAACATGGAAGACTGTTCCAGCTCCTGGCTTGGGTATGGGGTGGGGGGAGGGCTCCGGATGAATGAGGCAGAGATTGCAGGAGCGTGGGGAGGGAGTTTGGTGCCTTTCATTTAAATATTGAGGAGGGGAGCGGCTTCAAGTCACTATGGGCTTTTTTTTCCCCCAGTCATTGGCTATATTTTAAATGCAGCCATGTAGGCTTAAACTGATCTGGCTAAACTTACCTTGATACCTATAAACCTAACCAGCCATATTTAGAATATTTCTGGTTTGGTTTAAATTTACCTGGATAACTTCAAGAGAGTGTATTTGGTAGGACCCTTGTACTGCTGAATATCCATCACAAGTTATCCAGCTAACTTTAACTGGAAACTTGTCCAGTCACTGCTTTTTCAAATATTGACCTCTTGGTAGTTTGGTTCCCAACACTTTTTTATAAGCTTTGAGTGGGAAGGCAAAGGAAAGATTAAAAGGAAAGGAGCACCCATGTTATTTTCAGTGAGATGTATTTCTTCCTCTTATTTTGCTCCTGATTTTAATAAAAATACTAACAATTTTAATGCATCAACAATTTATAACTGAATTTATTTTAATATTTGTCATCAAAAGTAAAAAAAAATATGACAATTGTACAATGTGTCTGAAATCAATTTATATATCAGGGTTAACGAGACATAATTTCTGTTTAAAAGGGTGCAATCATCCTAAGAGATATTTTAAAACATGGCATATTATAATATATACACTCTGAGATCTAGATCTCTGCAACAGATACGTGATGTGCAAGTGGTTATATTATATTCTTTCTCTCAAGCATGCACCTCCTGCAGAGACAGCAGTCTACAAAAACTGACCCTTACTGAGACCATCTTGTCTTTTTGACAAAGCTCCTTTTTAACTTCTCACTCACTGGTTCCTTCCTGTGATGGAGAAAAACTTTAGCTCAGCTTGTGATAATTTCACAGGCCCTGAGCACCCTGACCCCGGCAGCCCCAAGGTCAGAAGTCAAGTCTTGTTCTGAAACATCTGTGCTTTATATTAAAAGCAGAACAAAGATGAAGAAATATCCACCAGAGTGACGAGAGAGACAGACAAAATGGAAATGACACATTGGTCATTTGCTTTGCTTAGCACCGCCATCCGTCAATGAAAGTGTTTCATGGCAACACATTAACCAAAAAATAGTATGGTACCTGCTTGAAGTATAAGGTCCCTTTCTGACATCATGAGCAAGTCAGGTTTATGTGGCATTGCTGTTACAATACAGCAATAAAATCACTTCAAGAAAAAAAACAAAACATTGCTCTATATTCATAAAAGCAGAAAATGTATAAATCTTAGCATTATAAAAATTAAATGTCTCCCTTAAAAGTGCAAAGAGTCAGAAAAGGATATTTAAAAAAGGAAAGTAAGAAGCTTTTTGTTTTACTCATTATGCCAGTTTTGATCCTGGTGTGAAAATGTTCTGGTGATTTCCTCACACTGAAAAGTCAGTACAGAATCCTACAGCACCAACTGTTCCATATACATGGAGCTGGCAGGATTAGTACAAATACAAAAACATTAATGCTAATAAAAAGATTTTAAAAATGCCTCTTCTGGGAGTTTCCTGGGCCCCTTTCTGCCGTTTCTTTGAAAATCTAGGTGGGGATGGGGATTTTACAGAAAACCATAGAAAAACAGAGTGAAAGAAACTTCAAGAGGTCATCTAGTCCATTCAACCACCTCACCCCCAACCAATCTTTGTTTAATCTGCGCCTAAACATCTCTAAAACAGAGGTTCTGCCACTTCCTTAAGAAATCTGCCCCAGTGCTCAACTACTTTTACAGCTAGCAAGTTCCTCTTAATATACAATCACAAGCTCTTTATCTGCAGTTCAAAATTACTACTACTTACGCTTTCTCCTGTAGAGATGAAGACAACCAACTGCCATCCTCAATTAACACCCTTTTATGAATTTGAAGAAAGTTTTCTAGTCACCCCGCAGTCAACTTTTTCCCAAACTAATCTCAGCTTCATTTACTTATATTCATTGGTAATTATATTATCCAAGCTTCTAATCATTTTTGTGTGTGCTTAAATATGCACATGGTATAAATGCATTTACTTCTAAGTTTTATATACCCCACAATAAGATAATACAAACAAAACTGGATGTATAGTTAGTAAACAAAATATGGGAATAATGACAGACCAATACTGAGGAGAGAAGGTATTCTAAGTCTGAACAAATGAGCATTTAGCTTGGACTGGAAGAAGCTAAGTGATAAAACATTTTAGACATCAGGAAGAAATTTAGTCCAGAGGCAAAGTGCTTCAGTGATATAAAATAATTCTCTCACATTTTCAGACATAAATTAAGGGGAAAGGTAACTTTTCCTGCCCAACACAATGAACTTTTGTATGGCAAACAGAAACTCAATATCTGTACTTTCTGGGGTCCATATTCAGTGCCATTTGTCTGGCTAAATTTGGACTTAGCTGGGAAAATAGAGGGATTTAAAGATTCCGCCAAACTCAGCAGACCCCACTCAGCCAGCTGTTTATCCAACTAAACTGTGAGCTGGCTAAATGAGGGGTGGGACAGGAGAATTGTAAGATGGTACTACTTGTCCAGCTAACTGGATAAATGCTGGATTCAGCTTTGTTAGGACAAATCTAGGACAGCTCTTCAGTTCCCCTAAAGTTAGCTGTGCCACTGAATACCTAGGCTAAGTTAATTGGAGAAGTTCATTCAGCTGATTATTAGTCTCTGACTATAAGGATTGAGCTGGGTGTAACATTTTAATATCTAATAATTATTAAATAACTATGCAGGGGTATTGGGTACACAAACATTTCTTTACATTCTATCAGCTAGAAACATCTAGTTTGAAATGCTTTTGGACTGCATTGAATGAAAGAATGCAAAGTGTTTCAGAACTGCGTGTATACACACACATATACATAGAAGAAAAATTCAAGAACCAATTAAATTGGTAAATATAAGGTGCGAAAAAAGTAAACACTTACCAGCTCTACAAATGCAAGTCCACCATAGCTGTGAGCAACAAAAAACACATTCTCAGCCACAGCTTTGGAAATGAAGTGATCCCATACGTACACCGCATGCTCTTCAGGAGAACCATTGTCCTACAGAGAGAAATTTGTATTATTTGCTACACTTGAAATGCAGTAAGAAAGAGGTCTTTGGCATGGCCCCTATGGTTATATCTATACATAACACATTTCTTGTTGTTAGATAATCTGTTCTACAGGAAAACATGAGCAAGTATATTCTTCTATATCAGTGTTCTTCAAGGTAAGTGATGGCTTCTGCAGAGCCCTAATGTGGCCCCCCACTAAAAATGAGGTTCCCAGTCCTCATTTTTTCCCTTTCATTATGGGGCAAAGAGAAGACTTCTGAGGTGGGCAAGTGATGCAAAGGAGGTGTCTCAATGGGCCCAGGAGGGCATCAGGGAGAGAGAAGGCAGGGGCCAATGAGGGAGGAAGCAGCAGCCAAAGGAAGTCTTGTGTGCCGCTCCTACTGGCGGTTCTCTGCCGCGGCTGAGCTCCTGCACTCTCTTTTGTGGACATCTGTACCAGGCAGCCTCTTAATAAGATAATACTCCAAGAGAGTTGCTAAGGATTCAGCCCTCAATAAGAGGGGCTGCTGTGGGGTGGGGGTTAAACGTGAAGCTGCTGTTGTGGGAAGGTGTTTTGGATGAAAGGTTCCTGCTGGAACGGGTAGGTGAGGATTCAAAGGATCTATGGAAGAAGGCTGATAGATTGCTGCTGCCGGGAGGTGGGGGGTTTGGAGGCTTTTGCTTTGAGGGTTGGGTTTTGGAAGCTGCTGCTATGCAGGGAAGGGTGGGGTCAGAGGCTGCAGCAGGGTGAGAAGGGGGGATTAGAGGTGGCGGTTGGTATGGGGCAGTTGACGGAAAGGCTGCGACTGCTATGTATGGGGGTGGGGACTGAAAGAGAGGGAGGCTGTTGGAGGGAATGAGAGGGAGGGAGGGAGACTGCTGGAGATGGATGGCGGCTATTGAGAGACAAAGAGACATCATGGTGTTACAAGGCACAGGAGGTTGCGTGTGGTGGTACATGATGTCATTGGCACGTGCTGGCTGATAGCAGTGTTGGCTGCTGATTCTGCTTGAGAAAATCTGTTAATCCTTCTCCAGCCCGTTTTGGATCCAAAGTGACCCTCCCCACTTAGAAATTATTGAAGATCACTGTTCTATATGAATGTGCTGACAGACTTTACTAAACATATAATGGAAAACTATACTTCAGAATGCTCATTAAACGAATCTCATTCTCATTTTATAACCAGAGTAATTTGTGATGCACTAATCAAGAAATTTTTGCATTTTAACCAGTAGATAAAGTAATGGGAATTAAACAGAAGTGACATCAAAATGTAGTATTTTGGTAACTATGGTAATACCAACAAAAATACAGTCATATGTATTCATATCTTTTCATAATCAGGGCCAGTACAAGGGTATTGGGTGCCTAAGGTGAACCTTCAGCCTTATATCCCTATCCCACAATTAAGTTTTGAAAGTTAATATTGTGCATTAGTATGAATAAAAGTTATGACTTTATATTTACAGATTTATTTTACATGAAAAAGGAAACTATGTTACTGAATGTAACTTAGTACATGGTAGCAAATAAAGATTAATTGACTTATCCAATATGCCCAATTATTCCAGTCCACATTCCTAAGGATATATACCAGCTGCCAGCTGTAGAAGCAAAAGCATTGCTATATACTTAAAAGACCCACATCAGGGCTTGGACCCTTCCTAAGATTCTGATAATAAAACTCAGCAGTTATAAGTAACTTTTCATCTCATAAGAACATAAGAATTGCCATTCTTGGTCAGATCAAGGACCATTGAGCCTACCTGTCTCTGACTGTGGCCACTCCAGATCACAAGTACTAGGAAGATCCCATAAAGCAAACCTAAATCCTGTTATTCATTCCCAGACATAGCAATTGTTTTCTTTAGTCTACTTGGCTAATAATGTGTTATGGATGTTTTCTCCAAGAACTTGTCCAAATCTCTTTTACACCCCTCTATGCTAGTCATCTTGATTACGGTATATCGGCTGGCAACAGATTCCACATCTTGATAGTATGCAGAGTGAAAAAAGAGTTTATAAGATTTGTTCTGAATCTACTCATTGTTAGCTTCATGGAGCATCCCCTTGTTTTAGTGGTATTTGAAAGGGTCCCACCCCACTCATGATTTGATTATCTTCTATCATGTCTGTTCTTAGCCATCCCTTTTCAAAGTCAAACTGCCCTAACTTGTGTAGCCTCTCAACATAAGAGAGATGTTCCATCTATTTTGTCAGATTTTTCGCCCTCCTCTGCACCTTTTTTAATTCTGCTATGTCTTTCTTGAGATAGAGATACTGCACACAATACTCAAGGTGAGGTCACAGCATGGCTTGATACAGAGGCAATATAATATTTTCCATTTTATTCTCCACAAGAACACAACATAAGAACATAAGATTTGCCATATTGGGTCAGACCAAAGGTCCATCAAGCTCAATATCCTGTTTCCAAAAGTGGCCAATCCAGGTCCCAAGTACCTGGCAGGATCCCAAAGGGTCAATAGGTTCCAAGTTGCTTATCGCAGGGATAATGAGTGGATTTCCCCAAGTCCACCTTAATAAGGGTTTATGGAACTTTCTTCCAGAAACTTGTTCAAACCTTTTTTAAACTCAGCTACACTAACAACTTTTACCAAACATTCTGGCAACGAATTCCAGAGTTCAATTATGCATTCAGTAAACAAATATTTTCTCTTTTTCGTCTTAAATGTATCATCTAGTAATTTCATTGAATGTCCCCTAGTCATTGTGCTTTTTGAAAGAGTAAACAGATTTGCGTTTACCCATTCCACTTGACTTACTTTATAGAACTCTATCATTTCTCCTCTCATCTGTCTCTTCTCCAAATTGAAGAGCCCTAATCTCTTTAGCCTTTCCTCATAGAGAAATCATTCCATCTCCTTTATCATTTTGGTCCTTCTCTATATCTTTACTTCCACGGTATCTTTTTTTGAGATGTAGTGACCAAAACTGCACACAATACTCAAGATGCAGTCACACCATAGAGTGATACAGAGGCATTATGATATTCTCTCTTTTATTCTCCATTCCTTTCCTAATAATGCCTAGAGTTCTATCTGCTTTCTTGGCCACCGCCGCACACAGAGCAGAGGATTTCAACATGTTATCCATAATGACCCCTAGTTCTTTTTCCTGTGTGATGACTCCCACTATGCAAACTTGCATTGTGTAGCTATAATTTCGGTTGTTCTTCCCTACATGTATCACTTTGCACTTGTCCACATTAAATGTCTGCTATTTGGATGTCCAGTCTCCCAGTCTTGCAAGATCCTCTTGCAATTTCTCACAATGTGCTAGTGATTTAACACTTTAAATCATTTTGTATCAGCAGCAAATTTTATCAACTCACTCACTGCTCCCTTCTCTAGGTCATTTATAAATATGTTAAAAAGCAGCGTTCCTAGTTCAGATGTCTGGGGCACTCCATTATTCACTTTTCTCCACTGAGAAAATGGACCATTGAGCCCTACACTTTGTTATCTATCTTTTAACCAGTTCTCAATCCACAATAGAACATTGCCTCCTATCCTGTCATGGTTGTGAACGTTTAGGCTGTGGTGTGTGGTTGACACAGCCTAGTAGGTGAACCCACTAGGCCCTTGCTGACAGCAGGTGGACACGCCTTTGCAGGGACAGAGACAGGAGCTTCACTTATACCAGCCCTGTTCTCCACAGGTTGAGCCTTTGGGTTCCAGGGGTTGGCAGGACTTAAGAGAATGTCCCTCAAAGATTGGTAAGTGAGAGTGCGGGTATAGACAGTGATCAGGGCTGGCAACAAGCAGAGGATATCTGGGTTCATGTCAAGTATCAGGGCAGGCAGTGAGAAGACTGAGTCCATGCCCAGGCCAATGGTCAGAGTAGGCAGTGAGCAGAGAGTAGTCAGGATCCAAGCAGATGTCAAAACCGGGAAGTCAGGCCAAGACAGACAGGATGGTAAGAGATAAGACAGCAAGTGTTGTTTACCTGTAATAGGTGTTCTCACAGGACAGCAGGATGTTAGTCCTCACAATTGGGTGACATCATCAGGATGGAGCCCAATCATGGAAAACTTCTGTCAAAATTTCCAGAACTTTGACTGGCCCCTACTGGGCATGCCCAGCATGGCACAAACCCTGCAGCCAGCAGGGGTCCCCCTTCAGTCTTATTTGATAGCTACAGGCAGTGCCAAAAAAATAAAACAACAAAACGTTACGAACCCAACACCGTGGGGCAGCGGGCGGGTTTCGTGAGGACTAACATCCTGCTGTCCTGTGAGAACACCTGTTACAGGTAAGCAACACTTGCTTTCTCACAGAACAAGCAGGATGGTAGTCCTCACATATGGGTGAGTACCGAGCTGAGGATCTCCGAACATGCACCAAATATACCCAATGGCGTGCAACAGGCACAACAACTGGGGTGGAATTTGGTAGAGGGCATCCTGAACCCCACCGGGCAGGCGGAAGGGTGTTGGTACGTCACGTTGGAAATAGGTTACGCAGGACAGATTGGCCGAAGATGGAATCTTGTCTTCTGGCTTTGTCCAAGCAATAGTGGGCTGCGAAAGTGTGGAGAGAACTCTAGGTGCAGCCCTGCAAATGTCAGGAAGCGGCGCCAATCGTAGGTGTGCTACTGAAGTCGCCATGGCCCTCACAGAGTGTGCTTTAACATGGTCTTGAAAAGGAATGCCTGCTTGCTGATAGCAAAAAGATATGCAGTCCGCCAACCAGGAGGAGAGAGTCTGCTTATCCTCAGGTTGACCTAATTTGTTGGGATGGAAAGAGACGAATAACTGAGTGCTCTTCCTGTGGGCAACTGTATGGTCTAGGTAGAACACTAGAGCCCATTTACAGGGTATGCAGAGCCTGTTCCCCTGGGTTGGAGTGGGGCCTGGGAAAGAAGATAGGTAGTATGATGGATTGATTAATGTGAAACTCCAAAACTACCTTAGGCAAAAACTTAGGGTGAGTGCAGATTACCGCCCGGTCCTGCAGGTGTTTAGTGTAAGGCGGATAGGTAACTAGGGCCTGTAACTCACTAACCCTGCGAGCTGAAGTGATAGCCAAAAGGAAAATCACTTTCCATGTGAGATATTTTAGGTCACAGGAGTGAAGAGGTTCGAATGGTGGTTTCATGAGCCGCCCGAGAACCAGATTAAGGTCCCAAGAAGGGGCCAGAGGACGTAAAGGTGGCTTGATATGGAGCAAGCCTTTCAGAAAACATGTTACGAGGGGTTGTACCAATATAGGGACAATCCCGATACCTTTATAGAAGGCGGCTACCGCACTGACATGCATTCTGATGGAAGAGGTCTTTAGACCTGATTCCGATAAATGCAAGAGATAGTCCAAAAACCTTGGGATTGGACAGGAAAAGGGATCAAGGAATTGCGAAGAACACCATGATGTATATCTTTTCCATTTATAGGAATAAGACTTTCTTGTGGAAGGCTTCCATGAAGCAATCAGGACACGAGAAACTGAATCTGAAAGGTTGAGTGGTTGAAGGATTAACCTTTCAACATCCATGCCATCAAGGCCTGAAGATTGGGATGGCGCAGACATCCATCGTTCTAAGTGATCAGATGCGGGTCCGTTCCCAAGGGAATGTGCTTGCGGATGGGGAGATCCTGGAGTATGGGAAACCACACTTGGCGTGGTCAGTGAGGTGCTATCAGGATCATGGTTCCCTTGTCCTGACGGAGCTTTACGAGAGTCTTCGAGAGAAGAGGAAGTGGAGGGAATGCATAAAGCAGACCGTTGCCCACGAGAGGGAGAATGCATCTCTGGGCTGAGAGTGCTCGCTCCGAATGAGGGAGCAGTAATTGTCCACTTTGTGGTTCTGAGGGGACGCAAAGAGGTCTATTTGGGGATGACCCCATTGCTGGAATAGGAAGGTCACTACCGAGGGGTTGAGAGACCACTCGTGCGGTTGGAAGACACGACTCAGTTTGTCTGCCAAGACATTGTGCACTCCCGGCAAATAGGTGGCCCTGAGGTACATCGAGTGGGAGAGCGCTTCCGCCCAAATCTGCGCAGCCTCCTGACACAGAAGGAAGGAGGCTGTGCCTCCATGCTTGTTGATGTACCACATAGCCACCTGGTTGTCCGTCTGAATCAGGATGACATGATTCGATAGGCAATCCTGAAAAGCTTGGAGAGCATATCGCATTGCTCGAAGCTCCAGGAAATTTATCTGATGTTTGGCTTCCTCTGGAGACCAAGATCCTTGTGTCTGTAGATCATTCACATGGGCTCCCCACCCGAGGTTGGAAGGGGAGCTGCTTGTGGCTTTTGTTTCCGGGGCTGACAAGGCTGAGGTTTTTAATAAGGCCTCGTAATTCGGGACCTTGGTGGTGGAGGTTAGTACTTCTTGGGCGGAAGAATGACTTCTTAGAGTCCTTCTTAAAGGGCTGTCTAGAGGGAAAGTCAGAAGGTATCGATGAGAGCTGTTTGAGGGTCTCATGATGGTCCTTTAATTCAGCCACTATTTGCTGAATCTGTTCACCGAACAGATTATCTCCTATATAGGGCAGGTCAGAGAGCCTGTCTTGTACTTCTGGGCGAAGGTCAGAAGACTTGAGCCAGGCCCAGCGTCTTGCGAAATGGCAGTTGCAGACACTCTAGTGGAGGTGTCGAAGATATCGTAAGCTGTTCTTATCTCATGCTTTCCTGCCTCAAACCCCTTGTTGACAAGGATTTGAAGATGTTCTTGGAATTGGTCAGGCAGGGTTTCAGAAAAGTCCTGTATTTGCTTGAAAATGACCCTGTTGTATTGGGTCATGTACAGCTGGTAAGAAGCAATTCTGGAGATGAGCATGGCCCCTTGGAACACTCGTCGACCAATATTGTCTAGGAACATGTGTTCCTTAACAGGAGAGGTAGATGAGTGAGGCTTCGTTCTTTTTGCTTTCTTTTGAGCCGATTCTACCACAACTGAGTGGTGGTAGAGCTGAGATTTTTGAAAGCCAGGGGCTGACTGTTCTAGATAGGTAGTGTCAGCCTTTCTGTGTACTGGGGCAATGGATCCAGGGTTTTCCCAGTTCTTTTTGAGGAGGTCAAGAAGAACTTGATGAATGGGAATAGAAGTGATCATTTTATTTATTTATTTGACAGTTTTATATACCGACATTCTGGTAACATAGTTACTAATCACTTCGGTTTACATTGCAACAAATAACTTGACAATATATAGAATATATATAGAAGCTCCATCATCTGGTGCCTATCATCCTGCTCCGTCTGAAGCTGAAAAGGGACCAATTCCGACATTAAAAATTAATGAAAGAAAGGTCCTCTGGTGGAGAACGCTTTCTACTTTCAGTAGGAGAGGGACGTGAAGGTAAGTCATCAGTGTCTGTGGAAGTATCATCACCCCAGGTGTCAGCAGGCTGACCTGTAGGACGAGAAGGGGGTTGGATACCCGAAGGGCCCGGCTGAGGCTCAGAGAAAATCGAAAGAATCACCGGGGGCACCGTGGATGCCCTGGGGGGTATTGGTGCCGGCATCGATGTGCGTATCGTCCCGATGAATGAATCAGTGGCAAGGGACAACATGGCATCGATGGCTGAGGCAATACCCCTGAAGGAGGAATGCGGAGCGGTGTTTCTCCTCCCGATGAAGCTGTCATCGGGGAACGCACCGGAGACATCGGAGACCCGGCAATCACTGGTGGAAGGGCGGTCATGAGCGCCTCCATCCGGGATAGCAGCGGTGCCAGCGCTGCTGTAATCGGGTCAGTGACCGGTTCCACTATCGGTGCCGGAAGAACCTGGAGTCATTGCATCGCCTTGTCGATGGCCTCTTGGACCAGCCGGTCCAGTTCTTCCCGGAGACCTGGGGCAAGCAGCCCCGGCTCCGTGACGGAAGAGGGAGGCTGAGGCACAGTCGGAGGGACCACCTTTACCGGCGGAATCGTGACTCCCAAACCCAGATCGGGTGAGGGTGGCCTCAATGTCCCGGTCGCAGGAATGGTCTGTGCCATTCCTGGATGGGGCTTCTTCGATGGTGGCTTGGACGGTGGCCAGGTCGATGATTTCGCTCCCTCGACGGTCCGAGACTTACGATGCTGATGGCGATGTTTCTCCCTACGATCCCCTCGATCTTGAGGGGGAGAAACGGGAGTCGATGGCCCTGAAGACGTCGATGGCGAGCGGTCACCGGATGGTTGTCGATGCTGGTGCGACTTCGACGGTGCCGGTTCCGATGACATCGATGCGATTGACGGCGTCGGGGTGTGAGCACGGAAAAGGAGTCCCATCTTCTCCATTCTGGCTTTGCAACCTTTTGGTGTCATGAGGGCACATTTGGTGCAAGTCAGGACATCATGCTCAAAGCCTAAACACATTACACAGACTCCATGAGGGTCTGTGATAGACATGGTGTGAGTACAGTCCGGGCACCGACGAAACCCCGACGCCATGGCCATAGAAAAATCGAGCCGCGGTACGGTTGACGGCCAGTAGGCCGCGAGGGCCAAACTGAACTGTAATCGACGAAAAACAGTGAAAAACTTACCAGAGTACCGCGGCCTGAGAAAAGTTAGAGGAGGGACCCCTGTGGGGCAATCAAATTTAATTAATTCCATGAGGAAAATTCCTGTCAGGAATCTCTTCAGAGCTCCTAAACCGCGAGGCTACTGCTGCGCGGAAAAAAGAAGACTGAAGGGGGACCCCTGCTGGCTGCAGGGTTAGTGCCATGCTAGGCATGCCCAGTAGGGGCCAGTCAAGGTTCTGGAAACTTTGACAGAAGTTTTCCGTGATTGGGCTCCATCCTGATGATGTCACCCATATGTGAGGACTACCATCCTGCTTGTTCTGTGAGAAACCAAGCAACAATCAGAACAGAACAGATGGGACAAGGCAATGAGAAACAGGGCACGGCAGGGAAAATATAAGGTAAAGATGGCAAGGCAAGGGCACAAATAGGCAGGAGCAAAGAAGCACAGGAATAGAAAGACAAGCATGGGAAGAAGCAACAAACTTTACTAGGCAAGAGGACCTTTTGCTGAGGCAATGATCCAGGGCTCTAGCTGGGTTAAAATGGCTTGAGGGGCCCGACATCATCAGGGGGCGCAGAGTCCTAGTTCCCGCCGCGGGGCTTTTAAGAGCTGTGCAGAAGGACCTTAGGAGTCATTGCAGTGAGGCCAGAGGTAGATGCAATGGTGGCATTTCTGCCATGCTGCGAGTCGGGTGGCATTGGGGCTGGTTGGCGGCATCCAGCGTGTCTGTGGCCGGTCGCAGGGCTATACCGCAAACGGACAAATGTAACATATCCCATGACTTTTTAATTTCCTCAAGAGTCTCTCATGAGGTACTTTGTCACATGCTTTTTGAAAATCCAGATACACTATATCAACTGTTGCACCTTTATCTACATGTTTATTTACGCCTTCAAAAAAATGTAATAAATTGGTAAGGCAAGACTTGCCTTGGCTAAATCCACATTGACCTTGTCCCATTAAACTAAGTCTAGCTACATGTTCAGTAATTTCTTTGTATTTAGAATACTTTCAACAATTTTTCCCAGCACTGACATCAGGCCCATCGGTCTGATTTTCCTGATTCACTCCTGTAACTTTTAAAAAAATGGCATTATATTGGGCACCCTCCAATTTTCAGGGACCATACCTGATTTTAATGATAGTTTACAGATTACTAATAGTAGGTCTGCAATCTCATTTTTTAGTTCTTTCAACACTCTGGGATGTATACCATCTAGTCCAATTGATTTGCTCCACTTTAATTTGTCAATTTGCTCTAGTACTGTACATCTTCCAGGGTCACTGAGATTTGTTTCATTTCCTCTGAATCATCACTTTTAAATATCACTTCTGGCATGGGTATCTGCCTTACATCTTCCTCAGTAAAGACCAAAACAAATAATTCATTTAATCTTTCCAATATGGCCTTGTCCTCTCTTAGCACCACTTTTGCCCCTCAATCATCTAATGGTCCAAGTGACTGCCTTGCAAGCTTTTTGCTTTGAATGCACTTGAAAATGTTTTTATTATGAATTTTTGCTTCCACGGCAAGTTTCTTTCCAAATTCTGTCTTTGCCTTCCTTATCAATGCTTTGCATCTGACTTGCCAGTGCTTATGCTGTTTCCTTCATTTGGATCCCTTTTCCATTCTTTGAAAGATTTTCTTTTGGTTAGACTAGCCTTCACCTCATCTTTTATTCAGGCTGCCAGTTGTTTGGCTTTCCTTTCACCTTTTTAAATACATGCAATACATCTGGTCTGGGCTTCCAAGATAGTATTTTTAAACAATGTCCATGCCTGATGTAAACTCTTGACCTTTACAGCTACTCCTTTTATTTTTTTCCTAACCATTTTTCTCATTTTATCAAAATCACTCTTTTGAAAGTTAAATGTGATCGCAGTAGATTTCCTTAATGTCCTCCATCCAATTACCAAGTCAAATTTGATCATGTTATGATAACTATATTTTAATGTTATTTATATGATCTTAATATTTTATGTGTTTTTAATTTTTCTTATGTTTAGGAACAGTAATGTTTTAGTAATAACCTATATCTTACATTAATTTTGTTTTAACAGCTAAGGTGTAATGTTGGAGCTTGGTAAGGAGGTTGTTGATGGCCGACAGGGTGGAATCCCACGTCTTGAGGGCATTATGTATGGAATCTTTGATTGGGATAACTATTTGCACATCATCTACGTATACGAAATATGGAAGAGAGAGCTCTGAGAGGAGGCGGCAAAGGGGCAGTAGATAAATGTTAAAGAGGGTAGAGGAGAGGGAGGAATTTGAGGTACACCTCGAGTTATGTTAATTGCCTTGGATTCGCTGGTGCCTATTTTGACTTTGTAATTCCTGTTGCTTAGAAAGGATTTAAACCACAGCAGTGGGATTCCAGAGATGCCTAATTCAGATAGCCATTCAATTAGCAGGTTGTGGCTAATGGTATCGAAGGCTGAGGAAATGTCGAGCATGGTCAGTATGTAAGAATGTCCCTTGTTGAGGTCTTTCAGGAGAAAGTCAGTAAGGGTAGTCAGTAGTGTCTCTGTGCTATGATGTTTGCGGAATCCGTGTTGAGATGTAAAGAGGAGGTGGTGTTGTTCAAGGTAGTCTGTTAGTTGACGGTTAACAATTTTTTCAAGGACTTTTGCTATGAATGGGAGGTTGGATATGGGGCAGTAGTTGGCCAGATTCGTCGAGTCGAGTTTGGGTTTTTTAAGTATAGGTTTGACAATGGCTTGTTTGAGGGGGGAAGGCGCAATTCCAAGGGTGATGGAGCTGTTGATAATGCTGGCTAAGGGTTTGACAATTATATTAGGGATGGAGAGGAGGGATTTAGAAGGGATTGCATCTGATGGGTGTGTGAATGATTTCATTTTTTTTTAGAATTGCTTCTATTTCAGTGGAGGCGATGGTCTCAAAGGTATTTAGTTCGGTGTTATGAGTTTTAGTGGGAGGTTTAATGGGGGATGTAGCTGTAGGGAATCGTGTTGTGAGTTTTGATATTTTATCATCGAAGTATTGTGCCAATTCTTCGCATTTTGTTTTGGCTTCATCATTTGGGATGGAGGTTGTTGAGGTTTTGGTGACGTCGGCCACAAATGAGAAGAGGGCTTTGGGATTAAATTGTAGGTCGTGGATTCTTAGCGCATAGAAATCTCTATTGGTTTTAAGAATATTTTCATGGTAGGAGTGTAGGAGGGATTTGTATTTCGCTAATTGGGTGGGTGAGGGTTCCTTGCGCCATTTCTTTTTTTGTGTTCTCAGATTGTGTTTCAGAGTTTTTAATTCTATGGTGTACCAGGACGTTTTGGTGTTGTGTGCAGGATTTATTTCTTTTGTTATTGAGGGGCAGATATTATTGGCAATGTTGCAGGTGAGGTGATTCCAGGATGAAAGAGCAGATTCTGTATTGGTTAAGTCAAGTTTTTCAAGCTGGTCAGAGAGAGTGTCTATAAGCTCATCTTTGGTGCAAGTTTTTCTAAATTGGATGGAGGTTTTTGTGTTTTATCTAGGTGCATTACTCTTTATAGAGCAGGTGGTGCGGATGAGAAAGTGATCGGACCAAAGGATGGGGGTGTAGGATGGAGGGTCAGGAAGGATTAAGGAGTTTGTAAAGATTAGGTCAAGGGAGTGACCTGCATGCCATGGAATCCCATGGCATGGAGAGAGGCTAAGATTGATTCACAGGTGTGTGATATCGGTATGGCGTCTACATGCAGATTGAAGTCTCCAAGGATAATAGCTGGAGTGTTGAATGAAATGTTGGATGCTATAAGTTCAACGATGGGAGATGGGTCTCTGTCTAATATACCTGGGGGGTATATATTAGGCATATTTGCAGATTAGGGGATTTGAACAGGCCTATTTCAGTTGGGGGGGGGGGGGGAGGTTGATTGGTTGCTATATGAGTTTGAGATCTCTTTTAGCAGCGAGTAAAATACCTCCACCTTTTTTTTTGGGTCTGGGTATTGAGAAGAGGGTAGGGAGTTGGTTAAGTAGGACTGAGTCAGTCTCCTTGAGCCAGGTCTCTGTTATTGCACAAATGTCAGGTTTTTCGTCGAGTAGTAGGTCATTGAGAATAGGGGGTTTTTGGTTATGGATTGTCAGTTGAATAGAATTAGTGTGAAGGTTGCAAGGCCCAGGAGTTGAGTGAAAGGATTTAGTATGATCAGTAATAGTGATCTGGCTTGGTTGGGGGGCAGGGAAAGGTGAAGTGCATTGCAACGGGGGTTGTTGTATCTGAGTGTTGGTATTAGCTATGCCATTGTGGGTGAGGTGGAGGGTTCTAAGGTTTGTTTAATGTAAGTGGGACTAGGTTGCACTACAGAGGGGGTGGAAAAAGAGGGGGGGGCAGGAGTACTTCTGGGGGGTGGAGAGGACTTGTCAGGGGACAGGATATCTGATGCTAATAGCCTGAGCTATTGGGTGGGGGGGTAGGAGAGTATATCGGAGGGGATATCTGAGAGTATATCAGAGAGGATATATATATATATATGACAGTATGTATATAACTGAGAGGATATCTGAGGGGATATCTGATGCCAATAGCTTGTGCTATTAAGGGGTGGGGGGTGAGGGAGAGTCTAGGCAGATGGCAGAGAGAAGAAAATGCGGTTACAAGGAGGGAGATAGAGAATCTATTGAATCTTTAGGATGGTTTGGATACAGTTTGTTAAAGGAACTTAGATATCTTATTACTTTAGTTGTTGTGGAGGTAGCAGTAGAGTATTTGTTGTTGAGAGAGGGAGGCAGAAGTGAGGTGCCCTACAGGGCCGGTCAATTGGTCTGATGGAGGGCCTGAGGGTTCTAGGTCCTGGGGTTAGTGGATGGTGGTCCTCAAGGCTAGGGTGAAAATCTTCAGGGAGTCTAAAGGAAGAGGTTATAGCCTGGGTAAAGAAGGTTAAGAGGGGGATGAGGTTCTTTTCGCTGGGAGTGGGAGAATGGGTGAGATTTTAGGGTGAAGGGGTAGGGGAGAAGGAGGTTCTTTTCACTGGAGATAGGCACCGGGAGTACTATCTCGGTCAGACGTGGGGAAGACAGGGGTCGGGGTCTGTTCCTTGTGGGGGGCCAGTTGGTGGCCTAGGTAGAGATGTCACGCTGAGGGAACGCGCTAAGGGGCATATATAATGCGCTAAGAGGTATATAATGTAGGACTCCATTTATACATTGAGTCTGTGGCAAAATCTACAATTTTTTGGACACTTTTTTTGTTTATTTCTGTGTAGCCATAATTTTGATTTTGTTGGTGCATAATGCCCCAGAGTATAATTAAAACATAAATAGAAATAGAAACATAGAAATGAAACATAGAAATGACGGCAGAAGAAGACCAAACGGCCCATCCAGTCTGCCCAGCAAGCTTCACACATTTTTTTCTCATACTTATCTGTTTCTCTTAGCTCTTTGTTTCTATTTCCCTTCCACCCCCGCCATTAATGTAGAGAGCAGTGATGGAGCTGCATCCGAGTGAAATATCAAGCTTGATTAGTTAGGGGTAGTAACTGCCGCAATAAGCAAGCTATACCCATGCTTATTTGTTTTACCCAGACTATGTTATTCAGCCCTTATTGGTTGTTTTTCTTCTCCCCTGCCGTTGAAGCAGAGAGCTATGCTGGATATGCGTGAAGTATCAGTTTTTCTTCTCCCCTGCCGTTGAAGCAGAGAGCTATGCTGGATATGCGTGAAGTATCAGTTTTTCTTCTCCCCTGCCGTTGAAGCAGAGAGCTATGCTGGATATGCGTGAAGTATCAGTTTTTCTTCTCCCCTGCCGTTGAAGCAGAGAGCTATGCTGGATATGAACAGCAATACTTGGTATGGTTATGAACAGCAATACTTGGTATGGTTCTTTATTTGCACAAATGAAACATTTAAACAAAGTGATTTAAAGCGCTGTTTCTTTGAGTTTGTGTGGCTGTTAGGAATTTGGTTGCTGCTGCCTAGTTTGCCTAGTGGTTAAACTGGCCTGTTTAACAAAACAGTCTAACTCCAACAGAACCATAACACACTAAAAAGCTTGTGTTAAAGAAAAGCAAGGCAGCACAATTGACTGTTGTATTACTCTAGTTACCTTTCACAACTGGAGAATTATTGTTCAAATTCTGCTTCATGTCAAACTGAACTGTATATGATGCTTTCTCAACTTAGCCATTAGCCCACACCACAGTCAACATTAGTGCAACATAACTGACTAGATATGCCCAAGAGCTGGGCTTGAAAAACACCAGTCACTTCGCTCACCCTGGTGACAAAAACTTGATACATGGTGGGTAGCACAACTGCAGGGTTAAAAGGAGTCACTCATTCTTTCCCCAATATGCCCTTCCTTGTGGATCCCCTCTGTCCCTCTCCTCCCTCCTTCCTCATGCCTTCTCTGTCTCTATTCCTTCTTTCCCCCAGAGTTCCTCTATCATCTCGTCCCTCAATTCTTTATGGCTCCCCTCTGTTCTTCCTCTTCCCTCCCTTTCCCTGTGGTTGCCTTCTAACCCTCTCTCTCTCCCTGTTATAAGTCTCATCTGTCCCTCCTCTTCTCTTGCCTTTCCTCCCTGCATTCCCGTCTGGCTTCCCTTTGTCACTTTCTCCTCCTTCCAGGGTTGCCAGGTTTTTCAGCAGCAATAAACCCTATTATAGTTGTTTTATAAGGCTATACCACTACAATGCACAACTTCTAAGAGGCCTCCGAGGATACAACAGTTAGAGAGCAGAGCACAGAAAACATTATGGGGAGCTGGGGGGAGAGGGATAAAGCAGAAAGGAGAGACTTAATAGGAAAAGTGCTGCAGTTTGTTGAACATATCTTTCTCCATTAAAAGTGAGAATATTTTATCATTCTATAGATCTATGGTGCAACCACACCTTAAATACTATGCGCAGTTCTGGTTGCCCCATCTCAAAAAAAAAAGATCTAAAAGAAATAGAAAATTCACAGAGAAGGGAAACAAAAACAATAAAGAAGATGGAATGGCTCCCTTATGAAGCAAGGCTGAACATCTTAGGGCTTTTGAGAAACAACAGAGGGGATATGATAGAAATTCGTAAAATCATGAATGGTGTAGAACAAGATAGTAGGCAATGGTTATTTACCCTTTCAAATAGTACTAGAACTAGGAAATATTCCATGATATTAACTTATAAAATATCTATAACAAATTTAATAAAGTATTTTTTTCATATAATGCAAAATTTCTATTAATTCATAATCCTCATTCTGTTCCCCACGATGATACTATTCTAATGGACATTATCTCTTTTTCACTTAATAAACCTATCAAGAGTCTCGGAGTTTTGCTTGATGAAACTCTATCATTCAAACCCCAAATTAATGCAATTGTAAAATCAGGATTCTTCAAACTTCATTTGATTTTGAGCCCTCATCAACTACTCTTTGAACATGATCTACATACGACTGTACGTGCGATTATGTTTCCCCATTTGGACTATTGTAATAGTTTGCTAATAGGCATACCTAAAGTCCTTCTTCAATCACTTCAATTATTCCTCAAGCAGCAGCTAGGTTGGTCTCCAACACCAAACGTTATGAACATATCAAACCGGTCTTATTCAGTTTGAACTGGTTACCTGTTCCCGAACGATTTGAATATAAGATTGCTATGGTCATATTCAAATTACTTAGTCCAGATTCACCGACATGGTTCAATGCACTGCTAAGTGTTTATAAACCTACTCGAGGGTTAAGATCTTCCCAACTTGGATTGCTTGAGGTACCATCTGTTAAGAACATAAGATAGGCCATACTGGGTCAGACCAAGAGTCCATCGAGCCCAGCATCCTGTCTCCAACAGTGGCCAATCCAAGCCACAAGAACCTGGCAAGTACCCAAACATTAGATAGATCACAAGCTACCATTGCTTATTAATTACCGCCATAGCAGTTTATGGATTTAACCTTTAGAAACTTATCCAAACCTTTTTTAAACCCAGTAACATTCCGTTGACGAAACTGTAACATTAGTATCCACTTTGACGGCGGAGTGGGGGGGGGGGTGGAAAGAGGAATTGGATTCAGATGACAACCAATATGGCCCGGGGTACTGATATGCAGACAAAAGGGAAAAAGCACAGGGCTGCACACCAAGCAGGCTAATTACCCAGTAAAAGAGAAACATGGAGGTAACCTGCATGGAGTGGCACAGAGCTGCAGATACTACCATAAGAAGCTTGCTGGCTGACTGGATGGACCATTCTGGTCCTCTGCTGACAAAATGACTATGTTACTATGAAAAGATGACAGTCGGACAGGATGCTTTGGTTTTTTTAGTAAAAACAGAGAAGGGCACAGCCATCCTAGCAAATGATAGAGGAAACCTATTGGTAAAAAGCAAAGAAGTGAAAGGTAGAGGAGTCATCAACCTTTATCTTCTACAAGAGAGACATCATTTTTGGTAGCTGAACCAGCAGTCTGGAATCTTCTTCCGTTTGAACTACGAACAATTGCTAATTTAAAAAAAATGTAGGCGATCATTGAAAGAACTTCTGCTTCACTGTGCCTTTGATGTGTTCAAAAGAGTAATGATAATCATACTGAAGTTAAGCTTTTTTTAAGAAGCTTAATTATTGATTCTTTCGATAGATGAATATGAATTATTGACAAATTCTGTTAATACCATTGTTTTCATGAAATCTAATGGTATGTCTTATTTTCATGTTGTATGTTTTAACAATATATTATGTATGTTTCATTGTGAATTGCCTAGACCTTTTTTGTGATAGGCGATCAATAAATTTTAATAAAAATTAAATTAATCTGTGGAATTTGCTGCTGTAGGATGTTGTCAAAGCTAATATTGCAAGGGCTCACGTCCCATGCACAATGGCCCGCTACTAACAGCGAGGCTGCTGTGAGGGCAATCCATATGTGGTTGGGAGGGCTGCGCATATGTGCAACCCAGAATAGGGACTCTGTGTCATGGCAATGGGAGACTTTGACAGCTCCCATCATTTCACACTGTGTCCAGCAAAGCCACGCTTTCACAGACTTAAAATGGACGATTTTGGATCAAGTGTTGACATCTCCCCGAGGTGGTGATCGCATCTGACTCTTAAATAAGCGGGAGGCCTTTTGGATCTTTACATTGAAATCACAAGCCCCGTCAGGTTTGAACGAATTATTGGACTGGAACTCCATATTATAGCTTGTCATTAAATTACTGAACGAGCATCAAATTGACAGTGTTTCTTTTGATTGGTTGTCCAGACGTATACGTTATGACCTCAGAGCTTGCTTGGGATTGGTTACGCAGCTATTCCACTACCAAGTTCAAAAACGGTATACCCGGTAATCTTCAGCGTTGTCAGACCCAGATAGAGTCCACGGACTCACACTTGAGACCTAGCAGGCAACAGCTCAACACTCACCGACTAGACATCCAAGGAGGACGATATCCCTGATAAAAGGTCCTTGAACGGACCTGAAACGTGGCTACGTCGGTCACCCATTAAGACCATCAGATAAGTCGGGATGTTGAATGTGCTTACCTTTTAAGCCTTCAGAAATAACTTCTTATGCCTAGCGAGGTTGTTTTATAAGCACTTTAAATATCTATACCCGTTGCTGGGATCATTACAATTTTGCCGGGACATTTACATTTCAATTCATTATTGTTAGAGTGATTTCATTCACCATTATTAACAAGATATATTTTTATAAACAAAACAATACATTGAAAAATCTGTCACTTGGTGTCATCACATGTTTATGCACAATACTGGATGGAGGAGGTCCGTTTATGATTATAATCACAATCATATCACCCCTGTGGGGATTCATGATAATTATATATGAAACGTTCCTCTCTTTCCTAAAACATTTTTTTGATAAACACATTAGTTAACAATTGTTCAAATTACTTTACTCATTTTGAGATTTGGAATTCATACATTCATTTGATAAATTGATCACGAAGGATTTAATTGGTGGTTTTTCAATGGCAATGGGAGCGACATCATCGGGGTGCGATGCACACAGATATGCGTCGCAGCCCAGATAAAATGTCGGCCATCACCCCCATTCCTCCTTTTCCCCCAGCAGTGTCAGCACGTGCGGAGCAGCATAGATATTCACAGCCTGCTAGAGACTGAGCGCGACACTCTGAAAGGAAAACGCAAGTACCGCGATTGGGTTGGGGGGAAAGCATTTATCGAATCAAGGCGGCTCAGCCCTCCAAAGTGGAGGGGAGGGGAGTCGCAAGCACGTGTTACTTTTAATCAAGACCATACACGAGGAGGAGGGCAGTACGAACTGGCAATTCTGCAACAGCTGAGCTTGGCGCATTACAGCGCCCCAGTCATCAGAAGCGCTGGAGGCTGTGACGCGGCTGTAAGCTGCTCTGATGATCAAGAGCCAGGAAGGAGCGTGCTGACCAATGTGGCCATACACTAGGGGGTTCTGGGGGTAGAAGAGGGCCCAATTATCCCTTCCCAGCCCGATCAGCGCCCAGTGATGCAACAGCAGGGACTAACAGGGACTAACAGGCACAGAGGAGGGCAGAGGCCTGACAATCATTCATCAACCAACTGGCTCAATGCCAGATGTCGAGCATACCTCCGGTAGCACCAAGACCATGGTGAGCTGATCGAGTGGTCCTGACATGTTACAGTATATGACCCCAGGATGGGGCCGACATGGGTGGGAGTAGGGAGCGGACCGGCACAGGGCACATGTTTTACTGCTGCACAGAATTGGCGACAGGCAAGCCCATTTCCAGTCACGCCGTTTAATTATGTGTGGGCAGGCCTGAACCCAAGTCAGTATATACCCTGGTGCCTAGGAGGATTCTACCCTGGACTTGCCGGCATAGCTGTAAATGCCATCCCACCGTACGTATGGGGATTCTGGGGCATACCAGGTCAACCCTGTGCTGGGCCTTCGGTAGACGTCACCCATAGCAGAACTGAGGCGAATAGCCGAGCACAGCGAGAGGAGCATGCCTCGGTAGCACAGGAAGCATCAGTCATCCCAACATTGGTCGAGGTGGCATCAGAGCCTATCACACAAGAAAGAAGTGAAGATGGAGATCCGATAGCCGAGCCAACCCCGACGAATTCAGGAGGCAGTGCAGGTGAGCCAGTGAGGGTGAGTCAGAAGGCGCCTCAAGGGTGAACTGTTGTGATAAAAAAGGGGGTAAAATTGAGAAGTCAGGTAAAAACAGGAAAAAATCAAGAGCTAAGACCAAATCAGACTCCAGCCCAACGACTCACATCACTCACAACAACAGAACGTGCTGGAGGTACAACTAATCGCCCTATTCATTTCAAGACTGAAAATTTAAGCACCTCTGCTCGATTTGTATGGCACCTCATCCAGCCATGAAGTGTCTTAAGAAGGTAAATGCGGGGAGTAATCCTAAATCCAAGTAATGACAGCGCATTTACAAAAGCGCCATCCCCAATTAATCTGGAAGCCATGCGCGATTGGCTGGATCGTTACCCAAAAAAGAAACAAGCAGCAAAGTTGATAGAGGATTTCCGCAACAGATTCAAGTTCCTTTTCAAGGCAACATTGGGGAAATATGTGCAGACAATACTACCTCAGCGGCAAAACACAAGGCGCTCATTCAGAGGAAAATTGATGAAGAATTGTCAAGAGGCAGAATAGCCAGACAATTCCAATCCCTGCATTTCTGTAGAACGATATCATCGCCTTTGGCTGTTATCCCAAAGAAAGAGACTGGAAAATACAGGCTGATTCAGAATCTGTTGTACCCTTATGGGGCCTATGTAAATGACTATTTACCAGAAGACAAGTGTTCCATGCAGTACTCCTCTTTTGATTGCGCCATAGACATAGGGGTAGATTCAGACATAAGCGAGGGTGTACATGTGCACAGGCGTGCGCATGTTATAAAATCGGGGATCGGTGCACGCAAGGGGATGCACAATTGTGCACCTTGCGTACGCCGAACCCACACTGAGCCGCGCTGCCTTCCAGGGCGTTCCCTTCCAGGCCGCTCCGAAATCGTCCTCGGAGGGAATTTCCCTACCCCCCACCCCACCTGACTGCCGGCGCGCGATCCCTGGCACAGTGGCAAATGGCTGCTGTGCCAGGAGCCTCTGACCCCGCCCCAACCTCCTGGACTGCCCCTTTTTGCAAGCCCCAGGACTTATGCGCATCGCCGGGCCTTTTGAAAATAGTCCCAGCGCACATAAACCCATTTATGTGGGTAACCTTTTGAAAATCCGGCCCATATTGCGCAGATGTGGGAGAGATGTGCTCATGGCCAAGACCTACATTGAATCAGCATTTCGGCTTCTTCCAGTACACCCCACTAGCTTCCCGTTATTAGGATTTTGCTTCAAAGGCGAGTATTATTTCGACAAGTGCATGCCGATGGGGTGCGCAGTATCATGCGCATGCTTCATAGCATTCAGTTTATTTCTCCATTGTGTTATGACCCAGCAAGCTGGGATGAATAACATAGTACATTATCTGGATGATTTCTTCTTCGTCAGTTCTAAGAACTCGCAGTCTTGCTCCCAACTACTAAACACCCACAGACTCGCCTCGCAATTTGGAGTCCTAATAGCGCACGAAAAAAACGGAAGGCCTGTTGCGTTCGTGCCTCTTCTCGCCCCTCGCTCCACCCTCTTTACCTTGGGAGCGACTGCCTTCGGCTCTGATGGACAGATGCAGCCGCGGCTTCTCTCTGCCTCTTGGTCCCAGTGTCCCCAGGCTGGCTTGACGCTATGGATCCGCCATGTTCCTGATGACGTAAGGGCGCACGTGCGTGTGCGCTCCAGACTTGTACCAGCAAGGGTGCGAACATCGGGGGCGTCCCCCCATAGTGACGTCATCCATTTTAAATGTATGTTATTTGATCCGCCTGCTGACTTATTTTAATCACATTAGTTAGATTAAGAGTCCACGAATTCAACAGATAAATGACCCCCTATGTTTGAAATGGACAAGTACGTTGATAATATGCCCTGTTCAAAATTTAAGGACGTACCTGTCAGTGCACCCGGAAGGCGGTAAATTATTATTGATTCATGCCAATCATACACCCCTTACCAGATATCAATTTTCAGCATTACTGAATACGGCCCTCACAAAAATTGGACATAACCCTAAGGAATTCGGGACCCACTCGTTCAGAACAGGAGCGGCCACCAGCACAGCACAACCAGGTTTGAACACAAGACACCATCCAAACAATTGGCAGATGGAAATCGGATGCAGTTTACACTTATATCAGGACGAGTCATGCTTGAAGGCCTAACCTTTCTTATTGACCTCTTTTCACATAGCTACCACAACAGCAAAGGTTTGTCTGGGTTATCGGACACTATGTTCACTGAGCAGCGAAGAGGTCTTGGGTTCATTCTTACGGGTTGCACTTGGGTTTGGCTATGAAGAACATCCACATCATATGGATGGGTGAAAGAGGAATGACCTGGGACCAGCTTCTCTCATTAATGCAGCATAAGAAAGACACGCTGGCTGAACCCAAGGCTATCATCATTCACCTCGGCGGTAACGACCTGCAAGCATCATTGGGTATACAATTAATAAGGTGCATAAAGAGCGACTGGAGGGAATTCGTTTCCTGGTTTCCCAACTCATGTCTTATGTGATCGAACATTACATAGTGATTAAAATGGCATGATAGTAAGTTATGGAAAAGGGGTCGTAAAAAAGTGAATCGGAAAGTGGGGCGGTGAGCCTCGAGGTTAGGAGGATGGCATATATGTCATGATTCGGCAGATGATGTTTGCGAAGGGTTGCATAGATGTGACCAAATCCACCTTTCAGACATCTGTTATGACCTTTTCTATATTACCATACAGGAATCCATCGGATCCTTATTAAGTTGAAGAGGCTGCAGTTTGGAGAAGCATGAGGCAAGTGATATTACCTCATGCTGGTGGCGGGTGCATGAGCCATGGAGGGCCGAATTGGTAGGCCTTGGGTAGGCCCCCTTCCTAGGAAGGTCATGGCGGGTGGGCCAGACGAAGCGGCTGCCTTGTTAGGAGACATGGCAGGCGGCATCCGGGACTCTTGTGTCAAAGCACAAAATGACTCCTGATTCTTATGATAGTTTAGTTATAATTGTTAATTTATTTCTATTTATTTATTTATTTATTGGTTTTTATATACCGTTGTTTGGCATAGTCATCACAATGGTTGACAAAGCAGTGCATCAATCAGTATTCATTAAATAATTAATAAAGAGAATAAAATATTTAAATATTAAAAATATTGCACATTAGAAGGGAAAATACACTACAATCTTAACATAGAGATACAATTCTTATTCATAATAACAGCAAATTAAATTATAAGAGCATAAATATCAGTAAAAAGGCAAGATTAAAAAGGTTTAGGATTGCAAAGACCTCTAAAGAATATGGGCTGGATTTTCAAAAGGTTATGCACGTAAATCCTTGCGTGCGCGCACATGTACACCTCATTTTATAACTTGCATGCGCAGGTTATAAAATCAGGTGTACATGTGCATGCGCCAGGTAGCGTACGCACCTTTTTAAAATCTACCCCTATGTAACTTATGGTGAGTAGTTTGTTGTGCATCTTGATATGCTATTGAGAAGAGCCAGGTCTTTAAATCCTTTTTGAAAGTTTTGAGATTTGTTTGTCATCTTAGCTCAGAGGGGAGTGCTTTCCATAGTTTTGGGCTTACGATTGATATTGCGCGCTCCCGCACTTGTGTAAGTTGTGCCGATTGGACTGAGGGGATTTTAGTAGACCTCTGTTAGCTAAGCGGAGATTTCGTTGTGGAATGTGAAGTTTAATTGCCACATTCAACCAGTCTGTTCTTCATATATGATTTTGTGTACTATGGTGAGTATCTTGTATTCTATTCGTGATTTTATTGGTAGCCAAAGGAGTGATATCAAAATAGGTGTGATGTGTTCGTATTTTTTGGTGCCAGTAAGAATCCTTGCTGCCGCGTTCTGGAAGATTTGCAGTGGGCGGATGGTAGAGAGAGGTAGGCTGAGTAGAAGAGAATGACAATAATCAATGTTGGCAAATATGAGAAATTGTAGTACGGTCCTGAAATCTGTTAAGTTTAAGAAGGGTTTAAGTTGCCGAAGTATTAATAGTTTGTGAAATCCGTCTTTTATTTTTGCTGTGATGTGTGTTTTGAAGTTTAGTTCGCTGTCAATAATGATACCAAGGTCACGTGCATGTGTCACAAGGGAAATATCGGACACTTGATCATCAAGTTTTAATGGGGGTGGGGGGGGGGATGGTTGAGCTAGTTTTTCTCTGTAATAGTATGATTTCTGTTTTGTCAATATTAAGAATAAGTTTCATATGAGTTAGTAGTTGCTTGATTATGAACAAATACATGGAGATTTTCTTGTAAGTTGATTCTAAGGTATTTTGAATCGGAATTAATATTTGTATGTCATTGGCGTAGAGAAAGTGAGTTAAGCCAAGACCAGTGAATAAATGGCAGAGGGGGAGCAGGTAAATGTTAAATGTTAATGTTTAAAGCTGTGGCCTCTTCAACTATCAAAGGTCTTTGCTTCAAGTCTGTGTAAGGGTACCCACTCAGGGGTCAGAGCGGGCTTGAGTGCCAGCAATTAGCGGATCTCAATGTTAATATAGCTGGGTTTAAAATAAAGTTTCTAGAGACAGCCACCATAAATGGTAAAAAAAATTTTGAGGTGAGGAATTTGATATTTGTACATAAAAATAAACACCACCATGGTGAAAAGCAGTGCTTGATGTGGCTGTTTATTTGTGCACACAAAAGATGTGAAGACAAGGTGATTAAAGCTTTAATAGCAATTAAAGCTTGTGAGGCTCTCAGGACCTATTGTTTGCTGTCACTACTGTTGCTCTTTGCACCCCCCTAGAAAAAAAAGCTGATCTGTTTGAACACTTATGTGTGCCGGCACTGTATGGGGTAGATTTTAAAAGAAGCGCGCATGCCCGCTTGTAGCACATGCGCGTGCAGGCGCGTGCATGTTATAAAATCCAGGGTCAGCGCATGCAAGGGGGTGCACAATTGTGCAACTTGCGCTCGCCGAGCCACGCTGCCTTCCTTCGTTCCCTTCCCCTAACCTAACCTTCCCACCCCTTCCCCTAACCTTTCAACCCCTAGACCTACTCTAACACCCCCTGACTCTTGTCTTACCTTTTGCGCCTGCCTCTTGGCGCCAGCAGCCTGCCAGCACGTGATCTTCCAATACAGCAATAATGGCCGCTATGTAGGAGGCCTCTGGCCCTATCCCCGCTCCGGACCGCCCCGCCCCAGGACCGCCCCTTTTGTAAAGCCCCAGGCCTTCAACGAGTCCCGGGGCTTTATGCGTGTCACCGGGCCTTTTTAAAATAGGCCCGGCACGTGTAACCCTTTTAAAATCCAGCCCTATGTGTATAGTGTATGAGAAAGTACATATAAGGATGCACTACACTTGGAAGGAGGGTCACGTGTGGTAAAAATTTGATAGAATGTGATAGAATGTGGGATCTGGCAGAGTGCTTTTAAAAAGAGGATGTACCACAATCTTCTGCAGATGATGTGATACTGTCTCTTTTAAAAGCATTGATACAAGTTTCCAAAATAGGATTCATTCAATTTTTACATTCCATGTGAATGGAATTTAAAAAAATAAAAAAGAATCAAATTGACATAGCTTGACTCCTATGATTTTCTCTGAGAGAAAAAAATAATATAATTTTATTATATCTTCTCCTACAGAAAATAATGGGAATTGAGCACCAGAAGGGAGGCCTGACTGGACTTGCTCCTATTCCCTGAGCTTTAGTAAATATATTCATGATTAAGGGCTTCAGGAAGCAAATAAAATGTACTTAGGTTTCTGAATGAATAACCACTTGTAGGCCACTTTAGAAATGGAGTGAAGGGTATTGATGGCTTTACCTCCTGTAAGTCCCAAATATCTGTTTTTGAGCCCTGCTGAATATTTTTTCTCCCACATAAATCCTTATATGATAGTTGCTATTCAGAAAAATCTGAATATCTTCTTGAATTTACCTAAAAGACCAGAGATGATTCCATCCCTATAAGATTAGGAAACATACTGAAGCGAGAACATTTCTTTACAAAAAGGAAAAACAATATGCTTAAGTGGCAGAATATATTACTGAAACATATTTACAGCCAATGAAGATCTATGAAACAGAAAACATATATTTCAAGCACTATATCAGTGCTCATGCAAAAACAAACTTAAAATTCTACTTTGGGTTCATGCATTAAAGAAAATCAAGACTAAAACAAAATCTTTTAAGGAGATACCCTTATATTTTAGAAAAGCCTGTATTTCCAAAGAACATTTTGGAAGTTTTAACATTTTCTATGTTCAGAAAAGAATGGAAGTTAGTTGTGATGGGTTACTGTTATTTGGTCCCTTGAACTAACTGTCATGAGTACAGAGTACAAAGCACTGAATCAGGAATGACAACAGCTGGCTAACTGCAATACAACACAACAGTAGGTAGGTAAGTTGTAAAAGGGAATTATCTCCCTTTCCCAATGTCACTATTGCAGTACCCAGTTTATGACATTGTTTTGAGATGTAACAGTGTGAAAGAAATCTGAAAATCCTACTTAGAGGTTCTACAGCACCAAATCTTGCATCCTGCATCCTGCTATGAACCAACAGGTGCTTCATAGCACATACAGAAGTATAAATGAATCAGCAGTGGCAGTATGTAGAATTTGAGCACAACACAATCATGGCTAGAAAATATAACAGTGGAAGGTAAAAATACCAACCACTGGTTTAAAATAGATTTTTTTTCATGAGTGCTTACAATTATATCCTATCAATCCTGCTGGTCCATTTTCGAACACATTTTTATTTTTCACTATAGCAGCTTCTAAGCTTCTCTACAAGATGGTACCCTACCAGTTCCTTTCATAGTCGCACAGACTTCATGCATCAAAACAGTAAAGTGATGAAGAAACTACCTAGGACACTCAGAAGTCATGAAACATGGTATTTTGTCTCCTGAAAGGGCACGCTTTACCAAGAGTGGGAGAGGAAACTGCAGTAGCACTTGGCATACACACACATTTTAAAATATCCCTGCCCTTCTAAAAGCTTATTGTTGCTCTAGTTCAGGGAAGAAGCTTTGTAAATTAATATGAAAGCTCATCTATAGTAGCAGGCAATTTAATAAACCACTTAGAACACTGAGGGGACAATTTTCAACGGGATATCAGCATATGAACAAACCATTTTTAAAAGACAATTAATTCAAACAAAAAACTGTGTTGAAGACACGATGAAGTGTCCCTACAAAAAGTTCACCGAGAACTGGAACTTCATGATGAACTGTAGATCGTAAATTCAGCGAATTATGATGAATCTATTTTCTGAAGTTTTAACATATTGTTGGGAACTTTCATTCTTTTCAGAGTGCTGTTTATAGCCTGACTGCACCTGCTGTGTACAGGATATATTTATATATATATATACATATATATATATATATATACAGCCCGAATCTTGACCAACTTACGCAGACACGACCATATTACACCTGTTCTAAAAGATCTACATTGGCTCCCAATAGCTTCCCGTATACAATATAAGACTCTCTCTCTCATCCACAAGGCTTTATACAATCCTGAAATGAACTGGTTTAATGAATCCTTCCGCTTACACCAGTCTAATAAGCCTACTAGACACGCACATCTCGCAACTATGCCCATCCCTTCCCCTAAACTCTACAAACTAACATCTACCAGAGCCCGTGCAATATCGATAGCCGGGCCGACCCTTTGGAACACAATGGCAGTTGAACTACGGCAAGAGGAATGCCTCAAATCGTTCAAGCGGAAGCTCAAGACCTGGCTCTTCGCCAAGGCATACACCTAATTTCTCCCTTCCTCTCCACTGCCCACCCTTCCTCTCCTCTGCCCCCCTCTTTTGGCCCTCTATCCCCTCACTTCGCCCTTCTCCTACCTTTTTCTCCCCCCCTCACCTCGTTCCCTTCCCTCTGCTCGCCACTCCCCCCTCTCCTCCTAGCACTCCTAAATTGCTTATCTCTTAGTGTCTTCCTTTTGTACATATGTATATATTTACAAACCTCGTTGATTATTTAATGCAAATTTCCCCTTGTTATTCACACCCTCATTTATTCATTTGTTAACTTGTTTTATTTGTTCAATGTAAAGCGCCATGCCTGGCGTTTGTTTGTGTTACACTGTAAACCAATGTGATATCCTGGATGAATGTCGGTATATAAAAATTTTAAATAAATAAATGAAATAAATAAAATATTTATTGATTGATTATTTATTGATTTTTATATACGACGTTCGTATAAAACATCACATCGGTTTACAATTTGTTATCACATGCACAGTTAAGAACGTTTACATTTCCAAAATAAATCATAAATACATAAAATTCCTTAATAAAACATTTAAACAGAATAAAAGCATATAAAATTTTTAAAGAAAACATTTAACATTAATAGAAAAACTGCGATGTTAAGACAGGAACTTGAACTATATGGTTAAGGAAAAGCTTGTTGAAATAGCCATGTTTGATTCCTACTAGCCTCTATGAACATGCCTTTTTCACTCCTTTTTTGCACAATGGCCCTCAATGGGGTTTTTTTTTGTTGCATGTTCTATTTATACATTTTTACTGGTATTAATAAAGGATCTGATTGTTTCCCTAAGGTACTAGTGTTGTAACTGCCTTGCATAAGCAATGGAAATGCAAATATGAATGAAAAAACTGGCAAGTTTTTTAAACATTGTTTTTACATGTATCACTTTTAATGTACTCTTTTTGCAAACTTATGGAAAAGGGGTTTATAATTCTAAATAAATACAATTATACAGTTTTAAAACTGTTTTTAGATTTAGGTTCATACCTAACAAAATGAATGACTCACATGCTAGACAACACTATACTAAAGTTGTACCATAAGTGAAAAGTTTGACAGCAACCAGCGTTTCATAACTGAGTCTGTACCAACTTCTCTCTAGCTTTGTGCACAGCATTGTCAGTTTCAAGAAATCACACAAAAAAATGATGTATGGAATTGAACAGGCTGCAGCTTTAATAAGCAATTATCTTTTATTTAGTAATACCTGAAAATATAGACTTTCATTATAGCCCTTCACAAATAACTTGCCCACCCAGTATATGAGAAACAGGACTGCTAGGTCTCAGTCTCACCACTGAGCTGCCTATCATATCATCAACTAGGATATTGTCTTCGTCTCTGCGGTCTGTACCCTTGCCATGCAAGCTAGGTAGCTCTTCTCTGTAGGACCTGGAGGTCACCCAGAGCTGCATCAGTAGCCAACTAATCACTAATGGCACTTTTACCAATCCATCAGAAAAAAAAGTAAATCATATCTACTTCTTTTTCAACATAACGCCATCCACAGATATTTTGACTTTTATGTGAATTTTATCAGTTTTTTCAATTTTTAATTATGTTTATTAAATTATTCTTTTGCCGCATCAACAAGCCTGACAACGTATCTCACGGATTTAAAAAATGAGGTCATCCGGACTTTTAATCATTTGCGGTCTAAAAGATGAATGAATGTAGAAAGCTGGTGACCAAATTCAAAACTGTTTTTATGTATAGGCTCACGAAGAATTGAACTCTAGCTCTTGCTCAGCTCGACATCGGCCAGTGTTTCGCGGGTAAAAAGCTTCATCAGGAGCTGTCATTGATTAGTAGCTTTTCACAATGACTCTGAACGAAGGTGGTTCGAGACAAGGATTGTCTGGATGAAAGGAATATGAAAAGAAACATAAGCGGTGATAGAGTCATTGTGAAAAGCTACTAATCAATGACAGCTCCTGATGAAGCTTTTTACTCGCGAAACACCGGCCGATGTCGAGCTGAGCTAGTGCGAAAGTGGAGAGCTCAATTCTTCGTGAGCCTATACATAAAAATAGAGTTTTGAATTTGATCACCAGATTTCTACATTCATTCATCTTTTAGACAGCAAATGATTAAAAGTCCGGATGACCTCATTTTTTAAATCCATGAGGTACGTTGTCAGGCTTGCTGATGCGGCAAAAGAATAATTTAATAAACAAATTAAAAAATTAAAAATTGAAAAAACTGATAAAATTCACATAAAAGTCAAAATACCTGTGGATGGCGTTATGTTGAAAAAGAAGTAGATACGATTTCCTTTTTTTCTGATTGTTTGACTGGTAGTGGAAATCATTTAGGCTCTTTTTTGTTTTTTGTCACATTTACCAATCCCCCATGTTGTAAACCATGATAAGAGTCCTTGTGAAGCAACGTAGTGAAATGGCTACCAAATCTCAGGTGCTGGTATCCTGTCAGTGGCATGGGGCAGTCAGAGACTTGCTCAAGACCCCTAATGAATTTGTGGTCCTGTTAAAAGTCAAGTTCACAAAAAACCACTTCTAGCATTTCTCAGATGGTATTAAGTAAATTCTGTCCAATGTGCAAAACGTGGATTTCACTGCGCCTGAATAAGCCTGCAAAATCTGTAACTATCCAGTTATGATGAATTTGCCTTCCAGCAAAAGTATACGGCCCATAGTGAACCAGAAAAACTTTGCATCATTCAAATAAGATGCCAAAGCATCAAGATCATGCTTGACTGTTCTGAATATAAACAGGATGAAGTCCACAAACCCTAAACACCTCCTAAATACAGTTGTAAACTGATAATGTGTGAGTGGGTTGAAATTCTGGTGCAAAAAAAAAAATGAATGCTGCCCTTTGGCAACATTTACAAGGGCACCTTTTTATTCTGCACTAAGCACATGGTTGAGAAGCTTCATTTTCGGTTTAAATTTTCTTGGAAATGTATCAGTATTTATTATAACTAACAAAAACGTGACCTATAATCAGTGGAAAAAAATGATAGTGACCTTATTTTGGAAAACAGTGGGAAGGATATATGTTATTTTTGAATAATATTTCTTGAATCCACAAAATGAAATAGAAAGGCTATATAAAATGTTATTAAATGTATCCACAAAGGTAAATTATTTAGCACTATGAATACATGTCGTCATATTCTGGTCCAGTCAAAATAAAATTTGAATTTACTAATGGATATTTGTAGTCATTAATTGTTAAATACCAAGTGAAAGTGGTAAAGGAATGAAAGCCTTATCAACTACAGCAGATTTTAACACTTAGACTGTATTTATGATGGACTACCTGAGCTGATACATGAAATTATCTAAATAACATTTGCATATTTGTACAATTATTTCCTAAGGTTAATTAGCTTCTGCAAACCGGCATGCCCTTTGAGACTGCTTATAGTGACAAGTTCACATATTTCCTGTATGATGTCATTTGTGACAGATTGTTTGCTGCTAACATGTAGCCATAAAGTTATAAAATCACTATTCAATAGTTTAGTAAAATAGCTTTTTAAACATCTAAACAAGTTAGCCTAGTGATTGTATGATTTGTTGTACATGCTGTCTAAAAAGAGATACGAGAACACATACTACCATAATTGATTGGTTAGTAAGGAACCTACTCAGTTATCTCTGCTGCTAGGTACAGGAATAAGACTAAAAAGTATATTCTCAGCCACTCTGCTTTGTTATAAAACTTTACCAATACATATGAGTAGTGAAATACATGCAAAAACTATTTGCTCAATGGGTCCATAGAACCAGAAAGGAAAGGAAGGGAATAAGTAGACATCAGGCTTTGCAGGCAAGGCATTTGTGTAAAATGTAGAGTGGATAAAAATAAATGATTTTTTAAATTAAAAAATGTATTTTTAAAAATTTTTATTCACATTTTTTAAAAACTGTAAAATATTAATTTCACTCATTTAAAAAATTATTTCACATTAAATACATGCATGAACTTGTATAAAATTGGTAGGGAAAGTTTATGTTTTCCTACATTACAAATGCACACACATACTGAAACATACATTCATACTTTTGGAGTATCCACCACACAGTTTATAAAATACTTCTACAATTTTAGTTGCACTTACTTATATGTGCACGTGCTGATTTACACAGGCTATTGAAAATAACCTTCAAAGGTTTTGTATAGCAAGATAAGTACTATGGGGCAGATTTTAAAAGGTACGCGCGCAGCCTACATTTGTGCGTGCTACCGGCGCACACAAATGTACGCCCGATTTTATAACATGCGCGCGCAGCGGCCGTGGAAAGGCCTCTGACTGTGCCCCAGCCCCGCCCCCAGCCCACCCCGCCTATTTTTTCAAGTCCTGGGACTTACACGTGTCCAAGGCTTTACGTGTGCCTCCGGGCCTTTCGAACAGAACAGTACACTCTTGTGAAGATTTGATGTTCTTTGGAGTGAGGAAACTCACACAAAGATGTCTGTTCGTATGTCTCACTCTGAATTTCAAAGTGGCCCCTAACCCCTACACTACTACCTAAACCTCACCTCGAGTTACTAGGTGGGCCTCATATAGAGGTATAAATACCTAAGTACTATAAGGGCCTTATAGCTAGACTCTCAATCTCTCTCTCTCTCCCCAACAGCTTAAAATACTGAAAACGCTATTTGCGAAAACATCACAAGCCATATCGCACAGCTTAACGCAAATGAAAAAGGTGTAATTATTTCCCACATTAAAACTGTGCAATATGGCTTCGCAAATTGTGAAGCCAGCCCACTTGGCCAGAAATCCTGCCCCAAACACCTCCCACTTTTCCAAATTTGCATCACACCATGCGTTATAGTGCTTTTCGCATGCGTTTTGGCCCCCTATGACAGAAGGAAACATCTCTGACTGTATAAAAAAGGCCTCAGTTTGTCAAATACTTAAGAATAATTCTTCTGATCCCAATGAACTATCCAGCTACAGGCCCATTTCTTCCTTATCAGTTTTGTCAAATATCATGGAGAATGTTGTCAATAAACAACTTACGGACTAACCTTGAAAACAACTCACTGCAAGCATCAGTTTCTGCAAGCATCAGTAGTACTGAGACCCCACTACTATCAATCACTGATATACTATGGCATGATTTCAACTGCGACCAGAGGTATTTTCTGGGTCTCCTTGACATCTCAGCTGTGTTCAATTCCTCTGATCACAGTATTCTTGTAAAGAGATTGGTATATCTGGTCCTGTCCTAAAATGGTTTACCTCATTCTCATCTGGCTGTACACAACAAATCCAGATTGGCAATACCACTAAAAGTGGAATCCCATCAAAACTGGAGTACCTCAGGGATCAACCCTCTCCATATCCCTATTCAATATATACCTTGCCCCTGTGTGTAAGTTGCTTGGTGGCCTAGCATTAAACTTCAGAATATCCATATATGATATCCAGTTCTTTTTCCCAGGCACAAATTCAATCGATAACACCCTAAAATATTTGCAAATTCATCTATCCTCCACTGATTAATGGTTATTTCATTATAGGTTCACCTTAAACATTTCAAAAACTGAAATTATATATCTAATATGAAGACCTGTCACTGAAGAACTTCTCAATTGCACATTTGGGACTCACACCATCATCACATCTCCTCATGCTCAGAATCTAAGTGTACTATTTGATTCTAACTTTAATATTTGAAATGTAATAAAAACTGGCTACTACAAACCACAAATGCTACCCTCTGATTTCAGAATAGTTGTACAGCAGTTAATCTTCTCTGGGTTTGATTTCTTTAATTCTCTCATGCTTGGCTTACCAAATTGTTCAATTAAACTTCTTTAGCTATTACAAAATTCTGCAGCAGGAGTCTTAACTGGGTGCTCACCATACGATCATATGACTCCCACATTTTGGCTTCCAATTTGTTTAGAATTCAATACAAAATACTATCTATTATTCACAAAATCGTTTAAACACTACTACTACATGATTAGATGCAGTCTCCATGTAAATACCCCCCAAAGAACACTTACAGAGTCATTCATTAAAACGCGATGTGGCCTTATCGCGTGCCTGAGGGCGTTATCGAACATTATAGTGTCCTAATGCAGGGGTCCCCAACCACCGGTCCGTGGACCAGGACCGGGCCGTTGTGAGTTTTTTGCCGGTCCACAGCGCCGCCAAGCACCGGCAGTGTGTCGCGTGCTCCCGGTCTCTTCCGCTGCTCTTCCTTCCCTGCTGCGTTGCCGCCGGGCTATCAGCACATTCAAGCCCAGTGGGAACGGCAGCGATGCTAGAAGCTGTGGCACCTTTGGCTGGCCTTTTCTTCTTCCCGCGCCTGCTCCCCCCCCCCCCACCCCCGTGACCCGGAACAGGAAGTGGAGCGCGGGAAGGAGAAAGGCTGTGCCGCGTGGAAAAGTAGCATCGACGGCAGCAGCATCGGTCCCCGAGCAATCGAAGCAGCCGGTAATCGGGAAAGGAGACAGCAGCATGAGCCTCCCGTGGCCGATGGGATTCTTCTTTCTTGGCCTGCGGGGGCTGGAGGAGGAGGCTGCTGCAGCTACCATTTGTGCTCGGGGGGGGGGGGGAGGGGGGGAAGAGGAAGTGAGTGAGAGAAAGAGAGAGAATCAGCCAGCCTGCCTGTCTGTGATTGAGAGCATGTGTGTGATTGAGAGAAACTGGTCAGAGAGCTGATGTGTGTGCATATGTGAGAGACAATGAAAGTGACTGCTCAGGGAGATGACTGATGTGTATGTGTGTGAGAGAGAAAAAGCATGGAAGTGAGAAATCTGGGTATGTGAGAAAGCATGGGTGTAAGAAGCCTGGTGTTGGGGGGGGGGGGAGTGTGTGAAAGAAAGCATAGGAGTGAGAAGCCTGTGTGTGTGTGCATGCAAGAGAGAGAGAGTCTGGTTGGTAAGGTGACAGTGTGTGTGAGAGAAAGAGACTGGTGTGTCTGAATATGAGAGAAAGAATGTGATTATGGGAATGAGAAGCCTGTGCATGTGAAGAGAGTGAGCATGGGAGTGAGAAACCTGGGTGTGTGTGAGACACAGCATGGGAGGGAGAAGCCTGTATATCTGAAAGAGAACATGGGAGTGGGAAGCCTTTGTGTGTGTATGTGAGAGAAAGAAAGTGATTATGGGAATGAGAAGCCTGTGGATGTGGAGAGAACAAGCAAGGGAGTGAGAGACTGGTGAGTGTGTGTGAGGCAGAGAAAGTGATTATGAGAGTGAGAAGCCCATATATGTAAGTAGAACACGGGAGTGGGAAGCCTCTGTGTGTGTGTATGGCATGAGAGAAACTGTTCAGGAAGGTGACTGGTGTGTGTGTGCCAAAGACTGTTTGGGAGATGATTGGTGTGTGAGAGACAGAAACTGGTCAAGGGGGCATGACTGGTATGGTGTGTGTGTGAGAGACATGGGCACTAAGGAAGAGGACCATGAGTATAGAGCTTAGCTTCTACTGCTGCTTCTGGTGTGTGCTGCGGCCTGCATGGAAGGGGAATAGGAGAACTGCTGGAGGGGGTAAGTAAAGGTGGCTTTTTAAGTTTATTTTTCTTGATTGACTGCCATTTTAATTATGTGATGTCTGCTTTTTTGAAATATTTTATTGGTGTTTGGAGAATGTTTAATAGTTTTTATGAGTTTTTAATTGTTGGATGTTATTCTGTTCATAGCTGTTTTGAAACATTTATTCTGCTTATTAGTATAGTTTTACAATTATTTCTGTGTGGGGATCTATAGCTGCTTGCTAGTTCTGTTTTCCTAATAAGAGGTGTATTGGTTTTTAGGACCTGATTTAATATTTATAGTGTTGCCTTTTCATAGATAGGGTTGCTCCTGTTTGAGTGTATTCCATAATACAGGTGTAACTGTGTGCGGATTAGTTTATGTGCATTACTACAGATCCTGGGAGTATGTTAGGTCGGTTCTGTGTCTGTTACCGAGATGAGATATTTTACTAGCATGTAAGCATTTGTATGAGTCTTATTTGTTGTGTTTTCTCAAGAGGACATGCATTGGTGGTAAACTGCTGTCTTTTCATAAGTAGGGCTATTGAGCCTGGAAGTAGGAGTTTGAGTTGCTGTTTCTGAGATGACACCAGAAGCAGAATATCTTTTTTGTAGGGTGAGTTGTATGGGGAATGTCATAATTCTGCTTTACATCCATTATTGTGGGTCAGGGGGGTTCCCATGGATGCAAACTGTACTTTTACATCTAGCCCTGTGACGATCATGGGTCAGTGTGTCATGCATGTGAGAACCTATGGTGAGTTGAGTCACATTTACAATATAAATGTCATAATTAAATGATAAGTGTGCACTAAAATGCAACCCCCTCCATAACCCCGCCCCCATATGACCAAAGCCCTGCCCCTGCCCCACCCCCACCCTGCCCTGCCGGGCCATGGAAAAATGGTCTTGCTTGAAGTCGGTCCCTGATGCAAAAAAGGTTGGGGACCACTGTCCTAATGCATGCGATAATTACCGCATCATAACAGCAATTAAATGAGGAAAAGGGGAGGTGGTTAGGCTGAGGTTTGGGTGGGGTTACAAAAATTTTCTTTACGGTACTGCTGCGGGCGATAATTTTTTAGCCATTATTGCCGGCAGTAGCACTGGAAATAACACCACCCTTTTCAGTGGCACTATGGGAGCGATAGTGTGCAGCGTAACCACAACCACTGAGGGTGAAAACGTAACGTCACAATGCAAATGGCTGCACACTATTTCCCCCGCCCCTTTTCTGGCTGTGGCTCATTATTCTGCTATATTTATAGTGGAATGATGAATCTAGGCCTTAGATTGGTAAATCAAGGTTTACTGGTAGTACCAAACCTACATCAACAAGACCTAAGCAAAGTACATAATTGCGCTATTTCTGTAGCTAGCCCACTACTATGGAGTACCTTGCCAGAACATTTCTGTCTTGCAAAAGACATTAAAGTATTTAAAAAGGACTTAAAGATGTGGTTATATAAACAGGTTTTCTCCAGTTGATATTGCAGCTCTTTGATATTATATCCTTACTGACAGCACGACTTGTTAATTTTAAAGAAACTCGATCATATGGATCAAATCAGTTCTGTATGTCTCTTGTGTCAATGATACAATTATTGTATAATGTTTTTATTGATATGCTTGTTTTACTTTGTAACTCAGTCAAAATCAAAAGAGTGCCATGATCTTTGGAGTGGCAGGTGATAAATGTTTTTAAATAATAATTAATAATAATAATAATAAATATCAATCACTTTCACAGTTTTATCAATGCACAACCAATGATAGAAGAATCTCAACATTACTACTGAGGAGTCAAAAAACTCTCTGATAAGTAACTAGGCAGACAGGTAACAAAACTGCACATTTTCTAATCCTAGAAGTATTCTAACTTACACAATTAGCTTCAAAACTACATTTCTACATATACTTATATGCATTATGAGAATGGGATGCTTCAGACTTTTACTGCCAGAATAAATTAGACTTACAAAATCTGAAATCTTTATACTTGTTCTGTGCAGACTCAGTTGGAAAGAGGCCAACTAAACAATGGTTTATTAATATTCTATATGATTTACACAATGTCAAATTTACAGCAAAGCATTTTAAATGTTGCTTTCTCTCTCAATAGCACTTACAAAAGCTGCATTTACTTATAGTTTTCCATTAACTGCTTCTTGAACAAGGTTGCTACTGAAAAGAAACAATGAATCATAGTAGCTTAAAGTATGCAACTAAACTGAAAAAAAGTCTAAGCTCCTAATATAGAAACGCGACCGCAGAAAAAGACCATGCAGTCTATCTAGTCTGCCTATCCACACCAACTGCTCGGTTTCACAATCCCTAGCACTTCCTCAGAGATCCTAAGGCTTTTTCACATTGTGTGTCAATGAGAAAAAAAAGTTAGTGAATCAGACCATCATGGAGGAAAATGAGTAGTCCTAAGAGGAATTTTTCTTACCATTAATTTTCCTTTATCTGACAACAATCAAGACCAATAGGTAGTTTCTACTCAGGGATTTAAGACTGTCAGTCTTTTACCCTCCTCTGATGCATAATCCTTACGACCTGTATAAGTACTTGCTTAGCTACTGTATGGCCTGGATCAATTTATTTTTTAAGGTATTTCATCTTGAAGTGATGAAAATGGACGCTTTAATTAGTTGATCTGTTTAAGTCTAATATAGGCCAAAACCCACCAATGTGTTAGAAATAAGTAAAAATATGAAATCCCTGTAAACATATCACACCTGAAGCACTGGGGATATAGCCACATTTTCTGTAGTTGCTAAAAAGTCTGTCATAGGGTGGAAGCAATAACTCCTTCCTTTGGAATTCTTGAAAACAAAGCTTAAAGGTAGATTTTAAGAGCTGCGTGCGTGCGGGCATCCATGTGCGTGCGGTTGCCGGCACGCACACATGGATGCGCCAATTTTATAACATGTGCTCATAAACACAGTCCATAGCAACAGTAACTTAAGCGGTCCTGACAGATCCCGGCGCACGCTTGTGAGGGACTCTGCTTAATGGCACTGTCCCGGCCCACCCATGCCCTGCTCATTTTTGCAAAACCCTATACAATGCGCCTACTGAGAGATTTGCGCGTGGCTGCGGCCTCTGAAAATCTGCATGGTGCACACGCGTCCCAGCCACGCGCGTATCTCCAGGATTCGCAGCTTGCAGGGCTTTTAAAATTCACGCTTTAGAGAAGAATTAGAGAAGATAATCCACTATGATGCTACCCAGGACCTACATGTCTGTACTACCTGAATTCAGGCAGCCTGAGATGTCTGAAATTTTCCTCCTAATTCTCCTATTGATCAATCTTTGACATCAGGATTTCTTTCATTTATTTGTTCTGCTCCAATAACCTTTGAAACAGCCCCCTAGGCAGGATATTTTAGAGATGGACTGAGAATTCCTCAAGTGATGAAAAATCTGCTGTTGCCAAAAATCATATCTAGAAGATTTCAAGTTAAATCATCTATTATTTGTACAGTATTTAGTAAGAAAAGTATTCTGCTCTGCTAGATCCTTAATAAATCTATCCAACAGAGGAAAATAGATTGGGGCTTATCCAATAAAATGCATGCACAATATTTTTAGTATATGTTCATGAGAAATTTTTACATGCATGTTAAAATATCACTTAACATGGGATACATTAACTTTTTGCACACATATGCTAACCCAAAATGTATATGTTATCTATGTTACATCCATTGAATTGAAACTTGACATTTAATGGATTCTTAATAGAAGAAAGGTTCTTTACTTCAAATCTGTATAAAAGTAATCCTGGCACATGAAGCTAGTTGTCAGTGCCGAGAGCAGGAGAGTAGATGACAGAAGAGAAGAAACATCCAGCAGAGAAAAAAACAGACTAAAAGAATGTCGCAGTTGTCTGCCAAAGAGGACAAGGACTGGCATCAGAAGGTGCCTCAGTCAACCCTGAGTTAGGAGTCTGGACCCCAAACACCTAACTCCTCAGTTGGGACAGAAGTGACATGTTGACAGGTGTTCATGCTGAAGCCTCATAATGCCTGCAGTTTTCTTTGGATAGACTAACCACAGCAAAGACAGCAACAGTCATCACCATATGCCAGCAAAGCAAGCTTAGGTGACTGTCAGTAGCATCATGTACCCCTATCGCTCCCGAAGCTACTTTCCATCCTCCTCTAGTATTTACTCCATCCATGCCATGTAGGAGTAACTATCTCAGAGAGCCAGGGACTAGTACTAGAAAGGCAGGAGAGGGGCATCTAATGTTAGGTAGGAGGAGGCTCCCTTGTGAGCATCTCTCCTAGTTCCCATGTGATTCCTTCTGCCAGAGACTTGAAGCTCAACTGATGCTGCCTTGTCTCTGCTGCAACACCTGTCTTGCAGACTGTTCACACCATCTGAGACTATTCAGGATATGGAACATAAAGGGGCAGATTTTATAAATCTGCGCACACTTTTGTTCGCGCACCTGGCGTGAACAAGAGTACGTGGGATTTCAATAGATATGCGCGTAGCCGTGCGTATCCATTAAAATCTGGGGTCAGCGCGCGCAAGGCTGCCCAAAATCGGCAGCCTGCGTGCGTCGAGCCGCGCAGTCTGCCTCCGTTCCCTCCGAGGCCGCTCCGAAATCGGAATGGCCTCGGAGGGAACTTTCCTTCGCCCTCCCCTCACCTTCCCCTCCCTTCCCCTACCTAACCTACCCCGCAGGCCCTATCTAAACCTCCCCCCTCCCTCTATCACGAATGTTACGCCTGCTCGAAGCAGGCGTAACTTTGCGCGCACCAGGCCGGCTGCCGCGCTCCATGTTCCGGTCCGGGGGCTGGTCCAGGGGCTGCTGTCACGCCCCCGAGCCGGAACCATGCCCCGGACACGCCCCCGAAACGCCGCGTCACTCCCGACACGCCCCCGAAATGCCGCATCACTACCGGCACGCCCCCGAAACGCCCCCCAACACGCCCCTCCATGCAAGCCCCAGGACTTACGCGCGTCCCAGGGCTTGCGCGTGCCGCCGAGCCTATGCAAAATAGGCTCAGCGCGCGCAGAGGGGGTTTGGGGTGTTTTCGGGGGGTACGCGCGTACCCTTTTGAAAATCTACCCCATACAGTGCAAAGTTTCAGCACAATCATGATATTCGTTTGGAAATTGTGGGATGGGCCTTTATTTACAATAGTTTTAACATTGTGCCTTATACACTGTGCATTAAACATCCATATCTGAAAAACAAACTCTCACCAGTAAACCTGGGGTTTAAAAATACAATTTCTTGTCTAAATAAAAGTGAAATTTTTGGAGAAGTGCTCAAGCGTATTTCTGTTTTCACCCTGGCCTTGTCGTTTCCCTGGCTTTTTCTCCCTGTCAGCTACTCCACATTTCCTACTAACATCCACATCTTTTCATCAGTATGCCTCAATGCATCCTGTTAGATGAGCCCTTGAAATAGCATGTATATTAAAAAGTTAACATCTGGTTCAAGACAGGTGCTAAATTTTGGGCCATAGCAAGCATCTGCTGTATAGCCTGTGGAGGACAGTATAGCATGCTAGATAGCAGATGCCTATTAAAGCCTCATTTGCATCTGATGTTTTTTCATTTATATGTGCATATAATTGTGATTATAAGTTTACATACTCCTGGCAGAATTTGTAAGATGTATAGCATTTTAAGAAAATATGAGTGATCGGATAAAATATGTCTGTTATATTTGTGTGTTAAATTAAATTATTATGCATTACAGAATAGCACAATCATTAAACAAACCATAGCAATAAAGGAAATAATAAAATGGTCCTGTGCAAAAGTTTGCATACCTTTGAATGTTTGGGCTGATAATATGCACTCAAGTTGGCACATATGGGATGAGATAGCAATGAAGGGTAGGTATCCAATCCTGTGCCTTCTTTGATTGTAATTATTGTCTGTATAAACTCTGGAATTTGTTGCCAAAGGATGTGGTTAGTGCAGTTAGTGTAGCTGTGTTTAAAAAAGGATTGGATAAGTTCTTGGAGGAGAAGTCCATTACCTGCTATTAATTAAGTTGACTTAGATAATAACCACCGCTATTACTAGCAACGGTAACATGGAATAGACTTAGTTTTTGGGTACTTGCCAGGTTCTTGTGGCCTGGATTGGCCACTGTTGGAAACAGGATGCTGGGCTTGATGGACCCTTGGTCTGACCCAGTATGGCATGTTCTTATGTTCTGTATAAAAATAGTCAATTAATTTTTTATCTCTTGAGAAACCCTTCTGAATTTCACCCAGGGCTGCACTGACTTTGGTGGTTACTGAAGCATGGGGAAATCAAAAGAATTGTCAAAGCATCTGCAAGTAAAAGTAGTTCAACTCTATAAGTCAGGAAAAGGATATAAAAAGATATCCAAAGATTTGAAAATGCCAATCAGTTCTGTTCAAACTCTGATAAGGAAGTGGAAAATTATGGGTTCTGCAATACCAAGTCATGGTCAGGTAGAACAAGAAAGATTTCAGACACAGCTACCAGGAAAATTTGTCGGGATACAAAGAAAAATCCACAAGCAACTTCTACTGAAAAACGGGCTTCTCAAACAAAGTGATGTGAGTGTTTCAGTATGCACAATAAGGAGATACTTGAACAAAAATGGACTGCATGGTAGAGTTGCCAGAAAAAGGTCATTGCTGTACCAATGCCACAAAACAGTACCTAGAGAAGTCTCAAAACTTGACTCCAAATTAGTTTGTTCCACATGAGACCAAAATAGAAATTTATGGTCACAACTATACATGCTATGTTTGGAGAGAAGCACACCATCCCTATTGTGAAGTATGGAGGTGGATCTCTGCTGTTTTGGTTTTTTTTTTGGGGGGGGGGGGTGAGCTGTAGCAGCACAGGGAATAGAGTTAAAATTGATGGCAGGTTGAAAGCAGCATCTTATCAGAAAATACTGGAGAAGAATTTGCATTTATGTTATTGTTTGTAAGGTTTTGGGTGGACCCTTGGACACTGTGGAAGCTGACCACGTCCACGGGGGGAAGTCCCGTGAGGGGCCACAGGTCAGGCTCAGCTTTGGGACACACAATACAGAGTTGTATCTTTTATTAGACAGAGTGAGAAGCCACCAGAGGTGGCAGTAGTGAGTAGAGATGAAGCCCGGCTGGGCTTAGGGTTCCTCAGGATACTGAAACAGCGATTCAATCTATGGCTGTGCTGTAGTGGAGAAAACTGAGATAGTGAGTACAGTGGAGAATACACAGAGTTCTGGTGTACAGCCTCGTTGGTAAAGTTACTCACACAGCGGTTTCTCCCGGAAGGTGACACAGAAGCTGGAATAGAGGCAGGCCCTCGAGGAGCAAGTACCTGGTTCCAAGGAACAGCTCTGAGGAAATAAAGTCGGTAGCTCACTGATGATGTAGGCAGGAGTTTCTTCCAAGCAGAAGCGATAGGTTCAGGCAGTGAATCAAGGAACATGGGTCCTCGAGGAGCAAGTACCGGTTCCTGATAGCGACCTGAAAGAAATGAGAGAGGCTCCCGAGGAGCGGGTACCCCGTTAGGATAAAGTCCAAATGTTGAAGAGGCAGAGTAGCTAGGTACGGAGAGTGAATCCCATCCGTAAGGTGTTCCCCTTGCTAACTCGATTAGCTAGCAAAAAGTGTAGGCTTTTGTATCCGGGATGCGTGATGTCATCACAGGGGGATGCCCCTGAGGTTCGCGCCAAAGAGAGATTAAGAAGCAGGGCCGCGCAGCATGCGCGCCCTATGGTACCTGGACAATATGGCGGGATGCAGCGCCCAAGCCGGACCGGGGACGACGGAGAGGATGGCAGGCAGATGCCGCGGCAGCCAGACATCCATCAACCGCGGGAGGAGTTGCAAAAAAGGTAAGGTGGGAGGAGTGGAGACGTCGGGCAGCGACAGTTGTAGCAATTTATCAGACAGGAAGCTGTGCATGAGGCGCACATGGACTTTCCAACATGACAATGATCCGAAACTTAAGGCCAACTTGACCTTTCAGTGGCTGCAGTAGAAGAAAGTAAAGGTACTGGAATGGCCATCTTCTGACCTCAACATCAAGCCACTTTGGGGAGAACTGAAACATGCAGTTCATGCTAGACAACCAAAGAATTAACAGGATCTGGAGGCTTTTTGCCAAGAGGAATGGGAAGCTTTAACACATGAGAAAATAAAGGGCCTCATTCACAACTATCACAAAAGACTACAAGCCATCACTGACACAAAAGGGGGCAATACACAATGTTAAGAACTAAGGGTATGCAAACGTTTGAACAGGATTTTATTATTTCCCTTATTGCTATGGCTTGTTTAATGATTGTGCTATTCTGTGATGCATAATACTTTAATATGAAACACATTAAAAATAAGACATGTTTTGTCTGATCTCTGTTTTCTTAAAATGCTACAAATCTTACAAATTCTGCCAGAGGTATGTAAACTTATAAGCACAGCTGTATATGCTAGTTTTAACATGAACATGTGAACCTTTTTCAGGCAGGTTTAGCTCGCAAACTACCACATGCATATTACATTCACTTCTGTAAATTTGGTACTGCTGGGACTATTTCTCCAGATTTTAAATGCATCCAATTCAGGCCCTTAATCTTTGTTAAATCCCCTTTACCCTCCACAAAGTGTAATGAGGCTAGGAGCTGGACTAATCCCCCTGCCTTCTCCCTATGATTGTGCTGAAACACATGGACTTAGAAGATGCGGTCTGAAAGACAGGTGCTGTTACAGAGACAAGAAAACAGCTTTTGAGTCACAAGTCCCCGACAGAAGGCATCACATAGAAACCTGGAGGAACACTTACAAGGCAGCCTCCTCTTACTCAAGACTGAGTGGAGGATTAGCCTAGTGGTTACAGCAGTGGACTACAGTCCAGGGAAATCAAAGTTCCAATCCTGCTGTCGCTCCTTGTAACCTTGGGCAAATCACTTTACCCTTTATTGCCTCAGGTACAAAATTACAAAGTCATTCATCAAAATGCGTTATGGTGTTAATGCATGCGTTAACGCCATAATGCATGCGATAATGATAGCGCATGGCGCAAATGCAAATTTTGGGAAGGGGTGGGATTAGGGAGGAATTGAGTGGGATTTATGGAAATGAGAGGCAATATCACACCGTGCGATAGCATGCGTTATATCGCACGGTTTTAACGCCGGAAATAGATGTGTGATACAGAAGAGAGAGAGAGGGACTTGTTTGTGTGTGTGTCCGTCAGCAATTAGCATGGTACTCATGAATAAAATAAAGTACATTAATAAGTTATATTTTGACAGCAAAAAGCCTAGCAGCCACTATTTCCAATTCCATCATGCCACTGCGAGGATAGGGGAGAAGAGGGAATGGCAGCAGGAAGAAGAATGGCAGAAACAGAGAATTTGATGTTCCTGCACAGAGAGAAAAATCTAGCCCAAGCAGAAGTGGCAATAGAAGTTAGAAACAAGAAAGTCCTGCCCCTAAGCTAAAGAGAGAAATTTTTTTAGCTGCAGTCAGCCAGGACTGGAAGGCTCAAGCCAAAAGAAATTAAAATTGGGAAAGCATGTGCCATTGCCACCTGCTTCTCTCCCTCTTGCTTGGAATAGGGACAAAAAGTAGCAGAGCCACTGGAGGCTGGCATGGGCAAGGCAGGGGCAGCAAAAGTGTAGTACAAAAAACCAGCACCATGCTCCTCTATTATCACTATTTTTCAGGCAATGAAGGAAAGTGGTATTAGCAAAAACTGACTCTGATTAATCCTGTGCCAGATTCCCTGAATCAGAGGATCTTGAATAGCTAGCAGCAGAAGAGAATTTGGAGCTTCTAACCAGTAGTGACTTAGCCTCCAACGAGGAAGTGGAAGAAACAGATGATTCTGACAGGGCTGAAAGCACCCCCAGGAAGGGCAGGCAGTGCAGTTAGAGAGCGTGAATGATGCTCCTGGCCTTTTATCTGCCAGTATGCCTTCAACTGCAATGTCAGCAGCAAAAACCCTCAAGTATCCAGAGAGGTAGAGGAGATCCCAGAAAGACATCTGTTGTGATGAAGCACTTTAAAGTGAGGAAGAGCCTGCATTTTGCATTCACTGTAGTAAGGCTCTTCCCTTTCTGATGATGTCTTCACGCTGACTGGAATGTGGATGTAGCCCTGTGAAGTTCTACAGGGTTCAGGCTTGCCCCGTTCTTTTTAATCTATGTATGGCCCTGATAGCCGTTGACATTCAAGGCTTATGTTTTAGTTGTTACTTTTATGCTGACGATGTGCAAGTAATTGCTTTTATTGATTCTAAGCAGCAGGTTTACTTGAGGAACTTTAATAGTATAGCGGGACATCTGTTTGGTGGTTAGATACAGTTGCTGGAGTTCATCCGGCAGAAGAGTGTGTGTGTGGGGGGGGGGGGAGAGCTAAAACTTCCTGGGCCCTGGCGTGGCCAGTACGTCCAATCCTCAAACCCCAAGATGTAGATGACTGGTGACAAAAAGGTAGAGGAGGAACCCAAAAACAAAAGACAAAAGAAAAAGCCGAGTTTCTTACCTGTAACAGGTGTTCTCCCAGGACAAGCAGAATGTTAGTCCTCACATATAGGTGACATCATCAGATGGAGCCCTTTCACAGAACACTTTTGTCAAAGTTTCTAGAACTTTGACTGGCACACTGAGCATGCCCAGCATGCCACTAATCCTGCAGCCACCAGGGGTCCCCTTTCAGTCTCATTTGTAGCAAAAAGTACGAGCGAAAAATAAAATAAGAAAACAGTAAGGAACCCAACTCTGCGGGGTGGTGGGCGAGTTTCGTGTGGACTAACATCCTGCTGTCCTGGGAGAACATCTGTTACAGGTATGCAACTCTGCTTTCTCCCTGGACAAGCAGGATGGTAATCCTCACATATGGGTGAATAGCAAGCTACAGGCTGAGTTATACAAATGAGGCCAAACAGCACACAACATGTGCAACAGGCACAACAACTGGGGTGCTGTTGGCAAGGATAAGGCAGCCTGAAATTCACAGCGGGTTGAGGTAGGATGAGTTAGGTTCCTACACTGGGAATAAATTCCTTAGGACAGACTGGCTAAAGACAGAATCCTCTTGTCCAGCCTTGTCTAGACAGTAGTGAGCTGTGAAGGTGTGGCGAGAGCTCCATGCCGCAGCCCTGCAGATGTCGGAAATCAGTACTGAATGGTAGTGAGCTACTGACGTTGCCATTGCTCTGACGGAGTGCGCCTTCACTCGTCCCTGCAGTGGAAGACCTGCTTGCTGGTAACAGAATGCAATGCAGTCTGCCAACCAGTTTGACAGTGTTTGCTTGCCCACCACATTCCCAAGTTTGTTCTTATCAAAAGATACAAAGAGTTGGGTGGACTTCCTGAGAGCTGTAGTATGGTTTAAGTGAAATGCAAGAGCATGCTTACAGATCAAGGTGTGCAGAGCTCGTTCACCGGATAAGCGTGAGGCCTTGGAAAGAAAGTGGGTAAGACTATGGATTGATTTAAACGAAAATCAGTTACCACCTTAGGAAGGAATTTAGGGTGAGTGTGAAGAACCACCCGGTCATGGAGGAACCTTGTGTAGGGTGAGTAGGTCACAAGGGCATGTAACTCACTTACCCTGCGAGCAGAAGTGATGGCTACTAGGAAAAGAACTTTCCAGGTAAGGTATCTGAGTTCGCAGGAGTGCAAGGGCTCAAAAGGAGTGTGCATGAGCCGTGCAAGGACAACAATGAGGTCCCATGCCACGACCGGAGGCTGTAGAGGAGGCTTAAGCTGTAATAAGCCTCTCATGAAGCGACTCACCAGGGGTTGAGCCATTATCAGGGCATCCCCTATTCCTTGATGGTAAGCAGAAATGGCACTAAGGTGCACTTGGACAGATGAGGTCTGGAGGCTAGATTCCGAGAGGTGCCAGAGATAATCTAACAGACTCGATGTGGGGCAAGAAAAGGGATCCAAGCCCTTCTGTGTACTCCACAAGGTAAATCTCTTCCATTTAGAGCGGTAGGATTTCTGCGTGGAAGGCTTCCATGAAGCTACGAGGACATGAGAAACGTCACTTGAAAGGTTGAGTGGTTGTAGTATCAACCTTTCAACATCCAGGCCATCAGAGACAGGGTCTGGAGGTTTGGGTGTCGTAACATGCCGTGATTGTGTGTTATGAGGTTAGGCAACGTGCCCAGGCGAATGAGGTCCTGAACAGAAAGGCTGAGTAGTATGGGAAACCAAATTTGGCGCGGCCAATATGGGGCTATGAATATCATTAAGCCACGGTCCTGTTGTAGCTTCCCAAGAATCTTGCTTATTAGCAGAATCGGAGGATATGCATAAAGCAGGCCTGTGTCCTAGGGACGGGCAAAGGCATCCATGGCTGGTGCATGTCAGTCCCTGTGCAGGGAGCAGAAGCGTTCCACTTTGCGGTTCTGATTAGATGCAAAGAGGTCGATGGTTGGCTGATCCTACCTGTGGAATATTCTACTCGCTACCGAAGGATCCAGAGACCACTCATGGGGCTGGAAACATTGGCTGAGGCGGTCCGCCAGTGCATTCAGTATGCCTGCTAGATAAGTGGCTCGCAGAAGTATGGAATGCGACAGGGCCCAGGCCCATGTTAGGGTTTTGAGGTGTTGGAATGGATTCTTGGGTACTGCGGTAATGGCCACTCCCACAGGGAGGAGCCCAGTACCAGGCTAGACTCTATACATGCAGACAGAGAAATTGTATTTATTGTACAGCTTGATGGTACTGCCCGGGGAACCGCAGTACCAGGCTAGACTCTATACATGCAGACAGAGAAATTGGAACCGCAGTACCAGGATGGTACTGCCCGGAGAACGGGCAGCAGTGAAGGTAACCCAGTGAAGTAGTCCAGGGGTCTTCAGCAGAGGAGACCAGTTTCACACTCGAGTAGGTGATAGGCAGCACGGCGTAGCAGGGACAGGTCCCGGATGTAGACATAGAGGGCTGGATTTTAAATGCCCTGCGCGCATAAATCCAGCCGGATTTACGCACACAGGGCCCTCGCGCGCCTATTTTGCATAGGCTGCCGGCACGCGCACAGCCCCAGGACACTCGTAAGTCCCGGGGCTTCGTAAAAGGGGCGGGGGAGGGGGCCGGTTTGGGGCATGGCGCCGGCCCGGGGGCGTGGTCGAGGCCTCCGGACCAGCCCCCGGGTTGGGTGATGGCGCGCCAGCAGCCCGCTGGCGCGCGCAGATTTACATCTGCTTTCAGCAGGCGTAAATCTGCCAACAAAAGGTAGGGGGGGTTTAGATAGGGCTGGGGGGGTGGGTTAGGTAGGGGAAGGGAGGGGAAGGTGCGGGGGGTGGAAAGAAAGGTCCCTCCGAGGCTGCTCCGATTTCAGAGCGGCCTCGGAGGGAACAGGCAGCGCTTACCCCAGAATGTAAACCTTTTTCAAGTCAGGCTGTACAACTTTCTCATTGAAGGCATTCTGGAGGCAACCAGAACTCAGGAGACATCTTCAGACAGAGTCAGGGGCTGCAAGACTAGCTTTTCCACATCCAGGCCATCAGAGATAATGCCCTGAGGTTTGGATGATGCCCTTCTCTGATCCTGTGTAACTAGGGTCAGGGAGGTGCCCAGACTGATCAGGTCCTAGACTGAGAGGTCCTGTAGGAGTGGGAACCAAACTTGTCGTGGCCAACAGGGGGCTATGAGGATCATGGTTCCCCCATCCTGCCGGAGCTTCAGGAGTGTCTTCAGCACGAGTGGAAGCAGAGGATTTGCATACAGAAGCCCCTTGCCCCAATGACGGGCAAAGGCATCCGAGGCTGGTTTGCCGTCCTCCCAATAGAGGGAGCAAAAGGACTCCACTTTGTTGTTGCAGGGGGAGGCAAACAGATCCATGTCTGGGGTTTCCCAGAGACGGAAGACCATGTTCGCCACCGCCGGGTCCAGAGACCATTCGTGGGGCTGAAAAGCCCAACTGAGCTGGTCTGCCACAATATTCTTCATCCCACCCATCTACACTGCTCAAAGTAACATGTCCTGGGAGTGGGCCCAAGACAAAATCTGAACCGCTTCCTGGCACAGGAGGAACGATTCCGTCCCTCCCTGTTTATTGATGTACCACATCGCTACCTGATTGTTGGTCTGGATGAGGACTGATTTGGACCCCAAGCGGTCCTGGAAGGCCCACAGGCTGTAACAGATTGCTCGGAGCTCCAGGAAGTTGATGTGGTGCTGAGCCTCTTTAGCCAAACATAGTCCCTGGGTGCGAAGTCCCTCCTTGTGGGCACCCTAAACTAAAGTGGAAGCATCGGTTGTGAGGACTGAAAATGAACCTCCTGCTCCAGAATGGTTAGGTCATCCCACCAGGACAAGGAAATCTGGAGCGGCAAAGTGACACATGAACGCATATTGATGTCCTGGGAGGCTTGCCGCCACTGGGACTGAAGGGTCCACTGCATCCTGCACATGTGTAAGCGGACAAAGGGAGTGACATGGACCATGGCTGCCATGTGGCCCAGGAGGCAGAGCATAAGATGGGCAGTGACCCACGGGCTCCGACGCACTAAGCTTGCCAAGTCCACCAAGGTAAGCGCTTGGTCGTGAGGGAGATAGACTTTGCCCTCTGCCGTGTTCAGGTGGGCACCAATGAAATCTAGACACAGGGATGGGATTCCAAGTAGTTGATGACGAACCCGAGAGACTCCAATACCTGAATGGTTAAGGTGAAGAGACTGAAGCGCTCCCTGTTGAGAGTTGCTCTTGATGAGCCAGTTGTCTAAGTAAGGGAACACCTGCCCCTCTAGATGGCGCAGGTACGCTGCTACAGATGCTAGGCATTTGGTGAAGATGTGTAGTACCGAGGCGAGGCCAAACGGCAGCACCCTGAATTGAAAATGCCTGGAGCCTACCAGGAAGTGGAGATATCTCCAGTGACTGCGGGAGATCTCGATGTGCACCCATGTGTCCTTGAGATTGAGAAGCAAAGCCAGTCTCCTCCCTGTAAGAGAGGGATCAGAGTGCCAAGGGAGACCACCTTGAACCTCTCTCGTTTGAGAAAACGATTTAGAGCCCTCAGGTCCACAATGGGACAGAGTCCCCTGGTCTTCCTAGGGATCAGGAAATATCTGGAGTGAAACCCTGTCCCTTGTTGCCACAAAGGTAACGACCGTCCTGGAATGAACGAGGGTGGAGAGCTTGGACAACAGGATCTCCTGATGGGAAAACTGACCCCAAGAGGGGCACGAGGGAGTGACCTTGGGAGCACTCACGAAGTTTAAACGATATCCTCGGCAAACGATGGATAGGACCCACCATTCCGATGTGATCACTAACCAGTGATTCAGAAAGAGGCACAGGCGGCCTCCTACTGGTGGATCCGGTTCAGAGGGTATGGTGTCTGGATTTGGGCTCCCTCTCTGTCAGTCAAAACACCATAGCAGGGCTCGGCAGAGGTGCTGGCTGGGGTCTAGTCATCCGTGGTTGCTTTGAGCGGCTTCTAGAGGGTACCCGCTGAGAACGCCCAGGGGAGACTGGAGGATAATATTTCCTCTGACGGTAAAAAGACTGTCTGGCCCCTTGCCTTGCCAACCTTCTGGCCGAAGAGGGGGGATCCGAGGTGCTAGCGGAAAGATGCTGGAGGGTCTCATGATGATCCTTTAGCTGAGCCACAGCATCGTGGAACTTATCTCTAAAATGTTTATCCTCTGTACAGGGGAGGTCCGCAAGTTTCTCCAGGAACTCCAGCTGGAGGTCCAAGGCACTGAGCCAGGCCATTCTGTGGGTTTCGATGACCACTGCGGCCACTCAGGCTGACTCTCAAAAACATCATACATGGAACACATCTCGTGCTTACCACACTCGAAGCCCCGCTGGACGAGCGCTTGGAACACATCCTGCTGCTGTTGAGGGAGGCGTTCCGCCAATTCTTGAACCTTCTTCCAGAGGTTCCAGAAGTATTAGGCCATATATAACTGGTAGGAGGCGATATGGGCTAATAACATTGCCCCCTGGAAGACCTTCCTACCCCGCACATCCCATTCCCTATGGTCCTCGCCTAGAGGCGCAGCGGCATGGGTTCAGGACCGCTTCGCCTTTTTGAGGGCGGATTCTACTACCACCGACTGGGGGGGGGGGGGGGATTCTGAATGAAATAGAAGGCATCAGCCTTCCTGTTTACTGGAGGCACGGAAACAGGATGTTCCCAAATATGCAGGAGCAACTCCTTGAAGATTTCATGCACGGGAACTGCTACCACCTCCTTTGGTGCACCCACAAACTGGAGCACCTCTAGCATGTAGTGCCTAGCATCCTCTTCTGTGAGGAGCTGAAATGGAATAGACTCACCATGGTGTGGACAAAACCGGCAAAGGTCAAGTCCTCTGGAGGAGACCAGCACCGTTCCTCCCAGGGTGACAGCTCCGAGAGGATATCCTCAGAGACATCGGAAAAGGACTTGGAAGTATCATCCCCCAAGGGTTGTATAGGGCTTCCTCCTCACCGAGATCCCCAGGAGAGGTCAGCGGGAGACCCGTGCTAACTGCTCATGGTCTGGGCCCCAGAAGTACTGGGGGCGCTGAGGTCCCTGAAGGGCCTGGTGCCAGAGCAGGAGACGGCAGTCTAGGCGCCAGAAGCCCTGAGGGCCCTGGAAGCACCGAGCCTTCCTCCTCAGAGGAACTGGCAATAGGTGTAGCCTCTGAGGGGGAGGCAATAATGGCTGCCAGGGGACCGAGCAACCCCGGGCACAGCTGTGTACGGAGGGAATCAAGTACTACATCTAAACATTCCAGCAGGGGTGCTAGGATCGAGGGAGTGGGCTTCGGCATCGGTGGAAGCACAGATGGAGCCTGCGGCTTGATACCCCTGAGGGCTCGGAGCACCGCCAACTGAACCCTACAATCCAGCTCCTCCTCAATGGCTGCCGTGGACAAGGCAGGTGGAGGAGGAACAGGAGCCATCGGATCGCCCTCAAAACGAGGGGGATCAGTGGCTGGCACTGACTTGGGAATCAGTGGGGAGCGCCTCAGACTCCCGGGGGCAGCATGGCTGACGTCGGTACTGTCCCGGAACTGGAGCCATACCCAGATGGCGACTGGTGATGGTGCTTCCTTGATCTCCGGTGCTTGGCCTGGTCTTTCCCAGATGCCAAGGAGTGCGATGAATCCAATGTTCTGGAACAGGAGGACACCGAGGGCAGTCAATCTCCCTCTCCTGTGGGGAAGCCTGAGTCGGGGTGGACACCGAGGGTTCGGTATCCATGGGTTCCCCTCGACCTCGCAGCATCGATGCACCGGATGCTGGCGGAGGGCCCTGATTTCTTGGGGCCAAAAACTTTCTCCATTTTATCTAAATGCACCTGATGACCCTTGGGAGTCATCTGGTTGCAAAAATGACAACTCCGGACATCGTGCGAGGCCCCCAGGCAAAAGAATACAGAATCATGCAAATCAGTCAAAGACATGGTTTGCGGGCACTGGGGGCATCGCCGGAAACCACAGACCACCAGGCCTTGAGCCGATGAGCGGACGATGTCAGGCGGACACCTATAGCAACCCCCCCAAAACCGACCACAACGAAGGCAAAACTTACCGCACTGCCCCACTGACTAACCAGGGAAGGGAGATCCCATGTGAAGGCATTGAAAAATTTGCAAGGAAACCAATCGAAGAACTCTGAAGATAGAGCAGGCAACTGCAGCCGCAAGGCAACTGCATCGCGGAAAGAAAGAGACTGAAGGGGGACCCTGCATGGCCGTGTGGATAGTGGAATGCTGGGCATGCTCAGTGTGCCAGTCAAAGTTCTAGAAACTTTGACTTAAGTTTTCCATGCCGGGTTCCATCTGATGATGTCACCCATATGTGAGGACTACCATCCTGCTTTTCCTAGGAGAATACACACATACATACAAACTAAAGAACATAAGTAAACCTATTACAATATTCCATTTTTATCTTTTCCATCATACAAAATGTTGGAAAGAATTATTTAAAATGTGTTCATGTCTGTCTGTTCATCTGAGGGCAAAACAGCTTTTCAAAGATAAGATGGGAGGTCACAAAATTGCGCTAATTCTTGCTGAATACATTCGTGTGGTGACCTCATTGTATAACATCTAGACCAAATTTCAGCAAAGGAGCTTCTACAATTAAAGCATGAAAGGAAGGCAAAGGAAAAATTCATATTGGCCATATGCTGTCCAGGTTAAAAGAGCTGGTTGTGACAGTGCCGAATTTTCGGGTGAAGACAACACTCTTGGTGCAGCTATAGGCCATGATGAACCTGTTCATAGACCCACTGCAAGAGACAGATCACAGAAGCTAATGAAAAAAATTAAGAGGAAGATGAATTCCTGAAGATTAAAAAAAAAAAAAAGAGAGCGATAGTGTACTGCTATTTTTATGTGAAAACCCCTGTATTTAAATTTGGAAAGTATGCAGAGTCTACAAAGAAGATCAAAAGAAAAGCTTCTTAAAACAAATGATGCAAATTGAAGACTGCAAATTGAAGTAGTACAGTGCCTTGTAAAAGTCTCCATGCCCTTGTATGTTTGTCACATTCTGTTAACATACAATTCAGAATGCATTAAAGTAGGAGTTTGTTTTACTGATCTACACAACATGCTCTCCACTTTCAATTGCGAAAGAACAAATGTAGAAGTATGCCAAAAGTAATTATGAATCAACTCTTGACTGCAAAAGTCTTCACACCTTTTGTCATAGCAAACCCAAATTAGCTTCAGGTAAAAAAAATTGCATTAACAAGACTTACAATAAGTTAAAACGAGTCCACCTGGGTCTAATCACAGTAGTTGCGCTTATTCAAATAATCTTGGATGAAGAATCAAACTGTTTCTTTTCTATGAAGAGAATTTGAAGCAAAGGTCAAAACATGCAGAACAAGGAATTGCTGAAAGAACCCCAGCATAATGTTATTCATAAATACAGAATGGGGGAAGGCTATAAGCAATTTCAATGTGTTTAAATATCCCTTGGAACACAGGTGATACATATAGGTAAGAATAATCTAAAGTATAGGTACATGCTGCTGGGTTCTATATTATGTATCACCATGCAGAAAAAGTATCCTTGGAGTCAATGTGGACAATACTTAGCTCAATGTGGCAGCAGTCAAAAAGCAAATATAATTTTAGGCATTATTAGGAAAGAAAAGGACATTAAAATAGAAGATATTATAATGCCTTTGTATTAATTTATGGTGCGACTGCACCTTGAGTATTGTGTACAGTTTTAATCACCCCATCTCAAAAAGGATATAGTGGAAATAGATAAGGTACAGAAAATGGTGATCAAAATGATAAAGGGAAAGGAACGGCTCTCTTATGAGGAAAAGCTAAACAGGTTAGGGCTTTTCAGCCTGGAGAAAAGACAGCTCAGAGGACATATGACAGAGGTCTATAACATAAAGACTGGGATGGAACAGGTAAATAAGAAACAGTTATTCATACTTTCCAATACTACTAGGACAAGGGTATACTCCATGAACCTACTAGGTTGCACATATTAAACAAACTAGAGAAAGTATTTTTTTTCACTCAGTGTACAATTAAACTATGGAATTTGATGCCAGAGGATGAGCTGTAAGCAGTTAGCATAGCTGGGTTTAAAAAGGATTCAGACAAGTTCCTGGAGGAAAAGTCCATAAATCACTATTAGCTATGTAAACTTAGGAAAGCCACTGCTTATCCCTGGTTCAGAAACAGGATGCTTGGCTTTATGGACCTTTGGTGTGACCCAATATGGCATTTCTTATAGTCTCATGAGCCGCATAACATTTGAAAAGAAACACTTAGAAGATACTGTGAAATGCTGCATAGAGTTTGCAAAGAAATTGGGGGACACTACATGCATGTAGAATAAGGTTTTGTGGTCTAATAAGACCAAAGTGGAACTTTTTTATCTAAATGCTAAGCAATATATGTGGCATAAAAACAGAGCTCATTACCCTGTTAACACTATCCCACAATAAAGTATGATACTGGCAACATGATTTTGTGGGGATGCTTTGCAGCAGTGGGGACAGGGAGGCTTGTGAAGATCTAGTAAGATGGGTAGTGCAAAGTACAGGAAGATCCTGAAGGAAAACCAGTTTTCCAGACTTCCATAGACCAGGGACCTGAGAAAAGATTCAATTTTCAGCAGAAGAATGATACTAAACAAAAAGCAACAATGGAGTGGCTCAGCAAGAAAAAAGTGAATGTCCTCAAGTGGCCCATTCAAATACCAGACCTGAATTCAATAGAATATCTGTGACAAGACTTGAAGAATGCGGTCCACTAATGATCTTCAGCCCATTTGAAAGAAGAATAGCCACTATGCAAAGTTGGTAGATATAGTATTTATCTTAAATGGCTGTTACTGCAGCAAAAGGAGTTTCACTAAGTATTGAGTCAAGAGATGTGAAGACAGACAATAATTATTCTTAATTATTTTTGGAATATTTCTTTAATTATTCATTCACAAAGAAAATATATAGTATGTTGTACAGATCAGTGAAACAAACTTCTACATTTTTATTTGTATTTTTTAGATAGCAGAATGTGAAAAATGTACAAGGTTTTAAGAGTTTTACAAGGCATCATAAAAGAATTGAAGAATGATGCAGAAAAAGAAATAGTGAGAGAAAGAGGAGATCCGGAGAGGTGCACTAGCTTACAGGTGCCTCTTTCGACACATCTTCCGACTACACGGCTTACCCAAGGTCATTGTTTCTGACAGAGGCCCACAATTCATCGCCAGATATTGGCACGCCCTTTGTAAAAAATTTGGCATTAATATCAGTTTAACAACAGCATACCATCCTCAAGCCAATGGACAAGCCGAGTGTACAAACCTCTCCTTGAAGTCCTTGCTCCGCGCTTATATAAACGATCGTCAGGACAATTGATTGGAGCTTCTTCCTTGGGTGGAGTTCTCCCATAACTCCCACATTGCCGCTGTCACAGGTACATCACCCTTTTCCATCGTTTACGGGAAACAACCGTGACTACCGTTACCCATACCATTGTCAGTGCCTTCTCCTGCTGCGCAAGTTACTGCTGATGCCCTCAAGGCACTTTGGAACCAGACGAATCTTTGCTTATGCCAAGCTGCTTCCTGGGCCAAGAGATCTGCTGACAGCCATCGAACGCGGCTCCTGAGTTCCTTCCTGGACAAAAAGTCTGGTTAAGCACCCATTATATTCAACTCAAGATACCTTTTCAGAGGTTTGCACCAAGGTATATTGGACCTTTTCCAATCATTCGTCGTGTTGGACCGGTAACTACCAACTCCAACTGCCGCCTACATTGGGAATTCACAATACATTTCACGTATCACTCCTAAAACCTGTGGTCCTATCCTGGCCTTCACAAAAGGCTCCTGCACCTTCTCCGCTGGTCGCGGAGACCGACACCACTTATAAGGTCCAAGAAGTCCTTGATGTCCGCCGTAGGGAATACCTCCTTTCCTGGGAGGGTTAGGGCCCTGAAGAAAATTCGTGGGAGCCAGCCTGTAACAGCCTGGATAAGAAACTCCTTCTCCTGTTTCATCGTGCCCATCCGGGCAAACCAAGAACTCCTAGGGTTTCTCTCCAAGTGGTGCTAGCCTCCTTAGTCAACTGTGAATCAATCTCTCGGCTGCCACTGTACCAAAGCCCCAGGAAAAGAGAAGGGAAAAAACATATTTTTTTTCATTTTCGCGTGGTTCTCTCTCAGTGCCAAGCTTAGCACAGAAACTTCCAAACTGATACTATATGTGGCACCATGAGCTGGCTATCCAGAGAACAGACTCAGGCTAAGCTTTGGCTGTTCTCTCAAACTTTATTAATGACAAGAAAACAAAACAGAAATAGCTCTGCTTACTTTCACAGTTCACAAAATAAGAACAACAACATAGCTCACAGTTCAGCAGTATTAGCCTTCCCTAGTTGTCCTTCTCTTCCCTAGGGCTCCCATATTCTCCCTGGACCTAGCTTTTTATTCCCTTCAAAGGAAAAATCTCTCAGAGTGGAACTCCCTTCCTGTCTGTGGCTTAAGTTGAACAAGGCTAAATATCTGGTCTTGGGTCTTTAAGGAAGGTCTAACATATGCTCCTACACACCCTTCCTCAGTAGGTTTGCACAGTCTGTTCTGGAATATACTTCATTCCTTCTTCAATAGGTGGACATAATCTCTGCTCAGCTGTCCTTTGAACACCATCCCATTGTCCAGGAAGCCAAAATGCTCCCATCAACACCATCTATGCAACCATTCATTCACCTCCTGAATGTGAGATACTCTGACTCGGCCTTTATTCTCGAGTGGGATAATTGAGGCAAAAACCATCTGCTTCACCCACTCTCCCAGAGCCATGAAGTCACTTTTGACATAATCCAGTGGATACCTAGCAGTGTCATTCATGCCAATATGGATAAGCAGCATCAGATAACAGTCAAGAGGTTTGATGGCTCTTGACAATCTCTCTGTGATGTCTAAGATTTTGGCACCTGGCAGATAGCACATCTTCTGATCACATGTTTGATCAGATGGATGCCTCTGTTCCCATCAGAATAAAGTCAACAATCACTATTAATCTTCACTTCTTAGTCACAGTAGTTGCTGATCCTCCAGCTTTGTGGCATATGAGCTTCCTCATCATGACATGGTTTCTCCATTTCCACTTCCAGGGTTGCATACTGGTTCTTCAGCTCAGTGAAGGTGGGATCAGGGTGAGGATTATACTGACTTTGGTAATCTGAGTCCAATTGACATCTTGTGGTCCAGTTCCTCCTTCCACTCCACTGGAGTTTTCCATCTTAGATGCCTCAAGAAGTATTTCACTGATGTTGTCCTCAATGTCGCAGATGCTTCTAAGCCTCACCACTTCCTCTTTCAGTTAGTCAGAGGAAGGAAGGCCAGTTTGCTTAAGCTGTGTTCTACAGATTCTACTTGTCCCATGAGGGACATTGTCAGATGTTTCTACCCAGAGATGAGCTACACATGACAATGATTGTTTGTAAATGCATTTGAATTAAGGAACTAAATAATTATGAAGTTAAGCAACCGTGATTTAGCTTTGATTTTGAACAATTTTGCGGATTATGGTTTTAAGGTGTTAGGTTAGAGGGGAGGTACTTCTTTTGAAAATACTGTAATATGTACTGTGTGGGAACCTGGGTGTCTAGCAACTACGTGACATGTCTAATGATAAGGTGCCCATTTTAAAATCTGGCATTAGAAGTATAGCAGAAGTACAGAAAATAGGAAGTAGAAATTGAGTGGGAGATCTGCGCAACATTCCCAAAAAGTGAGTTAGGATAAGAAAGCAAGCCTCCAAACAGAGGAAAGAAACAGTGGACAACATTCTGGTTGACTGGGAGTTCAAGTTATTAAAAGAGAGAGGACTCTAGAGAAAAACTCCCTGAGGGGAACTAGAATAGGAAGAATATGATAAATTCTCCCAAGCATATTGAAAATACATGGTACTAAGAAAGGAAAACAATAGCAGAGGTCTAAAAGCTACTTCTATTATAGCCAATTAAGGAGTAAAATATTGTTTTTGCATGTTTATGACTATTTTCAGTTTAGTGGAGTTTTAGGCTTAAACACTGTGAGGTAGATATTGAGTAGGCCAGTGAGCAGCAAAGTTATCAAGGTAAGTTTATTTCAATATTCAGCAGCACTTATCTGGAAAAGTCAATTGCTGAACATAACCAGATAAATTTATTTATTTATTTGTTTTTTTATACCAACATTCAATTCAGAATATCACATCGGTTTACACAGAACAGAATTGTCCTCAAATATACTATTGAGAATAGAATACAGAAAACAGTTCAAAACATTAAATATGAACGACACTAGGATAAAGTTATCAGATCAACGTTAGAACAGGCATTTGACTTATCTGGCTAATTTTAGCCAGATAGTGCTGATATTCAGTGCTCTCCTGTTAAAGGGTAACCATGGTCTGGGATTGCCTTTGACTATACTCTGCTTATATGAGTACATTTTATGCAAGCAGACAAAATCTACCTACTCAACAAGTGGACATTTTTAATCCCACAGATCTGTCCAGCTTTGGACATCAATAGTATATAGAGGTTCCAGGGATGACAGGAAAATAAACTACTAGCGTAGATAAACTTGGAGTAGAGTTATTTTATTTTGTTTTTTTCTTGCTGTATTTTTATTCAAAGGGAAAAGACATTCTACATGGCTGTCAAAAAAAAACTGTATCTATGTTTTTACACTCAAACTCAGGTCTGTGGATTATTCCTTGGTCACCCCAAATTACTTACAGCCAGAGGAAAATGCAATTGTGTGTAAATCACACCCATTTTTTTCCTAAAGTTTTAAATGAAGAGCCAAAAGTAAGATGTTCTGTAATCTCTCCCTCTGCTGTGTGTCTTATTTGAGGTAAAAAGTAGCTCTGATAGACTTGTGCTTAAAAACAGCCATAGTTCCTTATCAATTTAAAATTTGTTTGGAATAAATTATTGTATGTGTACATGTATATATATACACACAAAAATATTTTTATAAGCATATCCATTTCCAAAAAAACATTTCCTTATATCAATACATCAGTCTATTAAATTTGAACCTATTTTTATTGATTGCTATTAGTTGTATTTGTTCTGTAGTATGTTGTGGAAGTTAATAAAATAAACTTGTGAACACTAAAGTTGGATCTACTTTCTTATCCAAAATTTTGTCTTTCAGTATATGAATTAATGTGAACTATACACACAAACATATATTCCAAATTCTCTCGCTCTCTTTTACATACATACATTTACACAACACATACCTGAAGTTTCTGTTATTTTCAAAATGAGCTAATAATAAATTAATAAAACAGCACCACTTAACAATATTAGCTCAAATAAAAATGCACAAGGTTAGGCACTGTTTTCTATTTACAGCCTGCAAAGATTATTTTTGGATTTCAAACACCCCATACAAACAAGTAATTAATTTGTACATAGTTTGATAGTATTAAAAGCACAAATGCATATATCTTTACAAAGACAGGAAACCCGAACGCTCATGATAATAGGGTTCAGAAGGAATGCTTTCTCATATACCGCAGAGATGATCAGGACCAGACTGTCATACTGTGACCTTGTTGGTGTTGAGCTAATCTGACAATATTTGGTAGTGCATTGTTTCAAATCAATAACTAATTAACAAAATACAAAAGAAGTTGCAGTGCTTTTAAGGTTCCATGTTAAAAATGGCATTTGGTTTCACATGGGCAGAAAGGTCACATTTATGGATCTTCACAAGTCTTTCAACATTCTACCACTGTCAGATTAAATTACTTTCAGCAATTAATTGTCATAAGTTAAAACAAAAACTCATTTGTTACAGCAGATTGTCATAATGGCATGGTGAGGAGTAGTTTTGATATGAATTTCTTCCGTGACCTACTATCATATAAAATTTTTTGGTTGACCTAACTAGAAGATTGAGAGCAATCTTCTAACTCATGCAGCTCAACTCAAACCTTAGTGATTCATTCTTAGGTACTGAAGAATAAATGACAAGAAACTTCAAATATACCTAGAGACTTAAAGAATAATATAACAGAAAACATATTCAAGGCAAGTAAAATACATATGAAAGAGAACAAGTGACAAGCACAAAAAAATGCCAGTGCACTACAGAGTACAACTCTGAACCAACATAGGTTTACACATAATTAGAATACAAAATCTCTTTCTCAATCAATCAGCATCAAACTTTCTATAAGTAATTTTCAAAAGGTTTTAAGCGAGTAAATGGGCTTTTGAAAACTGCTACTTTTACACGTAACTTCTTTGAAAATTCATTCCACAGGGCTGAATTTTCTTAAGGTTTTACTTGCATAAATGGACTTTTGAAAATTGCTAGGATATATGCAACATTTACACATATAAATCATTTTGAAATTTACCTCCATAGCTTGTGGTTCACTATTTGTCGATGGTTGCTTACCTGTAACAAAAGTTCTTTGAAAACAGGGGGAATTGCCAGTTATTCTGATGGGTGACATCATTTGACAGCACTGACCTAAGCATACATTTATAGACCTATCTAGAAAACACCTGAAGGGTTCACTGAACATAAGTGGCAGTTTTTGCTTCCCTGAAGCATACCTTCTCAGCTGGACTCCAGAAGTGGAGAAGAAAGGGTATGTGCAACTGGTGATTCCCTATCTTCAAAGACCACCTGTTACAAGTAAGCAACTTTGGCTTCTCTGAAGATAAGGTGAGTCACAGTCATGCTAATAAGACTTCCCATCTAGGAATAGTCTAACATAAAAGGGAAGAGGAAAGCCCAGAGGGAAGTAGTGATGGTGGAATCTTCATTTGCAAGTGGTAAGTAACGATGTAAACTGCTACGATCAAACCATTTGGAGAGTGTGGTATACCCAAAATTGTAAAATAAATAAATAAGTTGGACTTGCTGGGGAAAAACATTCTTGAACGGTTAAGCTATTAATGGCTGCTTCTATTGTGTGTTAGTTTTAAGGTTAGTACTTGTTTGCCAATGTTAGAACTGCAAGTTTACAAAGGTTGAACTGAGGTGGTGAGAGAACTGGCTTCTGGGCAACTAGTCACTGGTTTGATTCCCACCCCAATCAACATTTTTGAGAGATATAGGTTATTACCTCCACTACGAGGAAAGAATCCAAAATAACAGTCAACAGTGATTTAGAGTAGAGCAATGTTAACTCTGATTTTAGTGATTGACTAATCACTAAAATCAAACCCCCGCCAGCACTCTGGCTTCTCCAGCGCTGCCATATGTCTCTGTGTCTCCTCCACTGGCAGAGGGTGAGGGCCTGCCAGCACTGCAGTCTCTGCTCAACTGCTGCTCTTCTCCCTCCTGATGTCAATCATGGTAATGCAGGGACAAGGCAAATTTCAGAGGGTTGGGGAGCAGAACAGCACATTCGCCAATCATGGCATCACAACAGTGGGGAACTTTTTTCCTTGGGCGGAAGAGAAGAGCTGCTCATTTGCATACCAGCAACATGGGTATGGGGTAGATTTCCTCTTTATTAGTTAGATAGGCATCTCAGAAATCTGATGGAAGGAAGATAACCAATGGAACACTCTGATACCCAGGCTACAAATTATAACGGGGCAGATAAAATTGGTTGGGGATGGTACTATTTGTTAAGGAGGTCATAGAATCAAGTAGGATAAAAGTTTTGCAGGAAACAAAATGTACTATGGAATCCTGAAGAGAAATTTCAAGGGTAAAAGAGAAGAGCAGAGTACAAGGGATATAATTACCGCCTGCCTGGCAAAGATGAGGAAACAGACTGTAAAATGCTAACAGAAATTAGACTGATTAGTAAAATGGGCATCAAATCATAATGGGAGACTTCAATTATCCTAGTAAACATCACATCAGGACAATGGAATGTAGTAAAGTTTCTAGATGCCATCAATGATTCCTTTATGCAGCAGTTGGCCATGGAACCAATGAGAGGGGGAAGTATACTAGATCTAGTTTATTTATTTATTTAACTCTTTTCTATACCGACATTCATGATCTCGATCATATCAAATCGGTTTACAAGGAACACGGGGTTCCCAATACCTTGCAGGCCCTGGTGCAAGAGAGAAAAGCTGTGGATCTGCTTAGCAATAGTGATCATAATATAATAAAATTTGTCAATCACCGGAGGGCAAATACCAATAAAAAGCTAAAAGTAGCATATGGGAGACTAGATATGAGGAAATCTATTAGTAAAAAACTATAAGAAGATTTTGAAAGGAAGCTTGCAAGAAGCATGAACACTGTTTAAAATTATGATTCTTGAGGCACAGACAAGATGAGGTTATCAAATTTGCGGATGATACAAAATTATTCAGAGTAGTTAAATCACAAGCGGATTGTGATACATTACAGGAGGACCTTACAAGACTGGAAGATTGGGCATCCAAATGGCAGATGAAATTTAATGTGGACAAGTGCAAGGTGTTGCATATAGGGAAAAATAACCCTTGCTGTAGTTACACGATGTTAGGTTCCATATTAGGAACTACCACCCAGGAAAAAGATCTAGGCATCATAGTGGATAATACTTTAAAATCGTCGGCTCAGTGTGATGCAGCAGTCAAAAAAGCAAACAGAATTTTAGGAATTATTAGGAAGGGAATGGTTAATAAAATGGAAAATGTCATAATGCCTCTATATCGCTCCATGGTGAGACCGCACGTACAATTCTGGTCACCGCATCTAAAAAAAGATATAGTTGTGATGGAGAAGGTACAGAGAAGGGCAACCAAAATGATAAACGGGATGGAACAGCTCCCCTATGAGGAAAGGCTGAAGAAGTTAGGGCTGTTCAGCTTGGAGAAGAGACGGCTGAGGGGGGATATGATAGAGGTCTTTAAGATCATGAGAGGTATTGAACGAGTAGATGTGACACGGTTATTTACACTTTTGAATAATAGAAGGACTAGGGGACATTCATGAAGTTAGCAAGTAGCACATTTAAGACTAATCGGAAAAAATTATTTTTCACTTAACGCACAATAAAGTTCTGGAATTTGTTGCCAGAGGATGTGGTTAATGCAGTTAGTGTAACTGGGTTAAAAAAAGGTTTGGATAAGTTCTTGGAGGAGAAGTCCATTAATGGCTATTAATCAATTATACTTAGGGAATAGCCACTGCTATTAATTGTATCAAGCAGCTCCGTACCCATGAGAAATCAACAAAGGTGATGACCTTGATAAGTATGAAGAAAGACTAGCAGTGGGTCGGAAAAGCAGCAGGGGAGAAGGGATTTTAAGAAAAATTGCACGAAAGAGCACTTAAAAAATATTTTTGACCTTAATAAAAAGAATAATAGACGGAGGTAAAAGAAAGGATAACTGCAAATCGGTTATCCTCATCAAATACCTCCGTACAAGATTACCACCGCACAAGGATTCCCTTGTACGCTCGAGTTGGTGAATTAATTGTATCAGGAGCATGGGTTCTTCTTAGTGTTTGGGTAATTTGCCAGGTTCTTGTGGCCTAGTTTTGGCCTCTGTTGGAAACAGGATGCTGGGCTTGATGGACCCTTGGTCTGACCCAGCAAGGCAATTTCTTATGTTCTTATGTTCTTATAGGGGAGCCATTCCATCCCTTTATCATTTTGTTTGCTCTTCTCTGTACCTTCTCCAGTGCATCAATATCATTTCTGAGTTGCCAGTGACCAAAATTGAATACAGTTCTCAAGTTACAGTCTCATCATGGAGTGATACAGAGGCATTATAACATTCTCCATTTTATTCACCATTCCCTTTCTAATAATTCCTAACACTCTGTTTGCATTTTTAACTGCCACAGCACACTGAGCTGACAATTGCAATGAATTGTGCACTATGACGGCTAGATCGTTTTCCTGGGTGGTAACTCCCAACATGAAACCTAACATCATGTAACTACACTTGTCCACTTTAAATTTCATCTGCCATTTGGATGCCCAATCTTCCAGTCTCACAAGGTCCTCCAGCAATGTATCATTATTCACTTGTGATTTAACTATTCTGAATAATTTTGTTTCATCTGCAAATCTCATCACCTCACTCGTTGTTGCCATTTCCAGATCATTTATAAATATATTAAAAAGCACCGGTCCAAATACAGATTCCTGAGGCACTCCACTGTTTACCTCTCTCTACTGAGAAATATGACCATTTAACTCTACTCTCTGTTTCCCGTCTTTTAACCAGTTTACAATCGACAAAAGTACATTGCCTCTTATCCCATGACTTTTTAATTTTCTTAGAAGCCTTTCATGGGAGACTGTCAAACACCTTCTGAAAATCCAAATATATCACATCTACCGGTTTACCTTTATCCATTTGTTTATTAACCCCTTTAAAAAAAGTAGCACATTTGTGAGGCAAGATTTCACTTGGGTAAATCCATGCTGACTGTGTCCCAAGAAATCATGTCTATCTATATGTTCTGTGATTTTGTTTATTTAAAATAGGCTCACCGGGCTATAGTTTCCAGGATCACCCCTGAAACCTTTTTTAAATATCAGGGTTACATTGGCCACCTCCAGTCTTCATGTACAATGGACGATTTTAACGGTAGGTTTCAAATTACTAATAATGGAACTGAAATTACATTTTAGAGTTCTTTTAGAGCCCTGGGGTGTATACCAGCTGGTCCTGGTGATTTGCTACTCTTTAGTTTGTCAATCTGGCTTACTACATCTTCTAGGTTCACAGTGATTTTGGTTCAGTTCATCTGAATTATCATCCTTGAAAACAGTCTGCGGAATGGATATCTCCAACATCTTCATTTCTAAACACCAAAGCAAAAAATTAATTTAGTCTTTTTGCAATGGCCTTATATTCCCTTAGTATTCCTTTAATCCTTTGATCATCTAACGGTCCAACTGATTCCCTTGCAGTCTTCCTATTTCGGATATGTTTTAAAAAGTTTTGATTATGAGTTTCTGCCTCTATGGCCAGCTTCTTTTCATATTCTCTTTTAGCCATCTTATCAGTATTGTACATTTAACTTGCCACTGCTTATGCTTTTTCCTATTCTCTTCGGATGGATCTCTTCTTTCAATTTTTCAAGTAAGTTTTTTTTTGGCTAAAATAACCTCTTTCACTTCACCTTTTAACCAAGCTAGCAGGCATTTTACATTCTTTGCATCTTTCTTAATGTGAGGAATACATCTGGACTGTGCTTCTCAGATGGCATTTTTAAACAATGACCATGCCTGTTGTATACTCTTAACCTTTGTAGCTGCATCTTTCATTTTTTTTGTCTTCCTCGTTTTATCAGGCTCCCTTTTCAAAGTTTAGTGCTAGAGCTGTAGATTTACATATTTCCCCCTTCCAGTCATTAATTCAAATTGAATCATGTTATGATCACTATTGCCAAGTGGCCTCCTTCCCCCCCACCCCAGTTACCTCACTAAACCTTGCATTTCACTAAGAATTAGAGCTAAAATAGATCTAAAACAGAAGATGATTATTCACTTACAATCTGAAGTGTGCATGATTCATTTACCTATATTGGCATTTGGTCAACTCCCTTAATAAAATAATAATAATAACTTCCTGGGCATACTAGATGGGCCTTTTTGGTCTTTATCTGCTATCATTCACTATCTTAATACATGTATGTTGTGGTGATTATCTCTTCTCATAGTCTTTATTTCTGACTTTTATACATTCATGAGCCTGTTTGTTTTGGAAGGTCTGGGGTTTGCTAGTTCTATTATTATTTTAAAAATAAAACCGTATTTTAAAATTGCATGATAAATAAGTAGCCAGAAATATAATTTGAGAAAAAGACATGAGACTCACATTTAATGTTAAAGAGACAGAAGTGTTATATCAAATTCATGATAAGTTTTATCCAGGTTTTTGGCCTAATTTTGTATTAGGAAACTGGCTATATAAAATAATCAAAGTCTCAGTGTGTCTGTCTTTCCCCACCTCTAATAATCAATAATTGATGAACAATTTGCCAAATGTTATTCAAATTTGTTTTACATATAATAGTGCCCAGTGACCCTGAGTTCGTATTTTCATGTGACCCTAATGCTGAAAATGTATCATCATTTTTTTCTTTTTGTATCTTAAAGGGTAGGGGTCCCTAAACTCGGTCCTCAAGGACCACAACACAATTGTGTTTTTAGGATTTCCATAACAAATAAGTATGAAATCTATGTGCATGCAATGGAGGCAGTATATGAAACTAGATCTTACCCATATTCATTATGGGGCGGATTTTCATACTCCGCGAATAGGCCTACTTTTGTTTGCGCTCCAGGCGCAAACAAAAGTACGCTGGATTTTAGTAGATACGCGCGGAGCCGCGCGTATCTGCTAAAAACCTGGATCGGCGCGCGCAAGGCTATCGATTTTGTATAGCCGGCGCGCGCCGAGCCGCGCAGCCTACCCCCGTTCCCTCCGAGGCCGCTCCGAAATCGGAGCGGCCTCGGAGGGAACTTCCTTTTGCCCTCCCCTCACCTTCCCCTCCCTTCCCCTACCTAACCCACCCACCCGGCCCTGTCTAAGCCCCCACCTTACCTTTGTCGGGGGATTTACGCCTCCCAGAGGGAGGCGTAAATCCCCGCGCGCCAGCGGGCCTCTTGCACGCCGGGCCGCGATCTGGGGGTGGGTACGGAGGGCGCGGCCACGCCCCCGGACCGCCCCGGGCCGTAGCCACGCCCCCGTACCCGCCCCAAAACGCTGCCGACACGCCCCGAAAACGCCGCGACGACCGGGCCTGCCCCCCCCGACACGCCCCCGACACGCCCCCCTCGGAGAACCCCGGGACTTACGCGAGTCCCGGGGCTCTGCGCGCGCCGGTAGGCCTATGTAAATAGGCTCACCGGCGCGCAGGGCCCTGCTCGCCTAAATCCGCCCGGTTTTGGGCGGATTTAGGCGAGCAGGGCTCTGAAAATCCGCCCCTATGGAAATCCTGAAAACCCAACTGGGTTATGGCCCTTGAAGAGTGAGTTTAGTAACCCCTGCTATAGGGAAACAGGTCTGTTCAGTTCGGCTGAAATCTCAGAGATCAAAGCATATCTTGATGGAATCAATCATTTTTAGAGCTGCTCTGCCACTGATTGCAGTGTAGGGAAAAATATGAAACTTATTTCAATAAATGTCACATGGAAGTTTACATATGGGCTGATACAGTAAAAATTGCAGGAGAGCGGGTGAGCGCCCGCTCTCCCGGCGCGCGCAAATCTCCTGTGCGCGCGATACAGTAAATTAATTTATTTAAATTAGGGTCCGTGGTAAAAAGAGGCGCTAGGGACACTAGCGCGTCCCTAGCGGCTCTTTTTGGACAGGAGCGGCGGCTGTCAGCGGGTTTGACAGCCGATGCTCAATTTTGCCAGTGTTGGTTCTCAAGCCCACTGACAGCTACGGGTTCAGAAATCAGATGCCGGCAAAATTGAGCATCCAGTTTTCAACCCGCGAGCCGCCGGCCCATTTTAAATTTTTTTTTTATTTTTTACTTTTTTTTAACTTTTGGGGCCTCCGACTTAATATCGCCATGATATTAAGTTGGAGGGTGCACAGAAAAGCAGTTTTTACTGCTTTTCTGTGCACTTCCCCAGCGCCGGCAGAAATTAACACCTACCTTTGGATAGGTGCTAATTTCTTAAAGTAAAATGTGCGGCTTGGCTGCACATTTTACTTACTGTATCGCGCGGGAATGACTAATAGGGCAATCAACATGCATTTGCATGTTGCGGGCACTATTAGTCTCGGGGGTGTTGGACGCACGTTTTCGACGCGCTATTACCCTTTACTGAATAAGGGGTAAAGCTAGCACGTCGAAAACTGAATAGTATAGGATAAACCTCATTTATCATTATCAGGCCGATACAGTACAGTGCGCTCCAATGGAGCGCACTGTAAATCAGCATTTGGACACGCGTTTACGGAGCGCACTGTACTGTATCGGCCTGATAATGATAAATGAGGTTTATCCTATACTATTCAGTTCACATATCTGGATTAAAATAATACATGCATGAATCTTTGAACACTATGAGGCAAATTCACTAACACTGATGCTAAAAAAAAATAAATGTTAATTTGGAGGTGCTGAACTTTATAGAAAGTGTGGGTACCTTTTACTTGCAGACTTTAGCCAGAAGTCTGCATAAAATCCTCTTTGAAAATTAGTGGGTCTGCGCTTAACAGGCACCAGCATACACAAAATTTACATCTGCACTTTGTCAAGGTAATTTTCAAAGAAAAATATAAATGTAACATACTGTCATAGCAATTTTCAAAAACCCATTTACCAGGGTTAATTGCATTTAATGCAGATAAAACCTATTGACAATTCAATAGCATATCTTGTAGCAATTTTCAAAATTGATCAATCTAAGAACAACTAGCACACATCAAACAGGAAAAAGGGGCGGGCATCATCTCTGATGAACTTAAGGTACCCGGCAAATGTGATAAAGAATTTGGGATACCAAATTATATATAGTACCTGGTTGCACAAAGAGAGCTAACATTGATAGTAAAAGGGAAATATTTGCTCTCTACAGTTCTCTGTGAGATCCCCATTTACAAAAGGACATTGATAAGATGGAAGCAAATCAAAGGAGAACTATCAAAATGCTGTACAGCCTGCACTAAAAGCCATAAACAGAAAGAACAAAGATATTATAGATGTACTTTCTAGAAGGGAAAAGGAAGATATTAAACAAACATTGAAATATTCTTGCAAGCTTTAATAAGACACTGAAAGGTAACATGTTTCATAAAACTAAAAGTTGAAGGTCAATTAATCATATGAAGCCGAAGAGGCCTAAAAATATTTTGGAAAATCACTTTTTCACTGAGAGGTTAGTAGGTTCCTCAAACAGAATTCCAGTGCAGGTGATAGGAGCCAAACCAATGGCAGAATTCAAGCATACTTGGGACAGACACCAAGGGACTTTGGTAGCAAGCAGATAGAGGGAGAAAAAAAACAGCTCAGCAGGGCAGGCATAAATGGGTTGAACTAGTGGATCGTGTAGTCTTTATATGCCATCATCATCCATTTTTTAAATTCTTTCAAAAAGTGCTCGATTCAGTTTTCTATTCAGGTTTGAACCTGTCACCTACTGCTTCAAACAGATGCCAAAATATTTCCAAAAGTATTTCAATGAGCTTGTCCATGTCCCAGCTGCAGCGCACATATCACCTGCTAAATGAAGCCAATAGGGCTCAAATGCATTGTGAGGATGTGCTCTAAACCCAAGGAGGAAGGAAAGGAAACTGCTGCTAGCGCAACAATCCTTGCTGCCAAACAGTCATGCTGATGATTGGTCTCAGAAGAGATTTTTCTTCAGCCCTCAATGCCCACAAGAGTATTTGTCACCAGGGCACTAAGAGGGATAATATAGAAAGGAATCAAATAGGTAAAAATTAATTTCAGCTTCCTAAAGGCATTTTAAATTGTTGCTGTCTGTTCTGTAAGCAAGAAAACAGAGATGAGAAAAATGGGGCATCACAGACAAAAAAAGGCATGTTCTTTAAAGTCATCAAAGCACATATGCTTCAGAAGTTCACAGAAAAAAGTGGAATTAAAAGACCAAGTCTAATGAAAATTTCAGAACAGCTTATTTTATCACAGTATAGGAAACAAGAATCCACTGAGGGTAAAGAGATTGCTTTAGCCCCAATTGACCAACAGAGGTACATGCTCATATCCATAATATTCACAGGGAGAGAGGGAGGGACAGAGGGAACTAGTGCAGAGGGAGAGAGGAAAGGAAGAAGAGTCAAGGGGGAGGGGGGAACTACTGTTGGGCAGTAGGATGGGGAGGAGGAACAGAAGGAACTAGTGCAGGGAAAAAGTGACCTGTACCTGCTGCTGGTCAGGGGGAGGGGCTAAGGGATCTGCTGCTGAATAGAGGAGGGGAGTCTGGATTCAGGCAAAAGAGAGGGAAGTAGGGGGCAGGGTACCTCCATAGATAGTAAGGAGGAAGGAGGGAAGGGAGCAAGAGCAAGAGATAGGGTAAGAAACCCATATAGATGGTAAGCTTTTGGGGGCAGGAATTATTGTACCTGAATTCTAAATATGCTGTAATCTGCATTATCTGATCAGAGTCCTCTACAATAGGGTAAACTGTATTTCTAGTGAAATTAAAATAGTAATTTGTAATACTGTATTTAAATATATATATTTGCATACTCAAAGTAATGTCTGCTAATTATATATGCAAATTTGATGAAAATTTTGTCTTTTTGTAGAGACAAGTATCCTCCATTTGGAGTACTCATTCTCCTTTTCGGAGGCAAGAAAACTCCTTTTTGGGTACTCCGAATTGGCCACCCTATGTCAAATTTAAGGCACTGGATAGGAACAGAAGTTGTACATACATTCATTAACAACCCCTACCCCACAAGCAGTACACAATTTTAAATCATGCAGTTTGGCATAAAAAGGGAAAAAAATCATGCTAACTACATCCTCTGTTGTATCTTCACAAGTCAACAAAGGTGAAAATTGCAACTGAAGACGAGTCACTCTCAAAATCCTGTTTTTGTTTTGCTTTAGTTTTTATTGATAAAACTTATTTTCATTTTATAATATTAACCTTTCTTCCTCAGGACCAAGGAGCCCCCCCCCCCCCCCCGCCAAGGAAGTAACATAAGGAAAATGCTGTTGCGATCATTAGCTGCTGGCCAGGAGACATGCTGCAGCTATAGTGATTTACAACTTTAGTGTGCCAATAAAAGGGTGAGTTTTTTCAATTTAATTTGAGCGTCTGCGTGTTGTCAGTGTTATGGCTGCGATTTGTTATTATCTGACTGGCACCAGCCTACTTTCCATGAGCACACTAGTTTGTGAGTGTTTTGGAGTTGTTGATTTATGATCAAGACAAATCACCCTAAATTATCTCTGGCAGAAAATCTTTTTTCAGAGCAATTGTATAGGACAAAGAAGGCAAGGGCAAGTCCTTCTGAAGCACAGATTTAAAATGCTATAGTCAGCTGCTTGGTGGACTACAGTTTCATAAACTCTGGCACTCTCAATTCAGTTACCAGAGGAAAGCTACAACAATAAATGGCAAAAGAAGACTACAAAAAGAAAAAAAATGACAGAGTAATGAAGGACTGCAAACTTGTAACTGTATTTTCTTCAAGATAAGACACAGAATGAAATGTGGGTGGTAAGCATAAGAAAGAGAATCCTAATCGGTGAGGGTTTTGGAAACCACATAAGAACCCCCTCTCCCTATTAGTTTTGTCTTCTTTTGAGGGGGTAGAAGGGCAGAAGTAGAGGTATTCCCATGTTCTCTTCCCCAGCCTGCACTGTTTGCTATTATGAGTCGCATGTTGTAGGGTTTTTTTAGCATAACATCTTTAAATACTCACTGCTTTGAATTTTACACGGAACGTAATTCCAAGTCATTCTGAACTGCTCAAATTGTACCGTTGTAAGAACCATCCATTTTCAAACCCAGGAGCAGTGGAACCCCTTTTTGCTAAAGGGGGGAGACAAGCAAATCAACCAGGCTCTGCTCTCCAGAGCTCAATCCCCTCAGTTTCCACTGCTACTTGCTTACTTTACATTTACATTCATTTTTTCTTACATACATTCTTTGCGTAATTCATAAAGTATAATTACTTATTTCCAGACCAACCAATAAAACGTTTGATGTTAGAAAAACCAGACATTCTGGTGAAGGAAAAAACCACAAAAATAGCATTACTAATAGAAGTGTCAGTACTAAGCAACTATTCTGTACTATGTATGAGAGAATATGTAATAAGAGACCAAAAAAATGTGGTCTAAAGATACAGAGAGAGTCCTAATTGTTTGTGCACCACTCACCTAATTCCTTTTCTAAAATTTTATAAATTTAATTGAAATCTGGGTAGCAAATGCAGAATATCCCAATTCTCTTCCCTCCTCCCTGCCTAAATCCCCTGCTTGCTCTCTCTCCCCCCCCCCCCCCCCCCCCCCCCCCCGCTGTCTCTTTATCCTTCAGGCTTGACTTCCCCCCTAACAGCCCTCTCCTTTTGCTTCCTCCCACCACAGGTTTTTCTTTTTCCTCACTCAGGTTTGAACCCTACTCCCCTCACTATTAAGCCATGATATGATGGGTGTGATCTCAGTCTGTCAGATTTACTGCTAATGCTCTTGTTAATACTTGCAATGTGCCAAATAGTTTCTTTCTGAAGCTGTAATGTGTACAGCAACGTATTGAGATAAGCTTGGAATTCTTTTTAATGAGGAAAGTTAAGCCAACAAGGAACTTGAAAATTAAACTCTGATGATATTTTCCTTTAAACTGTAAAGTGAAAACTTTGACTTGGATTCCCAACCTACTCACTTCTACATCAGAATATAATTGTTGCGCTCCTCCCATGGCAGGAGCCATGGGAGGCGCTTACCTACGTGGCCAGAGGCCGCAGAAGCCAGGACCTTGCCTGGTTCCAGCGGCCCAGGGCCACCATCGTACCAGCGCAGCAGGAGCCGTGCCAGGGTTTCTCTTGTGGCACGGAGCCACGCCTGTCTTTCCTCCGTGGCCCGGAGGCCGCCCCTGACGTCCGCTCCTCAGTGGCCTGGAGGCCATGGTCCCTGGAATCGGTTGCGGTGTGGAGCCGCTCCCGAAGGCCTTCCTGAGGCCTGGACGATGACACTCCCTTGATGGGGCCTGCTCAGAGGCCTGACTCCTCCTCCTACAGGACAGCGATGCTGCTGTCCAAGATACTGACTTCATCTTACTGCTCCTCCTAGGGACAGGCCCACGGCTCTCTTCCCTATTTAAAGGGACAGTGAGGGTGCAGTCCCTGGGCCCACCTGTAGCTCCTCCCAGTGAGTTACCTCTCTAGCCCTACAAAAGGGCTAGAGAGGTAACTCACTGGGCCGTTCCACTGGGCCGTTCCACTGCTCCTGGTTCAGTGTTTACTTCGGATCCCATGTTCTGGTTAACCACTTCCTGGGACTTCCGTTCCATCCAGCGTCCACTTCCGTGGTGGCTGGGACCCAGGTCGCTCTGGTTGATCCCTCGCCAGGTTGCCACTCTGGTGGCCTTCAGTTCCAGCGTCCTTGTGTCTTCAGTGACTTCCATGTCTTGCCTTCCAAGGTAGTACCCAGGACTGTCTTCCCAGTACTGACCTTTTGCCTATTCCTTGACCATTCTTGCCTGCCACCTGCCTGGACCTATGCCTGTGACCTGACTAAGCTGATTGCTTTCTGGAACCCAACCTTGCCTTGGCTGACTACTCTGGACTGATCTCTTGTTACCGACCCTTGCTTTCCTTATGGACTCTTCTTGCTGGCCTCCCGTGATCTCCGGCCTTCCTCCGTGGACAACAACCGCACACCCTTGTGGTGTTGGGCCTACCCTGAACTGTTTCATCTGAGATCCTACGAGGCCATCCTAGGCCATCCTGAGACCATCTCCTCCTGTACTCCGCCTCCTGGTGGCAGGCGCCCTCGGGTCCGACCGGAGGGCTGGACCAACTCTGCCCCAGACCAAGGGTCCACTTCATGTGCAACAATAATAACTTTTGATAATGTGACCACTAACAAAGATATGGGTAAGAACAGATTCTACTTATCTGTGAAGGTAGTTTCCCTCCTTGTTCAGATATGCAACTCTTAGAAAGGTCCAATTGGACCTTGATAATTTCATACCTTATGAGATTCCTGACAATATGGATTATGGTATTATGGTATTCAACACATTTCCTTGAATATTACAGCCATCTTATACAAAAATAAAATAGAACTAGTTAAGGCTACCTCTCAGGTCATTAAGTATCTGTCTTCATTAGCAGATGGTGTAATGGTAAGTAATCTGATACTTTCAATAGCTGATCTTAATAATAAGATACCTAAAATGACCCATGAATTTATGTATATTTTGTAAATTTATTTGAACAACCAATCACAAGCCTGGATCTATGTATCTATCCACCTATCTACATATAACACGTTCCAGCTCTACATGGAGAGATATTGGCCTGGACCTGTATTCACTATACACGTGATGTGCTTCATCTCTTATCATCACATCAGGTGATCAAAGATGATAACAGAATGACAAGAGCAGAGAAAGTTGAGGCTATACTACAGTTCTTTTCCTGACTCATAGGTCAATGGTGAAAACAACACAACCCACCTCCTTTGTCTGCTAGGGAAATCTGTGGAACCCTTGGAAGGCTCTACTATTGAGGATCTTATTGTTCTGTCTTAAACAGACAATGTAAGTTCATGCTGAATAATAGAATCTTTTAGATTCAAAAGATTTCCAGTTTAAGATGCAATGACAGTTTCTATTCGGGTGCCACAAAAGTTACTGGAAGGTAAAGAGAGTGCACCCAAAAATTAGAAAAACATCAACACCTCACATTAAATAGTCAAATTATTTGAAAGATGTAAAATGTAATTCATAAAAAGGAGGGAAGAGACTTCAAAAGCCTGCAAAAAGTGAAGAATAAACTATCTTACTTGGCTAAAGAATAATTAGTCTTAAAAAACCTCCTTATATTTTGCAGGAGTACTGGAAAATACTTGAAAAGTAAAAAAAAGTCCACATTTCAAACCAATGTCCCATTAGTGATAACAATGGTCCAACTTTACCAATGTTTTGTCAGAAAGGCTGCATCAAGAACAATCCTTATGAAAAAGGAACCAAAATAATTATTCATTACAAAAAAACAGTTCATAAATAAACTAGCTGAAGTATAAAACTTACATTCCAGGTGTAAACAAACCCCACTTACTTCTTTTTTTTTTTTTTAATGATAAATGTCTAACTTCTTTCAGCTTAAAAATGGCTCACAACTGCAGCTTCACTTCTTTCATACAAATTTTCCAGTGCTAAGAACCAATCAAATAACAAAATAGATGGAATATCTCATTGGTTGAAGTCACATGACTGGAAATCTCCAATCAGAACACATAGCAGACATTTTAAAAAAGCCCATCATAGTAAACTAATATATCCATTCACAAAAATAAATGACATTCTATATTTGATTTTAAGCCTGCTGGTGACAACGTAATTAATTTGAAAATCCATCTCTGTTCTCATTTGCATAGTGGATCATGATCCCCATCTCGTTCATTTTTGACAACTTGGTCAATGACCAGAAAGCGAAGATCATCAAACAGTGAGAATTCTCTAGACAATGGGTCACTATAGGAGCCACCCTTCATTTAATAAACAACTTTTATGTTAAAAAATATGTATGCATAAAATTAATTTTGTCTTTCCTACATATAATTTTGAACAAGAACAAATCATGGGATATACCACTAAAATTGAAATGTATGTGGTAAAGTAATGTAAAATAAACTTATTTTGTGACAAAAACCTTAGGGCAGGATTCATCATTCCTCGCGGAATGATGAATCCCGCAAAAAAGGGGGCGGGGTGAAAAGGAGGGTAGGCCTGCGAATGGCTGTGGCTGTTCGCACCACAGTGGTGTGATTTCACTGGCCGCGGGGTAGCCGGCTGCAGCCTTTCGCAGCAAATAGCGACATCGTAAAAGGTGTAGCTATTCGCCGCGCTACTGCCGGTGATAATGATCCTCACATTATCATTGGCAGCGGTGCCACGGCCGACTCCTCCCCCTCCCTACCCTGTCTCCTCCCCTCCAGCTAATTTAAATCCTATCGCACGCGAAAAGGCCCTAACGCACATGATAAACCTTTAGTAAATAATCCCCTTAGGGGGTCATTTATCAAAATGCACTAAGGTGTTTTCGCATGCGAAAAGCCCCGTTAACGCATGCGATAGGCCCTTAACGCATGCGATAGCACATATCGTATGGTGTGATGCAAATCCGAAAAAGAGGAGGAGATGGGGGCGGGAGTGATCTGGGTTTGCCAGTCTGCGAAGTGCTATTGCACAGACTTAATGCCGATTTTTTTTTTTTTTTGCATAAACGTTTTTATTGGTATTAATCATGGGAAAAGTATGTTTCTATAAACAAGATATTGCAATCTCTTAAACACCATTTAACAATTAATCCACACCCCAACACCCCCCTCCCCTCCCTCCCCCCTTGCACACTACACTTCACGGAGATTGAAATCAACATGAAAGGACCAAGTAAAAACAGAACAATACACTTCAAAACAAATCAGAATAAGAGGAACATCCCAATTGGGTAGAAAAAGAGTAAAGATAAATAAATAATCTGGAGGAATCATCCAGAAAAGAGTTCATGGCGGGCCAAACCCCAGATGTCTGTTTGTAGAGTCAGACCATTGCCAGTGGTCTGACTCTACAAACAGTCTCTCAGAGGATCCGACACTCAGTTATCCGGAGACTGATGTAAAGTCCGAGCTGAAGTTACGCCGTGCCGTCCGCTAACTTGGTAGACCAGGTAAGGTATGGCTCCCAGGTAGAATAACATTTTTTGACGGTGTGGTGTTTCTCTTCCATCATTCAGCACATAGTACAGACAGTGTCCACTTTTGCTAGAACCACTTTCAGGGACGGACAACAGGGCGTTTTCCACTCTAAGGCGATCACCAGCCATGCTGCTATGCACACCTGTATAAGAAGAGGATGTTGTGGGCCCTGGTCAGCCAGTTCAGCATTATTGAGCAAAGCCACATCCACAGTGAGGTGAACAGACCGCTTCAGGATAGTAGACAGCTGAGCTTCAATTTGCCTCCAGAGAGGCTGCACACAGTCTCCCGACCACCACATGTGTAAGTAGGTACTGACGGAGGCACAGCCCCTCCAACATAGTCCTGCATGAGTATGTAATATCTTGGCTAGATGCTCCGGGGTCAGGTACCAGTGATATAATTGTTTGTAGCCATTTTCTACCAGTGTCGCTGAGATAGAGGCTTTACTTAGTTGGCAATAAAGTTGCGTCCAGTCATCTTCTGAGTAGACTCTCTTTAAATCTGTAGTCCAGGCTTTAATGTGAGTCAGGGTATAATTAAGTTTCACATTCAGCAATTGGTAGACTTTAGCGATCAGGCCTTTGAGAGAAGTGGAGGCTGAGCAGTAGCCCTCGAAAAGGGATTTCCCTCTACCCAAGCAACTCTTCATCAGATGAGAAGTACAAAAGTGACGTATTTGGGAGTATGCTAAATACTCAGCTCGAGGGAGGCAGTACTTCTGGCTCGCGGTCTCGAACGTGAGGATATAGTCTCCTCCCCATAGATGCTCAAAACGGGTGACTCCCCGGCTGCACCATTTTACAAAGGAATTGTGTTCGAGGCCGGGTTGGAAGGCTGTATTGTGGAATAGATGAGAGAGATGGTAGCGTGACTTCCACTTCTCCCATAAGTCAAGAGTGTGCCTAGTAGTAGGAAGTATTTTGGCATAGCAGCCTCACGTTTTTCTAGACTGCCACACTAAAGCTGCGAGTGGTATAGTTGGTAGCTGAGACTGTTCAATAACCGCCCAATGTTTGATCTCAGTGGTTTGGTGCCATACAATGAGAGGTCTGATCTGCGCTGATACATAGTACCACAGAAGGTTGGGAACGCCCAGATCCCCGGACAACTTGGCTTGGTATAAAACATTTCTATTGACTCTTGGTGGTCTCCTTTTCCAAATGAAGCCAAACACTTTCTTTTGCCATGATTTTAAGATATCAGTGGAAATCGGCATATGCAGAGATTGAAATAAGTACAGTAGTCTAGGTAATACATTCATTTTAACTGTCGCTATGCGACCCAATCATGAAAAAGGGAGATTGCCCCAAATGTCCAGATCCAGAAAAATTTGTCTTAGCAAAGGGAGATAATTCAAGCTGAAAAGATCCTTAGGGATGTTTATGTGCCCAGTGAAAAGGGTGTTGCAACTTTAATTGGGTGACATATTCTGGACCACAGGTTAGATTTAAGATCTCGGACTTGTCCCAATTCACTTTAAATCCAGATACCCCACTAAAAGTGCGAATATCCTCCTCTACAGCCTTTGGTGACTCATGAGGATTGGTCAGGGAAAACATGATATCGTCGGCAAAGAGGGTAATTTTGAAATCCTGTTTATTTATTTATTTATTTATTTGGAGTTTCTTCTATACCGATAGCCGTTTGCACATCGTATTGGTTTACATACAACTAAGAACTGATGGGCGTGGCCCTTACATAGAACAATAGCAAACAATGAAACAAAGATACATGGGATAAGTATGTATAAATAACAGGGACTATATAATGGAGTATCATAAACAGCTATAAGAAAACAAATTAAATATAGATTTGAAGAGAGATATAATGCAGGGTATCATGCACGAAATAGCAAGACAATGTAAAAGAAACTATAATACATGGTAAAGGGATGCCTTGAAAGCAATTATATACATATAGTGAAAGGATGTACCATAATACATGGTAAGAACATAAGAAAATGCCATACTGGGTCAGACCAAGGGTCCATCAAGCCCAGCATCCTGTTTCCAACAGTGGCCAATCCAGGCCATAAGAACCTGGCAAGTACCCAAAAACTAAGTCTATTCCATGTAACCATTGCTAATGGCAGTGGCTATTCTCTAAGTGAACTTAATAGCAGGTAATGGACTTCTCCTCCAAGAACTTATCCAATCCTTTTTTAAACACAGCTATACTAACTGCACGAACCACATTCTCTGGCAACAAATTTCAGAGTTTAATTGTGCGTTGAGTAAAAAAGAACTTTCTCCGATTAGTTTTAAATGTGCCCCATGCTAACTTCATGGAGTGCCCCCTAGTCTATCCGAAAGAGTAAATAACCGATTCACATCTACCCGTTCTAGACCTCTCATGATTTTAAACACCTCTATCATATCCCCCCTCAATCGTCTCTTCTCCAAGCTGAAAAGTCCTAACCTCTTTAGTCTTTCCTCATAGGGGAGTTGTTCCATTCCCTTTATCATTTTGGTAGCCCTTCTCTGTACCTTCTCCATCGCAATTATATCTTTTTTGAGATGCGGCGACCAGAATTGTACACAGTATTCAAGGTACGGTCTCACCATGGAGCGATACAGAGGCATTATGACATTTTCCGTTTTATTCATCAATCCTTTTCTAATAATTCCCAACATTCTGTTTGCTTTTTTGACTGCCGCAGCACACTGCACCGACGATTTCAATGTGTTATCCACTATGACACCTAGATCTCTTTCTTGGGTTGTAGCACCTAATATGGAACCCAACATTGTGTAATTATAGCATGGGTTATTTTTCCCTATATGCATCACCTTGCACTTATCCACATTAAATTTCATCTGCCATTTGGATGCCCAATTTTCCAGTCTCACAAGGTCTTCCTGCAATTTATCACAATCTGCTTGTGATTTAACTACTCTGAACAATTTTGTGTCATCTGCAAATTTGATTATCTCACTCGTCGTATTTCTTTCCAGATCATTTATAAATATATTGAACAGTAAGGGTCCCAATACAGATCCCTGAGGCACTCCACTGTCCACTCCCTTCCACTGTCTTTTAGCCAGTTTGCAATCCACGAAAGGACATCGCCACCTATCCCATGACTTTTTACTTTTCCTAGAAGCCTCTCATGAGGAACTTTGTCAAACGCCTTCTGAAAGTCCAAGTATACCCAGAGGAATGGAAAACAAATTTCTCTTTGTCAGTAAAGATCATGATCCCACAGTCTCTTCTTAATTTTAGCAAGGATTTGTCACTAGAACTGGAAGATAGGCATACAGAAGACCATCTCCCCAAAGTAGGGAGAAGGCATTTAGGGTCTCTTTCCTGGATCAGAAATTTGGTACTTTCCAGTTCAGAAGAAATACAAACAGATCCACCATGGGTGCTCCCCAGTCACAGAAAATGAAATTTGCTTCTCCCTATCACAAAATCATTCGCAAGCTTCTAGGACATTCTCTTTGCCTGCCAGGTATATGGCTCTTAGGAACATCCCATGGGAGATGGCCCAGTTCCACATCTGAGCAGCTTCCTGACACAGGAGGTATGAGCCTGTTTTTCTTTGCATGTTCACGTAGAACATTGCTACTTGATTTTCTTTCTAAATGGGACAATTTAACAAGTCAACACCATAGTGAGGGCAACATTTTTCAGGACCTCTCATTTCTGAAAACAAACTGTATTTGACTCCTCCTGACTTTTGTTCCTTTGTACAAGTGTTGGTCCAAACCGGGCTGGACTATTGTGATTCAATTTACATTGGGCTGCCAGCCAATACCATTAGGTCCTTACAGGTGGCCACGCAAATATTGAAAGGTGCAAAATGCAGGGATCATCTAAGTCTTCCAGTCCCTCCACTGATTGCCATTTTTATGGAAAATAAAATATAAATCCAATATGATTATTCATAAATCCTTGGCTAATAATGTACCTCCTTGTTCTAAGAATTTACCAACCCTCTCTGTCCCTGCAACATGCTAGCCAAGGTCTATTGGATGTGCCCTCCCACACTGAGTTTGCTTAGTTGAAAACTGGGCTAAAGCTTTTATCACCAGGCCTTTGCCATGGAATTCTCTGCCCAAGTACCGCAGATCATCAAATGTACCAACCTTTTAGGAAACCAAAGGATTTTTTCTTTAGGAAAGCGATCAGTCTACATGAGTAAGTATGTGCTTCTAGGTAGCTACAATTTTTAGCAGAATGTAACATAGTAAATGTCAATAGAAAAATATCCAAGTGGTCCAAGCAGTCTACTCAGTAAGATTTTTAACCTGCCGTTCCATTCAGATTACACCCATGCCTCCTGTAAGGGGTAGTAACTACCACTCTGTGCAGGTGACATCCATGCCTTCTATTAGGTGACATCCATGCCTTCTGCTCTGTGCAGGTTAACACAATTAACATGGGTCACCCCTTTTCTTCTTTTCTGTCCTTTAGCCATTAGGAATCCTATATGTTTATCCCACACCCTTCTGAATTCAGTTACCATCCTTGTCTTCACTATCGCTTCCAGGAAGGCATTCCATGCATCCAGCACCTTTTCTATGAGAAAAATATTTCCTGACGTTATTCCAGAGTCTATCCTCTTGGAGTTCGATATCATGACTCCTAGGTGCTACAACATTCTTTCCATCAGAAAGATTAGATTCCTATGCATCATTAATATCTTTCAGATATTTAAAAGTCTGTATCATATCCCCTGTCTCTCCTCTTCTCCAGGTATACATATTCAGGTCCTTCAGTCTCATTTCCTATAGCTTTTGATGCAGATCCCACACCATTTTGGTTGATTTTCTCTGGACCACTGCCATCCTGTCTCTATACTTTTTGAGGGGAAGGTCCTAAAAAGCACGAAGGTAGGCGGTCTAAGAAAGCCGTCACGAAGAAAACAAGGGTTAGATGCCAAGGTCTTTTTCAAAACTTTATTGTAGTGGAGACGTATATATTCTTACAGCCCAAAAAGGACAGATAACCTGGGAACCTACTCCCAGGCTTTTTATTTTGTTCATGAGCCCCCCTATATGGGACCGTATCAAAAGCTTTGCAGAAAATCCAAGCAAATCAATATCTCTCTTAGTAGACTTAAAAGCAGGGTTCTTTGTATTGTGACCTTGGCAGGCCACTTCACCTTCACTGATTCTGGTACAAACTTAAGGCCTTGTTTACTGAGCATTTTTCACATAGTTTCAAAATAGGAGAAAACTTTAAATAAATCAGCCCCTTAAATTTTCAGCCCTCTAGAGAAAGGGGAAATACCTAAGTTACCTGAAAGTAATTCACTTTGAAGTGGATGACCAGTCACAAAAGGCAGAATATAAATAAATTAAAATTAAATTATAGATATGGGAAGACAGTTTTGTAGTGGCAAGATATATGCAAGTCTGTGTGGTTTTATTACCTGTTTCTTTGTACTAATAATTATTCTGAGCATTCTTATGCAATCTGCCTAAACTGTGGACTGTATAGGCAAAAATGTAATAAATAAATAAAGTTTGTTACCCAACTAATCTTGGAAAGTTTTTACAGCATATATCACATCGCCCTTTGCTCTAGGAAATTTGTCTGATGAATCTTTTTCTTAGCAAACTAAAGGCCCTGGGACTACAGCCCATCCACATGAGCTCCCAAGCCCAGGCAAGATGCATCCATAGTAAGGACTATCTGAACTTGCGAAATTTGGAAGGAGATTCCTTTTGCCATATTCAATAGAATCAGATACCTGGTCAAATGGTCCTTGACCTGCTGGGTGATCTGAATGCTATCTTGCAGATCTTGAATGGCTTTAGCTCACTGTGATCATTTAACTTGTCTCAAGTAGAGATATGCCAAGGTGTTACATGCATGGTTGATGCATCAATAACATAATAAATATTGCCAGAAAAAGACCCAACTGGACCATCAAATCTACCTTTTTTTCCTTCCATTTTTAGGGTAATTGTTGCTCTGTGCAGGTTATTCTAGTCAACATAGGCTACCCTTTTCTTTCTTGCCATCATTTAATCCTCTGTGCTTATCCATGCTGTTTTGAATTCCATTACCAGACTTTTCCTCACTACTTCTTCTGGGAAAGCATTCCATGCATCCACCACCCATTCCATAAAGAAATACTGATGTTGGCCCTGACTCAACCCCCTTGTTTTGCTTTCTATTGAAAAAAGTTTAATGCCTGTGCATTAATACCTTTCAGGTATTTAAAAGTCTTTTTCATATCCCCCTCATCTCACCTCTCCTCCAATGTATACATAATAAGGTCTTTCAATCTCATCTCATAACTCTTCTACTGCAGACCCCACACCATTTTGATTGCTTTTCTCTGGACTGCTTTGATCCTGTCTCTATCCTTTTTTAAATATGGTCCCTAGAACTGAACACAGTATTCTAAATGAGGCCTTACCAACCACCTGAAAAGAGGCATTATCATGTCATTTTTGCTGCTGGTTATGACTCTCTCTATGCAGCCCAGCATCTTTCTGGCTTTAGCCACTACCTTATCACATTGCCTTCAGATTGTTGGACACTCTCACACCGAGGTCTCTCTCAATCAGTATATAGCAATCTTTCACTCCCAATCATGTCCAGCTCCTCTGAATTCATGGAAATGTGGAAAAAAGGATTTCCTTCCACAAAAAAGCAGGGGAGTAGCTTGCTTGTTACGGCGGTTACTACCCCAAACCAAATAAGCCTGATACTTCATTTTCAATGAATATCCAGCATAGCTCTCTGCTTCAACGGCAGGGGGAATGAAGAAAAGATAAACACACACACGGTTAATGTCCTTATTCAATAAACATACACATGGTTAATGCGACTCCAACATTGCTCTATGCTTCAACGGCAAGAGGAAATGTGGAAAAATGATTTGCATCCACAGGGGAGTAGCTTGCTTGTTATGGCGATTACTACCCCAAACCAAATAAGCCTGCTTGTTACGGCGGTTACTACCCCAAACCAAATAAGCCTGATACTTTACCTTTCAATGCATATCCAGCATAGCTTTCTGCTTCAAATGGCAGGGAGAATAAAGAAAAGATGATTTATATTCAGACAACTACCAACAAGGACTGAATTATATAGTCAGGGCAAAACAAATAATCATGGGTGTAGCTTGCTTGTTACAGCGGTTACTACCCCGAATCGAGCCTGATACTTCACTTGGAATACATATCCAGCGCAGCTCACTGCTTCAATGGCAGGGGGAATGAAGAAAAAAGGATTTATATTCAGACAACTACCAACAAGGACTGAGTTGTACAGGCTGGATAAACAAGCGTAGGAGTAGCTTGCTTATTATGGTGGTTACTACCCAAAACCAATTAGCTAGATACTACGCTTAGATGCAGCTCCAGCACTGTTATCTACATCGAGGGCAGGGGTGGATGGGAAATAGAACCAAAAAGTTACTTAAAAGGGACAAGAGCAACAGATAAGTATGAAAAATAAGTGTGAAAGCTTACTGGGCAGACTGGATGGACCGTTGGTCTTCTTCTGCCGTCATTTCTATGTTTCTATATGTACCCCAAATGCTGACTGATTTTCTTGGCACTGAATCCCAGCTGCCAAACCTTTGACTATTCCTCAAGTTTTCTTAGATTTCTTTTCATTTCTCTACTTCTTCATGTATGTCCACTCTGTTGCAGATCTTAGTGTTATCCATAAAAAAAAAAGACATTTTCCTTCTAACTCTTCTGCAATATCACTCACAAAAATATTGAATAGAACCAATCCCAAAACCAATCTGTGAGGCATTCTGCTTACCATTCTTCCCTCCTTAGAGCAGGTTCATTTATGACTACTCATTGTCATCTGTCAGTCAACCAATTTCTGATTCATTCCACCACCATGGGACCCATTTCCAGGCTTTTCAATTTGTTCCTCAGCCTCCTGCGTGGGACTGTATCAAAAGCTTTGTTGAAATCCAGATAAAACACATCAAGTGCTCTTCCTTGATCTAATTCTCTAGTCACCCAATCGAAAAAGTCAATCTGATTTGTCTGGCATGATTTTCTTTTGGTAAAATCATGTTGCCTCAGATCATGGAACCTATTGTATTGCAGTTAGTTTATTATCCTTTCTTTCAGAATTGTCTCCATTAGATTTCCCACCACCGAGTTAAGGCCCATAGTTTCCAGACTGCTCCTTGCTACCGTTTTTGTGAAATGAGACCACAATTGCCCTTCTCCAATCCTGCAGCACCACTCGCATTTTCAATTATCTATTGAAGAGCCCTTTCAGTGGACCCACCAGCCACTCTCTGACCACCTTCAGTATCCTGGGATATATTTCCTCCAGTTTCATGGCTCTGTCCACTTTCAGTTTTGCTAATTCTGCTCAAACACTCTCTTCTACACCACTCCTATTAATACTCTTACCAACAATGGTCCTGGCGCCATGGTCTTCTTTAGTGAATACTAGAATTTCCAATGCATATCTAGGGTGCGCCCGACTCAGGCCGAGTTTCACCCCGCCTGGGGCTGCCTCAGGGGCTGTATATGGATGAACAATATGTACTAGATTGTTCTTAAATTTAATGCATCAAAAATATAGTGGTCTGGTGGTTCTAGTGGTCTCTCCGCAGTCTATTGTGGTCTCCGCTCAGATATAGCAAGGACATCCTTGTTATATCTGTTACATCCTTGTTATATCTGAGCGGAGACCACAATAGACTGCAGAGAGATTCGAACCACCAGACCACTAGATTTTTTATGCACTAAATTTAAGAACAATCAAGTACATATTGTTCATCCATATACAGCCCCTGAGGCAGCCCCAGGCGGGGTGAAACTCGGCCTGAGTCGGGCGCACCCTAGATATGCATTGGAAATTCTAAAGTTGCCAGAACAAACATTGCCTCCAATTACGAAAATCTATTATTTACCATCATTCAAGAAAAAATCTAGAGAGGGCCAGAATACACAAATATTATCACCTCTGAATGTTTCTGAGATTTTAGAAACATCTGATACTGATTCAGCTCAACCTGCAACTTTAACTGTATCTTTCCTACTTGATTCGGATAGAGACTGGATCCTGAGAATGTATTTTAGGAATCGTACGGAATTATTTCTTCAGCTGAAAGTTCAAGTGTTCCCAGATTTGGCAAAAGATACTCAAAAGAGGAGGAAACAGTTCTTTATAATGAGACCAAGAGTTTTAAGGATGGGTACTTCATTTCTTTTAAAGTTCCCATGTAAATGCCTCATTAAATATTGTGATGTTACATATATTTTCTTTCATCCTTCTCAACTTTCTAAATTTTCTTTCAGATAGAATTTCTCTTTTGGTTGATTTATCTCTATCTGTTGCTATATAACCTAATATGGCAGGGATTTTCTTTCTTTATTATATAATCATTCCATATTAACTAGTACTTCTTGCTTAGTTTTTTCCTTAAAATTATTAGTCTTCAAAGTTGTATGGGTCTCTCCAATGTTGAGGACTTAGAAACTTTGGCATTATAATTTTCTTATTTTTCCTTTTCAAGGTGTTAAATATTCTTTATGAATAAAAAATATCCAACTTACACCCTGTGGCCAATTATGATTGAAGTGAAGCTGTCTAACATGTGACAGGTATATGGTACTGCAGAGGTTGATTCACCAGCTTAAGTTAGAAATATGTCATCAACTTCCAGGAGTGTTTTTATAAGCTACTTCATCTGATTTTAACAGGCTGCTTCGTACTTATATTAGTTTTGTTTTTTATTCAATAAACTTTTTTTTATTTCTCCGCTGTTCAAATCAACCACACTCACTTGATTATTCAACCTTCTCCTTTAGTCTGTTCTAGAGCTAAACCAAAAAAAACTCTTCAATCATGATTTAATAAATGAACCAGAGCACAGATTCCATAGATAAGCTGTTAGTAGCGAATGTGCTAGGATTATTACTGGTAGGTTTTGTACATTTTCCACGCTAAACATATTTTATGATTCTTGACTACAAAGCTCTGGAAGGATTCTATAAAACTCAGGATAAGCTGAATGCCATCTTGTGCTGATCATCCCCTTGAAAATAATCACTTGAAGATGGAAGTGATGAAACTTAACCTTTCACTGAACAAATCTGCATGTAGGTGAAGCGATACTCTGTGTCAATTAAGACTTTGTGATCCATTTTATAGTTTTCTAGTAGGTATACCATGCAAACTTTGGATTAAAATATAGTAGACTAAAGAAACAATAAAATGGCATAGGATAATGAATTCTTGTTCTGATTAATCATCACCCCGTCTAAACAGCAGCCCCTTTTGGCTGAAGGGTAAAAAACTTTAAATGGAGGGTGTGACAAAATAAATGATGCACAATCTAGTGTGGCCTCTTCATTTCTCTGCTAACAGGAGAAACATAAAAACAAATATACCTTTGAAAATATCTGTTAAACAGCAACTGCCAGGGAGCTAAAAAGGTTTTATATAACTGCACAGAGGCAAAAAGAAAAAAAATCTCCATTTGGTTGTACAAAAAATTAAAAACCAATCAACTGAATTCTTCAAAGGTCTCTCTTCCAGATTATTATGGAATTGATGACATTTACTGTCTTCACTGTTGAATTCATCTGGCAGATGTTCTCAAGAACAAAACATATCTGCCTTATTACAGCACATATTAAGCACATTTTTCTGCCAGGCATGCCTGATATGAGGTTTATTGTTCAGACCAATCAATCCGCTTAACAAGCAATAATGTTTGGCAGCAAGTATATTATTTATATCTAAGAAAATTTGAAGTAGGAAACAAAAAGTATTTTGATCTTTCAAGTTCAGCTCCTAATTTATCAGAGTACAAGACAGTCTGCTAGACAAACCTATTTGCACTGACCTGAAACTATACTTTTTTTCATCTTAAACATTTAAATGTCATTATGAAACATCATGATGCTCTACCAAACCTAACTATATATAATTTTATACCACAAATGCCAGCAATTTGTAACAATTTTGCAGTACTGAACTTCTTAAATATTTAAATTCTAAGATACAGTAGTAAAAATCATTTTAGCTATTAAAAAGTTCTTATCACCTTGCTGGATTTTATTGCAAGTCAAAAAGGAACTACACGCACATTTTTATTTCATTTCAGGCAGCATTTTGACATTTTTTTAAAATGCTGAATGAAAATGCTAACTTCCACAATAAGAACTTTGAAAACGGTATGAATCGATCTAAAATGTATAATGCATAGTATGTATATCAAGCAGAATATAAAGTCAAAGTGCAAATAATATAGTAATGTGCCCCCTGCAGAATTAGAAGTCCTTGGGTAGCACGGTTATAACGATCCCATGCTGCTAGCATTACAAAATATAAGGTTCACTGAATGGGAAGAGAAAAGAGCAAGGGGTTGAGTTTTCTTCATTAAACCAATTCCTGAACTATTCTAGCTAAAATATTTATTAAGATATTAATATGTCTCTCTCCCTTTATCTGCCTTCAGAAGTCTTGCTAAAACACAATGGATGTCTGCTCTAGCGAAAACAATGCCCTAAAGGGTAAGGCTGCTACCATACAAAATAAATACCAGTTTTGGGGGAATGATCATCACTAATTTAGCAAGTGAGACTGCTCAAAGTATTACTCCTGGGGAAATTCTATGCCACTGAATAATGCAGAATTTTTTTAATGTCGCACATAACTTAGCTCAGCAGCATTGGCCTGCCTGGGCCATAATAAGGTGGTATCAGCCCTCAGAAGACAGAAGTAGGCCTTGGCAGTGTTGGCCTGGCCCAGCTAACCTAGGTCTGAAGTAAGGGGTATCAGCATTAGCCTGGCCCAAGTGCATGGGAAGCAAGAGGTAGCAGCCCAGAAAGAGAGAAAGAGAGTGGGTGGATTTGGCTTGGGAGTGAAAGGGTGGGTCAGGTTTATGGAGGGAAGAGAGGGCAAGGGAAGAGTGGGGAGTCAGGCTCAGGGAGTGAAGAGATTGGAGGAGGCAAGAGGGGGATTGGGAGTGGCTCAATGCCTTGTGATGTAGTATAAAAGTACTCCTGAGGGAAATTCTGCATCTTTGAATAAGAAATGTCTTCTGTTTTATAACAACTTTGTAGAATTTTAAAATTGTGGATAGCATATTTAATTTTCCACAAAATTGTATCAGAATTAAAGCATTCTAAATTCTTAAAACTGTATACATATATAAAGAGTTATGCTATACTGCAGAACAAACCCATCATCACATTTAAGGATTGTCGAGCTTATGCTGTTGTGTCTTGGTACAGCCTCACAGTGGAGGTGATGGAGGCCAAAATAGCAGCAGAATCCAAGACACAATAGCATAAGCTCGACAATCCTTAAATGAGATGATGGGTTTGTTCTGCAGTATTGCATCAGGAACAGACAAACAAGATGTGTCTTCAGGGTTTAATTTGTGTTCCGGAACGTCTTTTCAGGCTTAAGGGGCAGAGCAGCAGGGTATTCTGCTCCAGCCCTTCCCCTCCTGGCAGCCTGAAGAAGAGGAGGAGCTGAGCCTGAAGCACCCAGAGGGCCACTCTGCTCTCTAATCCAGCCCCTCCTCTCGTTCCCCCCCCCATCCTCCACTTCTCTTCCTGTACTGCAGGGAACAGAAAGGGAAAGGGTGATAATGAAGCAGACACTGCAGAGCAAAGAAGAGACAGAAAAAGATTTGAATTAGCACAAACTTGAAAGTTCTGAGCAGTAATGCCAATTGTTAAGCTTTCAACCCTGGTCTTGATAAATGGTGCTACTGCTCACGACTTTCAAAATTATGCTAATTCAACCCCTTTTTGTATCCATTACTGAGGGCTTAATTTTTTGCAGAACAACCCAGAACTACATTCTGCCACCTTTCTTCTGGGACCTGAGAAAGCGGAGCAGAGCCGGCAGTGTTTATCAGTTCTGGCTCACCTGAGGAAACAGAAGAGACCCAGTTCACACATGGCCCAGGTCTCGCCACTTTGCACAGGTCAAACCTGGCCCTGGCCATTTCACACCTCTACAATTCCACTTCCTTTCTGTCTACAAATTAAGCCTGTGTTGCCAATGCAATAAATCTGTGAGGAAAACAGGCACTCCGTGTTGAGCACCCGCATTCCTAATGTGAGCCCAGCCACCTCTCCCTGGCAATCGAATATTTAAATGAGGGGTCGCTCTGCCAAAGAGGGCGCTAGAGGCAAATATGCACCCCTAGCGTCTCCTTGCCAGGCGGGCTCCCAGGAGAGGTAACTGCTAGCGGGTTTGGAAAATGGATTGTTAACTGAGCGTCCCTTTTCCTAACCTGACTGCCAGCACACTGTTTTTATGTAAAAAATTGTTTTTTTTAACCTTTTGGTCCTTTTGGTTCCACCAACTTAATATCGCCATGATATTAAGTAGGAGGACGTACAGAAAAGAAGTATTTTCTGCTTTTTGCATGTGATGAGCGCTATTAATTTTGCGGGGAGGGGGGCTCCAACCACGGCCCCTGTGTATCTTAGTTTTAATTGCCATTATTTGTAATGCTTCCATGTCAAGCAAGCCTAGACCATGATATCATGTAAAGCCTTTCCTGTGAGTGTGTCTGTGATGAAAAATATTTTAAATTCTCTTCTACATTTTTTGGGGATGATTCACTAATAATATAAATAATGAGCATTATTTGCCATAGGCCATTATTTCAAATGGGGCCTATCTACTTATTAATGCACATTAACCTGCATTAATGGTTATTGCAGGTTACAGAGGGTTAGTCAGTCAGCCCATTCTAATTTCCATACCCATTTCTACACAGCCAATAACTTTTAAAACATGACATCATTTGCTCTTAATTCAACTTGACTCATTTTTATGTATTTGACAGTAAAGAAAAATAAAGAAGCTATAAAATTGTACTTACCCTGATGTACACCTGTACTGTTTCTTTTTCTTTCTGGGGATTCCGATACTTTTCATAGAAGTCCCGTCGCTTTTTCGTTTCTTTTGGGATCTTCTCTTTCCTCTCCCTCTTTTCTGCTGGCTCATCTGAGCTATCTGGAGAAAGCTGTGCTTGGGTTTTGGTCTTCTCCACTTCAATATAGTTTTCATTTGGATTTAGCACTATTACGGCGTATCCTTCCTGTTTGAAAAATAAACCATAGAATACATGAAGGGTATGAAGTATACTTAAGCAAACGCACCCAATTTATTTTTAAACAATAGTTTTGGGCCTGGCAGTTCTTACTTTCTCCTGTATCTTCCAGCTGAATCAGAGCCAGGGCTGGGATCAGGCACCATGAACCTTCACGCATAACTATCCAATGATTTTCCCCTGTTTTAATACACCCTTCCTTTATACTGTCCCTAGTCTGATCATTGCAGCAATAGTTCTGAACCTAGGAGCCATGCAGCAGAACTCCTTCTGAAACCCTATATCAAGAGCTCTAAATCCAGCCATCATGTATCACCCTTGACAATGACCATGACAGTTTCCCCACTAGGACAATGAGTGCTGCCTCCACAGCATCCCCAGCTGACTCCGGATGCAGAGGACCCAATCCAGAAGTCGAACTGAAGACCCTCTCCACACAGCAGCAATCAAGATTGCCACTCAGACACCAGGATGTCTCCATTTAATGCTTTTTATTGGTAGAGCAATCATAATAATCTATGTTGTATAATTTCCAGTTAAATTTCAAAGAAAAGCTTCTCCTTTAGCAGTTTAGATTATGTTTTCCAAACATTTCCCCCCAACCTATACATCCTGTGCTCTGACACCACTCTCATCCTTTATCACTTTCATAGCTTCATCCACAAATACATTCATACACCTTCCTTTGCTTATCAAAACTTGGTAAGACACTCTTCCTTTCAAGTGGTTCACCAAATTTGATTCTCCCACATTTTTTTGCAATTAATCTGAAAAAGCATCCCACTGAGTCACGACATGAGGCTCTGTGAAGGCAGCCTGAGGAAAAACATCAATAAATATTTTTTTTCTCAGAAAGGGTGTAAGGGTAGAAGCACTGAATACCCTCCCAAGATGAGTAGTTGTGGCAAAAATAGTGATGGACTTTAAGAGCTATGGGATACACAAACAGGATCCCAAAGTACTAAAACTGGAGAAAGCAGAAAGTGCAGCCTAGCAACATGTTTTTAAGCATTCACAGTAGGGATGTGAATCGTTTTTTGACGATTTAAAACAATCGTCAGATATATTTTAAATCGTCAAAAATCGTTAGAGCCGCGATACAATAACAATTCCCCCGATTTATTGTCAAAAATCGTAAATCGGGGGAGGGCGGGAAAACCCGGCACACCAAAAAAAACCCTAAAACCCACCCCGAACCTTTTAAAACAAATCCCCCACCCTCCCGAACCCCCCCCCAAAATATTTTAAATTACATGGGGTCCAGTGGGGGGTCCCGGCGCGATCTCCCGCTCTCTGGCCACGGCTGCGTTAAGAGAAATGGCGCCGGTGGCCCTTTGCCCTTATCATGTGACAGGGCAAAGGTAGCGCCGGCACGATTTTGGTTCCTGGCCCCCGACGTCACGCGTGCAGGAGATCGCCCCCGGACCCCCGCTGGACCCCCAGGGACTTTTGGCCAGCTTGGGGGGGCCTCCTGACCCCCACAAGACTTGCCAAAAGTCCAGCGGGGGTCCGGGAGCGACCTCCTGCACGCGGGCCGTATTGCCAATATTCAAAATGGCGCCGGCGCTACCTTTGCCCTCACTATGTCATACGGGCGATGGTATGACACTCACAGATATGCATTTCACATGATTTACTGGTTTTATATATATATGTTTATTTATTTATTTATATGTTTTTTATTAGTGTTTATATTTGTGTTAATTTAAACTATAACGGGCGGATTTTCAAAGCCCTGCTCGCGTAAATCCGCCCGGATTTACGCGAGCAGGGCCTTGCGCGCCTATTTTCCATAGGCCGCCGGCGCGCGCAGAACCCCGGGACGCGCGTAGGTCCCGGGGTTTTCGGAAGGGGGCGTGTCGGGGGCGTGTCGGGGGCGTGTCGGGGGTGGGACCCGATGATGCGGCGTTTCGGGGGCGGGGCGCGGCGTTTCTGGGGCGGGACCGGGGCGTGGCGCCGGCCCGGGGGCGTGGTCCAGGCCTTCGGACCAGCCCCCGGGTCGAAGCACGGCGCGCCAGCACTCCGCTGGCGCGCGTAGATTTACATCTGCTTCTCGCAGGCGTAAATCAACGGACAAAGGAAAAGGGGGGGGGGTTTAGATAGGGCCGGGGGGTGGGTTAGGTAGAGGAAGGGAAGGGAGGGTGAGGGGAGGGCGAAAGAGAGTTCCCTCCGAGGCCGCTCCGATTTCGGAGCGGTCTCGGAGGGAACGGAGACAGGCTGCGCGGCTCGGCGCGCGCCGGCTGCCCAAAATCGGCAGCCTTGCGCGCGCCGATCCAGGATTTTATAAGATACGCGCGGCTACGCGCGTATCTTATAAAATCCAGCGTACTTTTGTTTGCGCCTGGTGCGTAAACAAAAGTACGCGAACGCGCTTTTTTAAAAAATCTACCCCTAAGTGTTCATTTATTTATATGTGTTTTATCAGTGTTTATATTTGTGTTAATTTAAACTATTTGCATGTTTCAGCCCCTGAAGCAGCTCCAAGACAGGAGCGAAACTCAGCCTGAGTTGGGCTTTTTAAAGTGTTTTGTCTCCTTTGAAATAAATTTTAATTGATGGACGTCAGGCATCAATTTCTTTTTACTTCCCATACTCACAGAAGGTCATTTCTCCAATCTAGGCAAAAGACATTTGTAGTGAATTTGCCCTAAGATGATCTCCTCAAACAAAACTGTGAAATCTTTCTGCTCAGAAGAGACACAAACAGATCTACTAAGGAAGTCCCTCACGTGAAGTATATCTGATTTGCTACCCTTCTTTCGAGGGCCCGCTTGTGTGGTTCTTTGATCCAGTTATGTTTGTCCACTAAGACATTTTCCTTGCCAGGCAGATATGTCTCTCTCTAGGTCTGCCCTTGAAATATGGTCCAGTTCCACATTCTAACACTTTACTGACATAGGAGGCATGATCCTCCTACTTCCTACTTGTTCAAGTAGAACATAGCTTTCTAATTATCTGATTGAAGTAGGACAATTTTGTTGGCCAATTGATCTCTGAAAGCCCTAGAGTATTTCAAATTGGTCTTGACTTGTAGAAATGTATTTGATGAGGCTTTTCTTAAACAGACCATAGGCCCTGAGTGTGGAGCCCTTCTAGATGAGCTCTCCTGCTTAGGCTGCATACATTCATGGTAAGAAAATTTGGGTGGGTGGAATTTGAAAGGAAACCCTCCTAGCTAACTTCAACTGCTTCAGCCACCAAGCCAGGGTGTTTTTGTACTACTGAGTGATTCTGACACTTTCTCATAGATTTAGAGTATCTTGGAGTCCTTGAGATTGTAAAGTCCATTGGGACTTTCCCACGTTGAGATGTAATAGTTCTTCAAATCAATCTCAGAAGTGAAAATGAATAAACCATAATCTAAAAAAGATCCACCCTATAGAATGCTGAATTAGATATACATTCTATAGCACGACCTTCATATTGCCAAAGATGCTGACTGCTCACAATACAATGTATATATTGTATATGGAACTTTATAATTACTGGTCATACTAATATGGGTTTTTTAATTGCAAATTTTAAAAATGCCTTATCTGTGGAATATCTTTGAAGGATTTCTGCAATCACACTTTAGGAAATCTTAAGCCCAAAGATTTCTGAAATCACAGTTTCTGAAGTCATAAGAATTCTATCATTAAATTCATGGTGTTTCTATGGGGTTACCAGTAGCTCCCGATGTAGTGAACCTCTCTGTGGCCCAATTTCAAGAAACGTGTATGTAGCTCCAACTTCAAAGAATGCCATTCTATGGACTAGATACATCAATGCCATATTTTATCCTGCAAGGTACTGAGGAAAATCTAATTTCTTTTCATCAAAGGTTTAATCTTTAAGATAGCAGTTTGCATTTTACCCTCAATTACCATTAGGAATCCATTTCATTTTTTGATATTAGTATTCACAGACAAGGTTCAATGATTGTTACTAGTTTGTTTATTTATTTATTTATTTATTTATTTATTTAAGAAATGTATGGCCCACCTATAACGATCCAGTCGAGCTAGGCAGAATACAAAACATTAAAATTATATACAATAATAAATATAATTATAAACAATAATAAAACCTCAGTACTCTGAACTTATCACTTTCCCAGATAAAAACATTATATCAGTATTCAAATGTCTCCTGACTCCCCAAAAGCGTCCTGGAACAGAAAAGCCTTTACCTTCTTCCTAAATATTTTCATCTCAGTTATGGCTCGCATGGCAGGGGCCAAAGATTTCCACATATTAGGGTCAACTATTTAGAATGTCAGACTTCTGGTTTCAGTTAAATGAAAAGTCTTAATAGGGGCACCTCTAAGGAACCCATTTCTTGCAAACAGAGTGATCTAGCTGGAGTATAGGGTTGTAAGATACTTGCTAAATAGCTCAGCCAATCCATTTTTACTGACTTAAATATCAATACCAGTATTTTAAACTTAATATGCTTTTGGGGCAGTAACCAATGTATCTCCCTCAATATTGGACTGATATATTCATACAGTGGTCATCGCATTACCAATCAGGCTGCAGAATTCTGAAGTATACGCATTGCCCAAAGACTAGATAAAGGAAGGCCCATATATAAACATGTAAACATTATCACCGACTTTATTCAATATTTACCTTCTTCCACTCTGCCAACTTCTCACCAACCTCAATCTAAAGTATTATCTTTACGCAGATGATATTCAAATCATCATCCCCATCAAAGACACATACTCGAAAACTCTTGACTACTGGGAATCCTGCCTTCAAAAAATCAAACACCTACTCAACAGCCTAAACCTTGTCCTAAATTCATCCAAAACAGAAATCCTACTCATATCTCCGGAGAACAGCACTTCTAACAATACTCTTCCAACCAACCTACCTACCACACAAGTTAGAGACTTAGGAGTAATAATAGACAATCGGCTGAACTTCAAGGCATACATTAATAAAACAACCAAAGACTGCTTTTACAAACTCCAGGTACTAAAAAGGATAAGACCTCTGTTCCATGCTCAAGATTTCAGAACGATCATCCAAGCAATCATTTTTTCGAAATTAGACTATTGCAATTCACTATTGCTAGGTCTCCCTTCATCCTACTCCAAACCGCTTCAGATGGTACAAAATTCAGCAGCCAGACTACTAACAGGCGCCAGGAAAAGAGAACACATATCTCCCATCCTCAAAGAGCTTCATTGGTTACCAGTACACTTCCGAATCATGTACAAAGCCATATCTGTCATATACAAAACCATACATCAACTCACCACCCTTGATCTGCAAATCCCTCTCCAAATTTACAACTTGTCAAGACCCACTAGAGATGCTTATAGAGGCTCCCTCCTAGTACCCCCTGCAAAAACTACCAGACACGTTACGCTGAGAGATCGTGCCACCTCCACAGCTGGCCCTCTCCTATGGAACTCCATTCCTTCAGATCTCAGACAGGAGCCCTGCCTCCTAACTTTTAGAAAAAGACTTAAGACTTGGCTGTTCAAGCAAGCTTTCCAGGACACTATATAATGACTTCACTATCTCCTCCTCAAAACAAGCAGCCCTCAACCATCCTTTTTTGTACATAGTATTTAAGTTGTATATTGTTTATCGTTACTAATTTCTCTCTCTCTTCCTCCTCATCCCAGTTCTGCTACCCTTGTTAAATGTAACTGCACCTTCGGGCACCTTTGTTCCAGTTTGATGTATCTACTGCACCCCCGTTTTATGTAAACCAGCAAGATATGTTTTCATGATTGCCGGTATATAAAAACATTAAATAAATAAATAAATAAATATAAAGCATTGCAATAATCAGTTAAAGGAGCCGACCCACCTCAGCTAAGGGAGGGGAAGGCCACAACCAGCAAGGTGCTCCTCCTGCCAAGAAATGGAGGGAGGGGGCAGAGGGTGAGGGTTGGGCTGGCAAGCATGATTTAAAGAAGGGTCGGCCCGTCCACCAACCTCTTTCTTTCGGCAATTTTTTGGGGTAAGGTCTTATTGTAGTGGTTCTCTTTCCTTCCCCTTTCTGTGGCCTACCTTGGCTCCTGTTTTAGCCTGCTCTGCAACCAGATTAGGGGCAAGAATGAGGGAGCCTTGCGGCTGGATAGTGCACCATCCCTGGAGGTGAGGTTTTCCTCCTTGCTTGTTTTTCTGCAGATCTGGATCATACTTCACTAGTTAGCCCGACATGTTCCACACCGGCGAGCCCTATGCGGCCTCAGATGCCTGGATGGTACAGCCATGGCAGCAACTCAGACAAGCTGCTTCTTCTTGCAACTATGTTCTTGCAGCAATTTTGGATGAGATTCATCCCTCCCTCTGGAAGCCTATCTTGTTCCATTCCCTAGCGATGTTCTTCTGCTTCCTGTCACCTTTGGTATTTGGGCCGGATGCCTTACCTTATTGTTGGCCATCTACTCGAGGGCTCTGCTCCCACCCCCCCCCCCCCCCATCCCCATTGAATTCAGCTCTCCTCCAGCAGGCAATCGAAACTCACTGCCCAGCTGGATGAGTGCACTGCAGTCATTATTCAAGGCCTCCATGTCACCTACATTTCATCCTTTCAGAAGCCTTGGAGCTGTATTAGCATGGGGGGGGGGGGGGGGTACCACTAGGCCAGGTAGTATCAAGTTTCCCAGGGAGCATTTTTTCTCAGAGGTGGCTGACAGGAGTATTTTCTGCAGTCTCCTGCTGGCAATCACTGGACCCTGGGCTGTTTAAGGGGCCATTTTTTAATGGCCTGCACTGTTCCATTCAGCTTCCATGCTGTGACTGTCCGGCCCCATTGTGGATCGAGATGAAAAGGTCCTCTGCTTCGAGCTGCCTTTAAAAAAAAAAAAAAAAAGAGCAGCAGATCCTGAACCGATCTTCTGTTGGCTGGCATAAAAATAAAGCATGCCTCTACAGATGTAGTGGTGCATTCTCAGAGGCATCCCTGGTAGCAGTATGACTTCCCAGTCTTTTGGTGCAGCAGACACAAAAGAAGCTGTATCCAGAGAAGGCTAGGTAAGCCCTAGTTCTTGCAGTAATCTCTGCACTTTTATTGATTTGGTAAAGGGGGTCAGCCCTTGTTGTAGGTCTGGAGGGAAAGAGTGAGGTGTGGCTCCGGACCTGTCAAGAGATAGGTCGCTGGGATCCTGCGAGAAAAGGCGCCACTGGCCCCTCAATTTCTCTTGCAGTGTAGGCCCAGGCACCTGTTTTAGATATAATTAATGTAATCTGGGCATCTTTCCAGGTTACCACTGAGCCCTGTGAATAAATCTATTAGTGCAGTTAGAGAAATATAAATAGGGGGAGGATCCATTCATTGATACCACTCCCATGCGAAGCTGTAATGGATATCCCTGCAGTTTTAGAGCAGAGCTCTGCAAAGGGCTCAGGGGTCAGCCTAAGTTGGACGTTAGCGAGGAAGGTTGGAGGTTTATCCTAAGTTACTTTTTGGGCCTAGCTGAAACCTTGAAAACCCTCTGACACCCCTCCAGAAAAGGTCAGGGCTCCACCCCCATTTTCTCCACATGAGGTGATAAGTGATTGCTCAGGGACTGATTTGGATTTTGAACTTTTGATTAGTAGGAGCCCTGCTGAAGGCCTGGGCCTTTCCGAGACTCAGGGACTGGGGAACCCTGAATTGAAGACGCCCACGTTTAGGGAAGACCTGCCGCTATCTCCATCTCCCCCCCCCCCCCCCCCCCCCCCCCCCCCCTTCCCACCCTAGCCAACCTTATTCTTCACGGCTCTAATTTATCCACATACAAGTTGTCATGCCCAACTCCTCTTTTCTCCAAGTTGCCCTTGCACCCTGTTAAAACATCTCCTTGTAAACCGTTCCTAAGTCATAAATATAATCCTTTCCTAAGCTAAGTTTCTAAAATGCAAGCCACCTATATTCCTTGACACATGTATTATAATTAGTTTCTTGTTAACTGTTCTAAGTTATACTGTAAAAATAAGCAGCCCATGTCTTATTTACTGTTCAGTTTTTATGTGAACTGATGCAATATCTCGATCGAATATTGGTATACAAAAACAAACAAATAAATAAAATGGTGGTGACCTGTTGCAGAGGACATCCGGTGTTATCTATTTTGGGGAACAAAGAAGTTATTTTTCAAAACCTGGGAGGAAGTGATTTTCTGCCCCTCTTCCTACCCATCGGTGGACCTGTAGTTCCATCCAGGATCCCTCCCACCAGGATCTTCATCCAGAAAAAGGACAACTAACTTCGAGTAACTATTAGAGATAATTGGAGAACACCCACCTAGAGTCTCCGAAACCCTGGGAAGATAGAGACATTAATTCTGTGTGCTAAGACAGATTTTCCTGCCATCCAGGAGGACTTCTGCCCACAAAAGGGGCCCTAACCTAAGGGACCACTGCTCAACCTAAGCCAAGAAAGTGGTTGGATTCCACTCTTGCACAAACAGAGGCTACAGGCATTGTACTAGAGATAGAAAGAGAACTGTGGAGCTAGAAATCATATTTATTGTGCCAGCAAACCAATTTGTTTACAGTAAAGAATTCATTTTGGACACTAATCTGGTGGTCCTGTTTTTTGATTTGAGGGTCACAGCTCACAGTTCACAGAGGAAATTCACCCAACCCAAGGAATTCAGCATAGGAAGTCTGCCACTCTGCCCTGGGAGCTGAGAGGACGCCTTCTACCCCTACTCAAAGAATCCACACCTTGGAAAGTGAGGGAGACATAAGAGCTAGTGAGGGTCCCTACCCCAAAGAGTATAAATGACTTTATGGCCTCACCCATACTGGACCTGCACACCGACGTGGTGTTATACTACAAACAAACAAAAAAGACTGGGGAAGCATGGTGGCAATTCGGCCTCTTATAGGCTCTGCTGATGGGAAGCAAAGCGTGATTGACTGGACTGATGAGAGCTAGGGGCATTTTCAGGCTCCCAACCATGGCCACCCCTCTGTGTGTTTTGCGGCCTACAGCATATGCCAGCAGTGATGGCAGCCAATCTTATAGCTCTTTCACTTAATGGGAAAGAGGTTTTTCGGTGCAGTGCTGCAGGCCAGACCTATCAGGCATAGTCAAGCAGGCATGCTTTGGCTACATTTGGCCTGGCTGAGGTGCATGGAGTAAGGGGAGAGGGTGGGAACATTTGAATCTCTTCTGCTGGGTCATGGATCCCATGCCTACTCACACAGTTAATGGGGTGCTTGCTTCATTTCTGGCAGCTACTAGTTCCTGTGTTGATCCCAATTTTCTTTCTCATAGGACAGCAAAAAACATGCTACTCCGCTGCAATATTCCTTAAGTCAAATCATCTCTCTCTCTCTCTCTCCCCTCCCGAACCGGCATAACACACAGAAAAAAAGGTGTTATTTCTGACATTAAAACCTGTGTTGCTGTGCATTACTTTATCGCATGCCACGTTAACTGACCCTCATTTCCATTTACTTGGCCCACACTCCTCCCACTCGAATACAAATTTTAAATTTGCATAAGCATTTTGCGATACGGTATTTTTTGCACGTGTTACAGCGTTATCATGGGCATTAGGGCCCTAATGCGCGCGATAAGGCCCTAACGAGATTTGATAAATGACCCGGTAAATTATAGACTTCAAGAAGTTGTCCTTATGAATATTTCATGTTTATAACCTTACAGGGCAAACATTCATTGATCATATTAAGCAAAGGCCAGCCTAAATAAGCACCCCAGTGTACAAATTACAGATTAGTCACTTACCCTACATTTAGAGGAACAGTCTCTTAAATTTACCACTGTCTTGTAAAAAGTAAAATGCACTCACTGCAATGTAATTTAAGGAGGCGTTGACATGTTCCTCATTCTGACCATATGTATCCCCAAATATGCTTCAGAATAGCCCTTGAAATTTGACCATTCTAGTGCAAATGGGAAAAAAATTGATATGGTGCCCTAACATCATAGCCTCATTTAGGATAAAAGAATAATACATAGGTAATCACTAGGTTTTTACAAGTCTCAATCTTCTGTTGTAAGGCATGTAACCTTCTGCTTTGCAGACTGGTGAAGTAATTGCTTCTTTAGCATGTTTGTTAAAACTGGCATCTTTACTTTTCTGTAATTTCAGGATTTTGGCTAGCAAAAGCATCTTTTTGCAATACAGAAGATGGGAGCTCTCTGCTATTATTCTGTAAAACTCTACAACTTTCCAGAAGCTTTGGGTTTAGTATCAACTACTGCGCATTGGTTTTGTCTGTCTGCAGTGAGTTTTCTTTTTCCATAAAAGCACTGTGCTTCTGTCCTGTCCTTCATTGTGTCTTTGGACTCTGCAGATTCTAAGATGATACTCTGCCACAATTGGTAAACTACCTGTTCTGTACAGCCCTCTGACTTGCAGCTCTTATGATCAAATTCTTTCAAAAGTTCTTTTGAGTGAATTAAACCTAACTGGATCTGGATCTTCAGCAAAGCTGCACATTTTTTCTTTTTTTTTTTTTTTAATAAGAAACAGCTGTGACATATTGTCAATTACAGGGAAAGCATAGAAAAGCATATATATTCAGGGCTCAACTGGGAAAACTATATCAGATATGCCTTGTACTATACCTATTATTGCATCTCAGAGCACCTTAATAACTGAGCAAACATACACGATATGAGACAAATTCCCCTCTGTCCACACTCCCTCAAGGATAACTCAAATTTGGATACATACATCGCCTTGAGGTGGGAGTGGATAAGGTAAGCTTGCAATAATATCCAGAACTGCTGCTCTATTATATTTAAGGAACAAGACTTTTCCAAATATCTTCCAGAATATGAGCCCAGGTATCTAGTTGAATTTCCATCCCATCTCTTCAAAAGCGTCAACTGTGGAAACTCTTTAACCCAACTGTATAGTCCTATAAACTTTATCAATCCACCCTTTAGGATTCAAATTCACAAACACCATTCTTTCTGTCATTGAGGGGGTCCTAAACAACCAAAGCCTCACGCCCCCCACCTGTTTCACAGCAACATCCCTTAATGAAGGAATTCAAAAAAGGGGAATGACTCAAAACCTGATTTGGTTTTAAAGTCAGACCATTTACAGAAGGACACTTGCTCAAATAGTTGAGAGAAAGTTCACAGCGTGGATTTTTGGACCAAATCACAAACAAAGGAAGCCAAATCCTACAAATATCTTCACAACCATTGTTCCCCATTGCTTTGCTTATAATTCCACCAAACCTTCATACAAATCTCAGAGTCAATTACCTTCACCTCAAAACAGAGGGTTACGAGAACCAACCACTCCGAGAGCCTAGTCCCCTCTACTCAACCTCAATCTAGTTCTGACTACAGGCAAGGGCATTCCAGTGGACCAAAATACTAAATAAAGCTGCTCTTTAACAGTCTTGAAAATTCAAAATTTAATACCCCCATCTTCCCTCAGCCTTTGCATGGTTTTTAAGCTAATCAGTGCAATTTTACCCATCCACAATAGATTGGTAAGAATTTTATGTAGGGCATGGGAACAATATGAGGGAACAGCAATCAGCAGTAGAGTGAATTGATAAATAAGGCTTGTAACTAATTCATTTGAACTGCAATTTGTTCTGCCCAACCAGCTAATTACCATTTTAAAGTATCATTTTCCTCAAAATAGGAACATAGTTCAAATGATAAAGATCATTCAAGTGTGCTGATAACTTTTTCCAGATATTTAAAATTTCTACCAGTATGCCTAAAGGGGCAGGCTATACCTACCAAAGGACTCCCAGAAGAGGATAACTTAAGGACATGATTATTGATTTATTAACATTTTATACTCCAAAACGTTTCCAAAAGCACGAAGTATATCCAGTAAAGCAGAAACAGAGGGGCATCACTGTGGACATCAAGGTGATGATTTCTTCCTGTGCAAGAAACAATTATTCCAAAATCAGTGTCTAGCAGATCTTCTTCTATTGGGATAACGGACTCAAGAGGGACTTGAGATAATTTACAAAAAATTCTTGTGAACAACCAAACATCCAGATAGGGAAATATGCACATCCCCAGTCTGTGTACATGAACCACAACCACTGCAAGATATTTTTTGAAAACTCGTGATGCTGATACCAGGTTGAACAATCTAACCACAAGGCCTAAATGCCTGGAGCAACATAAGTACATGGCACAGAGGCAGACACAGATACCAAACAAAAGAAAAGAGCAGAGAGCTACATTTCCCATCAGCCATGGGGAAAACCAAGACCAATTGGGAACTTGAGAGAGGGGCCTCTGAGAACAGAGAGGGCAGAAGCTCCCCACAGGCATTACCACACAGGTGCAGGCACTGAGGAAGATGTGGTAATTAGTCTAGAAAACTCAAAACCAGAGGAGACAGTACAAGAGGAACCGGAGAGTGAGGATGATATGGAGGTAGTGACGGACTAGCTGCTCCCTGCAGAAGAAACCATGGAGGTGGCCACTGGAAAGAACAGAGGAGGGGCTATTTGGCCACAAAAGAGCACTCTTTCCTTGGTCAGGCTATTGGGCACTGGTTGGGAAAGAGGCCCTAAGGTTACTTTTAAAGTTTCAGAAAGGGTTTTGTTTTGGTTTTTTTGCAGTAGCATGGATGAGGTACTGCTAGACTACAGTAAACTTTTGTAGGCAGACTCACTACATTTGGTACTGGAACTCTGAAGCCTGCACGGCTTTTGGGGAATGCAGGCAAAGCCTTGAGGGACTGATGTAGACAACCTATAAGCACAGTTTGTGATGTTGTGTTTGCTTGTTTTGAGGAGAGAGACTCTTGTCACCCAAGCATAGCTGGGAGAGGGGAAAAAACTGCTAGTTCAAGCCAGTGCTAACTGCTTTTGAGAACAGTGCACTTCACAAAGATCATTGGACACTACGCAGGAAAGATGAGCTCCGGAGACCATACTGCACTGCAGACAAGTCCTATTTCAATGATATTGGAGGTGGTGGCTCCCTATTACAAATCTGAGATACTTCCTTCACTTAGATATAAGCATCCTTTAGATCCAAACAGCATAGACAGATCTCATTTGTCCAAAAAGGAGATTAAGATGACAAGTCCATCTTGAACTTTCATCTGATACTTGTTCAAGGACCATTGGTCTACGATGGTACAGAGTCCTTTTTTTTGTGATAAGAATATAACTGGAATAAAATCCCTGCCTTCTTTCCCTTGGTAGAATGGATTTGACCATTTTGGCTTCAAAAAGGGAAAGGAATTCCATGAGTAGTAGTTTCTGATGCTGAGAGGCAGACCCTAATCCTCTTGGTGAACAATTTGGCAGGATAAAATCTATTTCTGTTCTGTATTATATTGAGAATCCAACTGTCTAAGGTCATACTGGACCAATGATTTATGTGAAACCTCAGCTTTCTCCTCACAAGGACAGATCATGGAATACTGACTATGTCTTTCTTGATCTAATCAAAACCTGTCCTAGGTTTTGCATGGGAAGCTGTCTGTGACTTTGAGGTTTTATGCTGTCCAGTATGAGAGCAAGATCATTGCTGTTCCTGACAGGAACAAAGGAGTGGTGGATACCACCTCTTCTGAGGATAGAAGTACCTACTCAGCATCTCACCCAAATATCTCCTAGATCATACAGAGGGTGGATCAGAAGTCTGCAGAGAGACTGAAGCATGGCACAATGGTCCTTTATTTGATTCCCTTTTCCTTGACTTTATCTCCAAAGACATTTTATCCCTTGCAGAGCAGGTCTATGATTGTATTGTGCACATTGGATCTGAGGACTGAAGACTGCAGCCATGAAAGCCTGTAGGCACTAGTACCAACAGCAGACGTTATTGATCCCATTTAGAAAATATAGTTCAATTTGCACACCTTACCCTTGGTCACTTGCTTGTTTTGAAGAAGAAACTTTGACAAACTTTGTACCTTTTGCTGGATGTCCTGCATGTATTGGCTCATGAAGAAGTTGTAAAATGTTATATGGGAAGTATGCATAGCATTCTGAAACACCTTCCTCCCAACAAGGTCAGAGAACAATAATCTCTTCATGCAGACACTGAGAATTGACTCTTTGACCTCTTGGCCTTCTAGCAAGCAGATTTGAATACCACTGACTGCTGAGGCAACTGCTGTTTTATTAAATCAAATAGTATTCTGGATATGATATACAGTATCTGCCTTCTTGCTGACTGAGATGAAGTAGTCCCACATTCTCATCTGTACCTCCTTGTGGATATCATGCAAATGCATTGCCATATCATATTTGGAAGGAGGCATATTGATGAACTAGAGGATGTCCAATAATCTTGCCCTGGGCTTATCCTCCTCCTCCAAAGTAAATGGAATGGCTTCTGCCATTTTCTTTACAAAATTGTCTAAGGACAGGTCTTCTGGTGGAAACTTCCTTCTTTCCTTTGAAACAGCAAGATCTGAGGGGAGACAGTTTTACTTTTCCTGATGAAAGTAGTCCTCAGATCAAATAATCAGAGCCCCAAGAATGCTTAGACTCTAAATCAATATCATACACTGGAGAAGTTCTCATTAGAAGCAAGACCTCAGTGAGGGCTCCCCTTCATTGCTGGGGTCTAGACACGATTTCAAAACAAATAGCTGACCAAAACTACTTAATGCACCTGTACCAGTACAAGTGTATGACTTCAAAAACACAACAAAAAGTTCAGAAGTGTTTATTTTATTTAAAGTTTATAATTTTTCAAATTTCCATTTAAGAGGAATACTCAAAAAAGAAAAACAGAACATAGCAGCACCCTGATAACCACACAATGCAATATCAAAAATTTTAAAATGCCATATTATTCTGTTATGTTCACATATGACCTGAAAAACAAAAGAAATCCAAATAGAAAAGGAAGAGATATACAAACAAAATACAGTAAGTAATTTATCAAACATGAAAAAGGTCATACTAAACCAAAGACAACCTTATAAGTAGCAAAGATTTCAAAATACTAAGGGAAGATACCCTGACTCTACTTAGACTATCATACTAGCTGGACAAGCTTTAGCATCTAGAAATGAATTTTAAAAATGTATATCCCTCCTTATCTCCAAATCTAAGTGAGTCACAAGTTAATATATTTATAAGTAAAACATATAACAATCAATAAAACACATGGCATATAAAAGTAAAAACTAAACAATAAGCTCATAGTTATACCAATTACTAGCCTGCCAAATCTCTTCAAAATTCTTTAACTGACTTGGTTCATAAAAAATGCAGGCACTAGATTCATATTTAATAATAAATATATAAGAAAATCTAAGCAGAAAATGTTCCCACAAAGAGGTAACTCACTATCTAAGCAACAAAAATGCCTTGCATCTTTTCTGAGTTGCCTTGCACAAATCAGGAAATCTCAAATCATATAAGCAAGAAATGCTACATCTTTATTACAAAATAATAACTTCAAAGTGCAATTATGATCATGCTCTAATGCAAAGGGAACTCTTAGGAATGTGCATTTGTTTGAAATAAATGGGTAAAATGCAACAAATGAGACCATTAAAAAAAATGGAGGGTACCCACAAATAAAATGAAAATTTTTATTTCATTCATTAATGTTTCCCATTCAAGTTTATGGCCCATTGAAAAGTGCTGCAGTGAGATTAATAATTCAACCATTCTTCCATATAAAGATCACGACTGTTTACAAAATTAACATTCATAACTATAAATCAACAAATATTGACAGTTTCCAGAGGTAGTATTCATAAACAGGAATTAACATGGATCAAATGAGATGTTCCAATACATATTAACTAAAGCTCTAAGACATAAGGTGAGTAGCACAGGAAATTAAAATAATAAAATGTCACATAATATTCAGTAGGTTGTATGGATATTCTTACGTTCTCTCGTTAATTTATTCTTCATAATTCAATTAGTATCTCTTCTTCTTGTTAATGTGGTTCGCTACGTTCTGATGTTTTTAAGTTAGGTTATATGCATTTTTGAATACTCACATTTAAATCTCTTTCTATCTGGTATCAGGTAGAGAATTCCAAAGCTTTGGACCCACTATGGAGAACACACAATCTCTTACCTGCATCAGATGTGTACACCATTTTGTAGGAACAGTCAATAGTCCTTTATTTTGAGATCTTAGTGTTCACTGAGGCATGTATGGCTGTAATATCACACCTATCAAACCGGTGTTACTGGAATGAATGATTTTGTATATTAACGATAATACTTTATAACAGAGTTGGGATTATACTGATAGCCAGTGTAGTCAAATCAGTGAGGGTATAATGTGATCAAATTTCCTAGTTCTTAATAAAAATCTTTCTGAGGCATTTTGTAGTAATAGTAGTGGTTTTAAGAGATATGTGGGAAGACCGAGTAATAAGGAGTTACAGAGTCTAAATTTGAGAAAATTAGAGTTTGGAATACAATACAGAAATCCTTGAAAGTTAAAGGTTTCAACTGATATAATATATGCATCTTGGCATAGTCTGCATTAATTAATTGATGTGCTTTTTCACAGAAAGGTTTTCATCTAGCTGGATACCTAAATCCCGAACTTGATCTGAGGGAGTAATTTGAAGATTATCCAGGTCTAGAGCTGAGGGTTCAACTATAGAATAATTTCTATTTAACCAAATGATTTCTGTCTTTTTAGGGTTTAATGTTAGTTTAAGTTGAGATAGTTCTTGCTGTATTTGTTTCATATAGATTGAAAGTGTTGACTCAGTATTTTCAAGTGATTTGGAGAAAGGAATATAAAATTGTATGTCATCAGTATACAAGAAGTAATTCCTAAATCTGCTAGTAATTTACACAGTGGGAGCATATAAATATTGAATAGTGTTGCCGAGAGGGCTGAACCTTGAGTGATCCTGCATCAATATGGAATGTATCAGATATGTGATTGGCCAATTTGACTTGTAATATCCTATTAGATAGAAAGGAAGAGAACCATCTGAGAACATTACCGTCAATCCCAATATTGCTCAGCTAATGGCTCAACAGGGTATCGTCCAGTGTCAAAGGTGGCTGTTAAGTCGATTAGCACAAGAAAATAAGATTCATCAGCAACAAACCCTCGTAAAACAGAGTCCATTGAGAGGAGTAAAGTCTCGGTTGAATGATGTTAACTAAATCCAAACTGAATTGGGAAGAGAATATCTTGGTCTTTCAAATGATTTACAAGTTGAGATAACACTGCTTTTTCAAGTACTTTTGAGAGAAAAGACAGATTGCATATTGGACGACAGTTGTCCCAATCATCAATTCTACCAGTTTTATTTTTTAGGATTGGCTTTATCACAGCTTGTTTTAATCCATATGAAACAATTCCTTCTGAGAGAGAATGATTAATTAAGGTTGCAATTGTCTGAGTGATAACAGTATATTTGTTTCAAAGAACAGGCTAGAATTGGGTCACATGGGTGAATTTGCCAGCTTAATTTTACCAATGGTTTGACTAATTTCAAGATGAGTTACTCTGTCAAATGTGGTCCATTTAACCAAGCCATGTGATTTTTCAGGTGTTTTTGTGGGAGAAAAGATAGGGAATTAAGTTTACAACCTATTGACTTTATCTAAAAAAGATGTGGCATATTCATTGCAAGCATCCTTTGAGTTATAGTTTCTCGAGTTGGAAGATGATGGGTCCTTAAATATTTAACATCAAAGAGCAATTTAGAATTAAATATTACCCCATGAATCTGTTTAGCATAGTAATCTTTTTTTGATTTATTAGTTAGTGCATGGTATTTTGTTAGGAGAGATCTCTATTTTCCTAGGAATTCAGAAGACAGGCATTTCCATCATCGTTTCTCAAATTATCTAACAGTCGGTTTAGTGAATCTTAAGTCATCATTGTGTTATGGTTTTGAGGTGTTGGAGTGGATTCTTGGGTACTGCGTCGATGGTCACTCCCACGGGGAGGAGCCCCGTGAGGAACCGCAGTACTAGGCTAGACTCTAGACACGCAGACACAGAATATTTGTATTTATTATACAGCTTGATGATACTGCCCAGGGGTGGCAGTAGTGAGGTAACCCAGTAGAAGTAGTCCAGGGGGTCCTTGGCAGAGGAGACCCATCCCACAGTAGCAGATGGTAAGCAGCGCAAGGTAGTAGAGGAAGTCCCGGATGCAGGCTCCCAGCGCTGAGCTGCAAGTGAGACAGACTGACAAGGTTAGATTACTCACTGAAGTAGGTAGCTGTATTGATGGAGATCCTGGCAGGCAGAAGTAGTTGAATTGTAGGCACCAAAGCAGGGCGAGCAGGCCCTCGAGGAGCGAGTACCCGGTATCCCAAATAGGCACCTGAAAGAAAGCATAGGGCCCCCGAGGAGTGGGTACCTAGGTTAGAGATGAAAGGCCCCGGAGGACAGAGAGAGCTTCCAGCAGCAGCAAGGAAGCGGCAGAGTAGCGTAGACCGGAGGTATTCAATACATTCACGATCCTGGCTAACTCAGTTTGTTAGCAAACGAAGGGCAGGCTAAATACCCGGATGGGGTGAGTCACTCGAGGAGGACGCCCCCGAGTTTTCCGCCATGACGTGGGTGGCGTGCATGCGCACACCCTAGGAGGCCCTCAGGAGAAACATAGCGAACACAGTCACCGTTGCCGTTCCAGGGACGCTGGAGAGAGCGGCATGAAGACGCGGCAGCAGCCATCTTCTTAAGGCTTGAGGAAAGAGAAAGAAGAAAGGTGAGGCACAGAGGTCGAAGCCGTCTGAGACCGACGGACGCAACACATTGTATGAAAACTTCTTATGTTTAGAGGTATTTATTTCTACATTAATAGTTTTCGTCTGGACAGGACTTAGGTTTTTAGCTATGTCATTGACAATCTGAACCCAGAAATCCAAAGCTGAGGAGGCATTAGTTTGATTTAATTCAAGGTGCTTATTTTCTATTGATTCTGCAAGTACCTCCGTGTCTATCTTTTTCCTGAAAGTAAAAGTATGATTATTATCTTTACTTTTATGAGTTGGGTTGAGGAAGGTTATTTCTGCCGTTATCAATTGATCAGACCATGGCAATATAATGTAGGAAGTATTGATTAGACAGTTACTGGTATTGGCAAATATTAGGTCTAGAATATATTCCACTTTATGAGTAGCTTTAGAAACAAATTGGGACCATCCTAAAGCATTCATTGTTTCTAAAAACATTTGACAGGCTATAGTTCTAGGTGTTTTATCTACAGGAAGGTTAAAATCTCCTACAATTAGAGTCTGGTGTTGAAAATACCTTAACAAATAATTCAATCAGTGGTAAGCAATCATTTTGTAATATACCTGAGGGACAATAGACCAGTCCTATGTTTAGTTGAGGTGATTTTAGAATTGCCACCTCATAGGGAGGGTTAATCTCTATTTTGTAAGGTACTGTTTAAGATCTTTTTTACAAATCGATGAAATTTTTAAATGAAAGTCCACATAAGCAAACTGATTAGATCTGGTTTCAAAAGACTACGGATTCTGAGCCGATTAAAACCTCTACTAAGTTCAACAGATTTCAAAACAGCTTTACAATCTCATTTTTTCAAACCTCGACTACTGTAATTCATTACTTCTAGGTTTTCCAACAAGTCACTTAAAACCTTTGCAACTACTACAAAATGCCGATGCTAGATTATCTGGAGCAAGAAAATTTGAATACATTACCCCAATTCTGATGGCTCTATATTGACTTCCTGTACAGTCAAGAATACATTATAAAGTTCTAACTATAATATACAACAACATCAACCTGAACAACAATGATCTGCTGGAAATATCATTCAAACCTCTCATACCCCGAGAACTCTCAGATCACAGAACAAAGGCCTCCTTGAAATTCCGAATTTAAGAGTATCTCATCTTACTCTAACTAGAGATAGAGTGATCTCAATTGCCAGCCTTTGTTGGAAACAGGATGCTGGGCTTGATGGACCCTTGGTCTGACCCAGTATGGCATTTTCTTATGTTCTTAAACTATGGAATTCCATGCCAGAAGAACTTCAAACATTAACAGATAAAAAGAAATTAAAAATCGACTTAAAAACCTTGGCTATTCAAAAATGCCTTCTACTTGACTATAACACCAGACCCCCATGACTCAGATAAATAATTCTCATTCAATATCCCCCCCCCCCCATAACCCTTTTTATCTAGCTCTGTTTGTATGATAGATGTCCACCTTTGTACTACTACCATTTCTAAGAATGTCTATCTACCCTGTAACACTCATTTTATCTTTCAATGTTTTCCATGTAAATCATTGTGACCTAGTGATTCTCACTTGGAATAAAGGTATATAAAACATTAAAATAAATAAATAAATTATTAATAAACCCCCCATCTTTTCGTTAAGGTCTAGGAAAATGAAATGCATTACAGTTAAGATGAGAAATTTAAGAGCACATTGTCTGTCATTTAGCCAGGTTTCAGAAATGCAAAAAATAGTAGGATTTAAATCCTCTAACAGGTCATTAATCAGAGTGATTTTTTTTTTTGACAGAGACTGAACATTTAATAGGAGCAGAGTAAGCATTAAACAAAAAGAGATAACTGGAGAGTTGTTACTTATCATAGGGAAGACCAAATTTGTGATTCTTCTTTGATTCTTTCTTGGGATACTCTTTAGATCTCCAAACAAGCAACGTCCTAGAACTGACTCAATAAAGTGCATCTAATCCATGATTGTAGCAATAATGACCTGGGTGCAATTGAATAAGCTCTTTGAGTCTGCATTAGGGGTCCACATGAAGCGGCTCACAAAGGGGCAAGCTCCTTTGTCGTGCTCCTTTGTGCCAATTGTGCCTATTGTGGGAGGGACCACAAAAATAACCTCAGCTGTGTGTTTAGGGACAGACATATGTGATGCGCCCACATAACTAAAGGGTCTCCCAGGAATGGGGAGGAGAGGCTGGAGCAGAGAATAGAACAATAAGTGATAACATAAAACCCACCTTATATTGCTACAGCAAGTATTGCATATAATATCAGTGTACGCACATTACACAGCACATTAAGATTCTTATACTTTATAGCAAACACAGACAAATGGCATTATATTTATTTATTTATTTATTTATTTGAAAACTTTTCTATACCGTCGTTTAGTAGTATACCATCACAACGGTTTACAGATAGGCACATAAATAAGTCTGGTTAGGATTATAAATTAGCTAGTAGGTGCTAATAAAGTTTCGGTTACATGATTCAAATAATATATGCTATTTGGATTGTGGATTGGAAGTTCCAATTATATGAATAATAGGATATCCATATGAGAATACTGTACTCTTAAATTAATCTTTAGGTATGAGAAAAAATAATAAAGGAGGGATAACTGCTATTTGTTGACTTTTAACAGTGTGCCGGAGTTCTCTTTCTTGTCCGCTAGTATTCCTTACTCTCCACTCTCACTGTGAAAAGCTTTTTTGAAGACCCATGTTTTTAAGCTTTTTTTAAAGAGTTTTAGATCTTTCATTAGTCTTATTTCGAGTGGTAGTGTGTTCCATAATATTGGACCGGCTAGGGATAGTGCTCTCTCTCTTACTTGCGTCAGTTTTGCTGTCTTTACAGAGGGAATGGTTAGTAGAGCTTTGTTGGCTGATCTTAGATTTCTCTGAGGGACATGTAGTCGTAGTGCAGTGTTTAGCCAGTCAGTATTTTCTTCATAGTAACAAAAGAAAGAGGGTTTTATTAACATGGAGAAATGAAGTAACTTTCAGCGTTGTTGCTGCAGTGAAGAGCAGTAGGTGGGCGGGCAGTGGATGGGCCCAGTCCTGAAGGCGCCAGCGTCTCCCTCCTCACTCTTGGGGGGGGGGGGGGGGGAAGAGGGAGGAGCATCTTCACCATATGCTGTTTGACATCCTATTAGCAATGTACATAGTCTTGTAGAAATGTATATACTTATAAAGTCTAATAAACCTGTATATTCATGTGTATACTGCCAGCCTTGTTCACAGTGCCATTTGTTTTCCTGGGGTAAAGACTGAAATCCCACATATTCACACCTTCTTTCCCAGGTGGAGGCACCAAGAACGCAAGGACCGACAAAGTTTGCCCTGGGGGGGGGGGTGTCTCCCGCCAGGTTGGTCCCAGACACAGGAACGCCCTGCGAGTTAAGCAGTCAAGGAGTGAGGTAGTAGCCAAGAAGCTAAGGTGGGAGAAGAGGGCAGGTAGACAGGATAAAGGTCCAATGATAGTGAAATTGCTCTGCCCCTGACAATACATCTTGGGAGTCTTTCTACAATTCAGCCTTGCTGCCATACCCCCGACTCCATGCATTAGGGGTTCTTGATGCCTCTCTGCCTTGCTGCTATACCCCTGTTGTATCACCTTTGGGCTCCTTCTGCCACACTCCAGACTTTACACCCCCAGGAGTATTGCTGCCAATCTGCATTGCTGCTAAACCACTTATGCCACACCAGGGGTGGCCAATTCCGGTCTTCAAGAGCAGCAAACAGGACAGGTTTTCAGGATATCCATAATGACTATTCATGAGATAAATATGCATAGAACTGAGGCAGTATATTCTAATCTATCTCATGAATAGTCATTGTGGATATCCCGAAAACCTGGCCTATTTGTGGCTCACGAAGACTGGAGTTGGCCACTCCTATGCTACATGTTAGATGTTTTGCTGCTGTATATCTTATGCTACACACCTTGGGGTCTTTTCTGTCATTCTGCCTTGCTGCTATACCCCACAATGTACCTCAGAGGTCTTGCTGCTATATCGAGGTGGTAAACATTCTTGTCCTGGGGCCACATTACTGAGTGCAAGAGGGCTGAAGGGTAGGGCAGGGTGGAGCATGGAGGGTCCTCGACAAAGCAATCAAATCTCCACCACTTGCTGCAGGCATTTCAGTATCTATCAAGCTTAAACACCATCATTTTTAGCACCCAAGGAGCTCCTTCAGTCATTGATCCCCAGTCTCTATCAAAATCAGAAAATCCTTCAATCCAACAGGTACAAACAATTTTCACAGCTAACAGCTAACCTCACTTCAGTCATGAATGCAGGCCATAAAGTATAAGGTTCAGACAAAAAACTGAACTGGAAACCACTAAAAATCAGACTCATAAGCAGTGCAATAAATAAAAAACAGAAATATCACCATTGTCAAGTTAAGTGTAAAACATTGATAAGACAGGCGAAGAGAGAATTTGAATTGAAGTTGGCCATAGAGGCAAAAACTCATAATAAAAACATTTTTAAATATATCCGAAGCAAGAAACCTGTGAGGGAGTCAGTTGGACCATTAGATGACAAAGGGGTTAAAGGGACTCTTAGGGAAGATAAGGCCATTGCAGAAAGACAAAATGAATTCTTTGCTTCCGTGATTACTAATGAGGATGTTGGGGAGATACCAGTTCCGGAGATGGTTTTCAGGGGTGATGAGTCAGACAAACTGAACGAAATCACTGTGAACATAGAAGATGTAGTAGGCCAGATTGACAAACTAAACAGTATCAAATCACCTGGACCGGATGGTATGCATCCTATTTATTTATTTATTTATTTATTTTATTTCTTTTATATACCGACATTCGATCGAGATATCACATCGGTTTCCAGATAACTAAAGGAATAGGGTGGTAACAGCCCTATTTTACATTATAACATGATAATAAATAGATATAAGAATATTTTACATTATAACATGGTAATAAATATAACAAGTTGTAACAGAACTAACAGGAATATATGGAACATTAGACTATAGTATATAACATATGTACATAAATGGCTTGTTGATGAGGATAAATTATGGTAAGGATAGCAGGGAGGGTAGGGGGGGAGGGGGGGAGGGGAGAGAAAGGGATGGGTGGGAGGAAGGTAGTGATAGGGAGGGAAAGGGTGGGGCGAGATGCTTGTGTAGGGGGCATGGTGTGGTTGGTGCATTTGGGCGGGTTATGTGTCAGGTGGGAAAGCTTTTAAAAATAGCCATGTTTTGAGGTGTTTTTTGAAGACTTGCAGTGAAGGTTCGTTTCTGAGACAGGTGGGGAGGGTGTTCCATAAGGTGGGGCCCGCTATTGTTATGGCTCGTTTGCGGGTGACGTTGAGGTGTGCAGCTTTGAGATTGGGGACAGCTAGGAGGCCAGTGTTGGTGGATCTGAGAGTTCTTTGAGTGGGGTAAGGTTGTATTCCGTTGTTTAGCCAGTCCATTTTGTTGTTGTTTATTTTTTTGTGCATGAGGGTGAGGGTTTTATACTGGATTCTTTGTGTAATGGGTAGCCAGTGGAGTTCTTTGAGAGTGGGTGTGATGTGAGAGGATTTTTTGTTGTTAGAGATGATTCTGGCGGCAGCGTTCTGTAGAACTTGGAGGGGTTTGATGTGGATTTCTGGTAGGCCGAGGAGGAGGGAGTTGCGGTAGTCGAGTTTTGAGAAGATAATTGATTGGAGGACTGTTCGGAAATCGTGCTCTTGGAGAAGGGGTTTGAGTTTTTTTAGTGTCTGAAGTTTGAAGAATCCATCTTTGATTGTATTGGAGATGTGTCGTTTAAAGTTGAGTTGGCTGTCAATTGTTACGCCTAGGTTTCTTGTGGACTGCGTGAGTGAGGTTTGTGAGATTTGTGGTACTTCCGGGTTGATTGAGCTTCCTGGGTGGTCAGAGGGGGTGCACATGAGTGGATAGGAGGGACGGTCATCGTGGATGTGGATGATTTCTGTTTTGGCTTGGTTGAGACATAGTGATAATTGAGATAGTAAGTGGGATAAATTTGAGTTGAGTTTGTTCCATTTTTCCATGGTGAGTTGAATGGAGTTGTTTATGGGGAGTAATATTTGTATGTCGTCTGCATAGACGAAGTAGGTGAGGTTTGCTTCTGAAAGGTATTTGCATAGTGGGATGAGGTAAATGTTAAAGTATCCTAGGGTACTGAAGGAACTCAAAAATGAAATTTCTGATCTATTAGTTAAAATTTGTAACCTATCATTAAAATCATCCATTGTACCTGAAGACTGGACGGTGGACAATGTAACCCCAATATTTAAAAAAGGCTCCATGGGCGATCCGGGTAACTATAGACCAGTGAGCCTGACTTCAGTGCCGGGAAAAATAGTGGAAACTATTCTCAAGATCAAAATCGTACAGCAAATAGAAAGACATGGTTTAATGGAACACAGTCAACATGGATTTACCCAAGGGAAGTCTTGCCTAACAAATCTGCTTCATTTTTTTGAAGTGGTTAATAAACATGTGGATAAAGATGAACCTGTAGATGTAGTATATTTGGATTTTCAGAAGGCGTTTGACAAAGTCCCTCATGAGAGACTTCTAAGAAAACTAAAAAGTCATGGGATAGGAGGCGATGTCCTTTCGTGGATTACAAACTGGTTAAAAGACAGGAAACAGAGAGTAGGATTAAATGGTCAATTTTCTTAGTGGAAAAGGGTAAACAGTGGAGTGCCTCAGGGATCTGTACTTGGACTGGTGCTTTTCAATATAAATATAAATGATCTGGAAAGGAATACGATGAGTGAGGTTATCAAATTTGCAAATGATACAAAATTATTCAGAATAGTTAAATCACAAGCGGATTGTGATACATTACAGGAGGACCTTGCAAGACTGGAAGATTGGGCATCCAAATGGCAGATGAAATTTAATGTGGACAAGTGCAAAGTGTTGCATATAGGGAAAAATAACCCTTGCTGTAGTTACACAATGTTAGGTTCCATATTAGGAGCTACCACCCAGGAAAAAGATCTAGGATTCATAGTGGATAATACTTTAAAATTGTCGGCTCAGGATGCTGCAGCAGTCAAAAAAGCAAACAGAATGTTAGGAATTATTAGAAAGGGAATAGTTAATAAAATGGAAAATGTCATAATGCCTCTATATCACTCCATGGTGAGATCGTACCTTGAATTCTGTGTACAATTCTGGTCGCCCTATCTCAAAAAAGATCTAGTTGTGATGGAGAAGGTACAGAGAAGGGCAACCAAAATGATAAAGGGGATGGAACAGCTCCCCTATGAGGAAAGGCTGAAGAGTTAGGGCTGTTCAGCTTGGAGAAGAGACGGCTGAGGGGGGATATGATAGAGGTGTTTAAGATCATGAGAGGTGTTGAACGAGTAGATGTGAATTGGTTATTTACACTTTCGAATAATAGAAGGACTAGGGGGCATTCCATGCAGTTAGCAAGTAGCACATTTAAGACTAATCGGATAAATTCTTTTTCACTCAACGCACAATAAAGCTCTGGAATTTGTTGCCAGAGGATGTGGATAGTGCAGTTAGTGTAGCTGGGTTCAAAAAAGGTTTGGATAAGTTCTTGGAGGAGAAGTCCATTAACGGCTATTAATCAAGTTTACTTAGGGAATAGCCACTGCTATTAATTGCATCAGTGGCATGGGATCTTGTTAGTGTTTGGGTAATTGCCAGGTTCTTGTGGCCTGGTTTGTCCTCTGTTGGAAACAGGATGCTGGGCTTAATGGACCCTTGGTCTGAACCAGCATGGCAATTTCTTATGTTCCTCATAAAACAAAGTCAAGAAATATAAATCATTCATAACAGTGAGGAAACCATACTAATGAAAAGCTTATTTCAAAACAGATGAAAATAGAACAACTAATAATTAAGAATAAGGATTAAAAAAACTTTAAATATTTCCCCAAAATCAATCAAATATTTCAAAACAGTAGACATAACAATAATTAAAACTAAGGATACCCCCCCAATACCTGGAAACTTTTAATTTGCAGTCACCCTGAGATTGTAGACTTGGACTAGTAGGGGGAAGGAGAAGAGGGTACACACTTCCTCCTTTCTCTCTCATATACACAAGCTCATTCACACACACACTCATGAACTCTTTTACCCTCTCTTCTTCTCACTCCCCTCTTCTACCTCCTCTCTCCTTTTTCGCATCCCTCCCACTCGCCTTCAGTCATTACCCTCCTTCCCTCTCAGTCACTCAATCCTCTCACCCTCTTCCCTTCCCTCTGTCACTCACCCTCCCACTCAATCCCCTTACCTTCCCTCTGTCAGTCACCCCCTCATTTCCACTCATCCTTTTCCCTTGCTTCATTGCCCTTCCTTCCTTCCCACTCACTCCCTTCTTTTAGCTCCCCTCCCATTCCTCCTCTTGCCTCTCAGTCACTCACTCTTACTCCCATTCACTCCCCTCTGTCACTCATCTTCCCCTCAATCCCCTTCCCACTCACTCATTCACCCCTTACCGTCTTCTATTTCTCATTCTCACCCCCTTCCCACTCAGTCACTAGCCAACAAGTGGGCCTCTCCTAACTGGCGGTGGGGATGGAAACCTTGACGGCATCGATGAATAGGGCATCTCCTCGCTGGCAGAGGTTGGTAACGCCACCACCACCAAAATACCAGGTCTCTCCTCACTCGTGGGGGGTGTGAAAGCTGCCAGCACATTAAAATACACCAATGTGTTGACCTCCCAGCTCAAGTGTCAAGCGTCATCAAGGGCAAAAACTTGGCCGATGATGATGTCGGGTAGGTAGGTCAGAGCATCGGCAGATTGTACATAATGGAGTGTGTCCAAGTGATAGGCGGGCCAGATTAAAAACCTTTAAAGGACAGATATGGTCTGTGGTCTTTTGCCCACTACTGTGCTGTACCACTTATGCCACACGTTGGGGATCTCGTTGCAATATCTTTTAAGCTACTCCTTGGGGTCTTTCTGCCACTCTGCCTTGCTGCTATACCACAAACTCTACACCTTGGGATGTTATTACTATTGTAGATGCCTGCTTTGCACCTCTCATGGTGCTTTGGGGTCTTCATGCCAATGTCTGTGATTTATCCCTCTGTGCTTGGGCTTTTTTTCTGCTTTATTCCCTCTTCATGGTGCTTTCGGATCTTCATGCCACTCTTGGTTTGCCCCTTTCGTGCTGCCATTGCGGCTTCATTCCACTGTTATAGGTGCCCTCTTTAGAAGCTCCTTAGTATTCTTGATAATCTGGAAGCTGCTTTTCTCCTCTGAAGGTGCACTGGAGAATTTCTGCCACTGCTAATACCCCTTTACAGTGCTTTTGGCTATTTCATACCATGTTAGGTGCCAATTTGCCACGTTCTTGGTACACTGGAGTTCTTTTCTCCATTCTGATGTTCTTTACCTCCAAGTTTCATTATAAATGATCTCAAAAATCCCAATTTTGAAGCTAAAAATAGGCTGCATTGCTTCCCCCATTGACTTTAATAAAAAACCATTGAAATGAATAAATGAAAAATACATTTTCATTTGAAGCTAATACAACAAATGGAGGTGACCTACAAAATGAATGAATGAACCAAAACAAACGTTTTCCCAGGCTTGTCCATGGGACATATTTTTCTGTCCCATTCCATCCCATGGCAATTTATGCCTGTCCCATCCCATCCCATGGGATTCCCATTACAATATTAATATGGAATACAGTTCAAATAAAATTACGTATTTTCCGGTGTATAAGACGACTGGGCATATAAGACGACCCCCCCCCCCCCTTTTTATACATATTTTTAAGAAAAAAAATAATTTTACACTCAAACACGAGCAACCCTATCTATGAAAAGGCAACACTACAAATACCGTATATCAGGCCCTAAAAACCAATATACCTCTTATTAGGAAAACAGAACTAGCAAGCAGCTATAGATCCCCACACATAAATAATTGTAAAACTATACTAATAAGCAGAATAAATGTTTCAAAACAGCTATGAACAGAATAACATCCAACAATTAAAAACTCATAAAAACTATTAAACATTCTCCAAACACCAATAAAATATTTCAAAAAAGCAGACACATCACATAATATTAAATAATTAAAATGGCAATCAATCAAGAAAAATAAACTTAAAAAGCCACCTTTCCTTACCCCCTCCAGCAGCTCTCCTATTCCTCTTCCTCTTCCTTAGGGCCCATGTCTCTCACACACACACCATACCAGTCATGCCCCCATGACCAGTTTCTGTCTCTCACGCACCAATCATTTCCCAAACAGTCTTTGACACACACACCAGACACCTTCCTGAACAGTTTCTCTCAAGCCACACACACACACACACAGGCTTCCCACTCCCGTGTTCTGCTTACCGTACATATACGGGCTTCTCACTCTCATAATCACTTTCTCTGTCTCACACACACACACACCAGTCTCTCTCTCATTTCCATGCTCACTCTCCACGTGCACAGGCTTCTCATTCCCTGAATCACATTCTTTCTCTCACATTCACACACAGCAGTCTCTTTCTCTCACACACACCGTCACCTTATCAACCAGTCTCTCTCTCATGCACACACACACAAACACACAGCCAGTCCTCCCACTCCCATGCTCTCTCTCACATAATCAGGCTTCTTACTCCCATGCTTTCTCACATACCCAGATTTCTCACTTCCATGCTTTTTCTCTCTCTCACACTCACATATACATCAGTCATCTCTCTGAGCAGTCACTTTCATTGTCTCTCACACACATGAGCTCGCTGACCAGTTTCTCTCAATCACACACATGCTCTCAATCAAATGCATTCTCTCACTTACACACAGGCTGGCTGCTTCTCTCTCTCTCTCTCTCTCTCACTTACACACAGGCGGCTGCTTCTCTCTCTCTCTCTCTCTCTCTCTCTCACTTACACACAGGCTGGCTGCTTCTCTCTCTCTCTCTCTCTCACTTACACACAGGCTGGCTGCTTCTCTCTCTCTCTCTTACACACAGGCTGGCTGCTTCTCTCTCTCTCTCTCTCACTTACACACAGGCTGGCTCCTTCTCTCTCTCTCTCTCACTTACACACAGGCTGGCTGCTTCTCTCTCTCTCTCACTTACACACAGGCTGGCTGCTTCTCTCTCTCTCTCTCTCTCACTTACACACAGGCTGGCTGCTTCTCTCTCTCTCTCTCTCTCACTTACACACAGGCTGGCTGCTTCTCTCTCTCTCTCTCTCTCTCACTTACACACAGGCTGGCTGCTTCTCTCTCTCTCTCTCTCACTTACACACAGGCTGGCTGCTTCTCTCTCTCTCTCACTTACACACAGGCTGGCTGCTTCTCTCTCTCTCACTTACACACAGGCTGGCTGCTTCTCTCTCTCTCTCTCTTACACACAGGCTGGCTGCTTCTCTCTCTCTCTCTCTCTCACTTACACACAGGCTGGCTGCTTCTCTCTCTCTCTCTCTCACTTACACACAGGCTGGCTGCTTCTCTCTCTCTCTCTCTCTCTCTCACTTACACACAGGCTGGCTGCTTCTCTCTCTCTCTCACTTACACACAGGCTGGCTGCTTCTCTCTCTCTCTCTCTCACTTACACACAGGCTGGCTGCTTCTCTCTCTCTCTCTCTCTCTCACTTACACACAGGCTGGCTGCTTTTTCTCTCTCTCTCTCTCTCACTTACACACAGGCTGGCTGCTTCTCTCTCTCTCTCACTTACACACAGGCTGGCTGCTTCTCTCTCTCTCTCTCTCACACACAGGCTGGCTGCTTCTCTCTCTCTCTCTCTCTCTCTCTTACACACAGGCTGGCTGCTTCTCTCTCTCTCTCTCTCTCACTTACACACAGGCAGAGTGGCTGCTTCTCTCTCTCTCTCACTTCCACTCCCCCCCCCAGCACAAATAGTAGCTGCAGCAGCTTCCTCCTCCAGCCCCCGCAGGCCAAGAAAGAAGAAACCCATCGGCCGCGGGAGGCTCACGCTGCTGTCTCCTTTCCCGATTACCAGCTCCTTCGACTGCTCGGGGGCCGATGCTGCTGCGCCGCTGCTATTTTTTCACGCGGCACAGCTCTTTCTTCCCGCGCATCACTTCCTGTTCCGGTTCAAAGGGGGGGGGGCGGGAAGAAGACAAGGCCAGCCGCGGATGCCACAGCTTTTTTTTTTTTTTTTGCACCGCTGCCGTTCCCGCTGGGGTTGAACGTGCTTTTAGCCCAGCGGCAACGGCAGTGCGGTGCGCGGGAAGGAGAAAGCCGTGCCGCATGAAAAGATAGCAGCATCGGCCCCGAGCAGTCGAAGGAGCTGGTAATCGGGAAAGGAGAGAGCAGCATGAGCCTCCCGCGGCCGATGGGTTTCTTCTTTCTTGGCCTGCGGGGGCTGGAGGAGGAGGTGATGCAGCTACTATTTGTGCTCGGGGGTGGGGGTGGAAGTGAGAGAGAGAGAGAGAGAAGCAGCCTGCCTGTGTGTAAGTGCGAGAATGCATTTGATCGAGAGCATGTGTGTGTGATTGAGAGAAACTGGTCAGAGAGCTGATGTGCCCGGCGTATAAGACGACCCCCGACTTTTGAGAAGATTTTCTTGGGTTAAAAAGTCGTCTTATACGCTGGAAAATACGGTATTAAATTTATGAAAGTTTACGTTTAGTGTCTACTAAATAGGACTACATATACAAAGAGACATGCAAAATGACAAAATTTATTAACTTTATTAACTTTAACACTCAAAAGTATAATCTAAGTATGACAATTCAGTATCATTCTGACACTCTCATTCTATTTCTGAGTCACTCTGCTCATTCAGCACACTATCAATTTCCTGCTCATCGACCGTTTCTAATAATTCAGTTAATCCAGGTAATCCCTGAACCATTTCCACAATTTTCATCTTACATGCAAATCTGATATACACAGAGTTTATAACGACTATGCTGTATTGCAACTCCATAACCACTTTGATTAATCCATTTTCCATTAATCAACTTATACCAACTGTACAGCGTTTTGCACTTTGCACAGCAAAGAAATGGTGCTACAATACCTTCAGATATTTTAACTGCTTTAACATCAGCTGTTGAAGACTTTACATGTTCTTTTGGAACATCAATCAAGTGGCATTCTCCATCACTCAACATCTTTGCAACCACAGTTTTAGTTAGATCCTGGAACTCATATTTTTGGTCTGCCATTTTGGGGTGCTAGGCTTACACAGCCTGTACTCAGTAACACCGTGACTTCAAGTGACTACCTTCCTGCCTTCACAAATTATTTGAAATTAGCAATTCAGAATGAAATTCAGCAACGAAACAGATTACACCAGATTAAAACTAGCTTTGTATTTACAAAACGCCAAAGACGACAATCAACAACACAGCAACAATGGCTGACTAGCCGCGCGCATGCGCAATGTGCCAGTCTGGCAGTGTTACCGCTCGTTAAATTGAGAAAACCTAGACAGAGCCTTTAAAAAATCTAGGAAAACCTGAATTATTCTTTGGACTCGAAATCCTTCTCATAGCACCATGCAGTTACATAGATGATGAATGAATTCTATTTTGTTGCACTTACGCAACTGCAAATTTCAGCCTAAATTTATTTTACAATATCAAGTATCGACTACCATGGGAAATACAAATGTGTGCCATCCCATCCCATCCCATGGGAATAACATTCCTATGGACAACACTGCGTTTTCCCTCTGTACTTCCCTAGTATCTGTCATAGTTACTTGAGCCTCCAAAATCTCTTCTGAGTGTTATAACAATCCTGACTAGTTCACATTATTGGCTGAGAGATGTTCATTCTCAGGAAAAAAAAAAACTTAAAAAATTATCAAGAAACCTAACTAGGATAATTTGAAGGAAAGAGATAACTTAACAGCAGGAGCTCACTGCAAAAGGTTTTATTACTTACAGTACCACAAAAGCAGTGATTGGTCAACTCCATGCACAAAAACAAACTTGCAATCTTGGTAACTGAACATGAATATTTAACCTTGGCAAGTGATTATTTTATGTATTTTATGTTTTTATTCTTTTTAGGATTTTTTAAGTTTTAGTTGTTTATGATTTTGTGCCTAATATTAGTCATATGTTTTAAATTGATGTTTTTCAGAATATATCATTGTAAACCACTTAGTATTGTAGATAGGCGTTATAAAAATATTTTAAATAAATAAACAGAGGTCTCTTAGCAAATGCTATAATACAGGAATACTGCATATGCTCAGTTTAGAATTTTGTAAAGTTCTAGTAGCTTTGTAGTCACTATTCTAACCTGGGCTCCATTGGATGACATCACCCATATGTGAGGATTGCATAGCCTGCTCATCCTCAGAGAAACAACTCATATCTTCGAATATAATATTCTTCTTCAGACTACTTTGCCAGTTTGCGCTTAATAGTTTAAGAGATTCTACACCAATTTTGCTTTTGCACACCTTATATCATGTCAACATACTATTCATATTCTTACAATCCAGGGATCATAGATCTTATTTTATCATAAATGTATTATATTTCAACAGATATGGACAGACTTTAAGAGGTGAAAAAATGTACTGAATTATTGGGAAGTACATAAAATAATAGACTGTTTTGATAATCCCATTTCATTTTAATGTGGTTAAAGTTCATAACAGATGAGGTTTTTTTAAAATCAATCTAATCTAGTACCTCATGGATACCCTGTATTTTTCAGCTTTCCAAAATCTGGCTTTTTCATTCCCAGTTTAAACTAGGTTTCCCACTACTGGAAGAAATGAAATTTTTTGTCCAATTCTGCACCATCTATTTAATGCTTGCCAAGCCTTTATACTTGGATTTATCAAAATCTTTTTTTTTTTTTAGATATCTTACTGGAGTATATAGTTTAGTTAGATCAGTGAGAAACTAAAAACAATTTGCTGAAATCCATTCTCACACAAATCACAGCAATTTAAAATCTCCCACCTTATTGTTTCTCATAAATTTATTGTAGCTAATTCTTGTACATTTAGCCCTCCAAATAAACTTAGTTATAACCAACCTCAACACTACATAATCTGTTTTTTGAAGCCAACAATGTAACATGAACAATTTGTACAGCGCCTTTGAAGCAGTATTATCTTGAAAAGGGCACACCTTCCAAACAAAGAGAGAAGATATTCCATCCATCCTTCCAATTTATTTCTAATTCTCTCAAAATCCAATTGAATAGTTGACCTGTAAAATGTTAACTCCCTAGGTAAACATAAATCCAGATATTTTATCAAACTGGCTCTTTGCAATTATCTTGTAACTTTTTATTTAATGCCAATGCTTTTGACTTACTAGTGCTCATCTGCAACCTGCAGAATGCCCAAATTTCTTAAATCATTCCATAATGCCGTTCTGAGATGTTTTTGAATTATGTACACACTAATAAATGTCTGACGATACCAACATAGGATTCAGCTTTCAAATTCACTTAAAAAGTGGTAAAACAAACTTTTGAAAGCCACCTATATTTATTTATTTATTTCAAATTTTTATATACCGACATTAGTGAACCACATCATACCGGTTTACAATTGAACTGACAGGTAGGAAAATACAATGAACAGGGGTGGCGTAGGGGGATAAGAACCAAAAGACAGTGAGAAATAAGGCGAAAACAACAAACAATAACGTATGATCGAGAAATGGTGAATAACGATATGTACAAGATATACAAAGGGATGGTAGGGGTTAAATTATGTACAGGGGTTAAATTATGTACAGGGGTAAAACTAAAGGAAAAGAACTACAGGAGATGTGGTTAAGCTATACAAGGTATAAAAGGAGTTAGGTAACTGTGCTGTGTGTGATGACACAGCTCATCTTATAATCATAGGTCTCCTGATTTACGGGTCTATAATCATGCCATTAACTTAAGACATATAGAGAATTGGCTTTTGAATACCACTTTTTGCTCTGATACTGTTTTGGAAGCACATTGGTTTTCCCCTATCTATGCGATATACACTTCAGGTGAAATATTCTTCCATTTCCTCACATGTACAGTCTGTATTACTTCTTTAACCATTGCGGAGAACCTGGCATTGGCTTTTGACTAAAGCTTGTCTTCTAGTGCATCTCCTTTCCTCCCTATTCTGGGTAACGGAGATTTCTCCCTGGGATTGGGTTTCTCTATTTTTCAAAAGTGGGAGGTGAAAGGGTTGTGATATATTTCTCAAATGCTTACCTCTGATGGATCTTTGCTGTCTTTTTATAATGTTTGTACTCAATATGATCTATCCCCCAACATTTTTCTTTCTTACTATCAAGTGAGACACTATATTCAGACTCTCAAGCTCCCAGATCTGTGAACCCCAAACTGGCAGTTTCTTCTGTATTCGTTCAATGTGGAAGACCCTCAATGTTACTCCATATCCTTTTTTCTATAAGTCCAAGCCATCTCAAAGGATCACAAAATGTGGTCCTTGGAAATGGCTTGGACAAAGTGACAACAAGAACTGCAGAGCACCTTCCCACTATTAACTTTTATTACTTCCTACTTGGGTACTTCCAAAATCACCTGTAATGTTCTGCTAAGAGAGACTATATACAAGTTGTTCTACCGGCTGTACTTTTCTCAGCGTCAAGCGTACTTAGCCAAGATCACAGACTCCGACCTTTGTTTAAAATGTAAAAAAGAGGTGGTGCATTTGGGCCATTCACTTTGGCAGTATGATCTCCTACAATCTTTTTGGAAGAAAGTGTTTCATTTTGTTGGCCGGGTGTTGGACCTTCCGATATCAATTTAATCTCATATAGATTTATTTGGGATTTTCCCAATTCTTTCACGGGAAATTTATCTCAGACTTTTGATCAATAAAGTATTTCTCCTAGCAGTCAACAGTGTGCTGCGGGTGTGGCAGAAATCCGAGGAGCCATCTATCACGCATTGGCATACTACAATTATTCACCTCCTCACTATAGAAACGCTATCTAATAGACACATGTCTTTTCTATCTAAGAAAAAGATGAAATCTGTCTGAATGCCTTACTTAATGTCTCTACCCCACAGATCGCACAGCCAGATTCTTAATCATTTGGAATACTGAATGATTTCTGTAGGCCTTCTCAGCAGTGGGTGGCTAGGGAGGGGGAGGGTTGGGGAGGGGTTGTTGGGGCTTAGAATGTTTCAATCACGATTTTGTTTATGACTCATATGGTACGTAACAGAGTCCAATATGTATCATATGTTGAATTTTGCTCATATATATGCTTGCAAGTGTGAATAAACAGATTAAACATTATCATAGGTCTCGGAAGTTTGAATTTTTAACTCTTTTTCATTTGCATTTAAAAAAAGAAGCACCAAAATTGATAGCACTTATCTTATTGCACAGAATAAGTAGCCTGTTTCCTTTATGCCTAAATATGCCAAAGCCAAGCCCAACATGATTTGTGTTTCGTTATGATCTTTGTCAGGGCAGTGATTGTACAGGCAGATTGTACAGGCAGACTGAAAAAACAATCTAATGGCAAATGTCTTTGGAAGTATGTGCAATTGACAACATCTATCTTTAAATGCCATAAAATAATAGCCTATTTTGATAATCCATTTCATTTTAATGGTTTGCAGTTAATAATAGTTAGACGGTTTTTTAAATCAACCAAATCTAGTACCTCATGGATACCCTGTATCTATCAGCTGTTAAAAACTAACTTGTTTATTCCCAGTCTAAACTCACTGTTTCCCACTACTGGAAGAAATGAAACAATGTCCAAATCTGCACCATCCATTTCAAGATGGATGCTGACAATTGCACACATTTATGAAGAGACATTTGCTGTTAGATTAAAAAAATTTTCAGATGGAGTTAATTATCCACCTGTACAATCACTTCCCCTGACAAAGATCATAAGGTAACACGAATCATGTCAGCCTTGGCATTGGTGTTTTTAGGCAACAAGAAAATGGACCATTCATCCAGTGCAATAAGTAGTCCTGGGGGAATTCTGCGCTACCGTGGAGCACAGAATTTGAGCAGAATTCCCCCCCGCCGAGAACTGCCATTTTCTTTGCAGAATTTGGCAATTCTGCGCAGAAAATGGCAGAGGAGACCCTAGCATGCCGCGAACGGAGCACGTGAAGATGAAGGTCCTGGCGTGCCGCGGGACGCGCTCCGCTTGCAGCGAAAATGCAGGCCCCAGTGCACCATTCACTGTGAAAATGAAGGCCCCAGTACTCTGTTCACCATGAAAATGAAGACCCCCAGTGCAGCGGGATGTGTGCTGTTCGCCACGAAAATGAAGGCTCCCGAGTGCCACGAATGGAGTGTGCTCCGCTCGCGACAAAGATGAAGGTCCCAGTGAGAGTGAATGTGTGTATGTAAGAGGAGAGGGAGAGGGGTGTGAGAGAGGGAAAGTTAGAGAGCAAGGAGACGGGTATGAAAGAGGGAAAGGGAGGGTGAGAGAGCAGGGAGAGGGGTGTGAGAGAGGGGAGGGGAGGGTGTGAGAGAGCAGGGGGTGAGCAGGAGGGGGTGAGAGAGCGATGCTTGAGTGTGGGTGCCAGAGAGGGAGCCTATATGAGGAGATTGTAAAGGAGTGTGTGTGTGTGTATGTGTGTGAGTGATTGGGAGCTGGTGTGTATGAAAAAGGGATCGTGTGTATGTGAGGGTGCTAGTGTGTGTGAAGGGATTCTGTATGTGTGAGACCCAGAGCCTGGTTGAAGGAGTGCAGAAGAGAGAAACATACGTAGCCTGTATGAGGATGTATGTGTGAGAGAGAAAGGGAGCTTGTGTGGGTATGCATGCTAGAAGAGAGAGGGTGGGGGGGGGCGAGAGAGTGAGGGAGCCTGTATGAGGGTGTGTGTGTATGTGTGAATACTAGAGAGAGGGAGCATGTGTGTGAGAGAAGGAGGATCAGAGGGAGCATGTGTGTGAGGGAGAGGATGAGAGGAAGCCTGTATGAGGGGCAGTACTGAGAATGGGATCAAACTCTGGACTGGCGATAGAGTGGAAGGGGTTGAGCCTAGAGGTGGACGGGAGAGATACTGGCAGGTGGAAGGGTTGGGGCCTGAGAGGCAAAGTGGCCAGGGGAGTAGGGAGGGCGAGAGCAAAGGACACTCTTACAGTGAATTTCTAGGGAAATTCTGCTCAAAATATTTAAAAATTTGCATCTCTAAGTAATAACTTTTTTCTGTATTAATTTAAAATGTAATTACTTAAAGACTGTCACATAAATTGTGTTATTTTAACCAATATAAAGTTTGCAAAATTTTACGTTTTTGTGCGCAGAAGTTTTAATTTTTTTGTGCAGAATTCCCCCAGGCGTGAATAAGGAAAGTGTTATCAATTTTGGTGCTTCTTTTTTTTAAATGCAAATGAAAAAGTTAAAAATTTCAAATTCTGAAACATGATTATAATATGAGTTATGTCACATTCAGATAGTTTTCAAAAGTTTGTTTAACAACTTTTTAAATGAATTTGAAAGCTCTATCCTACAATAGTCTCTAACTTAGGCCTGGATTTATCAAAATGCGGTAAGTACCACATGCGATAGCAAAAAGTGCGTGTTTTATGCTAATATAGCATTTATTGCAAATTACCTGTGTGAAGAGCTAAGTTAGCTAAGTTAGCTAAGTTAGCTACGAACAGAACAGTGGCCTCTTGTGAAGATTTGATGGCCTTCAGAGTGAGGAAACTCACTCCAAGATGAGATGTAAGCAAGGTTCTCTCCACCTAGCTTGATGTTACCCAGGTAGAGAGTCCATCAAGCTAAGTGGAGAGAACCTTGCCCACATCTCATCTTGGAGTGAGTTTCCTCACTCTGAAGGTCATCAAATCTTCATGAGACCACTGTTCTGTTCGTAGGTGTCATGTACAATGTCAAAGTGGCCCCTAACCCCATACACTCTTACCTAATCCCCACCTCAAGTTACTATGTGGGCCTACCATAGAGATACAAATACCTACCCTATGGGCCATGACATTATGGCCACTCACTCACTCAGTCTCTCTCTCTCTCGACCCTTCAATTCACCTGAAATAGGCCTTACGGGAGACATCGCAAAGGGCGATGAAACCTTACCGCACGGTCACGGCAGCTATCGCACAGCCTAACGCAATTCAAAGAGGTGTAGTTAAAATTGGCATTATGGCTGTGCAATAGCTCTTCGCAGACAGGCTAACCCAGCCCACTCTCCGCCCCTAACTCCTCCTATTTTCTGAATTTGCATCGCACCATAGGATATGGTGCGATCGCATGCATTAAACATGTTTTCGCATGCGATAAGCCCTTAACGCATGCGAAAATGCCTTATCTCATTTTGATAAATGACCCCCTTAGACATGTATTAGTGTGGACTTAATTTTTTCTGTTGGATGTTGTTATTATTTGATGTATAACCATGTAACAATAGGTATAGCACTAGAGTTTTAGGATCCTTGTAAGAGTAATCACATCAAACAGTCATTAGATATTTTTTCCAAGCATTTACAAAATTTTTTATTCGTAGCATATAGGAAAATGTCGGTCTCCCGACACGGTTCATGTTTCGCCACAAGGGCTGCATCAGGAGGGACAGAAGTCCAAGAAATTTGACTGTCAACAGATAGCCCCTTTTATTAAGTGTTGTGTTAACAAGGATCCATAACAAAATAACCAAAAATACAATAAAACAAGTCACTAGGGTTGTAGAACAAGCTGCCTAAAGAAAGGTTTATAACAGGGAAATATTAGATAGTGAAAGACAAGGAGAAAGGAAACAGAAGAGAAAAAATAGTAATACATATAAACAATTATAATATATCTTTCTTCTTTTGTTATCTCAGTGTTAATCTCTCTTTTGCCTTCTCTTCATTCCAAGTTGCATTTTATCCCTGTTTTATTGTAACTGCTACCTTATTCTTCTATCACATGTTAATGTTTTTAAGTTATTAAGTATTTATTCTGTTGTCACACCTTGTTATTTGTAAACCGGCATGATGCGACTCCCATCGCGAATGCCGGTATATAAGAAATTTAAATAAATAAAATAAATAAATGTAAGGAATGGGAGAAACGGGCCCCCCCACCCGGCATTGCCTGGTTCGTTGTAAACCTGGCACCAGGTGGGGGACCCCGGCCGTTCCCTCCCCGCATTTACCCTCTCTGTAAGGGGACGAGGGAGGCAGACTGCACGGCGCGCCGACAGCAACTAATCCCTCGTCTCGCAGGATTTCGGGAGCAGGGATGCAGCACGTTGATGATGCGACACACGTACCGGCGAAGCAAAGAGCGCGTCATTGAAGGGGATGATCGGCGATGACATCCGTGGGCTGACTTAAAGGCCCGGCACGTTGCCCGAGGCATCATTTTCCGGGGCAGTTCCACATCCGCGCCAGCAGTTGTGATCGCACACGGGCGGCTTAACCACATTGTCGGATGGCTCAGTCCTGCACAGGCACACTGCATGCTCGACACAATCAGCACCATGGACAGCGGTTCCACAGATGGGCACAACAAATCAATAAAGACAGGCTCCGAACGCAGAGGACAAAAACCTTCACTGCAGAGTGGTCTGGTGGGAGCCATGTGATCTCTTCTGTGGAGAAGGAGTTTATATAACTGGTCCGAAGTGAGCCAAAGTGCATTCACAGAATTGAGGGGAGCGAGTGTCGTGGGGAACGTGCCTGCGGGTGAGCGAGGTCCCAAAATGGTCGAGCCAGGCCAAAGACATACCGCGCTGGAGCAAGACAGCGTTCCAAGGCAGGTGGAGAGGGAAGGCAGATTGCAGTGTCGTGGATCTACGCCGTCCCGAAGGAGAGGCAGGCAAGCTGCACAACGGGGCCATCACAGCATGCGGCTAGAAGCAGCGCAGATGGATGAAGCACCACAGCATCTCTTGTCCAGTAGTAACGCAGCAGCAGTTATTCAAATGCCACAAGTTGATATTCACCCTTCAGGCGCCGCTGTGATTGTGACGGCAGCAGAGGGATCCCAAGCATCCAAATTCGATGGACATGGCCATTCCGCAGCAGCCAGATGTAGTTTTTGGACTGGAACTGCTTGCGGAGGAACATTTCCCACCAGCTACATGGGACCCGTTTGCCCGCTGGGCTTCATGTGGCCGGGGCAGCAACAGATGCAACCGTGGACCCCAGGGGCAGGCACACTACCGAGCAACATTCAGATGATTTCCGGGATTCCAGCTGCGCAATGGCCAAATGGTCAGGGCTACCCATGGGCATACCACTACATGCCACTGTTATGGCCATCTTACCCCAATGCAGGGCCAGCAGCAGGATCAGCCATTCATGTTAATGCATCCCCTGTGTACAGTGCGGGGAGAGAGACAGCACAGCAAGTCCAGAGCAATGCAGTATCAAGGACAGCAGAGGAGCAGCAGCAAGTGAGTATGATCAGAGGAGGATCCAGTTCGACCAACGTGCCCCAGGGGTGAAGCGACAGGAAGAAGTGGATGGAGAGTCTACTCAGGCAGTAACCATTTCTGCTCAGGCAGATGAAGCATCAGCAGCGCCCAGGACTCAGGCAGCGACCATCTCCGATCTCATGGCTGGAGTGTCAGCAGCAGCTGGAACAGGTACAAACTTCCCCAGTGATGGTTCCAAAAGTGCTGTGCCAGCGGCTGGCAAATCTATGGGCAGCGGCAGCAGAGAGACAAAGGAAGGACCTGAGGGCACCGTCAAGCGAGCGCCGGTAGTTCAAAGCAACAAGAGGAAGCGCAGCAAGAACGGATAAAACGGAATGAGTCTAGCTCCAGCGACTCCTCCGATTCATCTAGTACCGACTCATCGGACAACGAGGGCACAGCTAGGCCTTCTGCAGACACAGACAAAGCAAACAGGGGGTTGCCAGCGCTCACTACTTTGTCTCAGCTGTGGAAGAGTGTACCCAGAGCACTGCAAAAAAATATAAAAAAGCATGTTTACGTAGATATTTTTACCCTGCTTGAAGGGAGGAGGAAGGGAAGCAAGGGCAGTTATGCTGCAGGCAGACCCAGTGAGAAGGTTCCCAGTAACACTGTCAACTGGACCAGGGCTTTCCTAAGATTGACTAGCGTGGTGGGGCAAAACATTCCTAGTCAATATGGGCCTATGCTCAGCTATGCAGACACAATACTCGAGGCCTGTATGGAATTTGAGGGGTGGGTATGGCTGAACTATGATGAGTGCTTTAGGGATAATATGGAAGAAAATAGGTTTATCACATGGGGCACCCAAGATGTGGGATTATGGCTCAAAAAAATGAAGAATAAGGCACCAGATGTGGGAGCGAGAGGGGCGCCATCACAGAGGCTCAACAGTCAGAGTGCACCCTCCTCGGCCTTTTGTTTTCTCCTTATTCTTTTACATAATTTCTGTCTTTGTTTGTACTGGAAGTTACATAATTTCCTCTGCTCGTCATTCCTTTGCTACGTGCTGTTTCTGATTATTGCAATATGGTTGGTCACCATTCAGTATAATTACTCATCGTCTCCACTATACTATTTGCATTCTTTGAAGTATATCACTACAGGACCTATAGGGCCGATAGCTTAGTCTGGATTATGCACAATAGCAACAGCATATTATTCACAAATAAGCATCTGTAACTTGACACAGATAAGAGACAGTACTCTGAGGTGGCTCTCTCCCATGTGGCAGGCTGCTGCCCTATGGCAGTTTGAGAGTGGTCAGAGTCTGAGCTGAGGTTTTGGCAGGCAGCAGGCAAAGATGTGGTCAGTGTACAGTCCAAGGTCAAGGCAGGCAGGAGGCAAGATGTAGTTGGTCCAAACAAGGGTCATGCAAGGTGACAGGCAAGGTGAAATCAATGTTGGTCCGAGGTCAGCAACTGATGATAAAGGCCAAGGAGACAAAGGCCAGAGAGGCACAGACAAGACAGGAGGGAAGGCCTAGATGGGAAGACTGTCACACAAAAAGGCAGGAATAAGGCAGTAGGACTGGACACGGCAAGGCAGGAACAAGATAGGAACATGAAGCAACTAGCACTACAGAAAGGAGCACAGGAGGACATCTATTGCTGATGTGCTGGGTGGCTGTGCTGAGCTTCTTTTCTACTAGAGCGGAGATGACACCATCAGTCAGCATCCCCAGGAAGTGCTATTTGCCTGGCCTATAAAAGGGCTTCAGGAAGTGTAAATGGTTCTAACAAGGCTATAGGATGCAACATGCTGCTGGAAACTCTGCCACAAGTGTCTGGGGACAAGGAACATTTCATCTAAAATTCTTGTTCTTTCCTTGATCTCTTGAAATTCTTTTAGCCCTCTCAGTTTAAGTGCAACGGGTTCAACAATCACAAAAAAATAGTGACAGATGATAACTTTAGCATATCTCTCTCTCTAATTCAAAGGCCCGAAATACCTGCTAGTTGATAAATATTCTCATCTGTTGGGCAGTATATAAAAATTCGATTTAATCTAAGTATTTTCCTTCAATGCCTATTTACTGTTTTAGTTAGTGAGGTTTTGGGTGGACCCTTGGACACTGTGGCAGCTGACCACGCCCAAGGGGGGAAGTCCCGTGAGGGGCCACAGGTCAGGCTCAGCTCTGGGCACACAAACACAGATAGTTCTTTTATTAGACAGTTTGAGAAGCCACCAGAGGTGGCGGTAGTGAGTAGAAGATGTAGCCTGGCTGGGCTAATATTCCCCAGGGCGCTGGAACAGTGGTTCTTTCGGTAGCAGTGTTGTAGTGGAGAGAACTGAGAAAGTGAGCACAATAGAATATTCACAGAGTCCCAGATATGGAGAAGACCCGAGATAGGGAGAGCTGGCCCTCGAGGAGCGAGTACCAGATCCCTGGAGGTAGAGAGACTTGTTGGCAAAGTACGCCACACAGCGGTTTGCACATAAGAGATGGCACTGGTGCCATCTCTTACGTGCAGGGCAGGCCCTCGAGGAGTGAGTACCTGGTTCTAGGGAAACAGCTCTGAGGAGTAGATGACGATAGTACTCACTGATGGTGTCTGTAGCGAATTCTTCCAAGTATTTTATTTATTTAAAAGATTTTGTATACCGTCATTCGTGGTTACATCACAACGGTTCACAAGATGTTGTAGCTGGGGAGGGAACAACGCTATGCTGTTAATATTATTTTATTTAAAAAAGTAGAAGAAGAGATAGGTGCAGGCAGCGAGTCAGGGAACATGGGCCTTCGAGGAGCGAGTACCAGTTACCTGATAGCGACCTGAAAGAAACAAAGAGGCCCCCGAGGAGCGGGTACCCCGTTAGCAGAAAGAGTCGAATAGTAGTTGGAAGGCAGAGTAGCTGGGTACGGAGAGCGAATCCCATCCATAAGAATCCCCTTGCTAACTCAACGGCTAGCAATAAACAGTAGGCTTAAATATCCGGGCAGTGTGATGTCATCACAGAGGGAAGCCCCTGAGGAAAAGGGCCTTTTCGCATACAATATAATGCAAATTAGGGGGGAGGGGAGGAGTCGGGGCGGAGAGGGGGCGGAGTCAGCGGTGGCTTTGCTGCCGGCAATAATGTTGCTAACATTATCGTTGGCAGTTGCGCGCCGAATAGCACCACCTTTGACGGTGGTGCTATTCGGTGCGAAAGCAGGCAGCCGGCGCAGCGCCGTGGTGCGAAGGCTGTGGGCTTTCACAGTCCTGCCCCCCATTTTTGCAGAATCCAGGCCAAAATGTTTTTGAATTTTTGACCAACTTAGCCAGCAAATTTCCTGATTCTTCCAAAACTGAACTGTGAAAGTCTGTACAGTGTGCTGCTTCCCCTAATGAAGATGATAATTCGAAACGTGGACAACATCAGGTTTTTTTGATTATTTGCACATTACAGCCGTTTAATGGAGATCACGTATCAGATCTTGAATAAGATAAGTTTTTATCTGCATATATAAAAATTCTAAAAAAAATTTTCTTTAATGTGCCAGTGTGGTACACTATGATTATATTTCAAGGCATGAGGTGGCAGACCTCAGCTCTGCTCAATAGTATTCCACTATATAGCCTTTGATGAATGAATCCACACATATTTCACAACTATTGTCAGAGTGTGATTCCAAGTAGTGGTCAATATGTTAGAGTGATCCTGTCTGATATTATAAGCAATATATAAACCATTCAAGAGCCAAATGATAACCATCTCCACTAGTGTATAGTAGGTGTTTGAAACTTTTCTTCTGTGCTAATTAACGTTAGTTTGAAATTCTATTTTTCTATATCTGCTAGTGTTTTTAAAAGCATACGTTTCTTTGTAAGCAAAAATCACTGGTAATATGCAGAGAAGCTTCAAATGATTAAGACTTGTGGATGTCTTACACTATTAGAAAGCTTATCAAACAACTGGCACTGGAAGTAAAATCAATCAATCAACACTGATCCTTCAAAACCTTTTACAAGCCATTCTGTCATTTTGTTACGGCAACATTACTTAGATGATCTTTAAAAAAAACATTGGCATTAAGGTATTATACCATACCCACAAACTCTGCAAAAACTCTAACTTAAAAGAGCCTTACATATTATTGCTTCTAATGGAATGGATGTAAATAATATGTATTAATCCAATAGATAAAGTTAAATATTTGTAAACAGTTGGAATGGAGCATGATTTTTGAAGAAAAAGCAAGTACAACAATTTCAACAAATTTCAACACAGGTATCAATATGCACTGACTAGAAAGATTCTCGGATGTCCTATGTACTCATTTAAGGAAAAAAAGGTCATCTTTTGAAAAAAAAATAACATACTTGCTCTGCCATTATTAAAATATGATTCTTTTCCATTGTTTTAGCCAATAAATTTGGTATAATATAGTCAAATGAGAAAATCAAAACTTTATCATTCTGCTAGACTAGTCCAGGCAAGTGGATTTTACTCCACCCTCCCGCTGATAGAGACAAAGAATATGACTTTTTCTCTGTGACATCATCATTGGATAAAGAGAAGCACAGTCTGGGCCCTTGCCAGCAGTCTCTTTCTCCAGCAGATGATAGATGAGTGGACAGGTGTAGCAAGATTCCAGGTTCCCAGGATACTTGGCCCATGCTTTGGCCAGGATGAGCAGATGTTGAACCACTCATTAGACAACAGCCCTTCTTTGGGCTGACTCTCCCCCTAAGAGCAACTTACCTCCCAGGCCCTTTTAGTTTCTCCCTGGTGAAAGAGGCCTCAGGGCTGATCCCAGGTTCCTTAATGGTCCTGATTGATCGTCCCTTGTAAGTGGCTCCCAGGCATTTTGGCCAAGTTGAACCTTTGAAGGGGGGGGGGGAGGGGGGCTAGCACTCAATTCTCTAAAAATGACACAAGTCAGGTAGCACTTTATAAACTAACCAATTGATTGCAGCATGAGCTTTCAAGGACAGAAACCACTTTGTCAGACTCTGTCCTCGAAAGTTGATGCTTCAATACATTGGTTAGCCTATATAGTATAACCCGACTCCTGTCATTTTTGCTACACCAGACTAACATGGCTATCCTTCTGAAGGCAATTTTCTAAAGGTGCAGATCTAAGTCATTTCCTGCAAGAGAAGTTTAGTCAAATGTTGCTCTGTGGCTACAGATTATAGTCCACTTCTTCTGATGGGTCAAGCATATCTGCCCTCCATTTCAGTCCTTAGTTCCTCAGTGGGACCTTAATTTGGACCTGAATACACTGGTAGGTTCACCTTTCAGTCTGTGAAACAGGCTCTCTCAAAGTATGTTTCCTTGAAGATATTTTTTCTCCAAGCTGCTCCTCCAGAATATTTTGGAATTAAGAAGGGCCGCTGAAATCAGACCGCTGAAATCAGACCGCTGAAGAAGGACCTTAGAAGACGCCTTTGCTGTTGCCATTAAGGGAATATTGTGGACTCAAGGATTGCTCTTAAGGGAAAAGATGATTGCCCCCTGAAGCAGGACCACGGGGTTCGAAACGCGATCGCGTCGGGTCTTTGCTATGAGCTAAGTATTGCAATTTTGCTGAATTTCATGAAAGTTATACTACAAGTGAAATTTCAATTGTGACATTTTGAGTTCCCATGGCAATATTGACTGATTTTAGTGAATTACAAAACCTAAAAAAAATAGTTGAAAGATATAATAATAAAGTAATGTGACCGTTCCATGGTGGGTCTGATTGATATACAGACTCGTTGCGTATTGGTCCTACAAAACCATTATAATCTTAGCATTGAATTGTGTTTATGTGGCGCATTATAATCATACAAAGATTGACCAGTAAACCAGTTGTTTAAATATTTTGTACTTGTACTTAAGGTTTCTGGAGTACAGTGTGTTAGGGCCGATTTGTTGTGCTTTAATTTGGATCATTCTATCTCACTGCCAGCCTTCCAGGGAAACAAATGTCATGGTGCAGAATGCAAGTTAGGCTGCTTGCTAGTGTAATGATTAGGGATCATTACACCAGCGAGTTCCATTGGTTACCGATATACTACAATTTAAAATTATGGGCACTGTTCATAAAATTTTATGTATCAATGATGTGTAACCTGTCCCTGTCACTTACTGTTCAAGATACAGGTAGAGTTTTAAGATCAATAGGACATAAGTTGTGGAAAATCCCTGATAAACACAAGTATAAGTTGGAAAAGGCACATCTGAGGGCTTTTAATGTTGTGTCTCCCTTATTATATAATGGTCTCTCAGTCGAACATGGGAATGAGGCAGATTTTATAATTTTTAGGTAACAATAAATGGCATATTATTTTGTGTGGGCATTTCAGTAGGAGGGGTAGTGTGAATCAGTGTTTTAGTTGTTTTTAAGAAATATTTTTAAATTTTTATGTAGATAGCTTTGAATTGTTATTTTATGCATACTGAGGTCGATTTTAAAACCCAGGTGCATGTGTCCATGTGAGCACAGTTCCCGGCTCACGTACATGGACGTGTCACCACACGCATGTTATAAAATAGGATATTCGCGCACACATTCACGCCGGATTTTAAAATACACATGTGTATGTGCGGGCGGGACAGGACTCGCACGCGCAGAGGGGGGCGAATTTTGAAAAGTAACGCGCAGCGATGCGAATAAGGCTTCCCCAGTTCCCTCCACTCCAATTAAAGAGTGGATTGGGAGGGAACTTCCCTATTCCCCTATCTAACCTTCCTAACTTTTCCCTTCTCCTCCCCGACCCCTACCTCCTACCTGTTAGAATTCAGAGCAGCAGTAGACACCACGCGCTAGCTGGCTGCCAGCACGTGCTTCCCCGGGACAGCGGCTAATGGCACTGTCCCAGCCCACCCCGCCCCTTTGGAGAGGCCCAGCACTTTGGCACGTAAAGGGGTTTAAGCGGGGGGCTGGGCCCTTCAGGAAATGTGTGCAAGGCCCGGCCATGCTTGTAACCCCCCATTTTTACACATGTGGCCCTTTTAAAATCCAGCCGAACAAGTTTTGCGTTATTTTATGTATATTACTTGTGAGGTTTTGTTTTATTTATGCAATTATAATAAATGTTTGTACTGTAATAAAAACCTAACAATTGGTTGGAGGATGTAGAATATAAATCTATGTAAATAAATAAAGTGAGCAGACTCCATCTTTTAGATGTCCAATGCATACTTCACAGATATCTGAAGCTGACGAACCCCTTTCGGAAAACAGACAATTTGTATTGTTCGGCAGCTCCAGTAGGGCCGAAGCAGGTTACAAGGATATCCTGGCCAGATGGATCAAGGAGGCAATTGAATCAATATACTTGCTTAAGAGCTGACAGGCACTGGAGGGGCTCAGTGTTCATTCCACAAGGGGCCAGGAGTCATTGTGGGCAGAATACTTTGCAGTAGCTCAAGAGGTTATCTGTAAAGGAGCCTTTTGGTTGTCCTTGCATTCCTTTGTTAAGCATTATAGACTGGATGTGTAAGCCAACACAGATGCTTATGCGAGGCATTCTCAGAGCAGCCCCGTCTTGATCCCACCTGAAACAGTCTAAGCTTGGGTAATTCCCACTTGCTGGACTGGTCTAACAGAATGATAAGGATGAAGCAATTTAGTTATACCTGTTAATTTCCTTTACTCAAGTCCTGCTAGACCAGTCCAGGAATGTAGCAGCTTGACATATCTTTTTTTTCTCTCTCCTTGTCTGTCCTTCGGGAGGCATAGAGAAGCATCTGGGCACACTCTGTGTCTTCTGTTCTGCTTCCTCCTTTCATCTTTCTACTCTTGCCTAAGGGATACTGGGAGAAGTTCCCTTCTCCTGGTAAGGGTAAAGGTTTAGGTTTCCCTGCCTCCGATGTTACAAAGTTATTATAATTATTGCAGCTAGGTGCTCTTTAGCAGCTTATTGGAAGAGTGTAAGTGTTGTGTGCCAATGTTTAAAGACTGTATACTATTTGGAAAAAATTGACGACGATCAAGAATATCACCCTGTCAAGAATTGATATTTGGTTTTCTTTTCAGCAGAGGCTTGTAATGCAAGGCTGAAACAGTTTGAGAGTTGACTTTTACTTTTTATGCATTTTTAATCTCCTAACCCTTTCTATTTTGTAATTAGCTTTGTATTGAAGTTAGGGGATGGGAGGTGGAAATTGGGTGGGACTGATTGGGATTTATACAAATTTTCTTTATCATGGATATACAGTTATATTTCTTTGGAAACTAATTTTATATCATCATCAATAATAAAAATTACGTTGGAAAAAAGGTACTATTGATTTGGGGGCTAGCTCCATTGCTTTGACAGAGGGTTATTGGCAGCAGCCCAGCCTGCACCTCCCTTTTCCAATGATGAAGTCATGGAGAAAAAGGCATATCCTCTGTTTCCATCAGCTGGAGGGGGTAGAATAAAGCATACTTATCTGGACTGCACTAGCAGGACTCAAGGAAACAAAATTAACAAGTATGACTACATTTCTCCATTTTTCTACATTAAATTGATCATAATTAATCCAATCTACACCAACAAAGGACATTTTACAGTAATTTTTGTGTTTTTATCTTATTTGTATGGTTATTTAAAAACTCCTGTGGCTACTGCCAGACAGATTGTCATTTGGCAATTTTATGTGGTTGGACACACTGACTAGTTATTAAAGTACAATTTACAGGACAGTCCTAACCTGTTTTCTTGCACCTCTTTCAACTTTTCATGCCCTTCTCAAATTTCTTTCAGATTTCCCTCCCATCAAAACTAAGTTAAAAGGGGTACTATTGCACTCTAGTAAGCATGGCGAAATGGCAGTATATGGTACACTGCAACTGGATTAAGAAACATGGTTCAAAAAAGTCACTACAAGCCAGAGAGAAAACTACCCTCTTTCTTGACTCAGTACCATAAATAAGTAAGTGGTCTCATGTCATGTTCCTTTCTTGCTCTTTCTTCTGTGTGAACTGAAAGCATTTTTTAACCACCCTACTCCTCCCTATGTTTTGGGAATTTAGCAAAACTAGTAGAATAAAAAACAAAAGTGGAAGTTACTGTAGAATCACAATTCCCAAAATACATTACATTATAACACTTTAATAAACTACAATTGCCTACAAAATCATATTATTGAATTATAAAAATGAGGCTACCAAAAACACTCAACACAAGCCATTTCTATAACAGTGCAACACTTACGAACCATGAAAGCACTATATAATTGTACAGTATTTTTTTTTTAACAGAGCCACACATAAGTAGCAGCCAAATAAAACTAGTTTAACATGATACAAACATGATCAATGAAGTTGACAACATGCCCATAAAGTATTACAGAAATGACATTCTGCAGTATAGTGAAATGTTTTAATCTGTGGACTATCATCCTAAGCTATTCATTTTCATCAAAATACACTCTAGCTATTGATTCTTTTTCTTCCTGTTCAGCCCTTGGTGTACAATTCTTGGACAAGTTATGATTCGGCAAATGTTACAGAAATTAGAAACTCCATGTGGCCAGTACAGGCTAGTCACAAAACAGACACACATAAATCACCAAAGAAGTGGAATTTGTCTAAGTTATTGATTATGCAACTAAAAATTACAGGACTCATTTGTCTAATTTTATGAGGACACAATGTCAATTTTTCACAGACCTCACAGATGAAAAATTATTTCATTTTTAAAGTCACTACTACATAGATCAATTACACAATTTTTATCCAAGAAATGTTAATGTCTCCTTTCAAAAATTTAAAACCTGGTCTGACAAATTATTGCTTTTTTGAATCAGTATAAAATGCTAGATTAAATTTATACAGCTCTTAAGCAGTTTGGCAGAACAGTTTGAAGCATTCACAAAAAGAAACATTTAAAAAGAAACATTATAAGTATTCCAGCTTGAATTAAGTGATCTCTGTGTTAGTGTGCTGAAATCCAGAGAATTGAAAGTCAGCAAACAGTAGATACTTTTTTAGTCTTGGTTCAATATGTATCAGATCTGACTGAATGTCTGTCTCTTCTACGATTTGTGCATCCCCCCCAACCAACCCCCTCCCATGATTTCAAAACTGTTGAACCTTGCTTCAGAAAACTGTGTGCAAAAGCAGGCACTTGGGCGGCAGTATACTTTTGGTGAGTGTTGGGAGGGGGGGGGATATGAAAGCAGGGCAAAATTGGCGTTTTGGGCATAAAAATGTAAGCAGGTTAAACCAAGACTATCCAGAATACTGCATTTTCTACTGGTTATTGAACTAACCTAATACATTCATGGCTAGCATTCAACGGTAAAAGAAAGCATTCTTTCTATGACGCCCTTCCTACAGTTATTTAAACTTTTTTTTCTTTTTTTTACATTTTTTCTATCACTATTCAGCATATTATAGCAAAATATTTAGTGCATAATCTTATCTGCATAATTAAAAAATATATATAATATACTGACTGAAAATGTTAATTAACCTTTCTATACCTTTTGACAAGAACAACCAAGCTGCCCTGAAATTTTACTCTGATTCCATTTACCCAGGAAAACACATTTTGTTTCTCAATTCGATTAACTGGTTGCACAATTATTGTACTTGACTCATACAGTTTGACTTTCCTGGATTTTAATAAGTAGAATAATTTTACATCTGATAAGGAGCAAAAAAAAAATAGTAATAATACATGGAGTACCTAGTCTTTACAGACTAAAAATAAACAAAATAATAAAAGATTAAGAGGCTTTAAAAATGCAACACTCTGTCCCACACACATTAATTATGTTTTTACACATTTAAAAGAGCACAATTAGGACTGTTTTTCTTTAATGTTGGTGCAGTAACAAGAGGTTTACAAACCAAAGCAACAGTGATTCAGAGCTCGGATAGACCTGGTCTGTCAGAATAGTCAACCCTTGTTACTATAATTTGTGTATCTTTGCTGCTACAAAGTTGAAAATTAAAATAAACCAAATTCAAGAAGAGGGATTAGTGCCTTTTCCTCAGAATACATATAGAAACTTAATTTTCTTTGCAGAGAAATGTACATAAATTTATAACTCAAAGCTTTTGCAGTGATTGGATCACTTCTACAAGCTTTTTCATGTTTAACATCCTCTATGGTGGTAAAATATGCAAATAGCAGCCACAGTATTAGGCCACTCTGGTGAGATGCATTGACCCACTGCAAAACATGCCTGTCACTCCAATGTGATATATGTAAAGGCTTAAATGCCTTCAAATTTATAATTAAAAAAAATTAAAATAGCACAGTCAAAAAATGTGGGACAGCATTAAAAAGATATTTAAAAAAAAATAACCAGCTAATTTTAAAACAAACACATTGGCGGCCATACATACACATATGGGCGTACAAGCGAACATATGATGGAATTTTAAATCAGGCACTCATTTACTTGCGTATGATTTAAAATATGCCTACTGCATGTACGTGTGCTCCTAATTTTAAGCCATTTCTTGAACAAACGTACTTCGGGTACCTACCTTAGGACTTTGTAGGCTGTAAAACGGGCAGGTAAGAAACATGCTCTTATGAAGGACATAGCCAGTTTCCCCCATTAGTCCACCAGTTTGCCCAGTCTATCTCAAGGTCATCCAGACCCCTCTGGTTCTTCATCCTGCACTCCCCCAATTGTCCCGGACCCCTCACCTTGTCGTGTAAGACCTAAAACACGATTTCTCAAGACTTACTTCTCATCAGGAGCACCAGTAACAAGCCCCCGCACACTGCGGCCACCGGTTTTAAAATACGAATTTAACGTTTAACTGTTGGCCCTGCCCCAGAACACCTATGCCCCACCCCCACCCAGAACACCTATGCCCCACCCTTGTAAAATTCACGTTGCTCATGCGTGGCCCACATATTCACATATAATGGCTTTTTAGCACAAGCAATGATTTTAAATTTTAGCCCTAAGGATAACATGTACTTCCTTGCAAAACTTTCTCACTCCCATTACACCACCCCTTTAACATATAGTGATCAAATTTACATTTGCGATAAGGCACTCATGATGTATGCTGTCCCAAATACTAAATTACAGCTATAATCTCTCCAGATACCAACCCCACCATTAAACATATCAGAAGGGCAAGCAATAATGTGTTAGTTCTTGTTTATACTATTGTTAAAAACATGAACTTATATTTTTTTAAAAAAATGAAAAGCCAGACGAATTAGACTACCACCATATATATATATTCACTATCGATAGATACAGTCTTTGTAAGATTTTCCTTTACTCTCAATTTTCTTTGGTTCTTGTCCAACACAATTATCTCACAGTATATATTATCAAGAGATAATAGATGATTTGTACATTTTCTTTATATCCGATTAAAAAATGTTCTAGAACAAAGGAAAATTACAACTTCATCCCCAGTATATAGTCAACAAATATAGAATAGCAATGCAGGTTCTATGCTAATTAGTCTTTACTTATGAATATGAAGTTTGTAAAATGTCCCCTTAGTTTTCTACCAACATGCACATCGCTCTCTTTTTCTTTTGATATTATTAATGGTTTTGGTACTAAAAAATGTTTTCTTTAGTAAAAATGATAATATGTATATATTATTATTATTGTCTTATATTTCTTGTGATGGTTACCAAACCATGTTTTTTCCTATTGCAAACTAATTGCATTAGTTCGTATTATTTGAAAACTTATAAATAAAGATTAAAAAAATAATAATAATAATCTTTACCCTTTAATTGATGAATAAAGTAGTTTGGCTGGTGATTTAGTCCACTTGAATGCACAGAAAAAAAGGTTAACAAAAAAATGTTTAAGGTGATATTTTTACTGGACTATTTTAATATAAGTCAAGAAATGTATTAAATTAGTGGAATAAAAGGTATCCCCTTATACATATTTTGTTAGTCTTTAATTCATCCCATTTTGCTAACAGTTCATTGATCCAAACTGAAATGTCATTTCCAAGAGATTACATGCTAAAAATGCCAACTTTTGAATTGGTTTTCTCCTCTATGTGCAGTACAGTTCTCAGGCAGCTTGGTTAGTACCCCTTATACATTCACTGCAATTGCAGAGGGGTTTTAAAACCGAACAGAAATACCTTTGTGCTATGAAATCACCTTCAAGTGTGGGGAAATGCTTACCAACACAAACAGATCATGCAACACTCACTAAGCAAATGATAGCTGGGACTAGAGCAGCAAAAAACAGGTAGGTGGCCAAAGCACAGGGAATCTAGTCTGTCTCAAAAATCAGAAACAGACTGCTCTTTTCTAAAGCAGAGGTTCCCAACCAGTGTGCCTTCCTGATCAGGTATGCCACGGAAAAGTCAATGCTCTGCTCTCAGCACTTCACAGCAGCAAAGGACACCAAGGGTGGCTCTTAAAACATACAGAAGCTCCTTTCCGAGAGCACACGTGATCATACATGCTTCTTCCTAGCTACAGGATAAACCCTGGAGTGAGGTAAGTAATGGGCAGCATACAGGGCACAGAGAGCCGGGCTCCACTGTGCTCAGCAAATGCAGTGCACACAACACCTCATCTGCCTCCTCATGAGCTTCCTTCCCTTGAGTCTTTCCATCCTCAGGCTATGTGAGACAGGGAGAGCATGCACTGTGCATCGGATGTGACTCACGTTTGAGTGCTAGCAGCAGCAGCAAAGGAGCTCTGGCAGCCATCTGCAACAGCCAAGGTAACTAAAAGAACCAGCTGCCCACATCGCTCTCTTTCCAGAGGAACTGGCCCATTGCAAGAAATTCATGTGTGTCTCTGCCCCTTCTCCCCCTTTGTTCTAAAATTTGGAAGAGACTAATGATGCTTTCAATGCTTCCATAGCTCTTCTTTTTTTCCATGAGTCTCCTCCATGTCCGCACTGCCTGACCCGTGGAGGTTAATGCAGGCATGCCTTGGCTTTGAAAAAGCTAGGAAACATTGCTCTAAGCAGTGGCATGCTGCATCCGCAGCTGCACATTTCAGAGCTGCAGCCCAACAACAACAGGTTATCCATTTGCCCCCTTACAGAAGTTTTACATCAGATACACTAAAATCCTGATACAGGTTAATTAGCTGATTGGCCACCAAATTGTAAAGGTCAGCAGCCATCTAAAATGTTAGAGAAATTCTGCATGACTTCAAAACCTCTCACAGCTGGCTAAATAAATTGAGATAAAGCATTCTGCATCAGATACGAATTCACAACACTGCAAGTGCATATGACCACAGAGATTGGGGCCAGAATGGAGTCTCTTGACCTGCATAAACATTCATTTCAACCCCCAAGTAAAGGTCTGTGAAAGATCATTTTCCTGCGCTTTATCAATCCAATTTTTTTTAAGTTCAGTATTCTATTTAGGCTGTCTGCAGCAAGATCTGAGTTACCCCTTATGGGGGAAATACAACCCAAAGTGCTCAGGTGAGTGAAAATGGACAATGCCACGTCCATTCATCTTCTTTCTGAAAGATGTATGTGCTATTAATTTCTCATCACTTTTATGGAAAAGGTCCATGTGTGTCACTGCTACAACATTCTACGTGCAACAGCAGAAGGAGGTTATGGCAACCAATCAGAAGTCACTAGTGAAGCGTTAAAGTAAACATAGCTGTTGGAGAAACAGCTCAGCTTGAAAAATGCCCCCTCCATTATCTGAGCAATTTTCTCAAGACGTGACCTGAGACTGAAATGCCTGAAATGTCACTTCCCTCCGTTTTGTGCATAGACTCACTATGCTTTTTGGCAACTGAGCCTAACACTTCGTCATCTTTTCATCAGTTACACCTCACTTTTCAGCTCCCCGAGTTCCAGTGCGGAGTCCAAGTGTGTAAAAATGCAGCTTTCCTGCCAAACACACACTGTTGTAGCAAGTTCCCAACATCAAAATAGCTCAAGTTAGGCAGGAAAAGAAAACATGCCACAGAAAGATTTTTAGAGGACCACCTGTTGTCTATTATTTTTACATAGCACTTACTCATAAATCATAACACAGGGTAATTAATCAAGCTGTCAAAGAGAAGGTCAAAGGTTATGCAGGGGAGTCAGAAGGTCATGCATGGGCTGATAGAGGTCAGGGTCACACTGCATTCCTCATTATCAAGTTGGGATGAGAGAGGGCCCAAGCAAACAAAAGTGAAAGCAGATGGAGAAGTGAGTGGATAAAAAAAAGAAAAAAAATTCACAAATGAAAAAGAAAAGTGAAAGCAGAGTGTCAGCTGCTCTCAGATAAAGAGGAGAATAGAAAAAGGAATAAACTGAAATGTGCTCAATAGGCAAAGGTTGCAGTTTTATCAATACAGCAGAATCAAACGAACCTTCTCTCAATTGTTTTGCCTATGTGTAGTAAGCAACATCCAAGAATACAGCCTCACAATTTTAGTCTGCACTATTTCATTCCTTGAAATTCAGGAAAATCTAGATGCATTTAAAAACAAAACCAAAATTCCTTTGATAAATATTCCTTCATATTTAAAATAGTTGCCTTTAAACTGGATTGCTTTTCTCCAAAAATGTTTACTGGCTGCAACACTTTCTTTGACGGGTAACAAAGAACAGACCTAGCTTTGTTGCAGTATTACTTTGCAAAATGCAAAAGAAAAAAAAAACAGATATGAAAGCAGAAAACATAATAAAAGTACCTTTGGATGGCATACCAGCTATAAAATATTCTATCATTACACTTGCCTGAATTAGATGCAGAATACTGTGCAAAATTAGCTGTCACCATTTCTTCAAAATCTTTGTTAATCTCATTTTGAATGTTTGCAGCTTTATCAACACATGCATCAATGTCAGCTCCTTGGTTACTGAACCGCTGTACTTGGAAGAAGATATAATTAAAATGTTTTGGCATAGAAAAGGTGAAATTGTATCTTCCCCTGTTCCCCAAGGAGTCTGTAAAACATGTAGGATGTAATGACAAACACACACCCTTGTCTAGAACCCTGACATCTCAGGTCAACCAAGTGCTATTTATTTCAAAACATTCAGTTTGCACTTACCCATACTGTCACCTGCTGTTACTAACTTTTAATGGGCAGTACAACATTAGGATTTAAACACAACACAAGTTACTTACATGCCCCTAATTCATCAATGTATTGTTTTCATGCAAATTTGCATGCAGAACTGTAGTCAACTTACTTCACTGCACACATGTATAATTTAATAAGTAGGAATGATATTTAACATTATTTTATGTTGCCATTTGCTAAGCAGCTGTTGCAGCAAACTGTATAAGGCAAGGCAATGAGATTACTAAATTCAAGGCTCCAAACAGGCTAAACCATCAATATTGCTCTCTGAGCTCTACTTGGAAAAAAGGCATTATTTGGCAGTCTTTATTTTCGCAAATTAATTTAGTATGGCTCAATTAAGAAGCAATACTCAGCAGGAGACTTGAATTTCATCCTTTAGCCTGACTTCTGCTCCCTAGACAGGCTGCGGATACCGCAAAGACAAGGCTATTGCCCCCGAAGGAGACGGGAGTCTCAGTCACTGCATACCAGAAACATCCAGAGGCTAGGCTCTGGGTGCACACATATCAGATGTCAGAGTTAATGTCTTCGCTCCCTGGCCAAGAATGGTTGCTGTGAAGGCTGGGTCAAATTGGGTATGGGGTGTGTTAAGCATGTGTGTAGGGGCAGAGAAAAGAAGGGTTTAGAAAACAGGAAAAAATGGAGTGATTGCAAAGGAAGGCTCATGGCACTGTAGCCTAATATAGGTGGGTTCCAAATGAGCCGGCAGCCTAAAGCAGCAGAAGGAAACTGGGGAAAAAAAATAAAAGCCATCAGTTTCTTTCCGATAGGTCAGATCAATCATCAGTCTTTTTCCTGTTCACGCTGAAAAACAATCTTGAGCTCCAAAATTGGTTTGATGCAGACACATCCCTAAACCAAAAGTGATTCAACCAAAGAACCGGTTAAATGGTTACGATGTCGTGTCCATATCGCAGTTTTCAAAATAGTTCAGAAGAGTTTGGAACAGAGAGGCAGGTTTGTATTATTCACACTATAATGCAGCTGAAACAGATTTCAAGACTGTTATCAAGATCTACTCAAGAATCTAAGTAAAAACCATATTTTCTGAAATCATTTGCAATCTATGCCTTTCATCATTGATAAATGTGTTTCCCCGAATGTGAAAAATGTATTACCCGTTCTTACCTAATCTATTCCAGGATTCAACGTTATATACCTAAGAAACTAATCAAACCAATTTTTTGATGTAGACACAGAACCCGTCATTAGACTAGTTTAGTTCAAGAAAGCAACACTGACTAGTTTCATAAGCAGTTGCTAACATCTATTTTATAGACTTGACAAACTAGTTTGCTCTGGTAGTCACATGTAGAACCTAGCAAGGGTCGCAGGTTCAAACCCTGGAGTGGTCAAACTCAGCAGATTATCCTTCTGCAGCAGATAAAATAAATAACTGCACCAGGTTTATAATGACGACTTTTTAACTTATAAGGACATTTTATGCGATGCTCTCATTATGCGCCATGTAATTCATTTAATAAATCTATTACTACTATACTACTATTCACTTCAATAACACTATTAGACATAAAATTATGCTATGCTTGGTGTTTTTGCCAAAAGCATATTACATAGATAATACCAAGTGTAGATAAATGAGACCCCCAGCTGGCTGCATCTGGCTTCTTAGTAAGTTCTCCCACATCTGTTCTCTTTCCTGGTTATAAGATTATAATCACATTTTTCCCTTACTCCCAGTTACTATGCAGAGAAAGTAGACTACAGAGTTCGGGATGTAAGCTACCGTCAACAGATTCCAGGGCACTCATTGCACAATGATGTTAGCTACGTGTCTGACAAACTCCACAAAGAGAACACCCTAAGCTTTGCAATCTGCACAACAATGTATGTAAAAGCAAGATTGGAAAGGTGCAGGAGCCCTAGACAAAATTTCCAAAGGCACAACTTCAGTACTTAACCCTGATTCATCTGTATTCCCCCCTCCTCTTTCCGCCTTGCTAGCCCCCACCCCCTCTCCACGTCTTCATGGGCTGTCAGGACCAAAGAACCACCCCAGGCTCCTCGAGCCGGTCCTCCTGCTGAAAATATTTTCTAGTCCTCTTAGTGTCTACCTCTCATATCTCAAATTACATCAAAATCCATCTACTGGTTTCTCCGCTGACATTAGGTCACGGACAGACAGGTAACTACAACTTGCCCAAAGGGTGTTCTTTAATTTTCCTTTGGTAAAGATCACCTAAAAAGGGGGTTTTAATTAGCAAACTAAGGCACTCAGAAATGGCAATGACAGAACAATCACACACAAACTAAGATTTCAGTTTAAGAAACTAAATTATCATCAGGGGGTCATAAAAGCAAACAATTCAAGAATTCAAGTTTTGAGCACATCATTCTTTAGATTTTCAAAATACGTTAGTAACTTTACTATTCTTAATAAATGTAGGACCTTTTATTAAGCTCTGAGAGCTGGGTCTGTGTCTGTGCCGTCCGATAACATTACCTATGCATAAAGGCTAATCCGTGCCTGCTTATTGATGGAGAACCTGAATAACATTTACAGTATCCACAATGGCATCTTGGCACTAAACTTTTCAAGGGTTTTCACCTCAAACTATTTTTCAAGCTACAACAACAACAAAAAAGTCCAGGATCCACAGCAAAATAAAATAACTTATAAATCCAAATCAGCAGGTGACATTTTGAAATATGCATTAACTTGCTTCTTCTGTTACTGTTTTGTATGTAAACTCCATCACAATGATCTTATACTTATTGAAAATTCAATAAAGTGTAAGAAAAAAGTGCTATTTTTCACAGCTGCCATGTGCAAATATACTGCTCCATGTTGCTTAGCTTCTCACCTCTATACTATTAATATTTCTGGCTGAATGACTACAGTAGTGCTTAGCTTATACTCAGGTACAAGTCTGCAGGGTTTAATAAGTCTAGTGCCACAGTTGGGGAACTACTGCCTTAGTATACGTTAGAAAGCAAACCATATGCAAACAAACATAATGAACAACAAATAGGAATATTTCCATGTTGATATTTTTCTTGCTTTACAGAAACAAACGAAGGATTTTACCCTTCCTTGGTAGATCCCATCTGGATTATCACCAATACATTTTTGGGAATTTTCATAAACTACACTGGTGACTGCTAAAACAGTTTCAGCAACTGGAAGTGGGGGAGCCTTGTAAGACATCTCTGGGTATAAAAAAGTTCACTTGCATGGAGGGTGAAGAATGCATGTAAGAAATTTTTTTTAAAAGAATAAAACAAAATAAACAATCCCATTGGAGTGAGTACCATGGCTGCGCGTTGCAGCATGGTGAATCTGAGTTCAGTGTCAGGCCCAGGGATAGAGGGAACATGGCTGCTGCTGCTGCTGCTACTGTGGTGACTCCTGTTAGCCAATGAGTGGAGCTGAATGTGCACCTTGGACAATGTGGCCCTCAGTCCTTTGGCCAATAAGGATTCACTGCACCACTCGAATGTGATATCTGAGGAATAGAGAATGACAGAGACTATAGGGGAGAAAGAAAAAAAACAACCATAGTATCCGTTTCATACTGTTGTTTGCAAATATTCCTATGATGAATGTATGTAAATATACATCCTAGTTAATGTGTTGGTGCCTTAAAGATTTTCATGTAGTCACTCAGTTTCTGTTACTATCAAGTACTATATGTATGAAGAGACAAACATTTAAAGCAGTAGTACTAGCCAAAGTCATAAAAATATCAACTTGTTGGGCCGGCCCAGTGTCTCAGCAGCAGTGTGCACAATGCTATGCAGAGGATTCAGTTCTAGACTCAGGTCCAGGCTGACCGTGACCATAGACACTGTGGAGGGTCTCAGTTTTCGCTCAACGGGGACACCTACTGATTGCACTTAGGTTCATGACTACAGCATTCTGAAATGAGCCATGGTATTGGGGCCCTAGCCAAAGACTGTCATTGTGATGGCAGGATTACGTGAGTTGGGAGGGAATATAAACTAGGGGGGGAGAAAAATCCACAGATAGCTACAAATGAAAGTTTGTGACAATGGATCCCTGATTGATTTGAATTGAGTTCAAAGCTCAAAAGAGCAGGAGGAAAACTGCTGGGCCAAAAATCAAAAAAGTCAACTTTCGTTTCTTGATTCTTTTGTTTCCTCTTTGGGTTTTAGTCCTAGGTCTCCTTTTATCATACAAAAAGCTTTTATGGAATAAGAGATGTGTATTATTTAAATTATGGTCATTCTCCTTATAGCAACACTTCAGTTACTCATAGATTACACAGTTCACTGTAAATAACTGCAGGAGGCTATGAACCAAGGAAGTCAGGGTTTTAATCCCACTTCTCCCATAGATACTCCTTATAAGAGCAAACTGACAAACTAAAAAGTAAGAAATCATCAGGAACAAATGGTATGCACTCCAGAATTCAGAAAGAACTAACAAAATGGAATTGCAGACTCATTACTACTAAGCTCTTAACCTCTCATTCAAATCAGCTACAATACCCGAGGATCAGAAGTGCAGGACAAAATGGTAGATGCTATTCTGAAAAACAAAATTACTGGCCATCTGGATAGAAACAGATTAAAAGGGTAGAGCCAACATGGATTTAGCAAAGAGAAGTCTTGTTTTACACATTTGTTAGATTTTTTTTGAAGGAATTAATAAATACGTGGACACGGGTGAGTCAGTTGAAACAGTATATCTGGATTTTCAGAAGGCTTTTGACAAAGTCCTTCACAAGAGACTCATCAGGAAATTAAAGAGTTAAAAGATAGAAAGTAAATACTAAAAGATAGGAAACAGAGTAGGGCTGAACAGTTATTTCTCTCTATGGCGAAAGGTAACTAGCAGAGTGCCCCTGGATCTGTATTGGGACTGGTACTTTTTAATATATGTATAAATGATCTGGAAAAGGAAGTGATGAGTGAGGTGATGAATTTTGCAGATGACAATTATTCAAAGTAGTTAAATCACAAGTGGAATGTGAGAAAATACAATAGAACCCTGCAAGACAGCTGGATTGGGCATCTAAATGGCAGGTAAAATTTAATGTGGACAAATGCAAAGTGATGCATACAGGGAAGAATAATTCAAAACATAGGTACATGCTGCTGGGTTCCATATTAGGCATCACCTCCAAAGAAAAGGATCTCAGAGTCACTATGGACAATATTTTGAAATCCTTGGCTCAGTGCGACAGTGGTCAAAAAAGCAAATAAAATGTTAAGTATTAATAGGAAAGGAATGTAACATAAAATGGATGAAATCATAATGCCTCTGTATCCATCCATGGCGTGACCACACCTTGAATACTGAGTGCAGTTCTGGTCACTCCCATCTCAATAAAGATATAGCAGAACTAGAACAGATACAGAGGATAATCAAAATGATAAAGGGAATGGACCCGCTCCCCTATGAGGCCAGAATAAATAATTTAGGGCTCTTCAGTTTGGAGAAAAAGACAGCTGAGAGGAGATACAATAAAGGTCTATAAAATCATGAGTGGGGTGGAACTGGTAAATAGGGAATGACTATTTACCCTATAAAATAATACTAGGGCCAGGGGACACTGCATAAAGCTAATAGGTAGCACATTTAAAACAAATCGGAGAAAGTATTTTTTTCATTCAGCGCACAATGAAACTGTTTAATTTGTTGTCATAGAATATTGTGAAAGTAGTTAGCATAGTTGGGTTTAAAAATAATTTAGCCAAGTTCCTGTAGAAAAAGTCCATAAACAACTGTTAGCATATACACTTAGGAAAGCCATTGCTTATCCCTGATTATGAGCAAAGAGGATTGAACCTATTGTTTGGGATCCTACTGGGTACTTGTGACCTGGACTAACCACAGACAGACAGGATACTGGGCTTGATGAACCTTTAGTCTTAACCAGTATAGTATATATTATGTTATAATGTTGGGCAAGTCATGTCACCCTCCATTCCCTCAAGTACAACTTAGATTATAAGTCCTCTTGGACAGGTAAATAATTATAGTACCTGAGTTGCAACTCACCTTAAGCTCAGAATTGGAAAATAAAATACAATGATATGGTCAGCAAAGCTGCTTTTCAATGTACATCAATACTTAATGGAAGGAGGGGCATTCTAAAACTTTAAACACAAACATCTCCTCAGGAATTATAAAAGGAATGAAATGTGGATTCTTAATGATTTTGTTTGTTTTAACTAATTTAATTATTTTAAAACTGTTTAGTTCATGGTGCTGATGTAAGCATTAATATAATATATATTAGACCAGAGGTTCTCAACCGTGAGTCTCGACTCACCAGTGTGTCGCCAAGCGCACGCAGGTGTGTCGCCACACTTCCCAGTTGCCCACTGATCCAGCTGCTCCCCCTACCTGAGCAAAATAGGTCCTCCACCCGGGCTTAAAACACTGATAGCCTGGGCGGAACGCGGCAAGGCAGCTGGAGTCAGCGGCACCGGCATGCTCTCTTCTTCCCGCCCTCCTCCCCCCCATGCGGCCCGGAAGAGGAAGTGGTGAGCAGCGGGTGCGTGCATGGGAAGAAGAGACCATGTTAGTATGGGCAGCATTGGCCCGAAGAAGGGAAGAGAGGCGCAGCCTGAGGAATGAGCAGCGCGGTTCAGAGAAAAACGAAGAACGACGTCAACCCCCATGGCCAATGGGACTCCTTTCTCTGCGAGGGCTGAAAGTGAAGGAGGTTCCTGCTGCCTTTAGGGTTGGAAGTGGAAGAGGCTGCTGCTGTCACTAGTTCGGGGGGGAGTGAGTGAATGAGCAAGCATATGTGTTTGAGGTGTGTGTGTGTGTGTGTGAGTGAGACAGCATGTATGTGAATAATTGAGGCCTGTATATGTGAAAGAGAGTATGTGTGTGATTGAGAGCCTGTATGTGAGAGATAGCATGAATGGAAGTGTATGACTGAGAACCTGTATGTGTAAGTTTGTGATTGAAAACCTGTTTGTGTGAAAGAGTATGCATGTGTGATTGAGATCCTTTGTGTGTGACAGAGATCATGTATATGTATGATTAAGAGCCTGTGTGTATAAGTAAAAGAGAGACCATGTGTGTCTGGGTGTGATTGAGAGATGGTTTAGGTGAGGGAGCATGTGAGTATGTGATTGAGATTCTGTGTGTAAATGAGAGAAAGAGAGAGCGCATGCGTGTAAGCATGTGAAAGAGTCTGTGTGTGAGAGAAAAAGACAGCATGTATGTGTGCAATTGAAAGCCTGTATGTGTAAGCGTGAAAAGACAAACAGCATGTGTGTAAATGTGTAGTGAGAGAGAAAAAGCATGTGTATATGTGAGTGACTGAGAGCCACTATGAGAGAGAGAGAGAGAGGCGAAAGCTGTATGCAAACCATCCCTCCTCCTGCTAATTCTAAACAATCTCAGGGCACCTGGATATCAAATGTTCCCAGGTATGCAGAACAAAACATTTTTTGTATCCTTATTATTTTTCATTATTGGACCTTTGTGTCTGCTATTTTGAAATATTTTATTGGTATCTAGAAATTTTTTATCTGAGTTTTTAATTATTGGATATTCCATTCATCAGCTGTTTTGAAATAATCTGTTCTTTTGTTAGTATGATTTTACAGCTATTGATTTTATATTTCTTGATTTGTTTTGTGAGAACTGGTGATGCTTCTCTTTTTCCTTTGTTGCACTGCATATAGAGTCTCTGGCTTGCTGTGGTTTCCAGTTCAGTTTTTGTCTGAACGCTTCTAGTAATGCGTTTTGGTCTCTTTATTCTTTGTTAGGTGAGGGGCAGCACATGTGATACAGGTGAGGTTTTCTGCTGGCGTGTAGTTTCTGTATAGGGCTTTATAGCAGCCTGGCTTGGTCCGTTTTCCTATTGGGAGGTGTACTGGTGTCTTAAGGCCTGGTGTAATATTTTCAGTGTTGCCTTTTCTTAGGTAAGGTGGTTACTGTTTGAGTACTGGAAATTGATGCTGTTTTGGTGTGGGATGTTTACTATTTATGGAATTTCTGTTCAGACAGTATATTTATCTTTCCCTTGTGTCATTCTTTATAATAATAATAATACTGGGCCTTTATTTTTTATTTCCGCTGTGAATTGTAATGAGCCGGGTGTCACACACGTGAGCGTGGTCTGTCAGGTGTGTCACGATGGGAAAAAGGTTGAGAACCACCGTATTAGACTATTTCATTGAAAAAATAACTGGCCAAGGGCTGAGCATACAACACAGAAAAAAACTAATCATCTACGGAATGACTTCCTAATCAGTTATGTGTTTTCTATCATTTTTTAAATATTTTCATCACTATAACATCATTCTGGTGGGGTACCATAATTCTATTCATACTGCCACATTACACCTGATCTCTTCTCTTTCAGGCACTCACAGAGACAACAAACTGTGGAAAAAATTCTCCTCAAGACAGAAGCTAGCTCTCTAACAAGCTCGTTAACAGTTCTGCCTGTGTTTCTAAGCTTGTCCCTGGGTCTGTAATGCTGCTAAGTTACAGCAAATGAATGGTCTAAGCCACCATGTCCTTTTGGCTCACCTTTCATCTTGAGGTATTTAGATGTGGTAAACCATTAGAGAATACAATTAAGTAGAAACTCCTCAGGAGATCTACTCTCAAGTCCTTTTATACAGCTGTTAAAATGAAGGGCAACTTATAAATATGTTTGGCACCACAACTGGGGCTGCAGCTCAAAGGAAACGTGGTTTTAGGTGTGGTTTAAAGTAAAAAAAAAAATGTAAAGCTTCGACTCAGTGGAGTAAGTTCATTTTATAGCAGAGAGGCCTTTTTTCTTGAAGAAAATTAACTGTGGTTCCAAAATGTTACAACGTTGTGTCTGTTCATATTTAACTGCAATAAAATGTACAACTCTTTCCTTCCCACAATGGCCTATGTCAGAACACTTTCTCATACCTTTGCTAAATAATTTAATTACTAGTGAGTTATG